>NW_028327180.1:35260059-35885059 GCF_987537825.1 Furipterus horrens
GCAGGAAGAAGATACCAACTTCTACTTCTATTTATTTTAATCTCATTTAATTTCTAAAAGAAAGTTTTGTTTTTAATGAGTATGATGTATTAGTACATTAGGACTTGTATATAACAGATGTATTCTGCATGCTTAACTTTTCCTTTATTGAGTGGGTGCGCGGTACAGGAAGCTTAGAGGCACTGGTGTAAGCGCAGCAGACTGCGGCCTGCAGTGAGGTCCAGCAGTCTTCATTTTTGATTTGAGCAGAACTGAAAGAGAGACCTGCACCATAAAAAGAAGTGGTTTCCAGGATCGTGTAAATGACAAATTTCATAAATGCAAAAAATAAATTGAAAATTCAATATTTCCAGAGAAAGTTTTATGTCACCCCCAAATTTTATAGGTAAAACAGAACAAACACAATCAATTCCCCAGTTTGCCAGGGTAAAATCATAGAGCTGAAAGCATTTCTGCCGCATGGAATCCAGAAACCCTTCAGAGGACTTCTGGGTTCCTGCTTCACCTCACCCCCAAATGCAGATTCACACTGCCTGTGAAACGCCCTCATCACTTACATGGAACTTCAGTTCCTAAAACACACAGATTACATTTCAAAAGAATTTCTATCCTATTAAGCTCAAAAGCAACTAATCTAGTCCAACAGATGAGAAACCATGCTTCTATCACAACATAACAGTCTTCTAGGTGGGCTTTCCGTCACCTCCTACCCAAATTCCTACCTCTATCCTAATTTATGTCCTAAAACGGACTCTAAGTTACTAACCTAAAAAGCTATGTTTTTGTAATGTAATTTGATATATCCAGGATTTAAGGATTGCTAGTGAGTACCACGGGCATAATAAAATGCTATATCAGTACTCATACGAATACTGCGCTCTTCAAATGCCTATTGCTCCTACTAGTCCTGAAATCTCATCAGAAGAAAGAATGAGAAACTGAATATTTCAGTCACCTGATATGGCTGATTTCAGTCAATAATGTAGACAGCTCTTAATAAAGCTGCTACAACAATATCAAAAGGTAACATATCTCTTTTGTTAAAGGCTGTCAACCATGAAATAATTGACCAGGTGTTAATTTTCTATTAAATAATAAAGTAAAACTCAATTTAAAACAGTGACATAAAACAAATTCAACTTAAAGGCTTAATTTTAAATAAATTCCTGGAACAATGCACCAAGAATTTTAGACAGTATGGTCTCAATGGATATTTGAAAGTCAGGCATTTAAAAATATTGATTATGTATAATGCTGCCAATTTACATTTGAAAGTGTTACACATAATCAGTTCCTTAACATTACATTCAAATTTATGCTGCACTAAATATTTTTAATCTATGTGCTATATCATAGATCATGCTTTAGCATACCTTCCCATTAATGAATTTTTCTTTCAGTGTGTAAAAGAATAGTAACTACATACACACTGCTAGGGAAAAAGTTTCAAAGGTAATTTCAGAGTTCAAACTTAAAAACAAAGAAAATTCACTGAGTATATACAACTTCACCAAACAAGAGAAATTTTAAAATAAATGAAATTAAGTTTTCACTGAAGAATCTGAATCACAACTAATAACCTTCTGTTAACATTTCAAATTTAAATACTATCACCTTTAAAATAAGTGTATCGATTCAACCTTTTCATGGTATGAACTTTGGAAAATTAGCATATCATTTCTATCTCAAATAAGTATAGTCAGTTAAGTAAATGTATATATGTATTGACAGCTCAAACAATAAATATTTTTGTGCAAATCTGTGTGATTCAGAACAATTTTTTAATGAGTTACCTGAATGAAGTGAAAGGTCATGTTACTATTAATGTTAATTTAAAACTAATTTTCTGATCTTCAAATATTTAGGATATTACAGAACATTAAAGTAATATGGACTTTATCAAACTCAGAGACATATTCTTATCTTTGTTGGTTATACTTCCAAGTTTTCCCTCGGGTCCATTAAGAACCAAATAATTTGAAACGCAATAGGAAAATAAAGTGTAAAATCAACTAATAATCAAAGAATGTATTAAAAATGAGATTTTTTGTTTCCTGTTTAAAATAAATTTCTTTGTCAAATTCCATGTCTCTTACATTATAATATGTACGCCTTTTCTTCCTACTTGAAATATTTTAAAAACCTATACCAAACCATCACTTTTTTCTTTTAAAAAAAAGGGTTTTGTTAACTCCCTTTGGAAAATAAAACTCATAGCTCTTCCGGCCAAAATGGAGGCACAGACAGACACACTGTGTCTCCCTCCACAACTAAGAAGGACTACAATTACCTTAAAACTAGAAACAACCAGAAGTTCCAGAATATCAAACTGCATGGAAGTCCAGCAAACAAAGATATAAAGAAGAAATACTCATCCAGACAGGTAGGAGGGGCAGATCTGGGGCAGAGAGGACGCAGTGTGGTGGCAGCAGCAGCAACGGCAACGGCAGACCAACAGAAAGTGCAGTCACATGTTTTAAAAAGTCAGGAGGGATACCTGGGGAGTATGCCCAGCTCCTCATCTGACCTCACAGCTCACAGTCCCAGAACCAGGGAAAATCAAGCCTCATTGCTTCTGACTGTGCAGACCAGTGAGGGCTGGGGTGGAGGCAGAAACTGCCAGTCTCAGCAGAGCCAGCTAGTTTAAAGGGCCCCCACGGTCCTAGAACGTCCACAGACCCACCCACTCTGGGAACAACGGCCAGAACAGAAGCTAGAGGGGCACCAGCCTGGTGTGGAAGTGGGAGAGGTGCCTAGAAAAGGGGCGAGTGCTGGGCAGGCAGCATTGTTCCCTCTCAGACCCCTCCCACACACATAGCGCCACAATGTGGTGAAACAGGTCGCCCTGTACCAACGAATCCCTAAGGCTCTGTCCCTTAAAACATAACAGTAGCAACAGCTCTACCTGGGACTCGGAGGCAAACAAACACAGGAGCCTGTCAGAATGAGGAGAGAGAAGTATGGCCCAAATAGGGGAATGGATCAAGGTTCCACTGGGAGAACTAAGTGATGAGGACATAGCCAACCTAACAGATGAGGAGACAACCTAACAGACGCAGAATTCAAAACACTGGTGGTAAAGATGCTCACAGACCTGACAGATATGCTTGAGTATGGCAAACACATAAGAGAAGAAGTGAAGGCTATGCTAAGTGAAATGAAGGAAAATCCACACAAAACCAATGGTGAAGGGAAGGAAACCGGGGTTCAAATCAATGATTTGGAACATAAGGAAGGAAAAAACAGTCAATCAGTGCAGAATAAGGAACCAAGAATTGAAAAAAATGAGGAAACCTTCCGAAATTTTGCAAAGGAGATGGACATACAGGTCCGGGAAGCACAGAGGGTCCCAGGTGAGCTGGACCCAGACAGGACCACACTGGGACGCATCATGATTGAGATGCCAAAGGTGAAAGATAAAGAGAGAATCCTAAAAGCAAGAGAGAAGCAGAGTGTTCCCTACAAAGCAGTGCCTGTAAGACTATCAGCTGATTTCTCAGAGGACACTTTGCAGGCAGGAAGGGACTGGCAAGCAGTATTCAATGTGATGAAAAGCAACCTACAACCAAGATTACTCTATCCAGCAAAGCTATCATTTGGAATGGAAGGGCAGATGAAGTGCTTCCCAGACAAGATGAAGCTAAAGGAGTTCATCATCACCAAGCTATTATTATATGAAATGTCAAAGGGACTTACTTAAGAAAAAGAAGATCAAAACTATGAACACTAAAATGACAACAAACTCACAACTATCAACAACTGAATCTAAGAAATAAAAACAAAATCCAACTAAGCAAACCAGAATAGGAACAGAATCATAGGTATGGGGATCATTTGGAGGGTTATCAGCTGGGAGGGGGAAGGGGGAGAAATGGGGAAATGGTGCAGGGATTAAGAAGCATAATCGGTTAGTACAAAATAGACAGGTAAGTTAAGAATAATATAGGAAAGGGTGAAGCCAAAGAACTTATATGCATGACCTATGGACATGAACTAAGGGGGGTGGGATTGCTGGAGGGAAAGGGGGTACGGGGCAGAGGGAAGCAAAGGGGGAAAAAACTGGAATTACTGTAACAACATAATCAAAAAAATACTTTAAAAAAGAAAAGAAAACTCATAAAACAGAGCCATGAAGTGTAAAGAAAAAGATCAATGTAGATCCAGTTGTGGAATTCAAAAATTCTAGATTCCAGGTAACAGATACTTGGATCCAAAAAGAGAACCTGCCTTCTAGTCCACCATCCCATGTCATCTCTTAAGCTTACACTGTTTCTTTTTAAATAAAATTTGTTCAGCTATAAATCACATATCATGACATTCACTCATTTAAAAATGCACAACTCATTGGGATTTAGTATATTAACAGAGCTGTGAAACCAACACCACTATCTAACTTTAGATATTTTCATCATTCCAAAAAGAATCTCCATAATCATGAGCAGTCACTCCCCATGTCCACAGTTCATGGCAATCACTAATTTATTTTCTCTCCATGGATTTGCCTATTATAAACACAGATGGTCTTTCATGACTGACTTCTTTCACTTAGCCCATTTTCAAGGCTCACCCATGTTATAGCATGCTTCATTCCTTTTCATTGCTAAATAATATTCCATTGTAGGGATATACGACGTTTTGGTTATTCATTCATCAGCTGATGAATATTTGGGTTGTTTACATTCTGTTTTTGTCTTGTTCACAACCGATTTTTCTTGTGTAACATGAAACTTACCATTTTACCCATATTAAGTATATAGCAGTGCTATTAAGTACATTCACATTGTTGTATGACTGTCACCACCCATCCATCTCTGGAACTTTTCATCTTCCCAAACTGCAACTCTGTCCCCACCAAACACTAACTCCCCATTCCTATATTCCTCCAGGCCCTGGCACCCTCTGTTCTGCTTTCTGTCTCTGAATCTGACTACTCTAGGTGCCTCATGTAAGTAAAATCATAATATTCCTCTTTTTGCATTGCTTATACTTGTTGGTTATTATAAATAATGCTGCTATGAACATTCATGTACTTTTTGTATGGACATATGTTTTCAATTCTCCTGGGCCCGTTTGTTTTACCTGTTCCTTGAGAACATGTTTGCCTCTTTCTTTGCTACATGAGCTGAAGTCAGTCAAGACTTATATGTCCTTTTGCCAGAGGGAAGAATTATTGTTACACCTGCCCTTTCCTTTTGAACCTAGGTCTGTTTCATTCCCATTCAGGTGAAATAAAAAAATTGGGGAGATTAATTAGAGAGCTTTTAGATCAAAGGGTGCCCAAGCAAATAAGAGTCACGGTGATGAAAGGTTAGCATGTATAGCAGAGACAACCTGCCAGTTCCATCATCAGAGACTAAACCTCAAATTTCCAATGTTCATTAAGACAGACATAGAAAGGACTCCTGTTAGTCTCTCACCACTTAGAAATCTGTTAACAAACGCAAAAGGTCAAAAGTCTTCCTAAGTCAAGAGGCGCAGAATATAGCTGATGCTGCCAGCTATCTTAATAAACCCCAAACTCATCAAAGCAAAACCCTTATCTTATTCATTCTGGGATCTGGAGGTGAATGGCAATTCTCCTAACATCCCGCAACACTGTTCACAGCTCCCAGTCCTTTAGCATGTTCTAAACTGCATCATACTCTATCACAAATACACCGCCTCCCCCTCCCTCTCTACCACCATCGACAACAATTGCGACAGCAAAGACCATATCTGGAATCATTACATAGCTTTCCTCCTTTCATAAAAAGATAAAGAGCTGGCTATACATATTATCATGGTACAAAGGAATATACTCCAGTTCAGTGGGATTTTTACCACAGCTGACAACACTCTTGCCTCAATAATATAGGAGAAGAATGTGAAAGGGATTTTGAGAGTCGGGTGAGGGAGAGAAAGAACAAATGTTCTAATTTTTCAAAAATTGTCAAATAAATATTAGATGGATTGAGGCAAATACAGCAATAAAGCTGCTGCTCCTCTCATCTGATATCTGCACTCATCAACTTAAACCAAAGGAAACCTGAAAGCTAGGTAGGTCGGGTTTTTCATGCATGGAACATGGGCACAAAGAAGAGTTTCCCATCCTGGATCCATACTTAATTTGAACAAGATCTCCAAGGATGTACTCCAGTGCTTCTCAAACTATCTGCAGTGAAGAAGTAATTTTCTCTGATTTATTGTGGATTAAGACTTTTGTAAAATACAATAAAAATGAATTGCATGGTTTCTGAAAGATGACACCAAAAGCACAAACAACCAAAGAAAACAGATAAACTGAATTTCATTAAAAAAAAAAAAATCTTCTGTGCCATCAAGAATGTGAAGAAACTGGAACATTTATACAGTACTGATGGCAACAGAAAATGGTGCAGCCACTTTGGAAAACAGTCTAGCAGTTCCTCAAAATGTTAAACATAGTTACCATGAGATCCAGCAACTCTACTCCTAAGTGTATGTCCAAGGAAAGGAAAATGTTCACCCCAAAATTTGTACATAAACGTCAGAGCAGCATTACTCCCAACAGCCAAGAAGTAGAAATGCCCCAAACGTGCATCGATGGATAAAGGGTTAAAGAAACTGTGAGTGTCTACGTACGATTCATGGAGTACTGACACAGCTAAAGATGAATGAACCTTGAAAACACTATGAAGTGAAAGAAACCAGTTACAAAAGGTCTCATATTTTATGGTACCATTTATATCAAGTGTCCACAACAGAGGGCTGCAGGGAAACGCTAATGGGTGCGGGGTTTCTTTTGGCGGTAATGAAGATTTCTAAAATCAACTGTGGTATTGGTTGCACAACTTTAGTAAGTGTACTAAAAACCACAGAACGGTATACTTAAATGAGTGAATCATGTGATGTATGAGTTATATGCACTTAAAAACTTTTAAAAGAATTCGACAGTTATTGTGACATCCAAGTGATCATTTTGCAATTCACGTGAATTCCTCTCAATTTTAGAACTTACCTCACAGAGGACAGGCAATCAACTGTCCATGAGCCAGCATACCAGTCCACAGTGTACTTTGAGTGCCCTGATCTACTCCATTCTCTTACCTGTCCTGTTCCCTCAACTGGGATAGTTAAGCCCAAATCAGAACTACTAAATATAATGAAAGGTATAGTTTAGAGGTTGAACAGAAGTTTGGGAGTCAGACAAGCCTGTTTTAGAACTCCAGCCCTGCCACTTTCTTTCCAGTTTCATGGTTTTATTCTCTCAGACCTCACTTTACTCCTAGGTGAAATGGAGACGGCGACACCTTACATCACCAGTTTTAGGAGGATGAATGAGATACACTGAAGTGCTCAGGTAGTCTCTGGCACAAAGTTCAGGTTCAACAAATGTCAGTCATCCTAACCACTTCTCCCTCCCCTTCCTTTTCTTTCTGGATCTTGGCATCTAACCCCATCGTTCCTCAAAACCTTCAGGCCCCAGGCTTCTGGCACTGTCCCCACTGCCCCGGCACACAGCGACACGGTGCTTCTGCCGGCCTGGGAGTTAATCCCCATTCCCCTAAACACAAAACCTTCCCATTTCCTTTAGGACACTACCCTCTGACTCCTGTCTCAGCCCATGTGGTTTTCAGTTAGAGGATGATCTACTCCAGGGGCAGGCAGGTAACCCTGGTCCAGCCAATCACAGAATGCCACCTCCCTGGCCTCAGAGGAAGAGCATATATGAGAGCAACGGCAACACAGAGGAACACACCCCAGCGATTAAGAGCCATGGAGTTCTCCGACAGCACTTAAAACCCGGGTTCAGCTTCTCTGAAGTTAGTCCTCCCTACCTCTAAGGATTTCTCAGCCAGTTACTATCAGCCAAAAAATTCATTTGGCTGCCTGATTCAAGTTTGACTTGGTTTTCTGTGCACTTGCAAATGAAAGTGTTTCTAGATTCAAAATTAGCTCCTCACCGAAACCCAAACATGATTTCATCATGGCGGAGGTGAGCATCATCATCAATAGACAGGATGGCCTCTGTTTCAATTTCATTCCAGGGCAAGAATCGATTATTCAAACTGTTCTTCTCAGTACGGACCACCTGTGAAAGGAAGGAAAAACACTCACGATCAATGCTGCATTATAGAACACGAAACCAAAACTGCCTTTAGGTCAAAGGAGGCTGTGGCTAAATTTACAGAGTAATTTTGCCTGGTTACCTACCACTTGTAAAATCTAGCACAAGACTTTGAGGAATAAAAGCTGCCTTATAATTCAGCAAGTGAATGAGAATTTCACATTTTAATTAAGCCTTATTCATTTGCTATCTAATTTTCTTGTGAAACAAGCTAAAGCTGAGGATTTTTTTACATATGCAATAAACACAGTCTAGGGAAATTAAAAATAACTTTCCCAAGAGAACACAAGGCGGCAGAGCCGAGCTGAGATCCTGATCCCCTGCTCTGGGATGCGCCCCCCATCCCCACCCCCGTTTTCTCATAAACTTTAAAACCAAAAACAGAAATCTCTTGAGTCTATGTCATTTCTGACCAATATTAAGGCCTTTTGGGGGGGGGGTATTAAAAATAAATTCCCTATCCTGTTGATGTTAATTACTTCACCTTTGTAATTTCTACCTGCAGCACCGACTACACATAAAAAAATCAAGTTTGTTCAAGGTGTACCTAATTCAGTAAAACTATGTCCACAGTAAATCGCAATTCAAAGAATCTCTATCCAAAGTGACCCACATATGCAAAGCAGTATTTTCTTCATGAAACAAAGATTAGTGTCCAAAGAGAACTAGATTATATATTTTTTAATTGTATTTAACCCACATCTCAATATGTATAGTTTACTACATGTAGGTAGTAGCTTTGTTATTCACCTTGCTACCTAATACTCAAATAAACAAGGATGACCATTCTCAGTACTTTGATAGCTCATTTTATTTGTATGGTGCCTATATCTAATTAATTAATCCAACTAATGAGAAACTATCATATTATTCTCAAAAACCAGAAACAAAAAGAACTTCTTGAGGAGTGGTCTTTTTAGAAAGCCAGGATGGGTCACCTTACGTTCAACACAATGTTTTACTTGTGCTGAGGATAACCTCTACCTAGCATTATGAATGTTATTATATTCAGGGTTAAAAAGTTTATGATTTCAAAGGTACTTCCATGACTTCATGAATATTGTGTCTTCAAATTAAAATATTCTTTCTCCTATTTTTCTAACAAAATTATTCTCTCCCTGGAGAGCCAGCTCAGAAGGTCCTACCACTACCCCACCCCTTGTCAAAATTAATCACTTCTATATTCATAAAACAGTTCTACTTCAATTAATTCAATTAAATCATTCTAACACAGAATCCAGTGAAGTGAGAGGTAGGACCTCAGAGAACATCAGGTCCACCTCTCACCTTATACATGGACAACTAGCAAGTGGCAAAGTCAGGCTTAACAACTGTCTTCTAACTCCCAATCAGTCTTTTTTTCCTGCTAATTTTATATTTATAAATCTCATTAAACCAAAGCCCTACGGCAAATGCATGGTTAATTTGGGTTGCATCAAGAAAGAAAAATACTGCTAAATAAGAAAGCTCGTGAAATAGTTTATCACTTAGAGTGTTAACTTTCTTAAAGAGCTTTTTAAAGACTTTTGCTTCAGCCCCAGAGGAGTAACCCCCAAATCAAGACAAGGAAGGATCTGTGATGAATTTGCTAATACAAAGAACACACATCAGAGCTAAGCAACAGACACAGAAATCCATCTTGCTCTTAGCACGTCTGAGCAGTATAAGAATCCTGGAGCTTGCAGCCCAGATCTCCCAGGCTCAGATACAGCAGAAACAAAGGCACTGAGGCCTGGATCAGGGAAAAGAGGAGGGGCAGACAGCCAAGCACACACCCTGTTAGCTACCAGGCTCCTCCCCCAGGCAGTAGCAGGGTGGCCAGCAGTAGTAGAAGCCAAAAGCCAACCATAGTGATAGTAAAGGGCCATCTATCTTAAGACGCGCCTGATTTCAGAATGTTAAAATGTAAAATAATGTCCATTTTAGAATCAATGGACTACAATAGCTATTCACTCAAATGCCCCCAACAGACTACCCTTGGCTCATCCATTTTACTAAAGTGCCCAGCATGCACTTAATACAGAACTGCAATTCTGCCGGCTCAGGAGAACAAAGCTCCCCTCAGTTCTAGCAGTGAAGACACACACAGCTTAATATCCAGTACTGAGTACACATAGCTCAAAACAGAGAACAAATAACTAAATATTTCAATTCTGGACTATTCCACTGTAGGCTAGTTTCCAGGAGGATTAGCTACGGCGAAATTAGTAACCAGAAACAGAGCACAGAGCTTCAGGACTCAGAGTGATTCAAAGGCCAGCAGCACGGCATCACCTGGGACTCTTAAAATACACAACTGCAGGCCTATCTCCAAATCCACCAAGTCAGAACCCACAGTTTAACAAGATCCGCAGGTGATTCCTATGCACAGACAATTTTGAGAGGCGCGGATGCAGATAGTAAAAGCCTGGCTTTGGAGCCAATCATAAAAGCTTGAGTTCACATTCCAATTCCACCACTTACTAGATGTGAGAACATGTGAATACACAAGCCCTTGCTCAATCAGCACAGTACCACGTTGCATGCAAAAACTGAAGCTGTTAATCAACCAAACTTGACAATCCTATAAACAACCTCTAATTCTTAATCTAAAAACAAGAAACAAACAAACAAAAAAAACCTAAAATGATCATGATGTAATGCCAAGTGTATCCAAAACTTTTTGTCCAATTTACAATGTAAATCAAATCAAGAGGACCTGCTTGTCCTTTGAAGACTTAGAGAGACCAACAGGTTGAACATCGAATGTGTTTTGGCCTAGATTTCATGTCCAGGTTATTGAGCAAGCTTATTAAAGTCCATTAAGGACAACTACTAGGGGTTCCAGGAATACAGAGTGTGCGTACCACCTCTGGTTGTCCTGGAACACTCATCTGGGTTGGATGACAGCAAGATTTCCAGGATTAGGGAAGTGAAGCAATAGCCATCCCAACAACAACAAAAAAAAGCTTTAAGGATTCACAGAAACACGCTGTCAAGCAACTGCAGCAGCTTACCTGTGGTTAGCTCACAAACCCCTGCGGTCAATAAGTATGCTTTAAAAATTTAGAGCAGCAGCTCTCAACTAGAAGTGATTTTTGCCCCCCAGGAGATATGGTGAATATCTGTAGACATTTTTGGCTATCACAGCTGTGTCGGGGGGAAAGTGAACTTACATTTAGTGGGCAGAGTCCGGGGATGCTGCTAAATCCTAAAAAGCACAGGACAGCCCCCCACAACAAAGAATTATCCAGACCAAAATGTCACTGGTACCTAATTTATAGCCAACCAGCAGGAGATAGTAAAGCAAACTTCCAAGAATAAATGCAGCTCATTAGCTATGGACGGTCACCTTTTCCCATAACTGAAAAGCGATTTCTAGAGCCTTACGAACTCTACAAATATAAACTAAAATTAAGGTGAAGCGAGGGAAGTTTTCTTCTAACAGTTTTACTTCAAAGCTATAATGCTTAAAGTCTAGAAAAAGATCAGTAAACCACCCCATTACCCATTCCGGCACCAAAATTTTAAGGACAAAAAACACAAGTATTTGTAATGCAGACATGCAAATCAGCATTGGTGGCTAAGTGTTTGAGAACTGGCAGATCAGAACGTTAAAGCAATGACTCAGCCAGAATAGCATGTCATGTTTAGGAATATTCTCATTTTTGTTGATGTTGTTGTGTTTCTAATCAAAACAATGGTCCTCCTTCCTTGACAATAGCTATTTTTCATGCCTCTTGATTACACCTTAGTAACTTGTGAACAAGAATACTTATCTTCAAGTTATTGATACAACTACTGGTATAACATTGACCAGAATGTATAGAGCACAGTGCCTGACATAGAGATGTTCTACAAATGTTTCATAAGTGAATGAATAAATGAGTAGGAAGCAGTATCTAATTCAGCCCTGCTCATTCTTGTTTCAGAATATGGAATAAAGACTTGAAACATTTATATGCATAAACTATAAACATTCAATATACTGACACCTCTTAGACTTTAATCTAGTTTTCTATAGCAAAAAAATCCATCAATCTACAACCATGAACAATACTCACTAACATTCATTTCTCCTGTTTCACATACTATGCTCCCCAATGATGCTTCATTACCTCTGCTTAACCATCACTCATGAAAGCCTTGACTTTCTCATTGTACTTTCCTTCTCCTCACAACGGACCAGTACAGCAATCACTGCAAAGAACCCTACCATATGCAAATGTATTCAAGTGCATCCATGATCAAAACATAATTCGTAGATTCAGTTAACATTCAGTTTGGTTCCTGAGGAATTTTGGAGTTTATGAACAATAAAAGAACTACTCTCATAGGATCCTTTCTTCTAGTACGGTAACATGGCATTTGGCTTCTAAATCCAAGCAGAATCAGCAAATTCACATTAATTAGCAAAGTATCGATTCACATAATCAATTAACCACCATCAAAAATCTGATTCCCAATTAGTTAACAAATATCTCTTAATATCTAAGTGATGGAAATGTAAGTAGTTATTGCTATTAACAAGGAACAAAGGAACATTTCAATAATTTAATAAGTGATAGTTGCTCAAGTGAAGCAGAATAATGAATCTGGATTCAAATGGAGGAACTATCTAAGTAAGGAATCTTTTATGAAAGCAGCTCATGGTTATTCATAAGCAGGTGTCGGTAGGCTAGAAAATATAGGACATGAGGAGATTAAGTAAATTAACTCTAGTCAAAAAGTAGACCAAAGAAAGAGAACACAAAATGTGGAACATATCTGAGAGGTAATTAGAAAATATATGTGGAAAATATAAAACCATACAAATACACATGCCACCTACTAAATTCAGCAATTTAAATACACTTAATAAAGTCCTTTTATGGTCTCCAGTCTCCAACAATACATACACGTGCATAATGGTAATGAATCCACTTCTGAGAATGAAACTTATGTCAAGCTATCACACAAGAATGAGGGAAAAAAACTACTAACTTTCATCTTCCATTCTCCCCTTCCCTCGAACTTAAAGAAGTAACCCATCAGAGAGCTTGGGAATCAAAAGAGTGAGCTCTAGGTAAAAGTACATCATCACATATACCTGCTTGTGAGGTATATGAAACAGAGCTTGAGGTGATTGAATGGAGAAGTGACCCAGAGAGAAGACAACTGAAAAAAGGAGCATAAAACTTCTTAATTTTTCAAGGGACTCATTCATTCAATCCCGTGGTGGGGGCAAAAAGTTAAGAAATACAAAGATGGAAGGGAAGGGAATAAGGTAACACAGTGAAATGGCTTTCTATTTATTTATAACTTAGCGTAGATTTGGGTCTAATGCAGAGAAAAAACTGTATGTTTTAAGTTATAAGTCTGCTTAACTCACAAGAGAAAAACTTGCCAAAGAGCCCTGTGAAACTGTAGGTAAAATAGCATAGGTTAGAGGTCCACCATCAAATGAAAGAACGCATGACTCTGTGCCTGCCCAGCACACAGAACATGCTCAAAAATTGTGGCTATTATAACATGAGGTTGGTACAACCTCTTCCTAATTTGTAATCATTTTACTTATACATGTGTGTATCTGTGTACATGTGTATATCTATATCTATAGATACACACACACACACACACCGCCTTTCCAAGAAATTTAGATCTGGTAAAAAAAAGAAAACTATCCACTGAACTAGGGTCAGAAGTCCTAACACGTAAGTTCTAATGCAGGTATTAATTAGTCGAGTGATCTAAAGGAATAAAATTCTCAGTCTCAGAATCCTAACTTTGGATTAGAAGAAAGAGTACATATAAACTGAGAGAGGGAGACATTACCTAAATAATTGATTTGTTGCAATTAGTAAACCATTTATGCAATGTGTGACTTCAGCTATTACTTTATACATCTAGAGTTTTTGCTCTCGATTTCTAATTTATAATATTTTACTTTATATGCGGCCCATTTTCAAACAGAAAAAGAATAATACATTAGCCACCAAGTAAAATATTGTCACAATCCACCCCCTCCACTCCAGATGCATGAAAATTTAGTGAAGTCTACCAGACTTTGCACAATCTTAGCCCCAAGAAATTGAACGAGGCTTTTCCTCATAGCTTTGCTTAAAAATCACAATTTTAGGAATTCATCTGACACAGTCAAGTAATATTTTTAAAAGTAGAGTGGACACATATAAATATAAAGCATATCAACTTTCTATGGCATAAGCCTTCAAAATTCTTAACTCTTGCCCGAGGTCTGGCCAGAAGTAAAGCCTTTAACAGCCCAATTGGCAGAGGCCCAAGCCTGAATATTAATGACACTAAGTTTACCACACAGCCAGTTTCTCTTCCAGTCTTCCTTCTTTTTCCCTTAGCAGACTACTAGGAAAATATATTAAAATTATTACCCTGGCATGGCATTAAGTTCCCCAAAAGGACACTCCTTTTTAAATTCTAATATTAAGGGCTGAAAGGGAGGGAAAAGGGCAGAGAAAAATAATCTTGTATCTCTAGTTTTCACCTGGAAAAAAAAGGTGCACTGTGGCCTTACCACCTGCACACAGACCTCGGAGTCTGCCAGGAGGCAGGATCTGCTTCTCTCTGAACTCACCACCTCTACCAACACTGCCTGACCCCTGCCGCCAACGCCCCCTCACCTGGGCCAGTGCAAGAGCCTTTGAACTGTTTCTGCTTTTTCCTGGAGCCTCGCACACATCTCATCACTCCCTGCGACAGCACTCCAACGGCACCCTACACCCATGAAATAAAATCTAGACTCCTTCTCATGGCCTATGTGGTCCAACATGTGCCGGCCACTGCTTTCTCCAACCTTCTTTCAAACTCTCCCCTCAGTCACTCTACCCTGGACACACTGGGTGTTCTTGCCATGTCTTGAACATGACAAGCCTCTTGCACTTGCCATTCTCTGTATGCTCCTCCAGAATTTACATGGCCCCTTCTCTCACTTCATTCAAGCTTCTGCTCAAATGTCACCTCCTCAAAGAGGCCTTCCCAGGCACCCTGTGTAAGTCAGCTGTAACCTCTATGGAGAAAAGAAATAAAAATTAAGTATCAAGGGACTGGCTGTTACAAAACTGAGAAATGAGTATACAGTGTGAAGATGAGCAATGTTTTGAGTGAGCAGGACTACACTGTTAACAATTGAAAGATGTCCCCTTCATAAAAGTCCAAGTCTTAAAACTCTAGGAGGACAGATTTTGATGTTCTTGTCTCCAGAAGGCCACTCTTATTTATTACTATTTTCCAGAATACCAAGCAGTGTGGAAGATGTGTTAACTGGTCAGAATAAAGTAATAACTCAAAGCAAAAAACGTGGATGGGACTATGACTCAGCAAGAGATAAGCCCCTACCAGATCCAATCCTCCTACAGATGCTAAGTAGCTACAAACTCTGGAAAAAAATACCAAAAAAATAATAATAATTACCTGAAGGCATTAACAGTGAACAGAGGCAGCAAATTATATAGAGGGGAGCTGAAATTTAGGAAGAAATGACCAACATGGGGAGAATCACTATTCTTTTTACCCTGAGATTAGGCCAGTTTTCACCATGCAAGACAAGACTTTCTAGTCTAAAGAATATAAAAGGGAAGAGTTTGGGGCAACCACAACCCCTGGAAGAAAGTAGGTTCCAGAAAGGAGAGAGCCAGACAGAAGGAGCTCCAATTGGGTATAAACTGCCCAGTCTCTGACAGTTTAAACCATGCATGCTTGGCACTGTTTGTAAGCAGAGCAGCTGAAGTCAAATTAATTGCCTACTAAAATTAAAATGCCAACACTTTTCAGAGAATTTTTTAAAATCTGAAGTCTTCACAACATAATATTCACAATGTGTAGGGTTTAATATAAAGTTGTTTGATGTACAAAGAACCAGAAAAACATGACCCAGTCCTCAAATAAAAAGAGGTCAATTAAAACAAACCCCCAAGCAACCCATATGTTGAAATTAATTGTTACAGTAGACAAAAATGCTCAAGCAGCTATCATTAACTATGCTCAATTAAGAAAGTATACTCAGAAAGGAAAAAAAGACAGGAACTCTCAGCAGAAAAACAAACTATTATTTTAAAAGCATGGAAATTTGGGAACTGGAAAATATAGTATCTGAACTTTAAAACTTATTGCTGCTAGGTAGACTAAATTAAGAGTAGATACAAATGTCAGTCCCCTTGATGATGGATTAAAATAATCAAAACTAAAAAAAGAGAAGGTATTTTAAAGAAATGAACAGAGCCGCTGAGAACTGGGGCACAATATCAAAATGGTTAATATATGTAATGGAGTCCCCAAAGGAGAGGAAAGAATGAGGCAGAAGAAAATATCTAAATAAATGATACATAAAATTTTCCCCAAATAGGAGGAGAAACAAAAATTGACAGATTCAAGAAGTTTAGTGAACCCTAATCAGAATAAAAATCAAAGAGAACCATGCCAAGGCCCATCATACTCACATGGCTAAAAACCAAACATTAGGAAAAAAATCTTGAAAGCAACCAGAGAAAAACAACACATTACACATAGGGAAATAAAAATTTGAAAATCCACTGACATATGATCAGAAACAATGGTGACCTGAACACAGTGGAACTTCAAGATATATGAAAGTGATGGTCCCCCAGCTATTAAGAAGTATTTTTTCAAGACTAGCCTTCAAATCCCTTGACACAATACTACTCTCCATTTGACTTCCATTAGATAGTCTTTGTTGTTACACTCCAGGAGCTAAGGAATCTGATTCAACTGTTTATAAAACAAGCAAGGGACAGAGAAAGAGCAGTCACCCACCATTACCACCTCTGCTCAGAAGCCCCACATCATTCAGATGAGAGACCCACTTCAACTGGTGACACTACCCCCATCTCTCCGGGTGGAATCCTGTCACCTTGCCCAGGCCCCATCCCATTCGAACTGAAATTCTCTTTAGGTAAAACATTCGGGGCAGGAGTGTCCAGGAATGGCGCCAATGAACTACGCACTTATTCCAAGCCAGATCTGATGTAGTTTCCCCTTTGTTATGCAATTAATGGTAATGAATGAGGAATTTTAATATATAAATCTCACTAAGCACCCCTGAGACAATCTCCCTCTACTCAAACACCTAGAGCTCAATAGATTTCTAGCCAACAAATATCTTGCATTTATTTCTGTTGCTTAAATGAAAATCTGAGTATAAGAGAAGCACAAATTGTCCAGCATTTTCTAAAATGATATATGGGTTCCTGGGTTGATTCATTCAGCCAATATGCTCATTTCAAATCATTTTCCCTGAAGGACTGAAATCTGAGAGATTGCCTGGGAACCACCTGGCTGCTAATTTTATAAAGATCTGTTAACTATAATGTAATGGATAGGGTACGTCTGTATACCAGGTGGGACAATCACTCTGAGATGTCTCATAATAGCACCATTTTTCCACAGGGGAGAGAGCTGCCAGTCTCTCTCAGCCCTGATACCTGGGTAGTGCTGGCTCTCTGCCCAAGAGGTCAGCAATTCAACTGCTGCTCAAAAAACCTGCATCCCTTTAATAGAAAACAGTCAAAATATTTAGAGAATGGACTGAAATTCTCTAGTTTGAAACCGTTTCCTGTTTTTCAAAGAACTAGAAAAAACCTGTATCACTAATATGAGCAAGCTATTCAGTACAGCCCCTGTTCGGAATGTTTCTGCCATTTCCCACTAGGCATTGTATTATTGCAGTGAGCTGCCCAGTAATCAGAGAGGACTATTTATTTCCCACCAGAGTTAAAAGAAAGGATTAGTTCTGGTAAGTTCCCTGACGAATTTCAGTCCTTGTTAACTGGGGTGGCATCAGCTCCTCTACATCCCTATTGAATTCAAAGAAAACTCAGGAAAAATGGAAAACAAAGGCTGCTTTATTATTCTATTTGAGCAGCATCTACCTTTCACAGAACAATTTTTTTTTCAATGACATTCAAAAAGTTGTAACTGAAGAAGTTAAAAAAGTGAAATTTACCTGGGAAGAAGTCTATAAAGAAATCTCATTTATAATACTTTCCTTGATATAAAAGATAAATTCTTGGAGCAAGTATTTTTAGAACTCTACACAGTCTTGAATAGCCTTGGATTATAAATTCAATAAAATAAAATAAAATTCAATACAAGAAAAGATTAGCAGCACTATTAACCAAGTAGCAGCAGGAGTAAGAAAGAAAATTTAAAACAAAGATTTGTACAGAAGAAAGTAGGCAGTAACAGCTATGACATAAAGGGAAATTATGAAGAGGATACAAGAAGCCTTTATTAGTGAAGTGAGTTAAGGCTGTCCATAATATAGGCAAAATATTAATTCTTCTTCAACATAAAGGATTAAGTAGGAATCAATAATTGGGCATCTTCTAGATTCCATACTTGTATTATCTTGGATTCCTCTTTAATCCTGATGTCAAAGAAGTTAATTAACTTATCAAGATCACAGAATGACTATTTAATCCCAGGTCAAAACCCACACTTTTCTACTATAACATGCTGTTGCTTAGAAAATACTGGTTGGTCAAAAAGTCCATTTAGTTTTTTCCCTAAAATAAAAGACACATTTTTCTATTTCACCAGTAACTTTATTGATTTTGATATTTTGAGTATGTTGGCTATCTCCCATGTGGTATAACATTGATTGTTCTCAATTAATGTCTTGATTGATTGTATCAACTTGTCTACCTGACCATGGAGTATCGTCCAGTAAGAATCACATCACCTTTTCCATACACTGCACAAATCTTTTTTTGCATTTCAGTTGCATTTTTACCTTTCTTGAAATAATAAAGCATAATATGCCTAAAATGTTGTGCATTTTCTTCCATCTTCAATATTAAACTGGCTACACAAAAATTCACCGATTTTGATACTCTTTTTTAAATGCATGCTGATGTGACAGCTGTCACAATACAACCTAACAAAATTGTTTCAAACGAGGTTAAAGACAACTAAGTGCTACTAGAGCCATCCAATGGAAAAAAAAAAAAATGAACTTTCTGGCCAACCCAATATTTCACATGAATTAGTTCTTCAATGAAATAAATTTTCAAAAAGCTGGTCTAGTCCAAATATTCCCCTTCCAGACAATTTTCCTAAAATGACACTAATTTTCTTTAGCGAGCTTCTAGCAATGCATGACCCATAAGAACTTCTGCCCTTCCTTGCTGCCTTTTCCTGGAAAATACCTATGTTGGAAGGGTAAGTAAAGGGCAGTTTGCTTAAGATGTGCTCTAAAACCTCACATTGAAGAGAAATGGGTAGTCTCCTTGTAGATTGTCAAATTTATATCAGAAGGTAGATAAACAAAGTACTCAGAACTTAAGGCCCTATCCTACATATTTGGCTATATTTTTCCTGTAAAATACAGCATCCTAACCATGACAAATAAAGTAAAAAATGAGAAAGAACCTACAAGAGACTATAGTAAAGGTTCAGGATCTCCAACTCCCAAATATAAAACCCTAACTCCAGTCTTCCAAAAGATTTCTATAATATCTTCATAAATGACATGGGTCTTCTTCCTAAATCCTTTGGGATGTGATTAAAACTGCAGCTTCTGGAATCAGACATAGTAAAGCTCAGCTCCTCCATTACTAATCATGACTTTGAGCAAAATAATTAGCCTATCCCTCAGTTTCAATATACAAAATAAAGAAATCACAACAGATAATGATTAAGTTCTAGAAATGCTAAATTGCAGTGCCTAGGTCCTAAGTATGCTTCTTATATGTTGGCTTTTCATCATCAATCTCATTATCATCTTTGTTATGATATGAAGAAACCTATGGGGGTAACTGAAGGAGTTTCATAAACCTTCATGGGGCCAGTATCAATTTAGTTTTGGAGTCTTAAAAGATTTAGGGAGTAACAGAGACAGAACTGGCAAGGCCGGAAAAAGGAAGCAAGCAGAAATTTCCTGGGGAAAGAAACTGTATAGGTTAAAAAGGGTGTATATATACCTATATACATATAGAAAAGGGATTAAGAGTGAAACACTATCTCATGCAATAAAACAAACTGCTCCCTTTTCTGTTACCATGATGGGGACGCCAATGTCAGGCCACAGAAGGTCTTCTGATGGTAGCTTGGGAGAATTCCACACCACCACTACCTTGTTCAGGTAAGGGAGGCCATTCAACCTCTCTAAAGAGTTCATAAGCACTTCCTCCCGCTCGTAAGTCAACATCACTACTGTGAACTGCTCCCGTGGGACATTGCCTCCAAGTGCTGCCTGAAACTCCTTGCCAGAACCCCCAGCTCCGCCGCCAATTGGCCGAAATCCAGTCCCTGAGCCCAAGAACTTGGCCTCAGAGGGTAACACAGGGTCAAAGGGTGTGTGGGGGAAAAGGTGGAAAGGCCCTGGAGCAGAGTTCCAGCTGCGGTAGAAGTCAGCGACAGTCAAAGTAAAGTTGCGGAGGTATTTCGGTGAGGCGTAAGGTGGCTCAGTCTCCACTGGCCCCAGGTCCAGGTCCCCATTGTCAGCTATGTTGGGGTCAGTTCCAGCCGCCTTGCCTGACCGATGGGGGATCTCAGCTGCCGCCTCTTCCCGGATGGGAGCGGCTGGGATCTGTATGCGAGTCCTGATCATAGCCAGCACGGTATTGAAAATACTGTCAGCAGTCGAGAAGTAAGTCTCCCAAAGAAAGCGGCCTTGCCGCCTCATAGCGAGTAGATCACTATCCGAGAGACTTCGTAACAGGAAGTGGACCTCGGTGACACGTGGCTTGGGCACCACCAGGGCTGCCTCATTCCACTGCAGCATGTCCTGGTAAGGAAGCTGTACTTGCTCCCCCAGCACAACTGGGACAGCACCAACTTCCAGAGCTTCAAAGAGCCGTGTTGCACACCCGGATGAGATAACCAAGTGAGGGTCCCCAGGAGTGATAATGAGGGCAAAGGTGGAAAGCTTCAGTAATTCTAAGCGGTCTTCCCGCTCCCCACACAGTGCCCACTCAGTAGGCAGACTGGGATTGGGCTGGTTTTTGCAGGTAAATTCTACCAGGACCTGATCTAGCTTGCTGTCCTGCACAGCCTTTAGGGTGGCAATGATACGATCATCATAGTCGGCTGGGGGGTCGCCCTCCATTTCTTCTTCAAAGGAGCGGGCTTCCTGAAGGCTGGATCTCAGTGATTCAATCTTCTCACCCTGGAAGGTGAAGAGATATTTCCGCTTAACTGGCACCTGAGGTGGGATTTCCATGAAATTGGGTTCTGACATGGCATGGACTAGTGGCGATACTACCAAGTCAAAGCCAGGTCTATACTGGGCAGCATAGAAAGTAGACTGGGCCACCATGGCACGGCCTGTACTGACATTGTATAGTAAATTCTGCGTATCTGACTTCCGCGACAGGTTGATGATGACATGGTTGTGACCATCTGTCCGCCAATGCGGTAGTGAATACAACTGCTTCTCAAGTTCAGCAGGTCGCAGCGCTACCGGCTCCTGCATCTCTCCCACTAATACCACGTAGAGGCAGGCAATGTCTGCATTTTCTGTAACATAGACGTTGGCTCGTGCTGTAGCCTGAAAAGCCTGCTTGACCAAGGGATCTAGGTAGCTGCCAAAGGCAAACTG
The DNA here is from genome assembly GCF_987537825.1 of Furipterus horrens. Classification (NCBI taxonomy): domain Eukaryota; kingdom Metazoa; phylum Chordata; class Mammalia; order Chiroptera; family Furipteridae; genus Furipterus; species Furipterus horrens. The sequence goes on from NW_028327180.1 coordinate 35,281,695, forward strand.
GTCACTATCATAAACATAGACTGGAAAACCAGAGGTGAGAGGACAGCGAGAATAATCAAAACAATTGTGCAGCCTGCAACCCCGTATGACCTTTGGGGGAGGAAGGCCAGCATCGTCCTTCTCCGGGAGCAATCGGATGGGCAGAGAAAGTTTGGGCTGATTTTGGGCCATCAGCTCCTTGTACGAATGCTCAGTCTGGCTAATGACATTCTTAAGTTGAAGGAGGTCCTGTTTGGCATTCTCAATACTCTTCTTACAGGCTTCAATCTTCAGGTTCAGCTTGGCAATTTCACTGTTCAGCTCCTGCCTCTTGGCTTCCAGCTGCAAGAGCTCTTCACTTACAGACTCACGAATTCGGCAAAGATCTAGCACATGCTTGACCTCGCATAGCTCGTTACCAGCCCGTGGGCCAAAAATCCGCTTGCCAGCCTCATCGGCCTCATCCAGAGTGGTGAGATAATAGTGAGCAATGAGGGGGAAGAAAACCAGAATGATGAAGAGTGTAAAACTGAGCCACGTGAGTCGGATACGGTTGGACCACCGTAACATCCAGGTTTGACCTCCATTCCCCACTCCCCCATTCCGCAACATGGTATAGCCCGTCATGAGTTCCTCTGTGGCTCTTGCCCCCTCTGATCACGTTGGGTCACTCGCCATAACCGTGAGTTTGTATTAGACAAAACTCAATCTCTTTTTACTCACACATTCCCATAAGAGTGAGTGTGCTCCCTGTACAAGGCACCAGATAAAATGGAAATTTCATGTTCCTCAGCTGTAATTGAAATGGTCTCTGACCCTATTCCAGCAGATTTTAAGTTCCGGTTGTTGCCCAAAGAACATGTCCTTAATCTTTGTCAAATGGTAAAAGGTACCACATTGTTGATGAGATGAAAAGGAGGAGGTTCCTGATGATGAAACCCAGGAAACATAACCTGGAATTGGAGAGACTTTTTCAACGGCCATAGCTCTTGTTCCTTGGTTTTGCTGACCAACAAATATGCATAGTTACTATTCACAGTTATAAAGTAGCTGGTTAGGACAGAAATAAATGACAGCCTGTTATCGATGTCATTGCCAACCATCAGGCCTGCAAAAGAAAAGAGAACCGTGTCAGTCTTGAAGAGATTATGTTCAACAACCCTGCCCTCCCCCAGTGCATTTCTAGAAAATGCTTAAATCTTATAAAATGGAATATTAGTGTGTGTCTCACAAAACTAAGTCCAATGTAGGTTTTGTTTAATATGGATATTTTTATTTGTGGTTAATAAGGAATGGATAAGTCCAAAACCAGCTTCACCTTTTACACACACACACACACCCCACACCCTTCTTCCTAGTTAACTGGACACACAGCAGCATCAGAATCCTATAAAATGAAGGTCAACTATGTTCAACAGAGAGCCAAGATGCCTGCAACAGTTTGTTATTCTAGACTTAGATGTCATCTTCAGTTGAGGAGAACCACCTTCTTATCCAGCCTTGGTAGCTATGTTCATTCTTAACATGAAAGTCACCTACTGAACAACTTAAAAGAAAAAAAAAAAAAACATCTCTGTAAGAAGCTCCATTTGTTATATTCAGAGATGAAAAGAGCAGAGAACTCCTTTGAGCTTTACCTAGTAGTAGACACAGTTAATCCAGAGACAAAATGTATTGCCCAGTTTGCTTCTTATTTATCACCTGTTAGTAGACATCATGTGCTCCTTCTTAAAATATAAATAGTAAGTTGGTCTTTTAGAAAGAACATTATACTTAGAAATGAAGGGCACTCTTTCTTATCTTTTGGAGACAGATTTGTTATCAGACCTTATGCCTCAGTTTCCTGATCTCCCAAAATGGAGATAAGTGTATGGAGATAACAATATATTGTGTTGCTATGAAAATAAAGGATAGAGAATATGAGGGTATTTCAAGCTAATAAATCTTGAAATAGCATTCCCAGTCTGTTCTCTCACCAACCTTTACTATCACAGGGTACAAAAGCTTTTCATTTACTTTCACCTCAAACTCAACATATCTAGAATTGAATTCATAATATTCTGTGCTAAAGAATACTCCCAATTTCATTCATTGATTTCCTCCAAAAATTATTTACCATACACTTAACAAGCCAGGTATAACTGTGGGACACTCTAAAATGTAAAATACTCCTTGACCTCATGGAACTTCCTTTAGCCTGAGAGATAAGATACAAACAAAGAGCCTGAGTACTACTACAAGGCAGTGTAAAGTAAGTATACTTCATAGACACTCCATCACTCTCTCCAGCTCCAACCTTTGTTAAAGATGTATAACTATTAAAGGTTTGACAGTTTTTTCTCCCTTTAAATAAAAATAAAAAGTTAATGACAATATTACTAAAAGGCATGCATTTAAGTAGAGCAAGAGATAAAGACAACAAAGACTAAAAAATGTCAATCCTGGAAAAACTAAATTTGGATGATCTAAACTTGAATAATTAATAGCTGACCAAATATCCTAAAGGAGGTAGGCTAATCTTTCTAAAGCACTATCCTTTTAATTCAAATGTTAAAATCTCTCTTTCTGTTTTCAAAAGAATATTCTCTGCAGAGTGGAGGAAACCAGGAAAGGTATAATCAAGGCAGTTCAGCTGGCTCATTCCCTCCTTACCATGTGTTTCAGGATCCTTCCCTTCTTTGACTCATGCTGCATTATATTTTAGCATATAATTTCTTGAAATAGTGAACTCCAGGGTTTGCTGTCCTGATAGAAAATAAAAAAGTGACATGCCATTAGAAAAATATTCAATACTGAAGGTTCTATTAAAAATTTACTTACTGTCCACTATGAAGAGGCTTCCCTTACATATATAAGGTGACTATATTAATGTCCAAAGAAACAGACACTCTTTTAAGTAAAAAGGGGCACTATTAATAAATACACTGGGACAACAGCCATAAATTGGTACTCTCAAAGGCAAACCATTCACATACATGGCTATCTATTTATGTGCTCTAAGAGGGAATAAATCAAAACACTAAAATACAGAAGTATGTACTGAGAGACATTTACAAAGGAAACAGTTTATCCTGAATGGGCTTTAAAATAAACAGGATAAGGGTGGTGAGAAGTGTTTGGAGATATAGATGAAATAAGATGAGTTGCAAACTGTTGTTGACACTAAAATGATGGGGATACATGAGGGTTTATCGTACACGATGCTCTCTGCTTCTACATATGTTTGAATTTTTTCTCTTAAACGCTCAAAAATAAATTACACAGGGTCTAACAAAGTGTTGTTTCAAAGTCATTTGGAGACAGACTCTACTTAATGTCATATTGCTAGTGCTACCAACTTATATATAAACAGCTAAAAGTAGAAACAAATGTTCTAATGAAAAACTAGTATTTCAACAATGATTACGAAAGAATGTATCCCTGTCAGGTCCCATCTGTTTTACTGAAATAAGGCAAGAGTGTCATTAATGTCCGATAGCATGAACTTTCTTTTCTAAACAGCTAATTAAATTATTTCAAGCACAAAATAAAAAGAAAACCCTTAGTATCTCTTCTGTCATTCTCTGGAAAATGACAATGAAAGTACTAAGATGTAGAAAGAAATGTCACTGAAACATTGATAAGGAGCAGTCGCCAGAGATTTTTACATGAACTAGAGCATGACTCTCCCCTCCTTCAATCTTTCCATGGCCGCCCACTGGACTACCAGGCTCTTCATGACCAGCCCCTGACCACCCACCTGTTGAACCTCATTTGCCACGTTGCTTCACTTGCTCACTCGACTTCAGCTACGTGGGCCTCCCTTCAATTCCTCAACTATACCACGCTCTTAACTGCCTCTGAACCTTTACACTTACTGTTCTTTTAATCTCAAATGCTCTTCCCTAGGTTTTTCTCTGGTTGACTCTCATTCTTCAGACCTTTTCTTGACATTCCCATTTAAAGTAGCCCTTCTTCCTCCTTGACACTATGGAGAGATACCTTGGCAATGATGAGACCACCGTCTGTCTGTCTGACAAGCTGGACCTGGTCCAGAGCGGAGGCTGCTTTCCACAGCCCCCTCTTAGAGGCCGATGGTAACTGATGCTCATTCTGACATAATGCAGCACTGTGCCCTTGCCTCCTGCTTTGTGCTGGTTCCTGGGACAGGCTGTTATTTGACCTGCTCAAGGATGTGAAGTAATTTCTGTACCTTGTAGCATCACGTACTAGTAGTACCCATGACTATTCCCCCCTTCACCTGTATAATTCTTTGGCATCTGCCAAACAGTGCAGGGATCCATCATGTCTTGCAGCTGCCCAAGACATGCTTCATAGGTAACTATCCCTTAAAAAACTCAATTAATGACCAGACTGCAGTGGCCAGCCTCCATCCCTCTCTCCCTGCCCTTCCGCCCTCTGTTTACAGAGGTAAATTTTCACTCTCGCGGCTCTTCCCTGGGTCTGCGTGTACTAAAAGACTCTTTCTGGCATCACTCTATTGATTTTCTTAATAATAGTACTTTTTTGTTTTTTTATTTATTGCCTACTTTCCCCACCAAAACCTAATCCTTGAGGGCAGAACCTTGTCTGCATGGATCACCACAGTATCACCAGTAGCAGCACTGTATCTCTATAAATATCTGTTAAATAAATGAATTATATCACTGATCACTTATTCATTCTACAGACTCTCAGCTTTTCCCTTGATTTCCCCTGAAACTGTACTTCCTGGTGTTTAACCTATTTCCTTGACTTGTTCTCCCATTATGCTTTGCTGGTACCCAGTCTTCCTTCTGTCTCATGTAGAAAGTGCTCCCGAAGGCTTTCAACATCTTCCGGTAATGAAGCCAATCATGTATATGGCTTCAACTACCAAAGCTACGACTCCAACCCTAGCCTTTCTGCTTTGCACTAGTAGACCAGTATTGCTAATGTCTAAAGGCTGCCTCTCCAAGGTTACTTTGTGATCGCAAATGCTTCCTCTTTCCACTAACTTTCAGGTCCGCCCATAATACTACAGTCTTGGCGGTCTTACAAACTAGAAACACTGTGATATATAGGAAAGAATATAGACCCCAGAGCTAGCCAGGCCTGGATCAAATCCCAGCTCTGTAAACTATTAGATGGTCAATTAACCATTCTGGGATGCAGTTTTTTCATCAGGAAAAAGGTAACACTTATGTTCAGGATTGCTGTAAAAATTAGAGATAGAAAATAAAATATACCCTGCACAGCATCTGATACAAGTTATTTTATATGTAATTATATATTATATATTTATGTATAGTAGTAGTATGACCTCTTGGCTTTTATGTCATTGTTGACTGATATTTTAACTCCACCTTGTTTTTATGCTCTCAATATCATCCCTTATTATAAGAGAATTCATGCTTGTTTAGATTCACCCATATATTTACCAATTTCCTTACTCAGAATTCCACACCTTTTTTGCATTTCATTCCTTCCCTCTCGTTGTTTCATTTTCCCTGAAGTAGTTCCTTCAGTGAGAATCTGTAGCTGCTAAACTCTTTATCAGTAAATCTTCAATAACAATCTACCTGGATATACATTTCTAGGTTAACAATTCTTTTCTTTTCCAGCAATACTGCAGAATCTTCTGGATTCCATCAGTCCTGCTGAGAAATGAGATGTCAATCTAATTATTGTACCTTGTGGATAATCTAACTTTTCATTTGTACTTTTCATTAAGATCTTTTCGTCTTCGGAGTCCTGTATATGTCTGCATGTGTCTGCAGTGGAATTGGGGTGTGGGGGCAGAAACACTCAGCACTCATTGTACTTTGATACCCTTAAGTACTTTCTGACTCATGTTTTCCATTAATCTAGAAAATCCTCAGCCACTGTCGCTGCATATCGCTTGTCCCTCATTCCCTTCTTCTGGAATTGCTATTGGACGACTAGGAAGCAGTCACATCTCCTCTTTCCATTCTCCATGTCTTTAAACTTCTCTTTTCTATTTTCTTTCTTTGTCTTTTGTACTACCTTATGGAAATTTCCTCAGAACTATCCAGTTTAGGTGGGGTCAGGAAATTTTTCAGTAAATAGCCAGAGAGTAAATATTTTAGGTTCTAGGGGTCACATACAGTATATGTAGAATATTTTTTGTCTTTTTTTTAACACCCTTTAAAAATGTAAAAACCATTATTACCATGCAGGCTATTAAAAACAAGCCACAACCCACATTTATCCCATAAGCCACAGTTTGGCAACTCCTGATCTACTTCATTAAGTCTTCTTCTGTGTCTAAGCTGCTATCTATCCTACTCACTGGGTTTTAATTTTAGTAACTATTTTATATTTGCAGAGGTTCTATTGGCTCTTTTTTTTTAACTGCCTCATTTTTATGATGGCACCTATTCTCGGGTTTTCTATTCCTTCTCTTCACGTGTTTAGTTTGCTTTATCAGCTGATTCTTACTTAGAGAGGAATGGTAGATTGTTCCCTCACATGGCTAATAATTCTGTATAGTAAGTTCCCTTTTGGTAGTGTTTTATTTCTGGGAAATCTATGTGGTCTGGGTTGAGGACATGTCCCCCTAAAACAGTTTGGGTGTTTCAGATACTTCTGTCATATCATCCACCTTAGGCCACTTTGTATGTCAGTTCTCAATCTGGAGATTCTCCCAGCCCTACTACAAGTTCTATAAATCTGAACAAAACCCACATGAAAGGAAACTCACAGTCATGAGTTCTCACTGGTTATCTCTTTCAACAAGCAGCCCAAATCCATGAGAAGAAAAACATCTCTGCGTGCTCATGGGCAAATTTTTTTCTAGCCTATATACTCCTTCAGTGAAGGTTTAGCCCTTTGAAACTCCATACTCTTCTCTGGTGTCTCAGTTCTAACACTCACAGGCCCAAGGCTATTGTTCTTGTCTTTGTGGAAACTAAAATGCAAGCTACTAAGACTGGCAAACACCCTATGGGGCTGACACATCAGACTGCTTTTCAGCTTTGCAATCCTCAGTCTCTCCTGACCCCACCTTACTTTTTTATTTTAATGAGGATATACCTTTCTTCCTTGAGAGCACAATATGCATTTTGTAGCAGGGGATTTTTATATGTATTTATCTAGTCTGCTATTTTGCCAAAACCAGAAATCTCTTCCAGTCTTTTGTCTATGCATGAATATACATGCTTACAAAAAGGAGATATCTCATGTTCTTTTTTGTAATCTGATTTTTTTCACTTATATTAAGAACACTCTAACACCCCACATCATTAGACAGTCTGCTGCATAATCATTAATAATTGAGCATCATACCACAATACAGAAAAACCATAATTTATTTAGCCAATTGCTTTTTGTTAAGACATTTAAGCTGTTTCCAATTTTTCATTATAATCAATGCTATAATAATTATTCTTGCAGCATTCTTTGCAGATATCCATGGTTATTTCCTGAGAATGTTTTAACATGAAGCTGGGTCAGAGCAAGAATATCTTAACATTTTTAAAATTACTGTCTACTAGAAAGATGATTATTTATCCTCCCTTCAGCAATACAGAGAGCATCCATTTCCCAATAATTCGCCAATAATGTTGTGACAAAAATGGTTATTACTCACTGAGTATCTATTTGCTGCCCTACATCTCTCATTCATTCTGCCTTAGAGTTTGGTTGGAGCCATAAGACTAGTTCTTGCCAAAGGGAATGTGAGTACAAGTCATGTCATTTCCAGTTAAGAACAAGTATGGACTCTTTCTTCTTCCCACCACCAAAGGGACTAAAAGCAAAAACCTCTAAAACTTGAACTGGTAAGACAGAAACAATCCATATCCCTGAGTTACCGCCGGAGGAGAGCCACTGAGCCACATCAAATTGTGAACTGAGATAGAAATAAACTTTTATGTTAAGTCACTAAGATTTTTTGAGTCTACTGCTAAGGTTAAATAAGCATTAATTAATTAAGCCAACTGAATGCCATTTTTAAAAAATCCTCACCCAAGAATATGTTCATTGATCTTTAGAGAGAGGAAGTTGAGGGGGAAAGGAAGACAGGGGGAGAGAGCAGGAGAGAGTGGGGTGGGGGGAGAGTGAGAAACATGGATAGGAGAGAGAGACATCGATCGGTTGCCTCCTGCACATGCCCGGACTGGGGACTGAACCCGAAACCTAGGAATGTGCCCTAACTGGAGAAGGAATCTGCAACCTTTTGGTGCACTGGATGATGCTGCAACCAACTGAGCCAACCAGCAAGGACTGAATGCTACCTTTCAACTTGACAGCTTATTGCTAAAATGTCATTCTGTTGTTTTCATTTACCCTTCTTTATTACTAGAGGTCAAACAATTTTTGTTCACTGAGCATCTGTATTTCTCTTTTTACGTACCACCAGTTCACATGTTTTGCCAATTTTTCTATTTTTAAACTGCTCTTTATCACATTAGTTCCCTGCTTACATCAGTCTTCTGCCTTACTTTCAAGATCCTTGTTTGCTCTACTCATCCACTCTGTGTAAACTAGGCCTCGTCTATTCAAAACATGACTCTTTCAAGCACTATCCCAATGCACAAAAGGAGCTAGCCCCAGGGTCCCCTCTCCAGTCTTCCCCATCTCCCTCCCCTGACAGACCCACTCACCGAGGGGTTCCTCCTCTTTCCCACTTACCCACTTATTCTCAGGGGCTATTTAAAGTCTTACCTGGTCATAAAGTCTCCTCCAACCATGCTGGATTTTTCAACTCTCTAAACTTCTGGTATCAGGAAATCCAGAACTTAACTGTTCATTAATTTCATTTAAGGAATTTATTCTCTCCAGCTAGATTAAAAACTCCTTATAGGAAGACACTATTTTTCTCACCACTTTTGAAATACATAATGATAGTTGAAAGTCTCAGTTTACATTTGCATTCTCAATCAAGTTTGAGATTTAGAGCCTATACAGCCTTGATTCAAGAAAAATAAACATTGTAAAATAAAAAGAATTTCACACCTAAGAACAGGCTTGAAGGCCACTGGACTGGCAGCTAGACTATTTGGCTCAGGACTCAGCCTTGAGAATTTAAGAACGTTACATCACTTCCAGGGTTATTGTGGGAATTAAATAGGATATTATAGATAAAAATTTGTGGGCCATGATTAAAGCAGTGCTAACAGGAAAAGCTACATATGAAATACAATAATTTTTTTTTAAAAATCAGAAAATCTCAAATCAATAACCCTACTACTCTAGGGTTATTGTAGTAGAAATAAAGTAGAATTTCTACTACAACAACCCTGCTATAAGGTCACTGAGTATATAGCTCCTACTTTAAGAATCTAGAAAAAGAACAAAGTAAGCAGAAGAAACAATAAAGAACAAAAATCAATGAAATAAAAAACGGAAAAATGAGAAAAACCAGTAAAACAAAGAGATTGTGGAAAGCAGTATGGAGTTACCTCAAAAAATTTAAAATGAAACTGTCTTATGACCTAGAGATTCCACTTCTGGGAATTTATCTGAAGGAACTCGAACCACTAATTTGAAAGAACATAAGCACCCCTAAATTCACTGCAGTATTATTTACAATCGCCAAGATATGGAAGCAGCCCAAGTGTCCATCAGTAGATGAGTGGGTAAAACAACTATGGTACACAATGGAATACTACTCAGCCATGACAAAGATAATATTACCCTTTGTGATAGCATGGATGGACCAGGAGAACATTATGCTAAATGAAATAAGCCAGTCGGAGAAAGGAAAATACCATAGGATTTCCCTCATATGTGGGATCTAATGAACAAACTGAACTAACAAGCAACACAGAGGTAGGATCAGAAATAGAAAGCAGGCTGACAATTCTGGGGGTTGGGGTGGGGTGGAGGTGGAAGAGGGTATAAGGAGCATAAATGGTAATGGAAAAAAATAAAAAATAAATAAAGAATTTTAACAAACCTACAAGACTGACAAAGAAAAAGAAAAAGGAAAAGATACAAATTACGAATATCAGGAATGAAACAACGAATATGGCTATAGTCCCTGCAGAGGTGGGAGTTCAGAACAAGTCACCTGAAATGTGCCTCTGTGGCCTGCTGGTTGTTTTGAGCTATCTATGGGGCAGAACAAACTTCTACTTCCCAAGCATCCATTCTTATCCTGAAATTACCCTCCAGGGCCTCCAAGGTCCATGACCTCATCCCTAACTTGTGATGTCTTATATAACTATTTTCCCTTTCTATCTTTGAACTCTTTGACTCTCACATTATGTAGGTTTTCCATACATACGTATGTATTAAACTTGGTTATTTTCTCTTGCTAATCTGTCTCGAGTCCACTTGATTATTAGACTAGCCAAAAGAACCTTGAGGTAGAGGAAAGTTTGTACCTCCCCAATATAGGCATTAAAAAGATAATATGGGAAAACTATGAATAACTCCACACAAATTTAACAACTTAAATGGAATGTACCAATTCCTTAAAAAACAAACTACCATAATTCACCCAATATAAAATATATAATTAGGCCTATAACTACTAAATAAATTGATCTCGTAATTTTAAAGCTCCCAGAAATCTCCAGTCTCGGGTGCTTTCAATGGAGAATTCTACTAAATGTTTAAAGAATAAACATCTATTCTACACAATCTCTTCCAGCAGAGGGAACACGTCCAAGTTCCTTTTATAAACCAAGCATTACTGTGATACAAAAACCAACTAAGACAGTACCAGAGTAAAAAAAAAAAAAACTATAGACAAGTACCTTTCATAAATATAGGCTCAAAAATATCTAACAAAATATTTGTGAACAAAATTCAATAACATATAAAGAGAATTAAATTACACTGCTTCTAAGAGAGGAGTGTTAATTTAAGTAGGAAAGTGTTATTTTAATATAGTTAATCTTATCCAGAAGCATGAAAATTCTCTCCATTTATTCATACCTTCCTTTATTTCTCCTATCCGTGTTTTGTCATTCACATCATCCCTATATCTCATATTAAGTTTGTATCTTATATTTTTTAGTTGTCCATTTTCTTGGTTCTCCATTCCAACAGCTCTTTCTCTGGTTCCTTTCACCACTCCTTAAACACAGTTGCTCCTCACGGGTTTGTCTTTAGCCCTCTTCTCTCTTTCTCTGTCTTCACTTCCTAGAGCTTGCCAATTAGCTTCAATCAGCCCCCCTAAATGGATAACTCTCAAATTTATGTCTCTAACCTTGCCCTCCCTCCTGATTTATCTTTTCCAATGGTGAGTAACACAGACATCCACACCTTCATGTTCCAATGGCAACAAAGGTACATCTCCTACAAGTATAAGGTTAGGATGGGAGAAATCAAGAGTTAGGAAATTTCTGTTTTTAAGTAATAGCAAGTTTAGTAATTAATGCATGTAAAAAGCTATTGTTTTGAGAACTGAAGGTATGACCCACCCTGACTCCAGCAGACCACAAGCAATTTAACTTTTGTCTCCAGGAGGACTGCAAGCAGTCAAGATGGTACCTAAGCCACTGTGCACCAGGGAGAGACATCAGCGGCCCAGGACACAGATGAAAAATCACCAGTTAACAAATGAAGAAAAGGCTAGAAAAACTGATGGACTGCAGCTTTTGTCTGATTAATCTTTCCTCTGAATTCCAGACCCCTTACTTACTCTTTTTCTCCTTATAAAAAGGTCAGACTGAAATGAAATGTAAGAAAGTCTTTTAGGGTACATAACCCACTGTCTTCTCAGATCACAGGCAATGTTAATAAAGCGCCCATAAAGATTCAATCCTTGTCTTTACTTATTGGTTCTGGTGGTGACAGGCAGCACAAACTCCGACTTTTCTCATTTCAGTTACAGTAGTGTCTTCTCCCAACAAAGAGGGAAAACATTTTCAAAATATTTGTCTATAGTTAGATATTCATCATTCAGATCATGGCTGATGCCCTACTCTTTACTCTTTCCCTAATCCAAAATAATGTTTGCTCATAAATGGAAAGTAGAATTCTTGATCTGCTAACCACTCAAGAGCTTAAAACACACTGTGTTCCTGGAAAGCTAAAATGGTAAATAATTCAAAAGTCCAAGTGGTAAGCTGAGAAGTCAGCTGGAGTAAAGCTGCAATTCAGAATTCTGCGTAAACCACATTCTCCCTTCATCTTCTCAACACACCCATGTCCTCTATTATCTCCTCTCCTTTGCAGAATCTTATCTTCTAATACTCCTTATCACAAAAGCAAACTCTTTATCACAGGAACATTACCTGTGGTCAGGACCTTGCTTTCAAGAGTTTTTTGATATAACAACCATTCTACTGACTTTTTTCTCTTAAAACTAAAACACTCTGATACTGAAACTTACTCTCATGACTTGGGATATTTCTCTGTTAACTCAGGGGCTAATGCCTTTCAATAAAGTTGTATAATTTTCTTCATACAAAAGCAGAACTAAACAGAAGTGAAGTAAAAACATTCTATGGAAGAGAGAAAGAAAGTGGAAGGGAAGAAATAAGGGAATTGCTGGTTCATCTGGACTGCTGTTACGCATTACATCTGAAAGATAGGAAAGAAAAATGGGGCAAAAAAGAGAGAAGCTAGCCACTTCCCAGATGTTCCCAAATGAAACCAATTGACTTTAATATTTTAAGTAATTATAATAGCTACCATTCATTGAATCTTTACTATATGACAGGTTAAACCTACCATATACCTTAACAGAATTAGTTAATCTTCACAGCAATCCTACGAAGCAGGTACTACTACCATTCCCATTTTCCACATGAAGAAACCAAAGCACAGAGCTTAGGTGATCTGCCCAAAGTCATCCATATTGGGTAAAACTTGGATTCAAATCAAAGTATCTCTGTCTGTGAGGCCCAGATTTCCAAGGTCTTAATCATTATAGTAAACTGTGATACTAACTCAAGTGTACACACACATCATGCATAAATTACTTTAAATTATCCATATTACCACTGCTCCACTGCAACCATGGGCAATGATTAATTAAAACACACGGTAATACTACTCTAAAACCTAAAGCTGCCTCTATAATCATAATTAAAGTATTTACCTATGTCGGCAAAAAAGGAGCTACATACTAAACCTGACAAGCTCAGAGGAGGCCTATGTGGCAGGCCTTACAAACTCAGAAACCAGAAGTAACCACATAGGACGGTCCGAACATAAAAATTCCTAACTAAAAGCAAGTCATGGCAGGTAGTCCTGTCCTAGACCCGTAGCTTCCTTGACAGAGGTCAATCTTTACTGTAAGTGAGCCTACCTATTGTCTTCTTGCATCTAAGATAACATACCTTTAAAATGTAAGGGGAACATGCTTTTGAAATATAAGAGTAATCTTCTTTTCCACACCCCTCAGGGCACAACCACTGCACCAGAGCAAGAAGCCTTCATCATTATCTCGTTCCCCACATATCATCTCTATGTGCTATAAATGTTAACTATCCTGTACCCACCAATGTAAAAGAAGCATGTGTTTCTTCATGTTGTCTTTTATCCAATCCCAGAGACTCCTCTGCTTTGCTTTCTCCCACCCCCTTAAACTATCACCAATGGATTTCACATAACCCTCATTACAGCTCCTCCTTTCATTCTAATGTAAAAAATAAGCTACAGAACTGCCATTTTCCACAGCATTTTCTCAATCACTTGAGCTTTTGCTTTCCAGCAATTGTCATCAGTTTGGCTTAAATAAACTCATAGAAATTCTCTACAGGCTTGAATGTTTCTTACGTTGACATCTGCTAAACAAAACAAGAAAACAAAATACTCAGAGGTAACTATCTCTGCCTGTGTACCTAAGACCTACCTGTGTGTCTGTGCATGTGTGATACTATTTTCTCTTTTTCATTTAAGTCAAAATTGGCCTATTGAACAGGCACAGTTCCATTTCCACCCAGGTGCAGGTTCTACAGAACTGTATGCACATTGATGCTGTTAACATCCATTGCCCACAACCCTTCAAATTACGTAAAGATAGTTCTGTGCAGGAAATCATTTCTGTAAGGTTGCTGAAAGCAGTATTTCAGATGTTCGATTTTGTTTTTAAATGCAAATAGGCCAAAAGAACATCATTTGCTGATTTCTTACTAAGCATAAGCATGACAAATAAGCCTGTTTTGGCAAAGTACCTATTACCTAGTTCAAAAACCAGGAAGCACTAAAACAAATGTCCCAATACTATCACTATTCTTAAGATTCTAAGTCTCTTCTACGGTTCAACATAACAAAAGGCACTTTCCAGGGAAGCTAAAACTGCAGATAAAGAATACCTTTTAAGAACTGCATTTAGGCAATTCACAAATACAGGAGATCAAAGCCAGGTGTTTTTCAAAATACAACCACTACTATTCACTGAATAAACTTAAAATACGGGGAATACAGGCATATCTCAGAGACAGCGCCCATTTGGTTCCAGACCACCAGCTTGATTCAGACCACCGCAGCAAAGCAAGTCTTTTGCTGGTGGAGGATCTTGCCTTCAATTTGTTTAAATAAATTTTTAAAAAGTTAAAAAACCACAACACCTGTGAAATGCAATAAATCAAAAGCTCAGTAAAACAAGGTATGTTTGTAGAAATTAAACCCTGAAATCAGATGAGAAAAACTGATTGTGCACTGACTACTGAGTTGAGAGTAAAGATTATGATACAATCACCGAACCAGAGTTGAGCCACCTGTATTACAAGGCATTTAGAAAGGGAAAAACAAGTATTCTTCAGGCTCAAAAGGAGATTTCTAAGGACAAAGATGGTGCACAAATGTCACTAGCAAACAAATCATAAAATACACAAAAGGAACTCATCAATCAGTTTTAAGCATTCCTTCCACTGCTTAGCTGCATACAGGTTTATTAACAAGTAAACCAAGACTCCTGATTAACCTAGGTCATCTGTTTCCTCAGCAGTAAACCTGAACCTGGAAGTCCCACCTCCCAGGATAGATCCTCAATTTGAAAATTATGCCACTTCTTACATTTCCCTTCCCATCAGTTTGATAACATCCCACAAATCCAAATCATATTATCTCACAGTCAGTTTTTAACTAGCGAGGCAATTCAGATTCACAACTCACCTAAAACTTTTTCAAATGATAAACCCAGACAGGCCCACCCAACATCAACTGATTCAGAATTCCCACGTATGGGGCCCAGGCACCTATATTTTGACAAAGTTCTCTGGTGATTTTTAGGTAGAACACACAACCCTAACACAAAACTGCTAAGCTAACAAAGAACTAATGACAATCCCCAATCAGACTAATAACATCTGAATCGATGAAATTACACGCAACTACATAAGACAAATAGCAATATATCTAATTCAACTAGGAAGTCTACAGACTATATCATACACCTGTGGAAAATGTGGGGGGTAGGGGGAACTTTCCACTTGTTATAACTATATTTATATTTATATTGTACTTGAGATAACACATTTTATATATGTTATCTCATTTAATCCTCCATCACCTATCTGGGGGTAGGTATCGTTATTTTACCTATAGATAAAGAAGTGTGAATCACTGAACTAGTTAAAATTTGCTCAAGGCCATACAGCAAGCAAACTGAGGTGCCCAAGTACAAATCCAGGTCGGTCTGACCTGTATCCTGCTACTCACATATTTACTACTTGCTTACTTAAAAGACTAATTTTGTCTTGATTTATTTCACAATAAGCGTGTATTATTGATGGGGGACTCAAATGTTGGAAAATGTTAGTTTCAGGTAACAGCTAATAAGCTTGGTAATCCATGTATGTAAAAAGCTATTGTTTCAGAAACTGGAGGTATGACCCACCTTGACTCCAGGAGACCATAAGCAGTTGCGCCTTTGTGTCTCAGGAGGACTGCAGGCAATCAAGATGGTATTTGAGCCATTGTACTCCAGAGTGACCACCCCCCAGGACACAAAGACCACCGCCCAGGGCACAAGGACCACCGCCTAGGACACAGATGAGAGAATGCTGCAGCTTTTATCCGATTAACATTTTCCCTGAATTCCAAACCCCTTACCTACACTTTCTTCTCCTTATTAAAAGGGTCTGTTTATAATGGAATTTAAGACAGTCTGTTAGGCTACAAATTCACTGTCTTCTCAGATCGCCAACCATCTGAATAAAGCGCCCATAAAGATTCAGTCCCTGTCTCTGCTTATTGGGTCTGGTAGATGACAAGCAGTACGGACACCGGCTTTTCCAGTTTCATTATTTTTGTAATTAAGAAAAATACTATCTTGCTGTAGTCATTTTTAAAGTACAGCGCACTATGCTCTAGTAAACACATGAATGATAAGAAAGTAAAACAGCCTTATTGCTGATATAGAGTTTTAGGTCTAGACAGAAGGTCAAACCAGCTTTCTCACCATGAAAATAATGTCTTACAAATACAGAGATGAGGGAAGACTAGAGTAACACCTGTGCTGTTCCATTGGAACTGGAGGTGTCAGTGTGAATTCATGACCTAAGAAGACTCCTTGAATAATTAGCAACTGATGTCAGGGCTGGACAATTAAAGTAAAAATGAGCCTGGAAAAATCTTCTTTGGCCGGAAAGTAAAGAAGATGTACTCAAAGAAAAGTAGAGCGTATTAAAAACAAATAAATAAATAAATAAAGACAGTAGATCCAGTTTGAAGGCTCTAGCTTCCACTGGATAAATCTGGGACACTTTTGACTATCTAAATAAATAAATAATGCCAACAAATTATCTCCCAATAAATGAGAAACCATGTATTCATACTTAAATAAATAAATGATTGATTAGGTAAAGAGACAGAAGGAATAATTATTCATCTGGAGTAGAATTCTACCTAAAAATTATACAGGAATGGCAGAATGACCAGAGATTTCTTAAAACTGCCATTTGGCAACCAATTAATAATTGTTTCAGGAAAAGAGTCATCAATGAAAGCTAAGATTCATAGGTAAAAAGTTGATGAGGAAAAGGGTATAAAGATCATATACTGTGGATCCTTAGAAAGAAGATCCTACTGAGAAGGGCTCCCGGAGGCTCACTGGTGGTCTCAAATTTAAAAGCAGAGCCCAGCAGCTGTTCTGCACAGGGGCCTCTCATCCAAACTGCACTTCAGGGTAAAATCTGCAGTGGGCTGCCTGCCTGCACTGTGTACCTGCTATCTGAAACAGCCCTTATAAAGGAGTTCCTAGAATTATATTTCAACCAACAGGACTGAGACTCTCGCTGTCCAATAGGAGCTGAGCAGCTATATACCCCATCAGCATCTTCACCAACCAAGCAGAGTGGCTCCATTCTGACCAATTAGGACACTGCCATACGGAGATGAGAACAGCCAATCAGGGGCCATGGGCAGGGGCTTCTATCTATAGAAGCCAGCTCCTCTCTGGTTCAGAGACCACACTTTCCCTTTCCACAGAAGATGCCTTTCCCTGACTGAAGCTAAAGCACTGGAGATGCAACACTAAAAACATCTTGCTGGACCAGAGCAGTAAAAAGCAGGCAGAGTGGGGCCGGCAGGGCAGAGCAGAGCTGTCTAGCCAGAGAGGGGCCTGGCTCCGAGGCTGCCTGGCAGCTGTGCTGCTTCATAATTGAGCTGTAACACTACTGAGCTGTTCCACAGCTGTGCTGTTCTTACAGCCGTGCTGTATCACAGCTGAGCTGTTTGCACTGAATCAAGTTTCCTTCTTTACCACACTCCAAACTGGGGATTCCTGTTGGCAGTGAATACTCTCATAACTTTACCTTAAGTGTCAAATTATGTGAAGATAAAAAGTTATAAAAATGGGGAAAAATAATAAGGTACAGCACACTAGATTTTTCAGTAAATAAGGTGACATTTGGCTCTTGGGGAAAAAATAAAGTCAGACTCCTACATGACAAACCAAATCAAAAACTAAGTCCCAGATGGATTCAAAAGGTAACTACAATAAATTAAAACATAAAAAAGGATAAAAGGAAAGCATACAAGTAATTTCATCTCAAAATAAGTATAGCAGCTTTTATAGCAATCTAAGCAGAAACAGAGGACACACACAAAAAAAATTTGACTACATAAATATCAAAGGCTTCTATATAAAAGAAAAAAGTTTATATCCAATTAAAAGACTAAAAAGATTACGGGAAGCATCTGCAACATGACATTACTTTAATAGAAGTAAAGGCAATACAACAGTGGTCAAAGGAAATAAACAGGAAATTAAAAAGCTGGGGCCCAATGATAAACCTTTTTAAATGTCTTCAGATGGACTGTGCTATAAAGTACTGGGAACAGTCAACTTGATGTGCAAGTGCTTAGAGGGTAAACTAAATGCTGTCAGGTTCCTGTTTCTCAAGAAGATAACATTTTTATTTTATGCTTTGGAGGCATTAGTGCCCTAGGCCATCCACCCTATTATAAGACCAAAAAATGAAGGAAAAGTTTGCTAAGGCATACATTAAGCAGCTTTATGACTCAGGCATACTGCTTCAACCTTCATGGGTGAATTCAGCTTAAGGCTTTAGTTTTGCCATCCCTTTATCATTACCTCTTTCTGATTCATCAAATCCCGTAACTTCACAATGCCTTGTCCTTCCGGACTCAAATGCGCCTTATCCTTTTTGAACTCATAAATTAAAGGGTTGGATTAGACAACCTCAAATATCCTTTGATTCTAGGACCCCACGGACTTTAACTGCCTTGCACACAGAAAGCACATACAGATTTGTTTTACTGGGGGAAATGCTACTAGCAATATCAACTCAAGGCAGCAAGACTGTTCCTAAGACCTCCTTTTGTTTCACCTCTAAGATTTCAAGCACAGTGTGCCTTCCTTGAAAGCACCCCTTAATTTTCCATTTTCTCCCTTCTAAGCAACAGTGTTTTTATACTGTATTTTACAGCTCTATTTCAGAAATAAAGAAGTGATGCTAGGAAAGATAAGTCGTGGCTGGAAAAAAACCCAGGATACAAAAAGATCTTTGGAATCTGGAATATCTAAATAGATAAATTGTCATAGAGAGAGAGGCAAAGTTCAGCACTTAGATGCCCAAACTATGTACATGGAAATGATTTAGTTTAATAGCAGCATGCACACACACAGAGGTGTGATTTTAGTTGACTATCATTTCAGGGAGTTAAGAATACATGACTGCACAGCAAAGAAACTATCGCCTTATTTTTGTTTTTTTGTTTTTAAGTATAATGTCAAAAACGAAGGAGTTAAGGTTACTGTCTTCTCTGTACTCTTTTAGGTGACATTGTGTATTGAATACTGTATGCTGTGCTGAGCACCACACTTTATAAGAGGGGCATAACAAAGGAAGTGGAGGGCAGAGGACCAAGAAATTGATGAGGGGATTTGAATTGTCAAATAAGAAACATCTGCAGGAGATGGGAATACTTAGCCTGAGGAATAGAAAACCTAGGCAAAGGTCTGTTAGTTCAGTGACTACAAAGGCCCTAAAAGTGAAGTAAATGAGTAAAGCCAGCAGAGACTTGAGCAAAATGGAAAACATCGACCATATCTCCACAATACTAATTCTCTTCCAGAAAGCATTTAAGCTAGTTTTCCACATATTTATGAGTACTTTCAGGATTCCTCAGGCTCCCCACAGAATAAGATATTTTTAACACAGCAAGTAAGAGTTTAAGAAGATGACTTTTCTTTCATGATAAAATATTTAAAAGTCCCCCTGCTAAGTCAGTTGTTGAGAATGCTTAGCTTCACTCAGGACTATGAAGGCCCCACATGTTACTATCCCAGGCACTCTGATACAGTAATAACTAATTGTTGAGACTAATTGACTAATTAACTAAAAGACTCATGGTTGAGCAAAATATGGAAAAGTGCAGCCTGCATGACTATAACACACAAGGACTTCTTTAAAACAAAAGAACGCATGGGGAGCCCATCCTCTAAAAACGAAGCTACTAAATTGGAAGAATAAGACAAAGTGGGAAGAAATGCTAAAAAAACCTCTTAAGTAAATCATGTATGGGAAAAAAATGGACAAGTGCTCTTCTGTGTTTCCTCCCCCTCGGGTGTCCAACCAAGAGGAGTTGCTGAAGCCCTTAGAATTTT
This sequence comes from Furipterus horrens, assembly GCF_987537825.1. Lineage (NCBI taxonomy): Eukaryota > Metazoa > Chordata > Mammalia > Chiroptera > Furipteridae > Furipterus > Furipterus horrens. The sequence continues at coordinate 35,301,634 of NW_028327180.1, forward strand.
TGAAAAGGAAATAAGAAAAAGTCCAGGTGGGGGGGGGGGCACCAAATTCAAGTTCCTTAATCGCCACAGGTACCTAAAAAAGAACTGAACCACTGGCTCAATGTGGAGAAGAGATTAACACCCTAGCTGCAGTTTGGCAGCCCTGCCAGATCTCCAAAGGGCTCCGGATTTGTACTATCTCCCGCAGCGCCGGTCGGGTCTCGGCTCAGATTTCAGTATTGTAGACGTGCACTCTGCAGACCCCCTCCTGCCCAAGCAGCGCTAGGCCAGTCCCTACACAGCCTGGGCCTGGCACCACAGCTCCCAGATGCACAGAACAGCGGCACCTGGACCCTTGGACAGGAAGTGGCTATTCTGACTGTGGGTTCATCATGAAAGGAGGTGAGTGAGCCTGGCGATATGAGCCAAATGAAGAGCAGCTGCAGGCGAGTGGGAGTGAGTGCACGAGGGAAATGGGAGGAGGCAGTGGGTAAAGCCCCTTCATCGACAGCAGATGCGCTACACGAGCCGCTGGACAAATACAGAGCGGGAATGGGAGGGTAAAGGTAGGGTGGAGGGCTTCAAGGAGCAGCTGAAGCCGAGCTTTCAGAAAAATAAGTGGGAGTGGGTGCGAGGCAACCGAACCCGGGCTGTAGGGGGGCGTGGGGGGTGGGGTGGGCAGGTCATGTTTAAAGCCCCACGGAGACCCGATAACCCTTCTCGTTGGTGTCTTAAGGCCCTAGAGGTCCCCTCCCCGGGTCCCCGAGACATCTGGGAAGGCCTACTTCCAGGCTGCATGCCTCTGCCGCGCCGGGCAACAGCCTCCCGTGGGCTCCGGCGGCCCCAGCACTGCCAGATGCCGTCCGCCTGCCCGCCCGGTGCCCTGTGCTGGAGGCCAGCCCCAAGATCCCTACCACGAGCCCTTTCTGAGCTACCGCCCCAGGCTCCTCTGGGCTCCCGCCGCCGCCACCAGGAGTCCTACCGGCTTTCAGTTCAGGGACGACCCGCCGCAGCCGCCGCAGCCGCCGCTGCTGCCGCCTGCGCGAAACTCAGGCTCCCAAAAGCCGCTCTGGCCGCCCGCCGCCCGCCTTCCAGGCCGCGCCGGATCCTCCGCTCCCCCTGCCGGCGGCCAGCCATTTCCGACAAGTGACTGCGGAACTTGCCGAAGTGCGCCGGGCCGGAAATGGCCGAATCTGGGCTCGGGAGCTGCGGAGCCGGGACGGTTTCGAGACTTTCCGGACAGCGCCCGAAGGGCCGCCGAAGCCTCGACTCCGACGCGGGTCTGGCCGGGCCCGCGAGCGGCGGCGGCACCGCCAGGGATTGTGGGAAACGCGGCGGGAAGTGGGGTGCCGGGGGTGAGCCGGCCCAGCCGGGGAAAGCCGTGCGGGGCAGGACGCTCAGACTCGAGTCCTACCAGTGCCGCTCACCCTTTCAGAAAACCCTATCCAGGGAATACAGCGTGAATGCCGCCGGCTGTTATGGAACATGTTCCCACTCCAGAGCCTCCTCGGCCGCTGGGAGCCGGCCTGTGACAAGTCTAAAAATAAACCCATTCCCATAGAAAAGGGCTTCCTAAATGAGCTGACTGGTCTCCAACAATGGTCTGGAGTTTTAAACACGTTGAATACTTAAACACACACACACACACACACACACACGGCTTCTCGGCATGCATGCTTAGGGAAATATCCCGGGGCTTTGCAAAAACAAGAGCTTAATCCAGATGTGTAGCAATAATCAACCAAAATTGGGGGTGGGGGGGGTTTAAATACCATTTGAAATACTTAGACCAACTCCTGTGAACCAAAAAGTGCACATATTCTACAGTTCTCAGAGATGTGACTACTTCCACGCTTGCAGAGCCAGGACAAGACTTTGGATAGCTGAACCGATGGGAATGGGCAAAGTAACATGACCTGAGCTAAAACTCATACCTGATCATTACTGTTAACTCGGCAATGAGTGAAAATCATTATTTAAAATCTGTAACTGCAATATAAGATGAAATTTACTTCAACGTGTTTTTTTGTGATTTTAATCCCCAAAAGGCAGGGCTTCTACTCCAGGGTAGAAGCCACACCAGGACCTACAGAAGCTGGGGAGGGTGAAGGCCAGGGGCTGGCTCCCATCCCTTTGCTTGGGTGGCCTGGTGCTTTAGACAGTAGTGCACCCATGAGCCTAGCCCCACACCTGCCATTTCCCATCTTAGTGGATCCCAGGCCCATGCTCTAGCTAAGAGGCAAACAAAACACTAAAGATTGCTTAGGTTCCCACAGGGGACAATTTGGACTACAGATTCGGTTTGCAAAACAAAACTTTAAGAAACCTACCAACCTGTTTTCCAGAGCAGTTGCTTCATCTCTCCATCCCCATCAGCCCCTCTCTTTCTGATCCTCCTTTTTCTTCTCTTTCCTTACATCCCCTTACTCTCCCCTCTCCTAATTTCTTTCCCCTCACATCTCATTCTCTTCTCTCCTTTCCCCTTTATTTCTATGACCTAAACGTAAAGTCCTACCTCCACCACTTATGTACAAAAACTACCTCTTTCTAACTTTTACCAATTTTGTTGAGGGATATGAGAGAGCGGGAAGCAAGTTTTTAAAAATCAACATCATTCCAAGAAATGAAATGGGGAAAACTGTTCACAAGATCATGAATTGCCTAAGTTGTCCTTTTATCTGTGCCTGTCTCTTTCTCTCTCTTTACAGTTCATCTTCTTGGCTCTCCTCCAGAGGTCTGTGCAGCAGGCAGAAGTTTGGCAGTGTGGGTGAAGACACAACAGAAGCTCAGAAGCCACAGTAAGATTTACCAGGTGTTGGTTCATCTCCACACCATGCAAGAGAGAGCCTGCAGCTAGCTAACTGCTGCCTAGAGGACCCGGCCTGAAGGCCTTCTTATACATCTGAGTGACTTAACACATTGCTGCCACTTATGTCAATTTATTTCATTCTAACGACAGCCAAGCTTTAGGATGAAAAAGGATACCCAACCAAACTCTGGTGTATTCTTCACTTCACAGGAGCCCTGGTTGCTGTTAACCATCCTCCTCCTTCTTTGAACCTGTCCTCTCCTGATTCTCCTTCCTCTCAAACAGTTCTAGGTCAAACAGTTCATATCTCTAACTAGGCATGACTTGGGCTACCTTTTTTTCCCTCTGCACACTCTCTTCCTTGCCAGTTTCAATCAGCTTCCTTGTATCATCATCACCTCTAAGCAGATCCTTCACTGCTGTGCTCCAGTCCCTGTTTCACAGTTGCACTCCAGACATCATCCCATCATCATCCTATTAATAAATATTTTATCAATACTTAATTGCCAGGCAATAAGCAAAACCCTTTATAGGCACTGTCTCACTTACTCCTTACAGCAAGATATCAGCTTATAGATGGGGAACTGAGACCTAAAGAAGCTAAATAAATAAGGTGCCCAAGATCACAGAGTGAGGTGTAAAGTACAGATGGAACGCCAAGTCTTCCTAACTCCAAGGGCAATATTCTTGTTTCACCAGGACCTTCCTATATCCCACCATGAACTCACCTTTATGCCCTGATTTATAATAGTGTTACCAATGTCTTTCCTAACACAGAAACTCAAAACCTAGCATCATCTTTGATTTCTCTCTGCACCCCCACATTAAATCAGTTTTTCAGACTTGAAAAGCCTTTACCTGTAAGAGCTCTACCACCCCTCCTCTGTAGTTCCAAACTGCTTCCCTAGTTCTAGTCCTCATTACTCATGAACTGTTGCCTTGATATTGCAATTTCTGGTTTGGAAAATACCATCATATTTACAATAGCTCTTCAAGAAAGCAAGCCATGGCAACAGACTACAGGATGAAGCTAGTCTCCACCGGTCTCTCCATATTGACCTGTTACAACACTTACTCTCTACTTTACATTTTGCGATTTAATCAGAATAGTCTTGCACTGTTTTTTAACAGTCATATATGTAGATATTTATCTGCTTCAAAGAAGCAGAAAAGAGCAGAAACCAGCATGCCTTTGGTAGCAAACAGCAGGAGCCGATGGGATCTTCCCTCTAGGCAGTCATAGGAACTCAGCAGTGCCCAGTCTCTTTCTTTTAGTTACAAATTTGAAATCCCCAGAAAAAGACATGATTGGCCTGGCTTGGGTCCCCTGTCCATTCCTCAATCAATGAGCTTTGTCTAAGCAGCAGGTCAACTTTTTCTAAACAGGGCAGTTGAAACCTCTTCTGTATATAGGGCTTGTTCCCAGAAAAAGAAGACATACACCATCCATCCATTTGTTCATTCATTCCATCAACAAACAGTTAAGCACCTATCAAAATTTATCAAGGTTCTTTCATGTATGCAAAATGTTTAAAATAATAACCCTGCCCTCATATCATGAAAGTCACAACAGAAAATAAGAAATCACCAGATAAAAGCATAACAATCAATTTTCATCCATAAGAGGCCATCAATTTAATTGTGTGTGATGAAAGAATTCACCACACCCTATATAAGCCTCTGCTGGTAAAAGTAATTAGTAGTAATGTACACATGTTCAATAAAACAAGTTCACAGCATCACCCTTAGGAACAGACAAATACAGAAAACTGCCCGATGTCCACCAACAATAGACAAGATCAAGAGCAGTGTGTTTACACAATGGAATACAGCAATGAAAATGAATGATCCACAAATATATACAATATTGATGAATCTTACAATGTTAAGCAAAAGAAGCTAGACACAAAAAGTATGTAGAATATACTTCCATTAATATGAAACATAAAAACAGGCAAAACTAATCTGCCTATAAGAGTAGTGACTTGAGGGGAGCACAGGGAGCCACATGGGTGCTAGTGATTCTCTGTTTCTTGAGCTGGGTGCTGGTTACACAGGTGTGTTCAGTTTGTCAAAATTCATCAAGCTATACACTTACTATATGTGTTCTTTTCTATGGTCTGTTATCTTTCAATAAAAAGGTTTTTGTTGTTGTTGTTAAAATATTTCATTTATTTATTTTTAGAAAGACGGGAAGGGAAAGAGAGAGAGAAACATCAATGTGAGAGACAAACATTGATCAATTGCCTCTCGCACACCCCCAGCCGGGGACCCGGCCTGCAACCTGAGCACGTGCCCCGACTGGGAACCGAATCGGAAATCCTCCAGTTTGTGACAGTGCCCAACCCACTGAGCCACACCAGTCAGGGCTAAAAAGGTTTTTAAAAATAAGTAATTAATGGTCAAAGGAGCTTTTCATCACCCTTGAACACTGTCACCATGATTGTCCGGGAGTTGCCAATTATTGCCATCCCCACCCCCACCATTACATCAACTACTTAGAAACCCTAAGCCACCATCATTGGTCTTTGGAAAGAGCCACCATTCTTACCGCTTAGCTTCATCTGCTGCGGCCCCAGCTGAATGGACCTCCTCTTACCTGGAAACTTGGGAGCGGGACACTGTATAGCTGAGCCAGGTGATGGAGAGTGGTTCATCTAATATGTTGTATAGATGTGGGAAGGGCATTTCTGGGTATAGGCACAATGATAATAAGCCAAGAAAACCAGTCTGCAGAAAACAGAGCCAACACACAGAAGGCAACAAACAGCTGTGGGAGGTAGAGGGAGAAGCCTCAAAGGCCGCTCAGTTTCCAGTTCTTACACTTGTATTCCAGCTGTCCCAGGGGAGCCGTGAGATTGCTCACGCAGCCTTACAATGATAAACAAATGAACAAATACATAAGTAATTGTTTTTAAGACTTTACATACTTAAGCTAGTATGACTAGGTGTCTCTCTGTGGCATGTATTATTTCATTTAGTCCTTATCATAACCCTACACAGGAATGACTCCCATTTCACAGGTGAGAAAACCAAAGCCCAGAGCGGTTAAGTTACTTGCCCAAATCACATACCTGGTAAGTGATGGTGCCAAGATTGGGACACACGCAGTCTGACTGCGGAGGCTGAGGTTTTAACAACTATACTACACTGCAAAGCAAGATAAGTGCGGAAAATGGCAATGTGAATTATATGCTGCATTCATGGATTTAACTCGGGCATCTGATTTTGATTGAAATGAGTTCAAATATAGAAAGTATACAAATGATTAAAAGGTTGTCTCAATAAGTTGGTAAGCATTTCTTTCATGAGGGAATTATCGTTTGAGTTAGAGATGTTAAAGAAATATAAAACGTATGTAGTGTGACAAATTATATTTTAAAAGACTGTTCTTATACAATGAAATTGTTTACAGATTTAAGCAAATCCCTCTCTTAGGGGGTCCCCACTGATTGTCTCTTCTTCCTAAAGTGTGACTATGCAGGAGAAGGGATTTTAGTCCTGTGGAAGCAGAAACTGATGATAAAAGTTACTTCGAGTCCTAAGAAGGGAGGTGCCAGTGGTCATTTTCAGTGGTGACAGCTGCCAGACCCACAATCCACTCAGTAAGTTGTTCTAAATCAATCACAAGTGAGCCATTGGTGACCCCCAGCAACCTTTAGAAAGTATGATTCAGGAATTATCAGCGAGTTTAAGTCAGATAAGAACTTTTCTATCTGTAATGCTTTGATTTTAAAAGAAAGTGCTGACAGCCACTCAGCTAAATCTTTTCTATATAAATGACTGAGCAATTTTGTGGTTTATAATTAGAACAATGCATGACAATTTCTAGATTAGAGTTCCAAGGTTACGCTTCTCTTTGGTCCATCAATACCAAAAAGACAAAAGGTCATCTTCTAAGGCTCCACAGATAGCACTTACTAGCCTGCCAAATGGCTCATTCTGAAAGTCCTGGCTTTCATGTTACCCTTTAAAAGAAAGAGGCTAGGCGTTCTAAGGGGTGGATGTAAAGAGTAATGGAAAAGAAAAACACAATACTGTAAAAAAGAAAAGAGGTTTGTTTCTTAGCTGGCTAAAGGAGGGACAGTCTGTAGTAAGAAGACTAAGTTAGCCCTGGCCGGTATGGCTCAGGTAGTTAGAGCACCGTCCTGTAAATTGAAAGGTTGTGGGTTCAATTCCCAATCAGGGTACATACCTAGGTTGTGGGTTCGATTCCTGGTCAAGATACATACAAGAGACAATGGATCAATGTGTCTCATTGATCTTTCTCTCCCTCTTTCTCTCCCTCCCTCCCTTCCCCCTCTCTCTAAAATCAATAAGCATGCCCTCCAGTGAGTATTAAAAAAAAAAAAAACCAAAACACTGAGTTAACAACAACTCCAAAATAAAGCACATATTATTGTCAGAAACGGATTTGTTAAGGAATCACTTCATGTCATGGTACTAACTATCTTGCATGTGGCTGTTAAAAACAAATTTTATACTAGTTTCCCGTTAGAAGCTTAGCCTGATTCAAACCTGTTATCTACATAAAACACCTAATCTGTAATGACCAATTAAGATTCTAAAAATTAGCTGCTGTCCCTGAAATATAATGTATCTATCTCTAAGATCCCTTCTTCCTCCAAGAGCCACCCCTCCTCCAATGAGTTTCTGTTCTCTGCCCACTGTGTCAGCACAGCTTTGCAGAGGCAGTCACACTTGATGATCAGTAGTTACTAAAATGTCATCAAAATGTCCAGCTTGCTCCTGTACATTCCAAATAAAGACACAAATGTTATCCAAGGCAAACACAGAAGCACCTAACATTGACCCTACATTATGCCAATGAGGAGCTAAAATGTGTTCAATTAGACACAACATGCCACAACATGGCATGTCTGTCTGTTTGAACAACTTAGTATAATGAGGGCTATAACTAGAGAAAAGAAGAAAAATTGTGCAGGGTGTTGATGGCTGAATTCCAAAGTCATGTTTATATGTAGCTCTCTGACTCCAGGACTATCCTTACACCAAAAATCAACTGCTCACTACATTTACTTAAAAATGTCTCAAGTAAACAAGGTGTTCCAACTGAAAATTGGCTAAATGTTGTAGAAGTACTTAAAGAACATCAATTAACTAACCAATTTGGCTGTAAGATCAAAACTGAAATTAATCATAATCCCAAGAGTAATCATGCTAAAATTTCTCAATATATGTAACTTGTTAATATGGAGTTTATATATTTAAAACAAAAACAAAAAAACAGTAGATTTACCAACCAGATTTTCAAAAGAAAAATGTGTAGGTTTTGAACCAATTCATGAAGGTTATTTCTCAACCTCCATGGTGAGAGCACAATTCTAGCAGGACCCATTCAATCCCAAAACAAAATAAATAAGAATTCTTTCAGTCCAAGCTTTCAGCCTTGCAACTGTTATGCCACAGGTCAGAAATGGAACCAAATGAAAATGTGACCACTCTTCTACAAATCCATCAATGCTAAGGGCCTAAACTAACAACCCAAAGCTCATCTCTCGTGGATAGTATCAGATATTTCAGACTCTTGTAAAAAGGCACATATGTAATTACATTGTGGAGGTTGTGAAGAAAAGCATACCTATAAAGTAAATAGGTGGTAATTTGGAAAAAGGACGGTTGACACAAATGATGAGTATAATCCAAAAATATGTTAACTATGTAAAATACACTAAATATGAAAATACTTAAAAAGTTCAAATATCATTATGCATTTCTATTACTTTCATGTACATTTAACTATACTGCAGTGATGTTTAATACTTTCCCCTTATATTTCATATTTAACTTAAACATTAAGCATCTAAATATTTGTAAGAATAGCAAACAAAAACATCACAAAAACTGATAAATTAAATGTTTGCCAACTCTGCAGCTTTTCCAGCTCACGAGCATCATTTTATAAAATTGCTATCTTCACGTACCAATAATTTCATTTTTTCTTCTTTCACTTACTTCGAATGGACTAGTATGTGTTTCCATTTGATCCTTGCAGTCATCCCTAAAGGTACTGAGCATTCCATGTCTGTCTTAGTGGTTCCTCAATGACAGTTTGTGAACCAAGCTATGATGAAATTTTCAATCAGTCCACAGTTAAATGAGAAAAACAAAAGCAAATTAGTGAGTTTTTAATAAAGCTAAATTTAATCAATTGAAAGGACTGTCCTTTATTTTGAGATTATGCCTTCCTGTCTGCCTTTTTTGTGTTAAAATGTACTTTTTATTAAATAATTCTGATGGTAAAGGCAGCTTTTTCTTCATCTTCCCTACTAACAAAATATTGAAACATAACTATACTGCCCTTTCCATACCAATTATTTTTTATTTCACTGGTCCATTAAATCCAAAAGTTGGTGAACTACCTGTCTTCAGGGCATTTTAATGTATGAGCGCGCGCATGCACACACACACACACATTTTTGAAAATAAAATCCTATGGTAACCAGACTCTAAAATGTCCCCAATGGTCCCTGTCCCCTGCTGTTCACACCTTTGTTAGCCCCCTCCCCCACAGTACCAGAAATGGTCTATGAGACCAAGAGAACACAGCAAAGTGATGGTATGTCATTCCTGAGGTCAAGTTATACGAGACACTTCAGCTTGCAGCATGGTTGCTTTCTTTCTTCAATCACTCACTCTGGAAGAAGCTAGCTGCCCTGTCATGAGCAACACTCTGGAGGCCCCTGTGGCAAGGAATCGAGCCTCCTTGCCAACAGCCATACGAGTGAGACTGGAAACAAATCCTCCAGCCCCAGCCAAGCCTTCAGAGGACCACAGCCTCACAAAAGACCCTGAGCCAGAACCACACAGCTAAGCCACTCCTGAATTCCCGACACACAGAAATCGTGAGATAATGACTAAGTTGAGATATCTGTGATGGAACAAGATATAACTCATGCAATTCCTCTGTCCTCTTTCAGATGAATAGCTCTCTAACCACAGTGCCTGTATCCATGCCTGTGTTGGGAGAAAGGATTAGCAAGGACTGTGACCTCCATTTCCCTGGCTTTGGTTTGTTTACACTGATTTTGTCCTTCTCCATTGCTTTTTCAACTTTTTTCATATTGACTAGAATACTCAGTAAACTGAATAATCCATCTCTAGCAAAGGAATCAGTTCTACACTTTTGTAGGCTTAGTTAAAGGAATCATTCTATGTAAATATGGTATTTTATGATATTTTAGAAATCTGGTAAATTTCTATTGACAGAATCCCTCACCTTAGCTGTCAAATCTTTACCAGACCCATTCTTACCTCAACAAAGGACCATATCTCATATATATTGAGAAAACAGAAGCTACAGACATGATCTCTTAAATTCTCTCTTCCAAACTTTAAACCTATCTGTAAATACCAGGGTGAAAATTTTTATTTTAGTAGCTGATGCCAGAGTTCCTGTTAGGGATAGAAAATGCCTTATTGGGGGAACTACCTTGATTTGACTTCAAATAAAACTAGGAAATAAAAAACTAAACAGTTCATATTAAAAAAACAAAAAAGACCAAGAATATGAGCACTGAAAGAGAGCAAAGAAGAGAGGAAATGGGAGGGGGTGGTCAGGAGAGATGTGGTTCAAATAACAGTGTGGGAGGTTAAAGCTTGGGGAGAGAGTTCTAGTGGGGGGGGGGCTGAAATCATGTTTAAAACACAAATATCTATTCCTGGACATAACATTGTTTGTGTTGCTAAGGATCTGAAATCCCCTAAGCTTTCAGTAATAGCAGACACATGCATAAATGCCTATTGTGAGTGATTTGGGGTAAAATCAGGGGAAATAGATGGGGGGAGGAGGCAGATCTGAGTTTTACAACTGGGTCAGCATGGAACCAAGAAATAATTGAGATGAAGAATTTAGGGGAAACAGACACTCAAAAACCAAAGAAATCATAAGATGAGCTTCCAGGAATTAACAAAAATCTTGGCGTTGAAACTCCCAAACTGATGTGAAATGGAGACATAAGCCAATTTCACTTAAATCTCAAAAAAAGACACTGTTAGCGGACACCTGGGTCCATATTCATGGATTCTTTTCTCACATGCCTGGCCCTTGACAAAGGAATGTTCAAAACAAGGCACTTTTTTTTTCTTTGAATATGATCTAATATCCATCCTTGAGATATTACTCCATCAGTTATTCTCTCTCTGATACTCAAGAGTCAGTATGAATCAGTATCCTCCTCACTACAAGGATATCCCTCCACTGCTTACACACAGGCTCAGGCCCAAACTACAACCCTCTAACAATACCAGCTTTGAACGCAGGAAGACTTGAGTCCTGATTCTATTATTTGTGTGTGGTATAACCTTGGCCATATTACCTAATTACTTTGCACTCTCTGGGCTATAACTTCCTCATAAGAAAATAGGGGTAATAATAGTACATACCTTAGAGGAGCATTGTAACGATTATCGTGGATGAGTGTAAACTGTTAGCCCAGGGCCTGGCAAATAGTAATCCCTCATTAATGTTAACTGCTACCAGCTTCATTCACTAAAAATCCTTTTTTTAAATTGATTTTAGGGGGTTGGGGGAGGGAGAAACATCAACTTGTTGTTCCACTTACTTATGTATTCATTGGTTGATTCTTGTATTTGTCCTGACCAGAGATACGTAACCTTGGCATATTGTGATGATGCTCTAACCAACTGAACTACCTGGCCAGGGTTAAAATTCTTAAAAGAATCATCTCTAGTCTATGTCTACTTCTGCCACCATTCATTCTTTAATTCCCAGAAGGCTGGTTCTTGCCAATCTACTGAAATTGCTGCCATTAAGGTAACCTCATTCATTAATCCCAGGGGATCTTTTCAGGCCTCCTTTTGTTGGAATTCTGATGCAGTACTTGGTAGTCCTAGTCACTCACCCTGAAATGGTCCAATCCTGGCTTTTCATGACATTGCTCCCTCACCACTTTTTCTCTTTTTCTTCACTAACTCTCCTTTCTCCATCATCGTGTAAAGTGTTAGTGTGGCCAGGATTCCACCTTAGCCACTTCTGTTCTCATTTAGCACTCCCTGGACAAACACATTCAGACTTCAGCAGCCCAGTCTCTAACTTTAACGGAGACCTTTCTTCTGAACTCTTGAACCAAACTGCCCACTGGATAGCTAGGCATTTCACAAACCCAGCCAACCAAACCAGCTTTACAGAGCCTCTGAACAAAATCATTATTTTCTCTGCCTTCCCCCAATTCTTTCCTTTCCCTAATAATCGTTTTCATCATTAACATCAGCTGTTATCCTTCCTGTTGCCCTTGCCCACTCTGTCCAACCGGCTATGGGACAATGCTGCCTCGCAGTCCTGCTCCCTCCCTAGTGACCCCACCGTGATTCACAGAGGCTTTAAAGTCACATGGGACTGAATTCAAATAGTAACTACACAAAACACCTACTATTATTGTTCTTGGCCAAATTACTTAACCTCTCTGAGCTCAGGTTTTGGGGATCATCAAATGAGATGTCATATGCAAAATGGCCAGCACATAGCAGGGGTTCAGCAAACATTCCGCTGCAACCCCTTCCTTTAGGCCTTCGTCTTCCCCTGTGTAAGGCAATATCCACCTAGCAGGTCTCTCTCATCCTTTCTCCTCCAAATTGTCCCAGACTTAATTTTCTAGGAAAAATAAATGTGATTCTATCATCTCTTTGCTGTAAAATCTTCAACGTTTTCTTTTTCTCTACGAAACAAAGTTCAAATTCCTTACCATGATAAGTTCTAACTGCCTGTCTGTTCCCTTCTCCCCCAGCCCAGTTACTCTAAAAAAAAGTGGCTATTCACCAGCTACTTCGTGAACTTACTGGCTTACGTCTCACACATGCTGATCCCTCTGGTCATAATTCCCTTCCAAGTTCTTTTGTTTAGTTGGCAAGCTTTGTCATTCCCCTAAAGCCCTGTTTCAAAAGCTGTCACTTATATGGCAACAAAAGCTCAGCAGCAAAAGCAAAGATAAGCTAAAAACCCTGGGCATGGCAAAGAATCAGTTGATAAAATGAAAAGGCAATCTACAGATTAGCAAAAAATATTTACAAGCCATATGTCAGATGGGGATTTATATCCAAAAATATATAAAGAACTACAACTGTGTCAAAAAACAGTCAATCCAATTTAAAAAATAAGGGTAAACCTAAATAGACATTACTAATCATCAGGGAAATGCAACCAAAACCACCTCATGAAATGTCACCTCGGACTTGTTAGGATAGCTGTTATCAAAAGGACACAAGATGACACACAGTGCTGAGGATGTGACGAAAAGGGAAGGGACCCTGGAGACTGTTGGTGGGAATATAAATTGGTACAGCCACTGTGGAAAAGTTCGGGAGTTTGGTTCCTAAAAAAAAAAAGTAGAGCTACCATAAACTAATTGTCTAGCAAAGGATAAATGGGTAAAGAAACTGTGGTATTATATATGTGTAAATATAGACAATAGAATATTCTGCCATTTGTGACAACAGTGATGAACCTGAAGGACATTATACTAAGTGAATTAAGCCAGACGAAAAGAAGTTTTTTAAATGTATGATCTCACTAATGTGTGAAATTCTCAGAAGCAGAGTAGAATTGTGGTGGCCAGGGACCTGGCCGCGGAAAAATGGGAACATACTGGTCAAAGGACACAAAGTTGCAGTTGTGCCAATAAGTAAGTCTAGAGCTCTAACAACGTAATGCGGATAGTTAATAGTACCGGATTTAATTCTGGAAATTTGCTAAGAGGTTGGATTTCAGGTGCTCTCACCACAAAAAAAAAAAAAAAAGAAAGAAAAGAAAAAACTGGCAACTATTTTGGGTTGAGGAATGGATATGTTAATTAGCTTGATTGCAGTAATCATTTCAGTATGTAGATGCATATTAAATCATGTACACCTTAGATATATATACAATTTTTATTTTTAAAAAGTTTATTTAATTTTATGCTCACCCTTAAACATTTTTACTAAACTGGCCTATACTCTAAAAATGTCAATGTTGTGGGGAAAAAAAGGAAGTGAGGAGGGAGGGAAGGGGGTGTGTGGGGACAGGCTGAAGACATTTTTAAGATCAAAGGAGACTAAAGAAACATGACAACTGGGAACATTTGAGATCATGCTTCCTGGCAATTGTCACCTTGGGCTGAAGGAAGGAAGGAAGGAAAGAAGGAAGGAAAGAAAAGAGGGAGGGAGGGATAAAGAGAGGGAGGAAAAAAAGGAAAAGGAAAACGACAATTAAATGCACTGTGTAGCCCTGGGCTGGATCTTAGACTGGGGGAAAAACTGCTATAAAATATATTATTGAAGCAAGTGGTGAATTTGAAAATGGACTCTTGATTATCTAATAGCATTATAGCAATATGAAATTTTCTGAATTTAAAAACTGCACTGGGGTTATATGTAAGAGAATGTCCTTGTTCTTAAGAAATACATCCTGAAGTATTTAGGGGCAAAGAATTATGATGTCTGCAAGTTTTAAATGTTTCAGCAAAATTAACAATTATGTATATCTAGAGAGAAATATTGCAAAATGTTAACAATCTGAGTTAATGTTTACCATTCTTGTAATTTTTTGTAAGTTTGAAATTTTTTCAAAATAAAGTTTCTTTAAAATGTTTTACTTATGTGAGACCTTTCTCACTCTCTCAAATAGAATTAATACTGCCTTATCTAAGCTGTTGTAAATGTTTTTAATTTTACCCTCAAATGCTCAGATTGGGTTGTAATTATTTCTTTAAGTGTTTGTCTTATTCTATTAGATCCAGAGCTTCTTGAGGCAGGAACTTGAGCTGCCTTTTGGGATTTAAGAATGGGAGGAGTATTCTAATTCTGGGAAACTTAATGTTACTGGCATGGTACAATATTACTGGAGCACTTTGATGCTACAATTTGAGCTCACAGCAAAACATTGCTAGACATCCTGAAATGAGAACCAGAATAGAAAATGAACCTTTGATTTGGACCACAGTATAGTGCTGGAGTTTGTTTAACTAACATACCGTCCAGTCCCTGTACGGAACCTTCTTCAGGCAAAGCCAAAAACCCATCACTGGTCCAGGCATATACACGAAGGTGCTATGTTTAGAAGGGAGAGCTCCCATGAAAGTTGGTGCAAAATTACATTTAATGTCTGGAATACAACCCCCTATGTATCTTATCACTTCCAACACACATATCACAGACGGTAGTCCCATCCTTGGTTGGCCAGAGGTCTCATTATAAAATCCCACAAGTTAAGAGCTCAAACGGTTGGACAATGTAGGAGAAACCATGCTCTTCTTGCTCTGATCAAGAATATAGGAAACGTTTTCTCTCCACAACTTTGAAATAGCATCCATCCTTCTCTCTGCCCACTTCCCTTACTTTCTCCGCCTCGAGGAAGAAAAAACTTACTTATGTGATTGATGAGAATAGGTACAGGGTCATTACACACTCGCTGCCCAGGCCGCTTCTGAATTTGTCTTCCTGAGATGTCTGCCCTACTGGCCATGTTTTCTTCTCTCCTTCATGCGGTAACAGATAAAACAGTTTCCACTGACTTTGTCTATGTCTAGGGGTAACGTTTAATTTGTGGAGAAAGAAATGGGAAGCCTATTTTGGCCTCAGGTCCAAGCTACATTCTCCAGCTCAGCTTTAGCAGCAAGAAAGATGATATATTAATCCTGGTCTGTTTCCTCTAACTATATCATCGGTCCAGAACTCAGAAAAGACAGGGACATGAAGGACGCCCTCCGAATCCCAACAGTATTTTACTAAGCTTTGGATCTCAGTGCCTCTTAGGATGTTTGTTCTATGACAGCCCTCAATACATTTCTGTTGCCTTGAGCTCATTCATTGTGACACACACACACACACACACACACACACACACACAGCCACTCATGGCTATCATCATTGCGGTGGTTGTTGTTTTTTTTAATCGTACAAAGTGATTTTTGAAGCTTCTCTTGTTTAAGGGCTCTGAGGCTACCAGGAAGCAGGCTCTGGTGAGCAGGAGAGAGAGAGCTGGGTCTTTGTTCCTCTGATGACTGCAACACCAGGGAATGATGTCCCAGGGGAGCTATCAAACAGCCTGACAGCAATTACAGCAGGAAGGAGGCAGAAACACAATTTTAGCAATAATGATCAAACATTTTTTTTGAAATTTTCCTTTATCCTTGAAATGCCTTGTGTGGCTGAAATGCTGTTCGTGACTGATCATTCATCTGTAACGAGTCATCTCTTTCTGTGTCTGAAAGCAGACGTGACAGCGCTGGAGGACCTTGGAGGAGACAAAGGTTCCTAGGCACCACGGGGCAGTCCAAAGGTAAAGTAAGCAGCATCTTGAGGAGATAGGAGACAAAAACACAGGAGGAGGAGAAGCTACAAGAAAACCATCTTACTCAAAGGGGCTTTGGTTTTGAGGGTTTTTTTTTTAAGATTTTATTTACTTATTTTTAGAGAGGCAGGACAGAGGGAAGAAGAGAGAAAGAGAAACATTGATATGCGAGAGAGACATCTTTTTTTTTTTTTTTTTTTTTTAATTTTGGTTTTTCAATTACAGTTGTCCCCTTTTCCCCCAATTTCTCTCCCCCACCCAGCCCACCCCCTCTCCCGCAATCATATCCCTCCCCGTTGTCTATGTCCATGAGTCTTTTATACAGGCTCTTTAATTAAACCCTTCCCTTACTTATCCCCCTTCTCTCCCTCTCCCCTCCCCCCTATTGACTGCTATTCTGCTCTTCGTTCTGTTTAGTTCCTTTGTTTGTGTTGTTCTTTAGTTTCCTGTATTAGGTGATATCATATGGTATTTTTCTTTCTTTGCCTGGCTTATTTCACTAAGCATAATTCTCTCTAGTTCCATCCATGTTGTTGCAAATGGTAGGAGTTCCTTCTTTCTTTCTGCTACATAGTATTCCATTGTGTAAATGTACCACAGTTTTTTGATCCACTCATCTACAGATGGGCACTTAGGTTGTTTCCAGCACTTAGCTATTGTAAACAGTGCTGCTATGAACATAGGAGTGCATAAGCTCTTTTGAATTGGTGTTTCAAGATTCTTCGGGTATAATCCTAGTAGTGGAGTCGCTGGTTCAAAAGGCAGTTCCATTTTTAATCTTTTGAGGTAATTCCATACTGTTCTCCATAGTGGCTGCACCAGTCTGCATTCCCACCAACAGTGCAGTAGGGTTCCCGTTTCTCCACATCCTCGCCAGCACTTGTTGCTTGTTGATTTGTTGATGATGGCCATTCTGACTGGTGTAAGGTGGTATCTCATTGTGGTTTTTATTTGCATCTCCCTGATGGCTAATGATGTTGAGCATTTTTTCATGTGTCTATGGACCTTCTGTATGTCCTCTTCGGAGAAGTGTTTGTTCAGGTCCCTTGCCCATTTTTTAATTGGGTTGTTTGTTTTCTTGATGTTGAGTCGTATCAGCTCTTTATATATTTTGGAAATCAGTCCCCTGTCTGTGATGTCATTGGCAAGAGACATCTTAATGTGAGAGAGAAACGTGGATCCGTTGCCTCTCGTATGCCCCCAGCTGGGGACCTGGCCCACAACACAGGCACGTGCCCTGAAGGGGAATCTAACCCACGATCTTTCATCTTTCATTTCAACCTTCAGTTCACAGGACGAAGCCCAACCCACTAAGCCCCACTAGTCAAGGTGGGTTTGGTTTTTAAAGCGGACTCCACAGCTTTTTAATATTTCCACCGTGACCACCTCTGGTGCCTCCATCTTCCCGCGCACCATTCCTCTCACCTCGTCCGTGTATTTCCTTCGTTAATCATCCCTTTTCTCTCCAGGATGTCCGGGGTCTCCATGTGTCTGCCACCCCCTTCACCTCAACCTATTCACATGCCCAAGGGCTTTACATCTGCAGAAACTTCAAATGACCCTCCAGTGACCACTGTGCTCTATTCCAGGGTCACCCAGAGTGTGGCCATGGGCCAGCAGCACCAGCACTGCAGGGCAGTGCATCTGAAACGCAATTCTCAGCCCGCCCCAGACCAAAGGAATCAGAATCTCCATGGGTGAGGACGCATGATCTCTGTTTTAACACACTCTCAAGGCGAGTCCGAGGCACAGAGATCTGAGAAGAGCTGCCTGGACTCCGTGCCTCTGCTTCCTCCCGCTCCGGAGTGCTTTCCTCTGTCCCTTTAGTGCTGGATCCCCGAGCCTCTGTCCAGGCCTCCTCTTCTCCGGAGCTATATCCTTTCTCTATGTGATCTCAGCCACCCAAAGGTAGATTTGGTTATTTGTTTGTTTAAACATAAGTATGCTAAATTTGAGATTCACCCATCCCTGGCTTCTTCTCTGGGCCTCAAGAACATCCAGTTGCTTTCTGGACCTTTTTGCCAAAATACCAAAGTTTTATAAACTCGGTATGTCTAAAGTGAATCCAGTATCTCCTCCTATGCCCACTCTGCATCTGTGTTAGCAATCTGGGCTATAGAGCAGCACTGCCACCGTGTAGTCACCTTCAACTCCTCAGCGTCCTGCTCCCCGTCACCCGCTGCGGTGGGTCTCCACATACGGACAATTCTGTGACCACCACAGCCCCAGGGTGGGCCCTGTCAGCTCCCATCTTCCCAAATCACTTCATTTTATACCTCCTTGGTTAAATCCCTTTAACAAATCCCCACCGTTTATATGATAATTTCTGAGCCCCTAACCTGCCTCAACTCCAAACTTATTTCTCACCCTTTCTCTCCTCCCTAAACACAGAACTGACACTATTTCAGTAATATGTATCAGCTCCCTCCAGTTCTTGGAATGGCATGTGCTGTTTCACAACTTTGTATCTTGGCACACACTGGTGCCTGATTCCAATATGCCCTTCCTTCCACATTCCTTCCCACTTCAGCTTGCCTTCTAGGCAAACTTTGATTCACCCTTCATAATCTCACTGACATCAATTCCTCTGTGAAGTTGTCTTTACACTATAGGGTACATACTATGTCTCTCTCTTCTATAAGACTGTAATATCTTGCTGGCCAGAGCCTTCCTTATTTGCCTTTGCATAGCCAGCACCAGGAATAGGCCCTGACCCCTAGAAGGGTTCACAAAATTCATTCACTCTACAAAGATGTACTAAACTTATATTATGTGAGAAGCATTGTGGATATAATGAGCAAGATCAAAAAAATCTCTGCCCTCTAAGAGTTTATTGTCTACTAAGAAAACTAACAAGTAGACAGATAATTTTAACAGTATACTCAATTTTATGATAGAAATGAGCTTAGGGAATTACACAGAGGGACACCTAATGCAGTTTTGAGTAATCTTACTGTGCCTTTGTTACCACAAGCAGAGTCTTTGGATCTGCAAGGAAACATTGTCACCTGTATTTTTAAAGAATATCACAATATCAAATTGTTGTTATTGCCAATAACAGGCATATCTGTCCTTCTTGAGTAAATATCCCTCCCTCTAATTAATTCTGAGAAGAAAAAATACGGGAATAACTTTCTCCTCATGATTTCCTCCAAGGCAGCTTCTATGCAAGCAAGCAGGAGGCCCTCGAAGATGTTTTTTTTTTTTAAAACAGAACCAAGGAAGCAGTAAGCCCTTTGGTGGCTGAAGGTGGCAGTAAGTGTGTTCAAACACTGTCATATTCCATGAGCTTCTTTAGCTTAACCTTCAAAGCTCTGTCAGCTGCCACAGGTAAGAAAAAGCTAAAAGGCACAACCACAATAGCAAGTTTACTTGCACAGGTCTCTTCTCCCTCCTCTAAGTCATAGCATTTGGACCACAGGAACTATAGCCGGTGTTGCAATTCTTCAGCAGTCTAGGCTTGCCTGGCCTGTACTTTTCAAAGAACATTAGTCCTGATCTTTAATACACTAGTAAAGGACATCAAAGTTTTCTGGGATTATGGTTTGCCTTTTTTAGCTTTTTGCACAATTTCAAGATATGCGTCACCAAGCATCTTAACTGCAAAGAGATGAGACCAATGGTTCTCAAGTTTTGAGTAGCCATCAGAATCACCCAGGATGTTTGTTATAATGCATATTTCTGGGTCCCACCCCTGGAGTTTCTGATTTGGTAGGTTTGAGGGGAGGGGACTGAGATTTCTCTAATTCTAATCAATTCCCAGGTGATGCTGAGGCTGCTGTACCAGGCACTACACTTTGAGAACAAGATGGTCTTTACCATCAAGAGGGACTAATCTGGTCTGCCTGAAGAACCATGTGTCAGGAAAGCCACTCCCACAATCTCCACCTCCACTAAGCTACTTAAGGAAGGAAAATGTCAGCCAGGTGTGTGTAGGGGAGTCAGAGATACAATATGGCTCCATCAGTAGAAATATTTGGCCCTGGATGGTGTGGCTCAGTGGATTGAGCACCAGCCTGCGAACCAAAGGCTCACTGGTTCAATTCCCAGTCAAGGCACATGCCTGGGTTGTGAGCCAGGTCCCCAGTTGGGGGAACACAAGAGGCAACCACACATAGATGTTTCTCTCTCTTTCTCCCTCCCTTCTCCTCTCTCTAAAAGTCAATAAATAAAATCTTTTTAAAAAAAGTATCTGGGAAATGTTGAACACTGTTGAACCTTCTGTGACTGTTTAACTCTCTGTAGCCTCAGGCTTGGCTGATACCCAGAGAGCCTGAATGCTGTCTCAAGATAAATGTCATGCCACCAGGAAGGAGACTAATGATGTATAGAGCATGGATAACTGCCTGATGTTATCTGTTAACATAGTTAACATAGAAACACATTCATTGTTCTTTCTGGTGGTCTACAGACTACCCCGATATGGTTTTACTATTAACTCCCTATAAAAAAGAAACCCTGTCCCGGGAGGGTATGGATTTATTCCCAGAGGTCACCGCTGGGAACAAGCAGCTGCTTTGTCCATGTATGTAAGTTTCTCCTATTAAAGTTCTTAGGAATTTGAATAAGTCTACATGTCAGTTCTTCAGAATAGCTCCTGAATTTAGAATTTTGGGGCTTCCCCCAAGAGTATGTAAAAACTATGTGTTGAAAAAACAGGAAGAACACAGGTTCTAACACTCTAAATTCGGTTCTCTGAAAAATAACTGTAGCAAAGGAAGATTACACGTCACATACAAACCACTCCCATAACTCCCATTTTCCTGGGTTCCAATGGAAAAAAAAATTTTAGTAACTACAATTCTTATCCCACTTCAGTGACTGCTGTATTAACATCAGGTGAGTTTGAGTAAAGAATCTAACCAATAGCCCTGGCTGGTGTGGCTCAGTGGATTGAGTGCTGGTCTGCGAACTGAGAGGTCACTGGTTTGATTTCCAGTCAGTGCACCTGCCCGGGTTGCAGGCCAGGTCCCCCATTGGGGGTTGGTAAGAGGTAACCAATCAATGTTTCTCTCCCTCTCTTTTTCCCTCCCTTCCTCTCTCCTTAAATAAATAAATAAATAAATAAAATATTTAAAAACAAAAAAGAATCCAACCAACATTTGAAGCAAGAGCTGTGGTGCTGTCAGGAAAAGAATTAAGGATTCACTCTACACTATTCTCTCCTCTTTTACATTTCCAAAAATTGAAGGGAATTAAATACCAAAATAATACAGAGGAGGAGGCACTTGTGATGGTTAATTTTATATGTCAATTTAACTGGGTCAAGGGGGACACAGGGCCCAGATATTTGGTCAAACATGACTCTGGGTGTGTCTATGAGGGTCTTTTTGGATGGGCCTCGTCAATCAGTTGAAGGCCTGAATATAACAAAAAGGCGAGTACAGGGGAGTCTTTCTGCCTGCCTGTCTGCCTGCCTGCCTCGACCTGGCATACTGGTCTTTCTCCTGCCTTCAGAATAAAATGGAAACAATGACTCTTTTTTGGTCTCAACCCTATAGGCTTTTGGACGATAAGCTCCCCTAGGTCTCCAGCTGCAGATCTTGGGACTTCTCAACCACCATAATTGCATAAGTCAATCCTTATAATAAATCTCTTTACATATATGTATGTACAGATGCTCCCCGAGTTATGATGAGGTTACATCCCACTAAACTCATTGGAAGTTGAAAATATCACAAGTCAAAAATGCATTTAATGCACCCAACTTGCTAAACATCATATCTGAGGCTAGTCTATCTTAAATATTCTCAGAACACTTACATTAGCCTCCTATTTGGCAAAAGCATCTCACTACCACTGCCCAGCATAATGAGAGAGTAGGGTATCGCATATGGCTAGCCAGGGAAAGATCAAAATGTTTATCATTTTCACACCATTGTAAAGTCAAAAAATCCTAAGTCAAACCATCATTAGTTGGGGACTGTATGTATGTATGTACGTATGTATGTATATTACACACACACAGATGTATATATCAATGTATATATATCTACTGGTTCCGTTTCTCATCAGAATCCTGACTAATAGAGCATTGGACAAAAACTTCTTTCCAAATTACCTGTCTCCTGCTTTTATCTGTACTTCACTAAATCAACACAATTTCTAGCAAGCTCTACCAAAGTCTGTAACTTGACATTTCAGGAGCAACTGAGAAAACAAAGCAACAATTAGCCGATTTTTTGCTACTAGGATATAGGCAAACTAAACTAGAGTGACGGAATGTTTACATATGTGGTAGATAGAAAAAGTTTAAAAGCAGCTCTTTGTTCCCCTGCTCACCATGGGGCAGGTGCTGGCACATGCTTGAGGAAAAGAAGTGATGGGACAGGCATGCAATTAGACTTGCTGATGCAGAGTCACTCACTGGATTGAATCTGGAGAGAAGCCCACACATAGGCGAGAGTTCTGTGGAAGCCCGTGTCCCAGTGCCTCACCTCAGCATTCATTCCATAACTGCTTGAAACAGGCCTCGTGATAACTACTTCGGGGGAGAAATCAGTTCAGTAGAACTCTAACCAAGTATAAGAACTTTTTATCATTAAGGTTTAATTGGCTTATTCTCTCAAGTTACATTGGAAATAAATTCACTGTGCTCCTAGGGTGCCATGTTACATTATTTATAAATGCAGACAATTCACAAGTAGTAAAATGCTTGGTCCTTGCTCTCAATAAATTTGCCTTCTAATTGGAGGGCAACTTCCAAATTAAAACAACTTTAGAACAATTCAAAGCAGTATGTAAGATATATGTTATAGTCCCCAAGAGAAACAAGTGTTCTCATTCCTTCTGGGTGGAAGTATAAATTAACACAACCCCCTGTGGAAAGAATTCAGGCACGGAGACCAAAATTAGAACTAAAAATCTCCTTTGACTCAATAATTTAACTTCTGGAATTCATCCTTCTGTGATACTTAAGAAATAATATATATACAAAGTTACTCATTGCAGCATTATTCAAAATAACAAAAAATGGGAAAGAACTCAAATACCCTTCAATAGAGGACTAGTTAAAGAAATCATGCTACATATATGTAATGGAATATTTTGAAAAGTAAAAAAATGCATGAGGAAGCTTTCAATGCATAGATATGTTTCAAAGTCTCCAAGATAGCCCCAGCCAGATGGCTCAGTGGGTCGGAGCTTCATCCCCATACACCGAAAGGTTGCACGTTCCATCCCAGGTAGGCGCAGGGTCGGGCGCATATGGGAGGCCACCCATTGATATTTTTTTCTCTCATCAATGCTTCTCTCTCTCTCCCTATCTCTCTCCTCCTTTCTCTCTAAAATCAATGAACATATCCTCAGGTGAGGATTTTTAAAAAGAGAGAAAGAGAAGATTTTTTTTTAATGAACACAGGGACAGGCATGGATATTGACTAAAAAACAACAATAAAGTCTCCAAAATATATTAAGTGGGAAACAAACCAACAACCCAACAAGGTGTAGAAAATGTGTATACAAGGCATCCTTTTGTTTACAAGGAAGAAAAAACAAGACTACAGGATATACTTGTATTTGCTTCAAAATTATAAGTAAACTGTAGACAAATGCACACAAGAACTAAAAGCTGATTTCCTGAAGTGACTGCCAAAGGGTGAAAATGGGGTAGAAGAAGAAGGGGCTGGGGGGGAACTTCAGCTCTATAAAATGTATACATATATTGTGAGTCTCGTGAATGTCTTCCTAAGCAAAACAATTAGGAAGAGAACAATTTTTTTTTTTTTCCGAATAAAAAGCATGACCCCGGGAGGCCTAACATAATGAGAGGAAGCTGGTGTCCGTGGGACTGTCTGGCCCCCACCGTGTGGGGCACGGCCTGCGGCTCTGGCTGGCTCCGTGAACAGTCGGGAAATGAGAGCAGAGAGCAGTTTCTGCAGTGGCAGCACTGGCCTGTTTCTGCGGGTGCCGTCATGTCCCAGGGTTTCTGAGCCACTGCCCAGCTGCAGTGCCTCCCTGCCAGGTGCCTCTCCTTCACCAGAGACATCCCTCCCCTGTCGCCAGGATGCTCCTGGCCAGCCATCCACACCAGCAACCAAACTCCTCAAGCAGCTAGCTTTCATCTTTACTATGGGAGGGCAGGGTCAATGCAGTAAACTTCTATGAAAGGAGGAGTGAAGCACAGGAGGTCAAAGAGCCTGGGACAGATGTCTGGCTGGCGGCCAAGTCAAGCTTGGAAACTATTCCCCAAAGATACCACGGCAAAATCGGCCCTCATGTGAATGCTTCTGGCTTCAAGTTGTATAATCGTGGGTGATTTTTTCCTGGTGTTTATGCTTTGATGTGCTTTCCAATAAAAAGTTTTAAGGAGTATAGGTTACTCTTAAAAACTAAAACATATGGCAAACAATGTGAAAGATGTAAAATCAAAACACTATTCTTCTATACTACAGAAACTGAAAGGTGGAGGAAGCTCAGGGAGGTAGCATAAAAATGTTACAACCATCAACAATAAAAATCAGAATACTATACTTTTTAAAATTTTCCATAATGCTGACGATATCACCTGACTGTAAGTCAGGGCAACCTGCCTAGTCGGGCCAGGCAGAGTGGAAGTGCCCACCCCCTTCCAGGGCAGGAAAGGGCAATCATTAAAGAGACGCCTGCAGATACCAGGAGCCAGGCAGCCAAACTGCCTTCCCCCCACTGGGTTTGAAACGTGATATCTACCACTTCAGACCACTTTCCTCCCTCCACTCTAAACCCCAATGATGATGATGGTCCTATTCATCTCAGAAACTTAACAAGGACATTTTGAAACTTGGCCAACCTTTTCCTCAGCTCTTTAGTAATCATGGGAAAAGTAAGCTAACATTTAAATTACTTGAGTAGGGGTTGGGCACAGCTGAGGCTAACAAAGTTTCTCACCACTTAACAAATGTTTTATTTAAAGAAAAGTAAATAAAGTTAGATGCCAAATCCAGCCCCCTAATGCTTGAAAACATGTAGTAGACTCTGATACTTGCAAGGGATCTATCCTAAAACCTTCCTGAATCTCAAATGTGGCAACAGACTTATCACACAAAACTTCCTCCTTTCAGTCAGGACTTTTTTTCTTTTTAAATCCTCACCGGAGGACATGCTTATTGATTCTAGAGAGAGATGAAGGGAGGGAGAGAGAGAGGGAGAGAAACACCTATCAGTTGCCTCTACCACAAGCCCCAACTGGGGACCAAACCCACAACCTAGGCATATGCCCTGACCAGGAATCAGACCTGCCACTTTCCAGGTTATGGGATGGGGCGACACTCCAACCCACTTAACCACACTATCCAGGGCTTAGTTAGGACTCTTGATTATAAGTGGCAGAAAATTAAATGACAGAAAGAGCAGGGGTGTATTGGAGGACAGAATTCAAGGGATGGGTGGACAGCCAAACAGGAAAAGACAGGTGCAGAGGCTTCCTTGAAAACGGGACCCCAGGACACACAGCACCGGGGCTCTGTCCATCTTGCCCTACGGTTCTCGCTGCCTGCCTTTTTCACTGTCTTCTCCAAAGGCAGGAAACGTGGCCACGGAAAAGTCAAGAATCACCACTGCCAAGGATTTCCTCAAGTTTCTTCTGCTTATAAGCGCAAAAGTCCTGAGAAGAGTCTTTGATTGGCCAGCGAAGGTCGGGTGTCCACCCTGGACCAATCAGCTGCAAGGACAGTTCCTGTTAGAACCACATGGTTCAAGTGAACGGGCAGCAGTTCCCAGAACAATAAGGTGCTGGAGGGACCAACCAACCAACCAACCAACCGAGGGCTACTACGCTATAATAAAAGGGAATAATGTAAAACTGAGAAATGTAAATGACATTTCAGACCTTTATGGGAGTCACTTTTTATTTTCTTATGAGTGACATGAAGAGGCTGGACCTTCGAAGCCAGGCACTTCCTCCCTGCCTCACAGAACGCACAGTTCAAGATCATTCCACCTTAGCAAAACCCAAACTGTTGTCATGGCCTTCCGATTGTTCACAGCCGGTAAATTATAAATAACCAGGGCCTAGAATGCCTCACAGAAAAGCATTTTTAATGGCAGGTGCTTCTCTGAAAAGGAACAGATTTCTATATTAAAAGGAAGAACGGGTCTCCATAAGCTTGCATCCCCACTCATGATGGCACCACCTGCTCCTCCCCACCCACTCAACCACCAACAAGCTCCTATTGTTTCTACATCGACAGCAACTCTGCATTTAGTCCCTTCCCTCTACCTAACTCTGTGCTGCTTCAGGACATTATGACCCCCCATTATGACCAGGTTGAGTTACTCTGTACATAACAGTAGAAAGAGAGAGAAGATGCTTCTGTCCTTGTTTGCCAAATACCTATTGAAGAATGAACTATTTTACTTTAGTCCCAGAGTATAAGACTAATGAAGCCAAGACTAAGAAACTGGCATGAAAAGAGCATGACCGTAGTAAGTTGCTCGATCTCTCTGAGGCTGGTTTTCTTTCTTTTTCTTTTTTTCCCTGATAGGATTCATTTAATGCAAAATGGAAAAGTTATACATTATAAATCAAAATGGTTATCTAAAACACCATATATTGTCATTATGCTCTAAAAATTAGAGTATTTTAGGAAAGAGGAAAAAGAGCACACATGATTTGTAATGTACATCCTGAACTTTCTTCCTCTTTCAGAAAAACAATTAAGGACATTTTTTCCTTAAAATTTTTATTTATTTATTTATTTTTGACACTACTACAGATGTCCCCCATTTTCACCCTTTTCCTCCCTGCATACCCCCTTCACCACATGTTGTCTGTGTCCCTGGGCTTTGTATATATGCATATATGTTCTTTGGCTAACCGACCCCCTCTCCCCAGAGATCCATCCGTCTGTTTCCTGTATCCATGCCTCTGGTTTTATTTTGTTTCTCAGTTTATTTTGTTATTAAATTCCACATATGAGTAAGATCACATGGTATTTATTTTTCTTTGACTGGCTTATTTTGCTTAGCATAAATAATCTCCAAGTCCATCCATGCTGTTGCCAATGCGAAGAGTTCCTTCTTTTTTACAGCCACATAGAATTCCATTGAGTGAATGTACAACAGCTTTTTTTTATCCATTCACATGCTAGTGGGCACTTAGGCTGTTTCCAGACCTTGGCTATTGTAAATAACGCTGCTATAAACATAGGGGTGCAAATATTCTTTCTGATTAGTATTTCAGGATTCTTAGGATATATTCCCAGAAGTGA
Organism: Furipterus horrens; assembly: GCF_987537825.1. NCBI lineage: Eukaryota > Metazoa > Chordata > Mammalia > Chiroptera > Furipteridae > Furipterus > Furipterus horrens. Next base: position 35,328,917 of record NW_028327180.1, read on the forward strand.
TATCACTGGGTCAAAAGGCAGGTTCATTTTAAATTTTTTTGAAGGAACTCCATATTGTTTTCCATAGTGGCTGCATCAATCTGCATTCCCTTTTCTCCACATCTTTGCCAGCACTTGTCTGTTGATTTGATGATAGTCATTCTGACAGGCATGAGGTAATTTGTGGTTTTAATTTGCATCTCTCTGATGATTAGTGACATTGAACATTTTTTCATGGCTATTGGCCATCTTTTTGTCCTCTTTGGAGAAGTCTCTATTCAGGTCCTTTGTGCAACTGATTTCCTTACACAATATGCACCACATTTGTCTTACAGATTTACTATGAAGATTAAATCAGTTGACAGGTTTTTAAAAATTATTTTTATTGATTTTAGAGAGAAAGAGGGGCAAAGAGAGTGAGAGAGAGAGAAAAAAAAAACATTGATTTGTTGTTCTATTCATCGATGCCTTCCCTGGTTGATTCTTGTATGGACCTTGACAAGGGATCAAATCCGCAATCTTGGCATATCAGCAGGTGACAGATTTTAAAGTGCCCAGAATATTAAGAAAATATTCAATATATGCTGCTAGTAAGAGGACTTGTGCTAACCTTACAAAGGTCAATTGATAAAGACAAGTGGAGTGCAGAGTGCTGGAAGAGTACCTCTGCCCCTCTCCTCCCATCTTGCTTTGGCTCCCAAACAAAGATCTGCCATTTTTTCCCTATAAACTGAAAGGTTTAACTAAATAATAGTTTTTGGTTTTCTTTGTTAAGCACTGTTTTGATGTGGAACCATTATCTGAAGGGAAAGTTTCAGAGTCATTCTTTCTTGGGATTGGGTATAGCCAGACTCTATGTTTAAGGAGACAGAAAACTTTGAGAATGCTAATTCCCTAAATATTTAGGAAAATGTAAGTAATGTAAGCAATCTTCATGACATATTATTAAACTCAATGATGAGGGAAAGGCATGTAGCATATGCCAGTAAATTTGACTGTTTGAAAAATGATGATTAAATGGGGGTATGAAAGAGAAGGGAGGGCTTTAGGAGTTCAAACACCTGATGTATTTTGTCCAATATTATTATTATGTGATACAGATTGGCCTATAAATATGATGATAGAAGATTAAAGATATTACAATATTGAACTTAGGTTCTACAATGAAATCTTCCTGAAAAAATTTTTGAGTCAAATTCCACACAGGGTAAACTGACCTCACTGTGACCTACTGAGCATGATGAAGCCAACAAACTCTCCTGAGAAGGTGTATTCCAGACAAGCTTTTATCTTTTTTTCCTTATTCAAGGATCCTAAAAGATCATGACTATGAAAAACAATTCTAGTATTAAAAGTAAATACTATGTTGCTTTCTTCCTCTATGGGTAAAATTTATAAGACTCTACATCTCAGAAAGAAAACCTTTTATAGTCTAGAGAGATGCTACTACCTTCCTAGAAGATCAGCAAACCAACATAAAATGTAATCATTAAAAATATATAAAACATTGCTGAAATAAGTTTTAAAAGGTCTAAATTAATGAAAAGACATCCTGTACTCATGGACTGGAAGAATTAATGTTGTTCAGTAATAGTACCTAAGTCAACATATAGATTCCATGCAATCTCTATCAAAATCCCAAGGGCATTTTTTGTGGAAATGGAAAACACATTCTAAAACTCATATGAAATTTCGAGGGGCCTAGAATAGTGAAAAATAGTCATGAAAAAGAGGAACAAAGTTGGAGGGCTCACTCTGCATGACTTTAAAACTTATTACAAAGCTACAGTAATCAAAGTTGTAGTCGTCGTCGTCGGCAGCCGTCCGTCTCGAGAGACGATGGTGTAGCTTCTTAAGAGTCTATCTGCACCGCCGAGAATGGCTGTGCAGTCCGACTCGGGAGTGACATGGTATCTGTCTCCTCCCGTGTTGAATCGACATCTTGTGATGACGCTGAAGCTACAGAGCCTGGGCAGGGTAATATGGAGGGTCTGCTGTTGCCCATGCAGCAGACCCCCCCTCTCTTCGCAGCTGAAGGGTCCAAGGGAAAGACGGAGTCGATACAGCTTGGGTTCAGGTGCGCCGCAGGAGTTGCCGGTGTTGACTACAACGTCAAACCGCCTTAGGGACTCCGGCTCCGGATTTTCTGTCGGGGTTTACTCCCTTAGCCTTTCCCCTGAAGAGGTATGCCGCAAGGCAGCGGAGGTTTTTTGGAGTCAGAGTTTTCCTTCTCTGAAAGTTGTAGTACTGGCATAAGAATAAACATATAAACCAACAGAATAAAATTCAGAGCCTAGAAATAAACCTTCACATCTATAGCCAGCCAACTGACTTATAGAGGAAGAACAATCTCTTCAAAAATGTGGTCCTGGGAAAACCAGATATCCAAATGCAAAAAAAAAAAAAATTGACCCTTAACCTTATACCCTAAATAGACATTACCTCAAAATGAATCAAAGAACTAAATTTAAAAGCTAATACTATAAATCTCTTGTAAGAAAACATAGGGACAAATTTGCATGACCTTGGATTTGGCAATGGTTTCTTAAACATGACACCAAAAGCACAGGCAACAGAAGGAAAAGAAATAGTTAAACTGGATTTCATAAAAAATTAAAAACTTCTATGCCTCAAAGGACACTATAAAAAGAGTGAAAAGACAATTCACAGAATGGGGGAGATATCTGCAAACCATATATGCAATAAAAGTTTAATATCCAGAATATATAAAGAATTCCTAAAACTCAACACCATAAAAACCAACAACCCAGTTTAAAAATGGGTATAAGGAGGAGTCAGAGGAGAGGCAGGGATACATAGCTGGGGTACAGAGGATTGTTAGGACAGTGAGGTTATTTGATAAGCTACATGCCATTATACACTTCTCAAAGCCCACAGAATGTACAACAAGAATAAACCCTAATGTAAACTATAGACTTTAGGTGTTAATGGCATGTCGGTGTAGGTTCGATTGTAACACATGTACCTCTCATGTGGGTTGTTGATTATGAGGGAGTCTGTACATATTGGGGGGTATGCAGGAATTCTCTGTACTTTCTACTCAATTTTCCTGTGAACTTAAAACTGCTCTCAAAAATAATAAAGTCGAGGGCAGGGAGTGAGGAGGGCAAAGGACTTGAATAGACATTTTTCTAAAGATGATAAATAAATGGCCAATAAGCACATGAAAAGATGGTTAACATCATTAGTCATCAGGAAAATGCAAATCAAAACCACAGTGAGATACCACTTCATACCTACTAAGATGGTTATTTTAAAATTATGAAAAATAACATATTGGAAAGGATGTAGAGAAACTGGACCCCTCAGACATTGCTGGTGGGATGTGAAATGGTGCAGCAGCTGTGGAAAACAGTTCGGCAATTCCTAAAAAAGTTAAACATAGAGTTACCATATTACCCACCAATTCTACTTCCAGGAAAATGCCCGAGGGAATTAAAAACAGGGATTAAACAGATACTTGTACACCATGTTCACTGCAGCATTATTCACAACAGTCAAAAGGGGGAAACAGCCCAAGTGTCCAATATGGAATGAATGAATAAACAAAATGTGGTTAATACATACAATGGAATATTATTCATCCTTAACAAGGAATTACATTCTCACACATGCTATGACATAGATAAACCTTGAGGACATTATATTAAGTGCAAGAAGCCAGACACAAAGTGTATGGTCACACAAATCGTAAGATTCCTCTTATAGGTATTTCCTATAGAACGGTGATTGCCAGGGACTGAAGAGAGGGAGGAATGGAGGAGTTACGGCTTCATGATTACAGAGTTCTGCCATAGTAGTGATGCTTGCACATTATAAATGTATCCAATGCAGCTGAGTTATATACTTAAAAATAGTTAAAATGGCAAATTTTATGTTATATAATTTTATCACAACTATTTTTAAAAAGTAAAAAGGTAACCTATGCTAACTGACTTATGAAGATAGCAATTAGAAATGGTTATGCAAGTTTATTAGGAAAGATAATGTTATAATACCTAGTGGAAAGAGACACATGGTGGTATTGAAGAAGTCGAGATCAAGTATCTATTAGTGTTTTCTTAAGGTACTAATACGTGGGTTCTAAAATCCATATGGAAGAACAAAGAACTAAGAATAACAAAATATAATTCTGAAAAAAGAAAAACAAGGTAGGCCACTACTCCCTATGAGATGTCAAGATGTTTTTTTTTTTTTTTAAATTATAGTATTTAGACAATGTGATATCAGCCCAGGAACAGATAACTAGATCAATTAATCCCTCACTGTATGAAAACTTGGCATCAAACAGACACAAAATCAGTGCAGAAAGAATAGACGATACAATAAAGGTGCTGGACAACTGATTATATATATATATATATATATATATATATATATATATATATATATATATATATATATATATAAAAAGAATCCCTATATTCCATCAATCTCAGAATAAATTCTAGATGAATTATGTGCTTAATGTAAAAATCAAAACTTCATAAACTTTTAGGAAGAAATATATATGACTATGGTATAGGGGGAATTATTTTTAATAGGACTTGGACGTACAAATAATAAAAGATTGTGAAATAGATGACTATGTCAAAATTAAACTTATCTATACTCAAAATGCACCATAAACAAAGTAAAAGGCAAACATGAGACTTTGAGATCTCTGCATGGTACACGACTGGTAAAGGAGCAGTAACCAGAATACACAATGAACCACCTCAACTATTAAAAAAAAAAATGACAACACAATAAACAAAAAAAGCAAAGAAAATGAACAGATAACAAAGAGAAGGTACAAATGGTAAAAGCAAACACATGAAAAGATGCTCAACATCATCAGGAAAACACAAACACCTATGAGACACCATTTCACATGGATCAGATTGGCAAAAAAAATTTGTCTGACAACAGTAAGCATGACTGAGGCAGTAAAAAGTGGACGGCATCACACATACCAGTTGGTACAACCTTGTGGACAGAAATTTGGCCAAATCAATGTGCATTCACCATGACCCAGCCATTGTAGCTCTAGATCAACATCCCAGAGAAATTCCTGCACATGTGCACAAGGACATAGTACAAGGATGTGCCTGAGAGCATCGTGTGTAAGGGTATTTAGCCATGTACTTCTCTGTAGCAAGTGACAGGATGAAAGCATGTACAGTAATGATAATTCAGGGCAGTGGTGGCCTCTGGAAGGGAGGGAGAGAGAGAGGAGAGTGAAACTGGGAGAGGTTCACAGGGGGTTTCTGCTAGACCTATTTTTAATTTTTTAAAAATATAGTTGACATATAATAGTATATTAGTTTCAGGTGTACAACATAGTGATTCAACATTTATATACCTTATAAAGTGATCACCACAATAAGTCCAATAACCATCTTTCACGTTGCACTTATTATATTATTATTGACTATATTCCTTAGGTTGTACGTCAAAACCCTGAGACTTATTTTATAACTGAAAGTTTGTACTTCTTAATCCCTTTCCCTTTTTCTGCCCATCCCCACACCCTGACACTCTAGCAACTATCAGTTTTCTGTATCTGTAGGTTTGTTTTGTTTTGTTTGTTCTTGTTTTGTTTTTTAGATTTCACATATAAGTGAAATTACAAGGCATTTTTTTCTGTGTGACTTACTTTTATTTCTTATTATAAAAAAGGAACTAGAGCAAAAATCCAAGATGTTAAGATTTAACAAAATTAGGTTGTAAGTACATGATATTCTTTGTACTTTTCTGAACACTTGAAAATTTCATAATAATAATTTTTCAAATTCCAGCAGTATTTATCCAGCATTACTTTGAAGACATGAACATTCCAGATAGTTGGGCAATTACAGAACAGCAGAGGAAGAGGGGTGTTTAGAGCTGGAGGAGCTATACCTTTCTGAAAGACTCTGAGCTAGGAAATGAAGATGCAAAACCGCAAGGTATATGCAGGAGGCATCAACTGTTTTCTTCACCTGAGCCTGGTAGGATGACCAGCACAAGGAATTCCTCTGGGACACCCCCCCCCAACCCCCATCTGTGCGCCTTTGTCAAGGCTGCATCCTGACCTCTCCCTCTAAATGTGACCTCTTTTCTACACAGGGAGGAGAGTCAGCTGTGATTCCTAATTGATTCAAGGAGACACTCTAAGCAGAGCTGTTATTTATTCTTTCTCTGATCCCTTCCTGCAGAGATAATTAAGTATTTTAATACAAAATGAGGGAACTCAAATTCATTTCCCTCACTATCCTGCTGCAGAGCAAAAAGTGTTGGCAAAAATGTCAAGAGAGAAGCATAACTAAAATCAATCAATCAATAAAATTAAAACCACTCAATGACCCACCAAGTAAAGGTAGGAAGGTTTGGTAGTGAAGTGAACTTTAGAGTCAGACACCTGTATTTGCATATCCAGCTTCTCCACTTGTTTCTTTTTTGGAGGGGGGGTATTTTTTATTGAATTTTGGGGGGTGACATTGGTTCACAAAACCATACAGGTTTCAAGTGTACAACTCAATAAAGCATCATCTGCGCACTGCATTGTACACCCATAGCCCCAAGCAAAGTCTTTTTCGGTCCTTCTTTTCACCCCCTTTACCCACCTCCATCTATCTCCCACCCCCCTTTCCCTCTGGCGATTACCACATATGTCTGTATCTAGGTTATATATAAATATATGATTTTCTTAATCCCTTCACCTTCTTTCAGCAAGCCTCCAACCTCCCTCCCTTTTGACAGCTGTCAGTCAGCTCTAGGTACCTATGCCTCTGTTTCCGTTTTGTTCAGTCAGTCTATTTTGTTCATTGTATTCCACATATGAGACCGTATGGTATTTGCCTGTCTCTGACTGGCTTATTTGACTTAGCATTCAGGCTGTTGCAAAAGGTAATCGTTCTTTGTTTTTTACAACCTAGTATTCCATTGTGTAAATGTACCACAGCTTTTTAATCCACTCAACTGCTGATGGGCAGCTGGGCTGCTTCTAAATCTTGGTTCTTGCAAATAACGCTGCAATGAACATAGGGGCACATATATTATTTTGAATTATTGTTTTGTTCTCTAGCTATATACCCAGAAATGGAACTACTGGGTCATAAGGCAGTTCCATTTTTAGTTTTTTGAGGACATTTCCACAGTGGCTGCACCAGTCTGCATTCCCACCAACAGTGCACTAGGGTTCTCTTTCCTCCACATCCTCGCCAGCACTTGTTTGTTGATTTATTGATGATGGCCACTCTGACTGGTGTGAGGTGGTATGAGGTTATAATTTGCATCTCTAATGATTAAGTGTCATTGAGCATGTTTTCATATGTTTATTGGCCATCTGTGTATCCTTTTTGGAGAAGTGTCTATTCAAGTCTTCTGCCTATTATTTAATTTGGTTGTTTTTCTTCTTGGTGTGGAGCTGTAAAGTTCTTTATATATTTTGGAAATTAACCCCTTATCAGATGTATCATTGGCAAATATGTTCTCTCATTCAGTGGGTTCCCTTTTCATTTTGTTGATGGTCTCTTTTGCTGCATAAAAGCTTTTTAGTTTGATGTAGTCCTACTTGCACTTGTTTCTCAACTTACTTTACATAACCTCTCTGATGTTCAGTTTCCATACTACTACATAATCCGACCTCACAGGGTTAATGAGAAAATAAGATCATATATGAAAATCAGTTACTCAGTGGCTGGCACATAATAGTCATAATAGTAATTATTATTATCAATAATCATGGATTGGACTACGTTGTATTTAATCTTTGCATCTGCTACGATGTAAGCTCTGTGGTAACAGGAAAGTCTGTTTTGTTCACTGATATAACCCAAGCACCTATAATACTGTCTGGTCCATGCTAAGCACTAAATAAATGTTTGTTGACTAAGTGAATGTGAATCTTAGTATTTGGCACATATTAGGCATCTAATAGTTACTATTATAGAGAGCTTACTCTGTGCTGAACATTTCTATATTTTGTACCTCAGTTAATCCTTATAATAACAATGTATTTATTATACTATTCATTTCTGGAAATTATACATTTTGTATCTCATTTAATCCTTTCAAAACAATGTATTATAGTATTCATTTTATAAATCAGAAAATTGAGGCCCAGAGAAATTAACTTACTACCCTGAGCTCACAGAGTTAAATGGGAGAGCCAGTATTTGAATCCAGTTTGCCAGTTTTCAGATATTTGTTCAATCAATTAATAAGTAATTGCTCAGCATTAACTTGACAACTTAGCGAATGCTCACAGTAGTTAAGAGTGCCAAGTTACACCCTGGGAGCTGTGGCTCAGTGGATTGAGCCTTGGCCAGCAAGCCAAGTGTCGCTGGTTCGATTCCCAGGCAGGGCACATGACTAGGTTGCATGTCAGGTCCCCAGTTGGGGGCGCGAGTGAGAGGCAACCCCACAGTGCTGTTTCTCTCCCTCTCTTTCTCCTTTCCCCTCTCTCTAAAAATAAAATAAATAAACAAACAAATAAATAAATTATTTTTTTTAAAAAAGAGTGCTGAGTCACTGCCCTGACTGGTGTGGCTCCACTTCATAGAGGAAAAAGTGGTACCAAGACAAGAAAGTAAAAAGTAATGTCTTCCTTTTCATAAGACCTCAACTATTAACATATTCATTTATAATCAAATACCTCTGAAGAAAAAAGTCACATAAAATAATGACATTAATAGAAACCATTTTGTTTGGAGTAGTTCATTAACTTAAGAATAACTTTATAGAAGTTTATTGTAGAAAAGTTTTAAACACTGACAAGAAAAAATTAATTTTATTATCACCCTATAATCTATGTGTATATTCTTCTAGTTATTTTTGTATATTTTCCTTTTACAAAAAATGGGATAAAACTGTACACATTTTATAACTTAAGTTTTCAAATTAATAAATTGTAACGATCTCCATATGTCAGTAAACACATTATTTTTAATTAGGAATTCCATTGTATTTATATGTTAGGTCCCCATGGTTGAAAATTCAAATTGCTTCTAATTCTTCCCCATTTTAAACAAGGCTGAGATGAGTATGTTACAGCTAAACCTTTTTGCCTGTGTTTAATTATTGCCATAGGATAGATTTCCAGAAGTGGACTTGCTGGGTCAAAGGGCTGCATGTGGAATTTTTTAATTTAAGCACAAACATCTGTTTTAAATGTATTTTTAACTCATGTTTCACTTCCTTTTTAGTTTCTTTTTTAGTAACAAGAATGCACAGCAATCCCCCAACAGAGATTGGTGATTGAGCATCTCCTTGTATATTCCCTTTCTCTCTCCTTTCAGGAAAAAACAAACAAACAATGTCCTCAAGTTAAGAAGGAGGAACGAGAAAAGATGAAAAAAAAAACAATAATGTTGACCCTGAGTGAGAAGGACTGGTTGGCCCCATTCACAACTAGGGAAATAAAATTCCATCATCAGAGGCATACACAGACTTAGGCACCATGGTAAGATTGGGAAGAAATGAAATAAGTAGGTCTAGCCCTAGAGAAGCTTAAATTTTAGTTCAAAAGCAAAATCATAACTACACAAAAAGACTCAGAAGCATATAATAAGTCCACATGCAAAAGTTTAAACAGTAGGTAACTCGGTTAACTGAAATAATCAGTTAAAGAAAACATAATGAAAAGATACATTGAACATTTTATTATAAACTAATGCTTGAAGAACATTTATGTACAACCTCTGAACTTTCTTTTGGAATAGGTCCATTAATTGTATGCTTTGGTCAAGAGGTTTCATTCTGGGTTTCCTTAATCATTTTTTTAAATTTTTAATAAATTAAATTTTTTAATTTAAAAATAAAACTTTTTAAAAATCAAAAAATGTCCCCAATATTTGTTTTCTCACCCATACCCAATTTGATAATAATTAGTTTTAGAAAGTCACTTTTACCCAGTCTTTTCCAATCATCAACATAGTTTTTATAGAAGCAATTCTCTTTCCAAAAGAATAAAGGATGTCCTAGTTCGTAAAAGACATCCGTCAGCAAGCCTCCCAGGACTGAAGAGCAGTTCATACAAAGAGTTAAACAAGGAAGTCTGTTACTTCTCTTACACAACATGAGTGTGCCTCAGATCAAACCCAGGTGGCATCTCCTTAGTAATTACCCTTCTGAGGTGAAATGGTGGAACAACTAAATCAAATGTGCAGCTTCCAGTTTTTCGTGGTGCTGTGTTAAGAGAGTCAAGGGCATACAGCACCGTCCCAACCTGTGAGGACAGACTCTTAGGGGATACTTTAGGCATCTCTGGACCAGTGAGTAATTTGCACCCTAAAAAACTAGAATCTCTTAACATGTACAGAATCTGGAAGTATGTTTAAAAAAGTAAAACATGTGTGACTATAGGAATACGATTCCTTAGTATTAATATAAAAATCATACTACACTAGTCTGGTGAAAGTGCTGATATCATAAACCGCTCTGGACTGAAAGCCATGAGCTCTGAGTTCTGGTCCAATTATGCTCTGTGCTTTGTACAAGTTACTGAGCACCTCTGAGCTCCCTCTTCCTCATCTGTCAAATGAAGTGAAATTAGTGCTAGATGATTACTAAGATCGTCTTCAATTCTAAAATTTGATGATTCTCCAAGGAGGACCAATGACCTGACTGGTTTGGCTCAGTGGATTGAGCGTCGGCCTGCGAGCTAAGTGTCGCTGGTTCGATCTTCCAGTCAGGGCACATCAGAGAAGGAAAACTCTGACTCCAAAAAACCTCCGCTGCCTTGCGGCATACCTCTTCAGGGGAAAGGCTAAGGGAGTAAACCCCGACAGAAAATCTGGAGCCGGAGTCCCTAAGGCGGTTTGACGTTGTAGTCAATACCGGCAACTCCTGCGGCGCACCTGAAGCCAAGCTGTATTGACTCCGTCTTTCCCTTGGACCCTTCAGCTGCGAAGAGAGGGGGGGTCTGCTGCATGGGCAACAGCAGACCCTCCATATCACCCTGCCCAGGCTCTGTAGCTTCAGCTTCACTGGAGAGGACACTCCAGCGTCATCGCAAGATGTCGATTCAACATGGGAGGAGACAGATACCGTGTCACTCCCGAGTCGGACTGCACAACCATTCTCGGCGGTGCAGATAGACTCTTAAGAAGCTACACCATCGTCTCTCGAGACGGACGGCTGCCGCCGCCGACGATATATATATATATATATATATATATATATTTTTTTTTTTTTTAAAAGAAGAAGAAGAAGAAATGCAATAGGCATTATATTTATAAATTTTCCAGTAGCTAATCAAATCAATTGAGAAGAGAATGGGAAAATTACCTAGTATAATCACATCTCACTTTATTTTATAATTCAACAACTATTCTTTGGGTGTTTACTCTGTGATGCTGGGGATATTTCACAAAACAAGGAAAATATCTGCCTTCACAGACCTTATTAACTTTAATAAGCAATTACAATGAAGTGTGTTAAGTGCTAACATGGAAAAAGTAGAATGTCCTAACAGGAAGAATATGTACATAATGCAATATGGAAGGCTTTTCTCAATGCAATTATGTCTAACAGTAGCCCTGAAAGGGTATGGAGCAGTTATTTAGGAAGGGGGTCAGGAGCAAAGTGGTCCAGAGATGGGAAAGAGTTGGCTAACCTGGCATCTGCGGCTGAACTGTCCAAAACAAGGGATGAAATGAGAAGTTAAAAGAGGAAAGAGGCCCTGGCTGGTGTGGCTCAGTTGGTTGGGCATCATCCTATAAACCAAATGGTAGCAGGTTCTATTCCCAGTCAGGGCACATGACTAGGTTATGGGTTTGACCCCTGGTAGGTTGTGGGTTCAGTTCCAAGGTGGGGTGCATTGGAGAGGCAACTGATGAATGTTTTTCACATCAATGTTTCTTTCCTTCTCTTTCTCCTTTCCCTTTTCTCTTAAGTCAAAGGGCATGTCCTTGGGTGAGGATTAAAAGAGAGAGAGAGAAAGAGAAGTAAACAGTAGCTATATCACACAATGCCTTACATAAGAACAAGGAGTTTTGCCATTAGCTTTCTAGCAAAGGTTTCTGTAGACAAGTAATGACATCAGATAAGCATTTCCAAAAGATTACACTGGGTAGGATATGAAGAATAGATTTTAGGGCAGCAAGACCCAAGACAGCAAATCACTGGAAGGCTATTGCAGGAATCTAGAAGAAAGGTGGGGACCTGAACTTGAATATGAACAGCAGGGATGGAGAGATGTTTATAAGTTAGTATAGGACTCAGTGATTAAGCAGATGTGGGGGAAGAGGAGTCAAAATGATTCCCCAACTTCCAGATTAAGAAATTGGGTAGGAAATTCTGCATTGTGTTTGCTAAGAAGATTGGATATAAGCCTGCAGTTGCTGGCAGGCATTCTGTCATCATTTAGAAAGAGGCTGCCTGAAAATGGAGCCAACACTGAGGAAAACAAAGTTAAGAGACAGAGAGTGAGGCCGTTGGTGACATCCTTATTTCACATCTTGGGACCAGCTATCCCAGATCTACCTCTGGACTTTTCAGGCACCTGAATCATGCATTTCCTTTGTTGTGGTCTTTGGTAGTGGTGGTTTGGTGGGTTGGTTGTTTAGTTCAGTATGAGTTGGGGTTCTGTCCCTGGGGACCATATTACGGGAAGAGTGGGGACAGTGAGAGCAGAGCCCAGGGTGGGATGGGCACTGAGGAAGTGGCCCTGAGGAAGATGAGCCCAAGGAGAAAGCAAAAGGAGGAACCTGGGAAAGTACTGAGCCAACAGAGGAGAATCTTCAAAGAGAAGCATGTGGTCAGTGAAGTCAAATGCTGTTGAGAGATCAGTAAGACAATCACTAAGATATATGCGTTGGCTTTAGCAACAAGGCAGTAGTTGGTGGCCTTTGTAAGGAAGGTTTTGATGGAGAGATGGGAGCAAAAACCAGACTGAGGAAGGTTGAAGAGTTGAGTTGAGGAAGAACAGTGAGTGAATAGAAACAAGTCCAAATCAAGAAGTTGTGTCATGAAGGGGAGGTTTGCCAGAGGGAGATGTTTTCAGATGGATGAGATAGAAGAATTTGTAAAGGCTAATGAGAAGGATGCAAGAGATTGAATAATTAATTGAGAGAAGCCCCTGAGAAGGGAGGAGGGAGAAGGTCAAGGTACGGACTTAAAGGCTGGTCCTAAGTCAAGGGAAGGGTACCTCTTCAGCCGGAACAGGACAGAGAAGGATGCATGAAGAATTAACTAGATTTCTTAGCATAGCAGCAGGAACTCGAAGGTATTACTGTCTGACAGCCTCTATCTTATCCATAAACCATCAGGCAGGGTCATCTGCTGAGAGTAAGGAGAACCCGAGCGTGGGACTTTTAGGGAGAACGGAGGCCGTTTGAAAAATTGCTGTGGAGAATGGCAGAGAGACTAGGAAAGAACAGAAGAACTGGCTGGAAGCGATGAGGGCCCACCTGAGGGCAGAAACCATTCCACAGTTTTACCAAAATCTTGTAAGTCAAAGAGATGGTGGAATCTGACAGTAAATGTGTGATTAAAATGAGACAACTGATTTCTAAGAGGTCTCTTTTATAAAGGAAAACTGTTAGTACTGGGATATTTTTCATGACTGATCCCAAAGAGGAACTTTTAGGTTTGCTGATATTACACTCAGCTTTTCTGCACAGTAAACAGCCAGCTTGGTGCAGATAAGCCACATGAAGAAGAGCTCACAAATGGTGTGACAGCCCAAAGCGGCCGATAAGATTCAGCAGGCCAGAATGTGATACTGAATCTGGGTTTAAAAACACTAAAAACAAAACCAGACTCAAACTGCGCCTGTGAAATAAAGGTTTGATATCACAGTGGTCACTCAAATAAGAGATCAAAGTCACCGGCGACAAAAGCTTAAGTGCAGACATAACCCTTGGGTTGAGCAAATACCAAATACCAAGAGGCTACTACATAAGGTCCTTCACAGTGTCAAGACTCTTAACTGACAGCTGAGGGTGATAAGAGTTCATGTGAGACATTTGTACTTGAAAGATCTCATCTACTGGCCACATTAGCCATCTATACAGGGTGGGGTAAAAGTAGGTTTACAGTTGTCCTTATGAAAAATACAATAATTAATAAGTAATAATACAAGAGAAAACTGTTTCATGTACTTGTAACTGTAAACCTACTTTTGCCCAATGCTGTGTTTTCAAGTTCTATGCTTACATTTAGTTTCATCATCAATAAAGTTTTGGGGCCATAATGTCTCAGCCCTTCCTGAAATGTCTTCTCTGAATTGCAATGTAGTCTTATGAAATCTGTCTTCTGACAGGTATGACACAAACACTCTCAACAGTATTGTCTTTTAGAGTAGAGGGTATCTCCTATTGAATTATGCAATATTCTTCATAAGGGAAAAATAAACAAAAAGAAAAAGAAAAACCCAGGCAGGAAGTTTGCCGCCCTAGGCCTTCCTTGCCTGGCTTTTCATTTATCTGCCCTATTTCTTACCCATCATTTCCAGGTTCCTAAACTGGAAAGTTCATGCTCCTGGCCCTTCAGGGTACCCTGATTCTCCTTCACACATTTAGATTACCATGTCCCAGCAGCAAGAGGATGTGCTTAAGATTATATTATCCCTAACCTTGAAGGACTCCACAATGGATGCCGATGGAGTGACAGCGGCTGTGATGGCAGGTAGAGGGCAAAGAGGCGGACATGATCATCTCTTCCAGGATAGGTAGAAACACTGTAGCAGTCTTGAAGAATGAGGATTTCTGTAGGTAGGGAAGATGTATAAAGTTGGAAAGCAGAGGGTGCAGCAGAGTTTAAGAAACATGAGATGTGGAACTTTACATTGCATAGCATGAGTATAACATAGAGTATGTAGAGAGTGGTTGGAAGATGAGTCTAGGCAAGTGAGAAGGGACCAGATCAGACATCATATGGCTTAAGAACAGCTAAGAAGTTTGGACTTTATCTGGGCCCAGGTGAGAATCAATCGTTTTTTCCCCTAGCTAGCTTAGATAAGATTAGAATGTTTGAAAGAGAAATTTTGCTAAAACAGAAAGGGAAAAGCAAACAAATACAAAACAAAAAGCAAACATATAAAGGCATAAAAATGAACAACTCAAAAGCCTCAGTCTAGATTAAAATAGACACTGTCGCTTGTGGTGCCCAGAAATTGCTAATGTGGCTACATGGAGACCCACGTTACACTTTCATCACAGTAATTTTATTGCAGTGGAGACAATGAGACCTGTAACATTTTTTAAAAAAGAACAGCGTACAGATTCCAGATTTCTTTGCCTGTATCTTCACTTGGTTTTAGTCCCAGAGTGGCTGAGCTTGGAGAACCTGTAGATAGATGGTCCAGCCCAAACCCTCTCTCTCTCCTCAGAGTGTCTGCATTGGCCCTGATGCAGCCAAACACATCTTTTGTCCATGGGCCCAAAACTGAGGCCAATGAGAGTTTTGCTCCTTCTGGATCCCATCTCTTAAAACTAGGCAGTCTTGCATGGCTTAGTTTCTGCTCTGCGGCTGCCCTGACCCCTCGAGGTCTATTCCAGATCAGGGGTCAGTAAACACTTTCTGTAAAGGGCCACGTAGTCAATATTTTGGGCTTTGTGGGCCATTCGTATTTCTGTCACAACTGCTCAACCCTGTTGTTGTATCATGAAAGCAGCCACAGGCAATATGTGAACAAAAGGATATGGCTGTGTTCCAGTAAAATTTTATTTATGGGCACTAAAATTTGAATTTTATATCATTTTCATATGTCATGAAATATTCTTCTTTCAGTTTTTTCATGCATTTCAATATGTAAAAACCATGTTTAGCTCACCAACTGTACAAAAACAGACAATGGCCAGACATGGCCTATGACTTACAGTTTGCTGACTGCTATTCTAGCCACCAATTCCCAGGGCAAAGATGGCCTTACCAATGTATTATTATAACTGATACTAATACTAATAGATACCATGTGTTGAAGTACCAGGTGGTATGTACCACACAGAGCTGCTTTGAAGACTAAATGAAACAATGCATGTAAAGCATTTAACATAATGCTTCATATGGATTAAGCATCAATAATTGTTGGCTATTATTTTTTAACTACTGTTTCTATATCTTATTTCTGATCAGTAAAATGACTCATACAAGGTAGATATAAATATCCCATCGAGGATCAGAAAAATTAAGTAATTTGTGAAATTACATATCTATTAAGTAGCAGAGCTAGGAGCTGAACCAGACTTATTTGAATTCAAAGTCCACGGACTTCCCACTACATCAAACCTCCTGTTTATCTGAAGTATATTCACCGGCTGGTGGTTGGCTGCTGGTCTACTTACCAGCAGCAATCATTGATGTCCCTAGAGCCTGCCATTTATGTCAAGAGTAGCACAGGGCTTATTCTACTCTTGCTTCAGAGCTTAAAGGCCTGTTGAAGCACTTAGCTCCTGTTTCCTGCCAAGGGATCCTCCACCCCATGAGAACAGTAAAGATGATGGAGCTCAGTAGACAATTAGACCTTTTCCCACTCACACATCCAAGTCTGCTCACTTTTCCAGGTTCTTCTGATGACTCATCCTTAGGTAGCTTCCTGAAAGTGACACTCCCAGAATCCCACCGCTGCAACATTCTAACAGAAAAATTCATGATAACTCCAGATAGTTGCCACCAGAGGTAAGAAGAGTGTCATTGCATAAAAACCATTCATCTGCATGACATTTTCAGGGTTGTCCATAAAATATTATTGAAGATATTGTACATAGCTTCAAAATTATATTCAAGGGAGCCCAGGTGATAAATCCTTCCTTGAATTTAGTTCCAGAAAAAAAAAAAAAAAGTCTTCTCTATAATTGAATCTGTATATTTTATCTTGCCAGAATAAGAAAATGATGTAACCCAACCTGTTTCCTTTTTATATCATGGTGCCTGGTAGGATCTATTTCTGCTTCACTGCTATGATCACTTTTAGGTTTTACAATTTTAAAAATAGCTAGTAGTGTGTGTCTCCTCTATGCCAGGCACTGTGCCTCTCCTGCTGTGTCCTTCCTTCTTAAGTGGTTTTAAGTATGGTGCTTGTTTTACTAAACTACCCTAATGCTTCATTTTGTAAGTTGTTTTTACCTTGTAGCCTATTCCTCAGGTCTCCTGGAAGCAGGCAGGGCCCAATATTTTATTTTTTAAAGGGGTTCTAGTCACATGTATGCATGTCATTGTAAAAAGCCAATCTGGCTTTATCTTTCTAGACTACAAGATGGGGATATCATTCTATGAAAATCAGGGTTTTTCCAGATTGCACTATCTTGTTTATCTCTTCCTCTTTCTCTGCACCTCTTCTTGTCTCGATGTATCATTCTGATCCTCTATGCAGTTGTTAAGAGAGCCAGGCAATCCCCACACTGGGACTGTGCCAAGGGCGAGTTACATGAGCAGAACACCAATCCTTTTGCATCTGCGGCCTTAGACACCTGTCCTACTGAGAACCCTTTAGCGCTGGGTGGCTTCCTCATTGGAATCAAAACTCTCTTTGGCATCTGACACCCTGCCACTTCACCTCTTATCACCTCCCCTTCAACTCTACCTGTTCCCCTCACACCTTTCCAAAGGTCAATGAAGGTTTATATAACATAGGAGTTTATGTCCAAGGGTGACTGGCAGAGTAGATAAAATAAAGCTGGCAGACAGTTGTTACCAGAAAAAATGGAAACTGGAGAGGATATTTGGCACAAGACAGTCCCTCGAACATTTGAGAATGAGTGAATGAATGAATGAACAAATTCTGACTCATCACCATTTTCCCACCTCAATACAGACACCAAATGTTAAGCACCTAAATGTCTTCAGTAATCATATGAATTTGCTGCAGCAAGGCTGATAAAGATGGAAAAGTTTAAAAATCTTTTACAAATCTTTAAAATATATAATTTATTCTACGTTGGGGATACAGATCAGAGGACTGAAGTGCTTTTCAGAGCCTTTAGAGTGGGCAAAGGTGGAATCCCCTTAGAACAGCAGCCTGGAGCTTTCAGGTTGGGATTACTACAGATTGGCCTTATTACCAAGGGGTGCTAGGGTAACAAAGCAGACTGAACAGGCAGAGCCATGCACTGTGACCCAGAAACAGGCTGAAGAGGACAGACACTGGCAGCCTTAAGCTATCCCAGCTGCCCATACTCCAGTGCTTCTATCTGCCAAACTACTTTCTGAAAAGGTCTAAGTGAAGGATCCCCAAACTAGGGTCAGCTGTGCTGTGAAGAGCTCTGAAGGGTGGCAGCAGGGGCTTTTGGTAGACAGTGTCCTGGAGAGTAGTCCTGGGCGCAGTGTGTTTCGGTCTGTTAGAACTTGAGGGCACCTCTAACTTAAATCACAGGATAGCCACCACTGATAAGGTGGCGCAGGCAGGACACGTGACAGGCGCCACTCAGTTAAGTACCTGAAACAGCTGGGGTCAGGACCCTCACCCAAGACGGTGAAATAGATCCCTAGATCCCGACCTACCTCTAATCTTTCATGAGTCCTCACACATAACACACATCTGAAGAAACCCAGCCCACACCTACACAAGTTCTCACACATTCTAACCCCACCCCGGAGCCAGCATCCGTACACAAGAAGGGATGAACCAAGAGCTTGAAATTACCCTGGCACAGACCTCAAATCAGGCTCCCCGGAGCCCAGCAGAGACTGGAGGGACCGGGACAAAGGGACACAGACAAAAGAGTTTTAAAACAGACTCCCTCTGAACAAACCTGGTTGCTCCAGCTCGAAATTTTAGCAGCTTAAGACTTTTTCTTTTTGCACCACTAAGGAGACTTCACACATCGTCCCCGCCCCCACCTCCCTACCTTATCACAGCGCCAGGTGAAAAGGTGTCCCCGTCTGGGGAGGGTGTGACCTAAGTAAGCCCCTGCGGCTGCCAGCGGAAGGGACTCCAGGGCGGAGGCGGTGGATCCTGACCCCGCCCCTGATCCTGTAAAGCCCCGCCCCCTGGACGCCCCGCCCCTCGGCCGCTTTTTCCGAGCCTACCAAAGCTTTATGACTCCGCCGCTCCAGTCTCAGCTCCGTCACCTCCGACGCGGGGACTACAGAGCCCGGTGCATTGTGGGAATCCAAGCCCAAAACTGAGCCTGCGCTGACCCCTGGTGAGCGCAGTTCCAAAGCGAACCCCGGCCCCCGCGGCGGGGAACTGTGAAAATTGCAGTAAGAGGAAGAGTTGACCGCTTTAGGGCTAGTGCAGGGGACCTGTACAGCATTTGTTGCAAAGCGCTCATATCTCAGTAAGATATAAAAATAAACCTTATGTTTTAAAAGTGCCTGGGACCACCTTCCATTTAAATGAAATAGTAAAGTAACTTTAAGACCAGGGAAAGCTGTAACACTGAATGATGTCAAGATTATGGAAAAATCTGCACACTTAGTTTTATTTCTGGTGAAACCACAGGTGGGTTCACTCTGTTTTAAGAATAATGGGTTAATATGTAACAGGAACTACAAAACTATGTAACCCAGGACTTTCTCTTCTGGAAATAGTCAAAAGGAGTAAAAACAGTAAATTATACAAAAATATTCATAGTGAAAATTAGAAAGTAATAAATGATTAATAACATGTGAAAGGCACAAAAATGTTTAAACAACACTATGAACAGTATCACTACGCAGAAATATTTCTATCAGATAATGTTAAATAAAAAACAAAGAACACTAGAAAGCACGTAGCCAATGATTCCAACTATGTGAAAATATATGTGTTGACAAATGTAAAAAGAAAGTTTGGTGCAATGTAAATCGTTTAGAGCTTAATGTGTCATAGGATTCTCTTATTTTTATTGAATAACTTTTCAAACATTTCTAAGTTGTTGGGATGATTTCTAATTTTGGATGGCATTGCACTATTTCAGCTTCCCTTCACTCCAAGTAATAAAAATAGTTATGCCCTGACCAGTGTGGCTCAGTTGTTTGGGCGCGTCCCACAAAGAGAAAACTCACTGGTTCGATTTCTGGTCAGGGGACATGCCTGCATTGCCAGTTTGGTCCCTGGTGGGGGAGCCTACCAAATGATGTTTCTCTCCTTTTCTCCCTCCCTTCCTTTCTCTCTCTAAAAAAATTAATAAATATTTAAAAAATTAATTAAAAACAGCTTAAAAATAAATAAATAAGAAGAAATAAAAAAATTTTAAATGATGCTAGTCTTGCCTGTCAGCAAACGTTAGCAAGGCACAAGAGAAAAGTATATTTATTGGTCAATATATTAGTTTGCTGGACGTAATGTAACAAAGTACCTCAGATTGGGTGACAAACAACAGAAATTTATTGTCACACAGTTCTGGAGGCTGGAAGTCTGAGATCAACATGTTGACAAAATTGGCTCCTTCGTAGGCCTGTGAAGAAAGAATCCGTTCCGGCTGCTCTCTTGGCTTGCAGGTGACCATCTTCATGTTCACAGGGTGTCCCCCCAGTGTTAGTGCCTGTATCCAATTACTAACCAGTCTGTTATAAGGATACCAGTCATGCTGGGTTAGGGGCCCACTCTACTCCAGTACAACGTCATCTTACCTAATTACATCCACAACGACCCTATTTCCAAACCAAGTCGCATTCTGAGTTACTGGGGGTTAGGACTTCAACTTATGAATTTGGGGGAGTAACAGTTCAGCCCATAACAGGGAACAGGAACTTGGGAGTCAAAGTGCATTCTTATGAAAATTGTATCCACCGATGACAAAGATAATACTCATGTACATTATATGATCTCAAATGTATCAAAACACTAACAACTTGAACACAGTAAAACCAAATTGATTACAACTTTCCTCTTTCTGTCCTTTAACACCTTTCAGGCCTTTCCAGTTGAAACCAGGGATGTTAATGAGATAAGATAGCCTAGAGGTTTCATATGAGTCATATGTCTATGTGTCTACATCTGATGTGTTTGGCCTCCTGCAGGAGGTACTGAAAAGATGTCCAAATTCCTAGGAGCAGGGTGGCATCTCTTGCATTTAAATATGGGACATGGGCCCTAACTAGTGTGGCTCAGTCAGTTGGGTGTTGTCCCACAAACCAAAAAGTCACCAGTTCGACTCCAGATCAGGGCACATGCCTGGGTTTCAGGCCACGTTCCCAGTTGGGGGTGTGCGAGAGGCAACTGATTGATGTTCCTCTCTCTCTCTCTTTCTTCCTCCCTTCCCTCTCTCTAAAAATAAATACATAAAATTTAAAAATAAATAGATAGATAGAGAAAGGGCATGGGCAGAGAGGATATGGGCTGAGAATTATAAGAAGCAGGATCCCCGTCAATAGGGGTCACACACAGATACCCTCCTGCTGAAAAGCTCAACTCCAGTTCAAGAGGCTGATAAGAGCCCTCCCAGCTTGGGGTGGGTGCCCTGCCAGGGTAAAATCCAGTCTTCTGGAACTGAGCCAGACTCCTCTAGTTAGCTCTGCCACATGGGTGGGATGAAAAGCCTGAAATATTTACGGAGCCTCGCCTCCTACCTTCTGGGGTGCCAGGAACCTGGAGGGTCTCTGAGAGGAATGAACCCCTGCCTAATACTTCAGATCAGTTTTATTTTTTCCTCCTGGAGGAACCAGAAGCCCAGTCGGCAGTATACTGACAAAACAACCACTGGCTCTCCAGAAAGAAAAGCTCTGATCAGTGGTATGTGCAATTTCTGTTGTGTAAAGGCTCGCATCATGACTGACCTCTCACTACCGACAAGAGATCACTGGACTCCAAGTGGGAGCTGCAGCACACCACCAAGCCCAGGTGACTGGCTTCAGAGTCTCAGCCCAGGAAGGCTGTGGGTGGGGAGCCACACTTGGGAGCACCCGGCAAGAAGCGGACAGAAGGGGCATGTGGTAGGTTAGTGGCAGTGTTAGTGGGGAGCATGGCAGTGGGGTGGCCGCCACAGCAGCAGGGTCCACACACAGCCTCCAGGGCAGTGGGGGTGGGCATGGGGCAGAAGGAAGTGGATTCTTCCAGAGCTAAGAGAAGCTCGTGCACCTTGGGGAACAGAATAGGTGAGGCAATCAGAATGTTCTCAGACTGGAGGGCAGCATCCTGCTTTCACATCCCTCTTCAGGGCATTCTCCGGAGAGTAGGAATTCTCCAGAGTGGGCCTTGAAGAAGGAGAGACATTTAGATTAGAGCTCCCAGGGCTTGCACAGATGATTCTTGTCACCAAGCTAAATCCCACATGGGCTCATTCTCAGGTTAGGGATGTGATGCAATGCTGAGCACACTGGAGGACACATTTGGGCTCCCATTAGAACAGGTACAGCTTGTGGGAAGGCAGGTAACAAACCCAAGACCACGTGATGGGTGTCCTGTCTCCCTTAATGGACGGGATGCGTTTCAAGCCCCCCAATAGATGCCTGAGACCAGAGATACAACTGAACCCTATGTATACACACATACCTATGATAGAGTTTAATTAATAAATTAGCCACAATAAAGAGTTAACAGCAGTAACTAATAATAAAATAGAACAATAACAACAATATCTACTTGTAGGTAAAAAAACTTATGTGAATGTGGTCTCTCTCTCTCTAAGTATCTTATTGTACTGTACTCACCCTTCTTGTGATGATGTGTTGACCTTGGGTCACTGAAACCACGAATAAGGGGAGAGGACTTGCACTTATTGTACAGCCTACCCCACCAGTGTTCTGCTTTCACCATCCTTCCTGTAAAATATATCCACTACCCTTGCCACAGTGACTTTTCTCACAGGCAAACCTAACCATACATCTATATGTTCCTTCTTGCTTAAAACTCCTTCCCTGGGTAGAGTTCACTCTTTTGCACAGGAAACAGGTTTTTCCTGATCCAACCTCTTCTCCTCTCTCCATGTCTATTTGTGGCTCTGCTCCTGGTAACTTCACTTTCTCAAGGTTGCTATTCCCAAACAAGCTATGTTTGCTTGGTCATTTTTTTTTTTCTCTGAGTTTTTATTCTTTTCCAAGTTCTATGGGGCTGTTCCCAGGCCTGGCATCTTCAGTCACATGCATGGTTTTATTATTAAACACCCAGGTTAGGTTTTTTTACGATCTTTTTATTGTGGCAAAATACATATAACATAAAAATTGCTATTTTAATTATTCTAAGTGTAGAATTTAGTGATATTAATTACATTCACAATGTTGTATAACCATCACTACTATCCCATAATTTTTTTATCACACTGAGCAGAATCTCTGTGCCTATTAGGCAGTCACTCCTCACTTTCAGCTTCACCCAACCCCTGGTGATGTCTAATCTACTTTTTGTCTCTGTGAACTTGGCTATTTTAGATATTTTATACAAATGAAATCATACAATATTTGTCCTTTTGTTTCTGACTTCTTCTACTTAGCATGTGTGAGAATTTCCCTCCTTTTCATGGCCGAATAATATTCCATTGTATGGCTATACCATATCTTGTTTATCCACTCATCTATTTATGGACACTTAGGTTGTTTCCACCTTTGGGCTACTGTGAATAATTCTGCTCTGAACAAAATACACTTCACATACGTTTCTTCTCCACACTGTAAGAGCTTATCTCTATTATAGCTTGGCCAACTTCTTTTTATCTTAGAGAACCCTTTGTAAGTAGAAAATAGTGGAACAGGAATCCAAACCCAAATCTGTGTCCAAGAATGGATCTGAATGACAGGCTTTTGCACACGGGCTGCATATGAAAGTGGGAGTGCTGGGGGTGGAGCCTGAAGAGGCCAGTTAGAGACCGGACTGGGCAAAGGGTGGTAAAAGCGGGTGCACACTTGATACCTGTAAACGGCCACATGCAGCCACACTCAGAAGGCAACAACATGTATAGACTGCTATGGGATGTATCTATATGGATTGGCTTTAGGGAGAAGAGTAGAAAAGAATGGCAGGTAGATAGGAGAAGAGAGATTATAGTAAGTGGTCATTTGAATACTTAGCAGAACTTTAATCAAGCTAACAAATCACTACCATAATAATGAATTTGGTAAAATAAAGACTAAATGGAGTAGTAGGGATGCCAGCATGTAATTTTATTTCATTTTCTTTTAAATGAGCACAAGTGATATATCATACTGAGTACAAACCAGGGTATTCGGTTGAGCATGTATTAAATGCTATGCTCTAGTCTGACTCTGGTCAAACACAGCTCATTGCTGTCAGTTTGCCTCCTAAGGAATATCACTGAAGGGCTTTTTGATTTTCTCTTCCTGCCCCATAGCTCTGAGGCCTCATATTGAATTCTGTTGCAGTTACTCGGAAGTAGTAAGCCATTCCAATTTGCACACTCCGAAGTCCCTTTATGACTTCAGTCATGGGCTGTCCCCAAGCAAAATTAGAAGGTAAAGAGCTAGCATCTCCTTTTTGTGTCTTTTCCTTTCAGACACCAGGTGTTAACAACAGGTATGAATCATTAAGGGTAGAATTTTAGGCACGCGTGGAAAAGAACATTTTTGGATGCGGCAACCTTGCCACTCCTCAAATCACATCAGGACACAGCACATACTCAGCTTGGCGGAAAGGCCAGTCCTGCCTGGACAGATCCTCTCAAGGCTGAGAAGCTCTGACGGGAAGTGGGCTTTGAAAGAATGTCCCGCTTCCTGGGGTTGGGCCAGCCAGGCCTGCTGCACTACCTTGATGCAGCCTGAGGAAAAAAGGTTGGAGATGGTAAACGTAGAAGGGGCTAAAAGAAGGAAGCCGAGAGGAACCTTGGGGAATAAGCCTGGAAATCAATTTTGTCTTCCCCTCAATTTCCTCAGCCTACTGAGAGAAACCACAGAAAGTTCCAAGATAGACTATGAGGAGCCATTACATACTGTGATCCCTGGGTCATTCCGGGGAGCCCTCGTATATTCCTGGTTCCCTCTCCTCGTCCAGGTCCACACTTGGTACACAACTGCTAATGAATTCACTTAGAAAGAAAAGCACTGAAGCATTCAGACATTAGCCTTGGGCAAACATCTTGAAGAGCATCAGATTTGCCTTTTACATCTGACAGCCTCTCCTTCCTCTCTGTGGGGCCTCCATCTCCCTGTCTCAGTTACTGACTCTTAATCTCTTACAACTTCCCTATTTCCTTCCATATGAAATTGTCTTTAGCTGTTTACTGAAAGGATCTTAGCCCTGGCTGAGTAGCGTCATCCCCATACACCAAGGTTGTGGGTTTGATCCCTGGTCAGAACATACAAGAATCAACTAATGAATGCATAAATAAATAGAACAACAAATCAATATTCCTCCCTCTCTCCCCCTTCCTCTCTCTTTTTCTCAAATCAATTAAAAAAATAATCTCATATACTAATTCATCCTAAGGTATGAATAATTGAAAATAGCTCATTATACTGACTTTTGTAAGAGTAGTTACATTTGCCAAAGTAATAATTTCATCAGTAATTATTTATCAGTAAAAATTTCATCAGTAAGTTCAAATCAAATCAATAATCCAATGTAATATTTTTTAAATCCAAGAAATGGAGAAAGATATACCATGCTAACACTAATCAAGAGAATGCTAGTGTAGCTATGTGACTTTCAGACAAAATGAACTTCAGAGGAAAAAACATGATCAGGGATAAAGAGGGTCATTACATGATGATAAACACATTGATAAAGTGGTCAATTCTTCAAGAAGACACAATGATCCTTAATGTTTATACACTTCACAAGAGAATCTCAAAATATGAGGCAAAATTGATAGAACTGCAAAGAGAAATAGAGGAATCCACTATTTTAGTCAAATATTTCAATAGCCCTCTCTCAAAAAACGACAGACGCAGCAGGCATAAAATCAGTAGGACACAGCTGAACTCAACACTACCATTAATCAACTGGACATAATTGACATCTATTGACTATTTCACTCAAAAACAGAATATACATTCTTCTCAAGCTCACACATGAAATATTCACCAAGACAGACCACATCCTAGGCCATAAACACACCTTAACAATTTTTAAAAATTGAAACCATAGGAAGTATGCTCTCAAAGCACAATGAAATTAAACTAGAAATCAATAACAAAAACATAGCTGGAAAATTCTAAATTATTTGGAAGTTACGCAACACTTCTAAATAACACATGGATCAAAGAAGTCTCAAAAGAAATTTGAAAATATTTTGAATTAAATGAAAATGAAAATACAACTGTCAGAATTTGTTGAATGTGGTGAAAGTAGTGCTACAGGGAACTTATAATATTGAAATGCAAATTTTAGAAAGGAAAAAAGATCTAAAACAAGTAATATAAGCGTGCACCTTAGGAAACCAAATAGAAGAGCAAATTAAATCCAAAATAAGAAAAAGACAAGAAATGACCAAAATTAGAGCAGAAATCAACAAAATTGAAAATAGGAAATCAATAGAGAAAATCAATAAAACCAAAAGCTGATCTAAAAAAGATTTAAAAAAATGGATAAACCTCTGGTCAAGATAACCAAGAAAAAAAGAGAGAAAATAAACGAATTGCTCACATTAGAAATGAAAGATTCGATGTACATTAAAAATATATAAATACATTATTTAAATACATAAATACACTAAAAACATGAATACTTATCCTAGGGACATTAAAAAGATAATAAAAGAATGTTAATTAATAATTCTATGCCCACAAATTTAACAACTTAGATGAAATAGATCAATTTCTTGAAAGACATGAGTCTTTCTGCTAAATTCTTTTCACACAAGGAGAAACATATAATGTGAGTTGGCCTTTATCTATTAAAGAAATTGAACCAGTAATTAATAGCTTCTAAAACTGAAAGCACCAGGCTCAAATTGGCCTTACTGATGACTTTTAACATACATTTAAGGAAGAAATGATACCAGTTCTCAACCAGCCCTTCCAGAAAATAGAAGCTAGGGGAGCACTTCCTAATTCGTTCTGAGGACAGCATTATCCTACTACTAAAATCAGCAAAGACAGTACAAGAACGGAAAACTACAAACCAATATCTTTCATAAACATAGAATAAAAACATCCTTAACAAATTACTAACAAATTGAATCCAACAATGTATAAAAAGAATTATACGCCAGGACCAAGCGGAGTTTCCCTCAGGTATACAAGGCTACTTGAACATTCAAAAGTCAATGTAATCCAGTATAGCAACAGGCTCAAGAAGAAAAATCATAAGATCATATCAATAAATGCAGAAAAAGTATTTGACAACATCCAACACCCATTCATGATTAAAAAAAAATGATTCATGCTAAATATGCTGTAAAAAATCAATCAGGTAGTAAATTTCACCTGGGTAAATAATTGTTCAAGAATATTGAGGGAAGACTCTCCCTGCTAGAGTTTTAAAACATGTTATACTCTCCAGGGATCAGAGAAGGAAAACTCTGACTCCAAAAAACCTCCGCTGCCTTGTGGCATACCTCTTCAGGGGAAAGGCTAAGGGAGTAAACCCTGACAGAAAATCCGGAGCCGGAGTCCCTAAGGCGGTTGTAGTCAACACCGGCAACTCCTGCGGCGCACCTGAAACCAAGCTGTATTGACTCCGTCTTTCCCTTGGACCCTTCAGCTGCGAAGAGAGGGGGGGTCTGCTGCATGGGCAACAGCAGACCCTCCATATCACCTTGCCCAGGCTCTGTAGCTTCAGCTTCACTGGAGAGGACACTCCAGCGTCATCGCAAGATGTCGATTCAACACGGGAGGAGACAGATACCGTGTCACTCCCGAGTCGGACTGCACAACCATTCTCGGTGGTGCAGATAGACTCTTAAGAAGCTACACCATCGTCTCTCGAGACAGACGGCTGCCGCCGCCGACGACTCTCCAGGGAAGGAACGAAGGTTGTTTTCCTGAAAAATGGCTAGAAGGGACCTTAAGGCACAATGGAAAACCAGAAAGACTTGGAAAGGACAGGTGTGTATAGGCAAGGATGAATGCCAGGTATGTGGCCCAGCTTCTGTGCCCTGAAGAGCAGACTGAGGGTCACCCTAAATGTTCCTTGGGTAAGTTCCAGCAAAACAGAACTAAAGATTATAAGTGATCATTTGCTGCTCTTGTTATGTTTATGCAAATGAACAGGATAAATTAAAAATGGACTTAATGTAGTCCCTTTAAAGACAAGGAGGGTAATCTTAGGGAGAAAAATCATTATTCAAGGAAAATCACAATGATCAGTAGTAGACTGTAAAGTAGGTCAGCTGTCTTAAAAGTTTCTTCTCATTTAAAATATGGTTTCACTTGAAAATTAAATGATGTCTGTGATATCACCAAAGAGATTCAAGTTGCAGGCAAATAGAATGTCAAGTGCCTTGCAACTGGATGTCTTCCCAATAAGACAGTCTTACAGATTTAGAGACTTGTTTGTTGGTTATGTTACATAAATTAACATGTGTTTTCTGTTTTCAAAGGGCATAAGCCTATGACTGCATTAACTGAGTGATTGTCTGTACGTATAGGCCTCACTTAATCCTCTCTGCAGCGGTGCCTCCTGAGACTCAATGGTTTGGCTGAATTAAATGGCTGGGTTGGTGATGAATGGGGTGGTCTGTGGGCTTCACTTTAAAACTGAATTCTCTTTTCTATCCTAATGGCTTGGACAGAAAGGGCCCAGAGGTCTGAGAAGGGGGAAACATAAACTATTTCCCTCAGCCCAAACTAAATATAATGGACAAAAGGGTTTTGGACAGGAGAGATGTGCCTAGCACACCCTCCTCCAAAGAAGCCCTTTTTTTCTTTCTTTTTTTCTTTCTCCTAATATGGAACACTGAAAAATTAATCCCTGCCTTTTGACATCTAGTAGTTATGGATTGAATGATGTCTTTTAACCCTTTTCGCCAAATCTGTTGCCCCCAGAACACAACAAGGATGCCAGCCTGTTAAACCAAGCACGCCGTTGACCGGAGACAGCCAACTGACCTGGAGTCTGCACAATCCTTCCCCATGTGGGAAGACCACCCTCCCCTCCACATCCCCACTCTTATTAGGGTTTTATGGACCCGAGGGTAGGTAGGACGACGACCATGTCCAGCTTGAAGCAGCTAGAGGAGCTTGAGACCTTCGCCCATTGTCCTTTACAAGATTACAAAGGGTCTTAATATCTGAGAGGGAGGGATAGTTATTTTTTACGAACCATGGGTATGGACTTGGGGGGGGATTGCTGGGGGAGGGAGATGCTGGGTGGAGGGGAGTAAAGGGGAGAAAATTGGAACTATTGTAACAATATAATCAATAAAGAAAAGCTGGAGGAAACCCCCCCCAAAAAAAACATGTTATAAATGAACAACTGTTAAAAGGGTGTAATATGAGATTAAAACAACAAAAAAACCTTTTTACTGAAGATAGATTTTGACCAAAACATCATGCCACTAGACTGGTGCTGCTTTTGCTTTCTACCATCAGAATGCTCTTTTGGACTCAGGCAGGCAAACATCAATTCAGAAAGAGCCCTTTGCCCTCCACTGTTGGCCAAGAGTAAGGGCATGATGATCCTGGAATGCCAAGCCTGTGCTCTCACTACGGAGGCAGGATGATGAGGTCTGGGGTGACCGTGGCAGGCTGGTGCAGCTATAAGGGAACAGAAGCACTTCTGTGTTTAACCCTGTGGCTCCTTTGCCATTTTTTTGGCAGACTTAGTCTTCAAAGCATAAGGATTTAGAAAATGAGAAGCCTTTTCCAGAGGTAAAGAAAGAAAAGAGGAAATCAAGAGCTGTAAACAGGAGAGTAAAGAAGCTATGACAGTATCCTTTCTGTTTCTAAGTGGCCTTTCACTTCTGGGGTCAGGGTAACAAATACCTTCATGCCAGACATTCCAAACACAAGGTCATTCCTGCCTCTTGCCATGAAGGGGTGAACATCACACTCTGGCACTTCAGTACAGCATGATTCAAAACTGTCCCGTAGAGAACTGAAAAATTAAACCCAACTAAACGTATTTAGAATCCAGAATATTAGAGCTAGATGAGATCATAAAGTGACTTTTTCCATGTCTACATTTGCTGCGGTCAGGGTAACAAATGTCGCATTTAATCCATGGAAAACCCCTAGCACAGAGAGGACACAGGAGAGGAGAAGCAATATAGGACCTGGACTTGAAAAGGTCATTTTACCAGTCTGAGCCCCTGTTTCTTCATCTGGAAAATGGGGATAATAAAAATCATTTCACAGGACGGGTGTGCAAATTAATATCGATAACCTCCAAAGCAAAAGGGCTCAATAATTATTTTCTTTTCTTTTGGTTTCCAGTGTCAGAGCCAATACTCAATGCCTGGGCTCAGAAATCCCCATTCACCCTCTTTCCTCTGATCCCAATGACAGCAACAGAAAGTCTATCTGCAGGTATCAGGTCAAACTGAAGATGAAAGAGATCACTGAGTGTGCTCTAGTGGCGCCGTGGTTCTGTGTCCAGCATGAGATCCTGGAGTGGATCTAGTTTCTGCCTCTGCTACTGATAGGCATTTAAACCTAGACCCACCTATAGTTCTTTTTTTTCCATTTAAGAAAGAGGGAAAAGGTCATTAAGAACTGGTATTATCTGGTATTTTGGAAGCCTTCCCAGCTGGTAAATTCAGTGAATTTTGGTTAATCTGTATTTATGTCTACATTCGGTTAATCTGTATTTCTGTCTACATTTGCTGAGGTAGGAGTGACAAATCAAAAATCAATGAATGGACTTCCAGCCAAGATGAAGGCCTAGACAGACACATTGTGTCTCCCTCCACAACTAAGAAGGAATACAACTAGAGACAACCAGAAGTTTCAGAAAATCAAGCTGCATGGAAGTCCAATAAACAAAACTATAAAGAAGAAATACCCATCCAGACAGGTAGGAGGGGCTGAGCAGGGGCAGAGATTATGCGGTGTGGTGGCAGTGGCAGTGGCGGCGGCGTCAGTGGTGGCAGCAGCAGGCCAGCGGAAAGTGCATTCACACATTTTAAAAAGTGGGGGCGGGGGACACCTGGGGAGCATTCCCAGCTCCTGATCAAACCGCACAGCTCAGGGTCCTAGGGCTGGGGAAAATCAAGCCTCATTGCTTCTGACTGTGCAAACCAGGGGGGGTTGGGGCGGAGGAAGAAACTGCTGGTCTCTCAGGAACATCCGCAGACCCACCCACTCTGGGAACAATAGCCAGGGCAACAGCTAGAGAGGTGCCAGTCCCATATGGAAGTGGGACAAGTTCCTGGAAAAGGGGCAAGTGCTGAGCAAGCGGCATAGTTCCCTTTCTGATCCCTCCTCCACCTACAGCGCCACAATGTGGTGAAACGGGTTGCCCTGTACTGATGAATACCTGAGGCTCCACCCCTTACAACATAACAGGAGTGACAGCTCTACCTAAGACACAGAGGCAAACAAACACAGGAGCCTGTCAAGATGAAGTGACAGAGAAGTATGGTCCAAAAGAGGGAATGGATGAAGATTTCAGGGGGAGAACTAAGTGACAAGGAGATAGCCAAGCTAACAGAGGAGAAGCTGGGCAACCTAACAGACATAGAGTTCAAAACACTGGTGATAAAGATGCTCACAGGCCTGATAGATATGCTTGAGTACGGCAAATGCATAAGGGAAGAAGTGAAGGCTATGCTAAATGAAATGAAGGAAAATCCACACAAAACCAATAGTGAAGGGAAGGAAACCAGGGTTTAAATCAATGATTTGGAATATAAGAAAGAAAAAAACAGTCAGCCAGTACAGAATGAGGAAATAAGAATTGAAGAAAATGAGGAGAGGCTTAGGAACCTCTGGAACAACTTTAAATGTGCCAACATTCGAATCATTGGGATGCCAGAAGAAGAAGAGGAAGAGCAAGAAATTGAAAGCTTATATGAAAAAATAATGAAGGAAAACTTTCCAAATTTGGTGAAGGAAATAGACATACAAGTCTGGGAAACACAGAGAGTCCCAAACAAGCTAGACCCAAAGAGAAACACACCAAGACACATCATAACTAAAATGCCAAAGGTTCGAGATGAAGAGAGAATCTTAAAAGCAGCAAGAGAAAAGCAGAAATTTACCTACAAAAGGGTGCCTATAAGACTATCAGCTGATTTCTCAAAAGACACTTTGCAGGCAAGAAGGGACTGGCAAGAAGTATCCAATGTGATGAAAAGCAAGGACCTACAACCAAGACTACTCTATCCAGCAAAGCTATAATTTACAATGCAAGGGCAGATGAAGTGCTTCCCAGACAAGGTAAAGCTAAAAGAGTTCATTATCACCAAGCCATTATTATATGAAATGTTAAAGGGACTCATTTAAGAAAAAGATCAAAGCTATGAACACTAAAATGACAACAAAGTCACAATTATCAACAACTGAATTTAAGAAATAAAAACAAAATCCAACTAAGCAAACTAGAATAGGAACAGAATCAGAGATATAGGAATTATTTGGAGGGTTATCAGCTGGGAGGAGGAAAGGGGAGAAATGGGGAAATGGTGCAGGGATTAAGAAGCATAATTGGTTGGTACAAAATAGACAGGGGGAAATTAAGAATAGTATAGGAAAGGGTGAAGGCAAGGAACTTATATGCACGATGCATGGACATGAGCTAAGGAGGGTGGGATTGCTATGAGAAGGGGAGTGCTGAGCAGAGGGAAAAAAAGGGGGGAAATTGGGACTACTGTAACAACATAATAAAATATACTTTAAAAAAATAAATGAATGTAGCCCTGGCCAGGTGGGTCAGTTGGTTGGGGCATCATCCCATATACCAAAACAGTTGCAGGCTCATCCCCGGTCAAGGCATGTACGGGAGGCAACAGACTGATGTTTCTCTCTCACATTGCTCTCTCTCTCTCTCTCTCTCTCTCTCTCATTCTCTTTCTCTCTCTCTCAAATCAATAAACATATCCTCAGGTGAGGATTAAAAAAGAAAGAGAAAAAGGTCCAAGAGGAGGTACTAGGAGAAAGAAGAGATTTGTCTTCAGGAGAATGAATTTACTTATTTTTACAAGCAAATAGCATTGCTCTTAAAGATTTTATTGGGGTGGTGAACATGCAAGACAGCATACAAATGATGTATTGTGGAACTGCGCCTAAAACCTGTATAATCTTTTTAACCAGTGTCATCCCAATAAATTCAATAAAAAGGAAAAAAATAAAAGATGTTAACCTCTTATAAGAGTGTTGTCTTCTCCATTTTTTTCTCTTTTGTGGTAAGAGAATATTCAATTCTGAAGACATGGAAACAGCCAGAGTCCTCTCTACCCCTGCATTTCCTAGACCTCGGCATCCCCATAGCCAAGTCCTCATTCCCTGTGCTGGACCCCCCTCCTGTATTCCCTTTGTTTCTTTCATTTGCAGTTTCTATGTCCCTCTCTACTTCCCACCCTCTGGCAACTTACTGGGTCTTCCACAAACCACAGATAAGAATCAACTGCGGGTCCTTCTCCCTCCAAGGCACTCTGAATTCAAGTAACCAGAGGTCAGTAGGTTTGGTACCTACTAACGCTAAGCACACACATACCCTCTGACTCAGTAATTCCACTCCTGGGTACATACAGTAGAGAAGTGAGTATCTAGACAAGACATGTCTAAGAATGTTCACTGCAGCTTTATTCCTTATAACCAAAAGCCAAATGCCCATGAACAACAAAAAAGATAAACTGTGATATATCACATAATGGAATGATACACAGCAAAGGAAAAGAATGAATTATCACCCTATAGAAGACTATACACAGATGAATCTCAAAGCCAATAATGAGAAAAAGAAGCCAAATATGCAAATGCCTATCTCTCTATTTATTTCTCCATATGTATAAATCAAACAGGCAAAGCTACTTTATAGTGCTAGAGACTGGAAAAGTGGTTCTTTTGGGGGGGCTACTAACTGGGAGATAGCATAAAGGATCCTACCTTAATATGGTTTGTTTACATGATCCTGATATAATGTAAAAAGTTGTCGGGATTAATGCACTTTACGTAAGTTATACCTCAATTAAAACACAAGAAAATATATTACAGTTCAAAAAATAAAGTAACCCCAAAATGCAAAACAGTGAGCAAGCTGTGTTCCCGCTCCCCCCCACCCCCCACTTCTGACTCATCTGCCTCCTCCTGGGTTTGTGCCAGGACGGCATACGTGGGCTCTGTTAGCACGGGACCACAGGACGGGAGGAAACGTGCAGAGCAAGCAGGCAGCACGGCAGCTGGAAGCATCCTCACCCCGTGAGAGGAGTCAATCTGGAACTCCCTTCTGAGATTTCCTCAGCTGTGGATACGGAAGATGCACGGATGCCCTGCGGAAGGTGGTGGAATAAACAGTTTCTCCCTGATTTTATCCTCACATTCGATCTCAGAGTCAAGGAAAATGCTCCCTTAAAGCTCCAGCGCCCGGGCTCTAATTTCTCCCCGTGAAATCCGGTGAGGGCGTGTGGTACAGTTCCCATCAGGCCTCTGTTCCCTCCCTGTCCTCTTCATCACCTGTGCTACCCTCCCCTCACATCCCTCTCCATGGCCTCCTTGTTATCCTTCTACTTCTTTTCCTAGCACCACACCTCTCTGAGATTCCCTCTCTCTTCCCAATATTCTCACTCATTTCTTTCATCTAGAATGTGCAAGAGAGACCTAAGGATGTTCTACAGCATTCTGGATTTTAATTTTTAAAAGGAATTTGGAAAAAGCTGGCTTTTGTTTTTGAAAACACCTTTCCCACTCAGGTAAACCCATGTGTACATTATTACATAGAAATGTGATGTTTAAACTACATAGCTGTCACTCTAAAAGTTACAGAAACAAAGTCTGTTGGGATTGTAGTACAATGGGCTTGCTGATTTCTCCTCAGGAAAAGACTTATTCAAAGTGAAAGTCACATAAAATTTCTAAATGACCTCAATTTATATACACAATAATTTATATGCATAGTAGTAGAAAAGCATTATGGGAGATTTGTTTTACTTATACTTTTGACTTACAGAGAGAGTCTGGGAGGGGGTGTGCATGAAGGGAGGGGCAAGCTTCCCTGGGGGAGGATGAGACTGGACAAATGGAAGGGACGTGTGTAGAGACTAGGCAAGGAAAGGTGGATGGAGCCAGGGCTGGATGGCAGGAAGCTAATTATTGCCTCGCCTTCAATCCCATAGTTTTTTTGTTTTGTTTTTGACAGATCCTGCCTCAGGTTTATTTGTACAAATAGCATAGGAGGATGAGGTGGATGTGCCTCACACACCCTAGGCTCAGTTGGAAGTTGCTCTGTCCAGCAGAGGCTTCGTGACCACGGCGGAACAAACTTCTACCCAGGACATTCCATTATGTCTGGGGGAAGGAAGGTGACTGCTCTCTCTAGTGGAGAACAGCGATTAGACCTTCTTCCCTCATGCCTTTTATTGAGGAGGATACACATGAGAGATACAAGGTCAAGATTCATGAATCATCAATAGTTTGGAGGTGTTAGGATTACAGTTGACAGTAACAGATTACATGTACTAGTACAGAGGGTACAATGACCAGTCTGTGTCAGGGTCTGTCAAACATCTTAATGCCACACTGGCAGTAGGTGCAACGTTTCATACATTCCTTGCTAGAGACTGTTTATGTTACATTAATGATAAAGAAAGCAGAGCAAGTTCTAAAGCATAATAAGCATTCTTTAAATCTAATTCCCACGGAAACCCTCTGAGTGGCTTTCAGTTATGTCTCACACACAGCCTTATGTTGAGACTTAAAGACAAGCACAGCCGGAATGCTGGCAGCAGTCATGCTCAGGGTGGGGCTACAATTCCCTAAACCACAGGGAGCGGTTCCCTACAGGAGGACACCAGCCCCATGCAGACAGCAGCCCAAGGGTCACATTAGTCTGTCCCTTCTCACATCAACAGGCAGAGGCCTCTACTCTGGAGCCTGAGCCTGAGCCGGAGCTGGAGCTAGAGCTGCAGCTTGGGTCTGGGGTTGAGCCTTGGTCTTGGCCTTTGGCCAGCAGACCCTGATACCCTTGGCCTTGTGGCACAAGCCCATTTCCCAAGTGCAGGATGAGCAATGTGGGCAAGTTGACTGAGCTTGTGGCTGCTGCCCTTTGGGATTTTGGCCTTGACCTCCTTGGGTTTTACAGGGCCTTGATAGCCTCGGCCCGTGCACTCATGGTATTGGGGTTGTTGGCCTGCACCTTCTTCAGGCCCTTTCTGTTGTGCTTCTTGGCAAAGCACATGTTCTTCCGGAACTTGGGGTCCATCCCGAACAGATTCATAACTTTGTGATCAGGGTTTCCTGCTGCTTGAGTAGGTCTTAAACTTGGGTATATTTGCACTCGAGCTGGCAGCTCCCAACACGGGAAGAGCTCAGTCAGTCTTGAACTGCCTGTCCAATATTGGGAAGTGAGGCAGGAGGTGGAGGGGTCAGGCTGCAGGGAGGAAGGGAAGGGAAGGCGCCCTCTGGTGGCAGCTGCACAGCCTTTCCTCTGCTGGTGTGAAGAATTCAGCTCTAGCTTTAACATTGCATATCAGCTCACCAAACCAGAACCCTGTGTTAACCAGACCCTGCTCCCCACTGCAGAAGGCCATCAGTAAGTGGGGGCAGGGGGTTATAACTCTTCCCCAGCAGCCCGTTGACTACTATTTGCTTCCCCCCAAGGAGAAGTGCTGGGAATAGAACATTCTCCATCTCACACACTCTTCCAAGGCTGAACTGACGTCTAGGCAACCACAACGTCTGCCTTAGATTCAACTCTGCAGGGAGTTATTGTTGGGCCATTTAGAAAATCCACAACAGGAATACAGAACTAAATCGTGCCATTTAACCTAATTCTCAGTTCCCAAATCTTCAAAATCAGGTATGGTATCTACCAGCAGAGCTGTTTTGAGGGCTAAAATGAGACCCAGTGCCAGACATAGGTGCTCAGTAAATACTGGTTTTTTCCCACTCCCATCCCCATCCATCCCATCCCATGTCCCTTAAAAGCAATGAGTTGGTAAGTTCATTTCTTCCAGACTACATGGCCAGCAATCAAGACATGTTGCCCCCTTCTGAGCAGGGCCAACGTGGTTCAGGCCTGGTGGCCAGGCTGTAACTCCATATTCTATTAGGTTTTTAACAATTTGGCACAGCTATTTTGATACGGGAGCATTTTGATGTAGGACATCATTTTTTTTTTTTTTTTTTTTCCTCAAGAAACATTGCGAAATAATGTGAGGAACAGATATTCTCCCCTCTGCCCTGACATTCCCATTGATGAGTTTCACCTCTCATCCCAGGATGGGGGTCTGTTCTGCACAATCCTCAGAAACAAGACAGACAAGCAAACAACAATTTTACATTTAGACACTGCTGCATTATGTTACAAAGTCCCTAAGTCAAACAGCAACATCAAATCAGCTGCAAAAATAGGTAGTGACCCAAGTGTTCTCTGCTTTATTCCAACCATATTGAGACACTGGCAGAGTATTCACCACTTCAGAAAATGGGAATCGTGTGCAGGGTGTATTTTTAAATTGTCTTCAAACAGCCTTCGAGAAGAATGGGTCATGTTCAAAGGCAGGTCCTTTTATTCTGCAGAGCTATTTCATGGTGATGGCCAAGCAAAGGTGAGCCTAGAGCCAAATTTACCCACTAGGGGCAGAAAATATTTATAGATTGGTGATTTTGTTTTTGTTGTTATTTGCTTTAAAGAAAAAAACAAACCACAACCCTTATTATTTATGTACTAGTATGACCAAAACACATTTCACAAAGTAATTCTTATTATACACACATTCATATTTTCTATTCCATTTCATTTCAAATAAAATCTGGTTGTGACCCTCTAAATTGATTCTACTACCCACAAATGGATTACGACACTGAAAAACAGTGAGCTGGAATGCTGAATTACTTGGTGAGGTCGAGAAAAGAAATCACTGGTCCCCAAGGAAAACCGGGGGAGAGCGTGTGTGGAAGAGCCAAGAGGATGTTGCAAGGCCAGAGAATAAAGGGGGAGAGGAGGTGAAATGGCCAAGAGTCATCGGCAGGCAACTTGCTGAGGGACTTTTAAAAAACAGAAATTTCTTTATTCTCTCTAGATTTATCAAAAGCTGACTGACATACAACAATGTGTAAGGTTAAGGCATACAGTGTGCTAGTTTGATATGTATATACTGTGCAATGATTACCACAATAAGGTTAACACAGCCTTTACCTTCCATAGTTACCTTGTGTGTGTGGTGAGAACTTTTAACAACTTTCAAATACATAACACACTATTGTTAACTAGGGTCACCAAGCTGCATATTGTTTATCTTATAACTGGAAGCTTGTACCCTTTTGAGCAGCTTCACCCATTGTTCCCCATCCCGGCAACCATCAACCTGTTGTCAAAACCAGAAATTTCTGACATCCATTTGAAGCTGTTTGCCTTGAAGCACTGTGACCGTCCTCTGCCCTTGACCATTCAGTCAAGTCTGTTCCTTTCACAAACGCCCCCCACTCCACCCCCGGAAGTACGCTTCTGCATGGCGTATGCAGGGCGGGATACAGGCAGCACTTGCTGAGTGAACTCACTTCTGGAGTCAGAATCAGGATTCTTGGCAGGCCGAGGGCCAACCTGGGGACCAACCCCTCCCCCGGCATTCACACCAGTCTTACTTGGATCTTAAGGGCAGGGTTATGCCAGGATTTTTAGACCCGAGATCCCAGATCTCAGGTTCTCAGGAAAAGTTTTCATCTCAGGTAGAACGTGACATAGAAGGGAGGTGCAGGAGGAAGGCAGAGGGGGCGCGGCGAGGGTGGGGAGCCCATAGCGAGAAGGAAGGACTAGCAGGCAGGCCTGGCTGCTCTCTGGGAAAGGAGCGAGGGGTTGAAATCGAGACTGGATGACGATGTCTGAGGGTAAAGCGAGAATGTGGGACAGAGAGGGTCGGGAGAGGTCGGGAAAACAGGGAGGTCAAGAGAAACCTAAGGAAGGATGGAGGGGACTAGGGTGGAGGAAAGGGGAGTGTTTGGGGGCAGAGAAATGAAGGAGAAAACATGTGAAATGTGAAACATGAAATGAAGTAGACATTTTTGTTTCTGGCATAGAAATTGTCCGTAGGCAAACAAACAAGAGGCACCCTTAACTTGGGTTATCCCTCAATCTCTGAATGTCAAGGTAACGTTTGGACAGTATCCACAGGTAAAATAGGGAAAGTGTTTCTCTAGATACCATGCTTCTTGGGCACAGCTTCCCCTTTTTTCTTCCCATATTCGCTGAACACAGTGATAACGCAAGGACCCAGCTAGTGAAGACAGGTGCAGGTACACGTCACCCAAGTGCCATTCTCAGATTTAACATCTTTGACTCTGTGAGCTGCCTTTGGGACCATTTCTGACAGGGACAATGTCCCTTCACCAGACAGCAGTTGTGAAGAATAGATAAGATCGCTATTACTCTATATGCCCTTATTTACTTGCCTATAAACTTTAGAAGCAAATCTCTGAGGTATTGAACTGATGATCCATAAACTGTTATCTCAAATGAAGTTGTGAATTGAAAATTTGTGAAGCTTTTGGAATATATTTCTCTTGAATTGCTGATCATAGTTCTGGAGCAAAGTAAAATATAGATATTTCTTTCATGTAACACTGAAATATAAATGTTTCCATTTTTGAAGAGGTACTATGATGTATTGTTTAAGAGCACAGATTTTGGAGCCAGCTCGCAGAGTTCAAATCCTAGCTCTACCAATACTAAGGGTGTACTTAGGAAATTTACTGATTCTTCCCTTACCTCCTCCATCTGTGGAATGGAGAGAGTAATAGAATTGTGAGGATTAAATGAGTCAATATACTCCAAGCATTTATCACAGTGCTTTTTTAAAGTTCAGAATTTATGAAATTATATATGAGTGGAACAAAACTTTGATACATTTCAAGTTTAAAAATTTTTAAACACATAACTACCATCAACTATAGTATATATATTTATAATCATATTTTATTATTCTAAAATAACAAAAATGAAAATAATCACAAAACCTTGAACATGAAATATAATTTCAGCTTTAAAACATGAAACATTAAAGAACAAAATGCTCCAATAGTGTCATTGTTCAGTTATGAGTATATTTTGTGCAAATTATCCCAGTTGTTGAAGAAATGTTTTCTAACTCTACATCATTTGGGGGAAGAGTAAGAAAACAATAGTTACAAGCTATTTCCAAATATTTTTCTCTGACTCCATCTTCAAATTATATAATTTTTGGTTGTTTTATATCTCTAAAAATAATTTAAGGAAAAACTCTTTGCATACTTTTTCAGTGACTGCAATCATTTAATCATTTTATTGACTCTGAGTTATAGTTTTGGTCTGAATTGCTTTTTTCTTCATTGCTTTTGTCAAGTACAGTTGGAGATTTTTACACAAAATTATCTATATCAATTTCAATAGCATAATGTTTACATTCTGCTTGTTCAAAAGTCTTGAAACTAAGACTCTTTCAAGTAAGTCTTTATCAATGATATTTCCCTCTTCTTGAACTTTATAGAACATATAAAAGAAGGCATAAAAGAACATTTACTCCATTTGAAAATTAATATAGTGTCTAACTTTCTAAATACTTCTCAAAACGTAAAAATGATTGCAGCATTATACCAACAAAATACTGGATGTTAATATGTCACAACATCAAAATAACAAAAAAGTGGGACTACAATCTATACTCTTGAAGGCCAAAGATCTGCTCTAATTGTTGAGATTAATCAAGGAGAATCTCATACGGCTCAGATGACAGTGTCAAATCTCTCTTTTTTTCTGCCTCTCTGCAGCCACCTGTTCCGACAGCCCAGCAAACTGCTGAAAAGGATTCCTGTCCCTGGACTCCAGTTCCATTATGTTTCCTGCCTCTGGGCTCACCTTCCTCATCCACGCAGTATGCAATCTCAAAAGTTAACACTAGGGGGAGCAATTATGCTTCAGAGTCTAACTAGACCAAGATCCGTAAGCTGTTTCCACTCACAGTTGTGGCTTCACAGAGGGAAAAATCAGTTATCACAGAAAACAAAAAGGAGCCATTAACTACCCCTCATGAAATTTTTTAAGAGGAAAATATAAAATATCCAACATCGGTTTTTTTAAAATTAGGAACATAACTAGGGAACCTAAACCTTTATTTACTGGACACTGTTCAACACATGACAATTATTAGTATTCAGTTTCATATTACAGCCAGTTTTCAGAAAGAAAAAAAAGGACAGGTAGCATGGGTTAAGAAACCAAGGAGAAGGGGAAAGAGAGAAGGCATGAGAAAAGAGACAGGAAAGACATCGGTGGGGGGACAAGGGTCGGAATCCTAGTCTAGAGTAATGGTTCTTCCCTTTGTTCCCATCATGGCAGTCCTCTGTGAGAATATGAGAAACTACAGGCCTTCCCCCATAAAATTGATATGTTTGTATTATATTCAAGGGATCCATGAACTATAGGTTAAGAACTCCTGGTCTAGACAGGGCTACAGGGAAGTGGAGGCGAAGAGAAAGATGCAGAGAAGCAGAAAGATGGAGAGAGGGTAGAAAGAGCCACAAGGAAAGACAGCGAGAGCAGAGTGAAGGGCCTGCATGTTCCCGCCCCCTCGCTCTGACCTAGATGAACCCTGGGCTAAACTTTGAAGATGGGCATTTGTTGGTGCTGTCTCATCTCCCATCCCATCTTTTCTCCCATCCAAATGTACCCCAATTGTTAAAAGGGAGCATGATGGGGTTGAAGTTATTGATATGAGCCATTCTAGAGTACCAGCAAAAGGAAACCCACGCTGCTGAGCAGTGGTATCTTAGCAAGTCATTTACCTCTCCTTTGTACAATGAAGGGATTCACAGAGATGAAAACATTAAGGAGAAGTCTTAGGTGTCATGGGTAGACAGCAGGAGCAAAGGCTGCCAGAAAGGCAAGCTGAGGCGCCTCTCCCTTCCCATACCTGTGTAGCTGTGGGCTGGAGAGCTAGGGGAAGGAATCTCCCTTTTCTGTGGGAGGGAGGAATCTCCCTTTCTGCACTTCAGTATAGTGTGGTCTTACGATTATAGAGAAGGTGGCTATCTGTGTTGCAACCATCAACCTGAAGTGTCTGAATCTGACCTTTGCCCTAGACCTCTTCCCTTTCCTTGGAGTGGCTTCTGGGGATGGCCCAGGAAAGCATTCTGGAGTTGAGCTCCATAAATCCAACTTATTTTCCAACTTAATTTAAAACTCAAAATATATACACTTGGCTCTAGGGTTTTCATTCTAGAGCTCTTGTCCGTAGGCGGTTTGAAGCGGAGCTAATAACAGAAGGGAAGTTTCTGGATCAGGCCAGCCCCTTTACAGGAATAGGGATTCCTGACATCATATTCTCAACCTCGTGTTGTTTTCTTAGGGGTAATATTTCCTAAGCCTCTGGGGGCTGGGGAGCGGGAATTTCTCAAAAGAACAGAGGCTTTCTTTTGATTGACTTGGAGCAAACAAAGTCCCCATTCAAAGGATCCAGGTGGGATGGACAGGGGTAATGCATTAAGGAAGAAAGGAATAGACCAAGTGTGAAAATTCTGTGCCAAACAGCCTTCACAAGCTTCCTTCCAGCTAATCTGACCCTTTTCAATGAGAAGCATGAACTAAATTGTTGCTTTGATGATCTTTCCACTGAGGTGAACATGGAAGCCGGATGGCATCTCTATTCATTTGCAATCCTACGAGAGAAGGCTCTGGGCCAAGAGTGAATAATGGGTTCCTTCCCTGGAGTCAGTCAACAAGTGATGCTCATTAGGAAAGCTGACTCAAAATCGCCCCACCTCCTCTCTCTGGCTGTATGGCACACACTAGGCTAGCTGGCAGGTGCCAGCATACTTCCCATGTGCCCACCCCACAGCACAAACGAGCTGCCTCTGAGCAAGGGATTCTGGGGCAAAGGGGAAAGGAAAAGATCTAGCGAAGTATTCAAAACAACTCATCATCCCCTGCTTATTTGTCCATCTGTATGCAGAGGATTTACTTGTTTTTAAAGTGCGGTCCTTGGGCCACACTTGGGCATGAGAATCACGTGTGCTTTTAAATTCAGACTCCTGCGTTCTACCTCAGACCTACTGAATGAATCTAAATCTCTGAGGAGTGGGCCTGAGAATCTGTTTTTCTCATAGTTTCCTCCCCTCCCTCCCCCAGGTGATCTTTATGCACAAGAAAATGTGAGGATCTGCTCTAGTAAAACAAACACTTCTTAGTTTTATCATGTCTTGGGTTGGATCAGGAGTCAGCAAAATATTTTGAGATTATCATAGATTTACATGCAGTTTAAAGAAATAATACCCATACCCAGTTTCCTCCAATGGTAACATTTTTGTAACTAGGGTACTATATTAAAACCAAGAAATTGGCATGGACGTAGCCCATCTATTTTATCAGATTTCACCAGTTTTATACTAACTCCTTTGTGTGCATAGTTCTATGCAATTTTATCACGTGTAGATTTGTGTGACCACCACAGTCAAGATACAGAACAATTTTGTAATTTTTAAAAAGAAAGTTCCATCTAGGTACTTCAAGGGATGCTGGAGTGATGAGGGAGACGGGCTAGGCCAAGTAAGTGGGATTGTAGGCACTTTCTCTTTAAACAGTTTATTTTTGTTTATATACTAAGACTCAATATACTATTTTGATGAAAGAATCCCATAGCTAAAAAACATTGGCTTAGTCAATGGTTTTTATAGATGAAGAAACTGTATGCATTTGTAGCTATGAGCTCCAACACATACACTATGATTAGTATGCAATCTGCTAATGATGGACATTTACCTACAAAGATAGCTAGTGATAAACATAAAATAAGCACTCCAAATTCCTCCCTTCCCTTCGAATGTTAATTCCTTAAATTCAGAAACCACATAACAGTTAAGTTAGGATGTTTTTCCACCTTAATTAAATTGTCAAGAGAGTAAGGACGTTATGTAGCTCATTGCCTGGCACAGTCATCCACCAGTGCCTCAAGGGAATATGTGACTTTCATTGGTAAACATTAGAGTCTGAACAACTGAGGAAAAAAAATATATACATACTTTATCTCCTTTGAATGATTAAATAGATGGTTGTAAAAAAACAGCTCCGTTCTTCTGTGATAAACTTAACAGAAGTGTAAGGTACAGATTATACTGTACACTGAATTCTTCACTGATTTTATAGAATCTGGAGATACATATTGAGTAAGTCATGAGAATTAGAAAATAAGACATGAACTGGAGAATGGGACATGTTTTGCCTACAGAAAAAAATTGGGAGGTAATAGCATACTTTTTTTCCAAATGTCTAGAAAATAATACTATGAAAGAATTACTGTAGAGCAGTACCAATGTGTGAAAGTAACAAAGGAATACATTTTCCACTCAATATATGGAAAGCCTTTTATAACAATTAAGCTGCCTCAAAATGGAATGGAAGGCCTTACAGAGTAGTGAGCTTCCTGTTACTGAAACCATTCAAGCAGAGGTTTATAAAAGATGGTTTTGAAGAATTTTTGTACTGGGTTAAAGTTTGGACCATATGATTT
The DNA here is from genome assembly GCF_987537825.1 of Furipterus horrens. Taxonomy (NCBI): domain Eukaryota; kingdom Metazoa; phylum Chordata; class Mammalia; order Chiroptera; family Furipteridae; genus Furipterus; species Furipterus horrens. Next base: position 35,373,211 of record NW_028327180.1, read on the forward strand.
CTAAGGTCCCTTCCAACTAAAAAGTGTATAATCCAGGTAAGAAACTCCAACAGTAGTTTAAATTCTGGTCTGTCTTCCTGTGCAAAAACAAAACAAGAACTGTGGCCGAATAGCTCAGTTGGTTAGAGCATCATTCTGATATGCCAAGGTTATGGGTTCAACCCCTGGTCAGGGCACATATAAGAATCAACTTATGAATGCATCAGTAAGTGGAACAACAAATGAATGTTTCTCTCTTTCTCTAAAAGCAATCAATTCAAAAAATTATGAAACAAACAGGAAAAACAAAAACAAAGAAGATCCTCAAAACTGATTTGCTTATGTGGGTAGGAGGGTAGGATTTCCTATTGGGAAATTTATATAGATTGATGTAGTCTATTTTTTTTTTTTTTTTTTTTGCAGCAGATATTTATTGAGTCGCTATTAGTGCCTAGTAGTGTTGGGTACTGAGGACATGACAATGAACAGAGGTGGGTCTTACCTCTACTGACAAAATAAGTGTGAGAGAAAGAGATATGATACAGGATGCTGTGTGTTTATTATTTGTTTTAGATTAATGTGGATTCTATGTTATTATGAATAAAAAATAAGTAATATTACAATATCCTAATTTAAAAGTAGCCGTGTATTCAATAAGGTACTAATGACAAAAGAGAGAACAAATTATTTTTTATTACAAATTTCCAATTTATAACCAAAATATACAACCACTACATTTAAAATCAGTTTGTACACTCACAGTTAAAGTGCTAAGTAAAAACATTTACAAAAACTGACAGTTGCCTACTGTAAACAAAATAAATCTACACGAGCAGAGTGCACAGCACATCAGCTAATGTGAAAATCCAGTTCATGCTCTAGTCAAGTACACTTGCCCTGCACACAGCTCCACAACAGTAACTTTCCACTCGTTTGGAAATGAATGAACAATTTTAAATACATAAAAAAAGGAACATGAAGAACCAATGCCACAAAATACAAGTCTTTAGCATAAACACTTCCTAACTAGATGTTCATATGATAAAGCAAGATTAAAATTTTAGAATAAATTTTGCAATCACCTCATCAATTTAATTCAAAATAGGTTTGAAAACTAAGTTGCTAAGTGCCAACTATTTAAAAATAATCGTTTTTTTTTTTTTAATAATGAAAAAGGTGTATCTTTTATACCTTTACCATCTCTTGAAAAAAGAGGTGGTAGTCATTGTCGATAATGGTAAAATGAAGACATTTTTTTTTTTACAAGAATGGACAGTGTTCATCTGTACTACCAATGAGCAGAGCTGGAAGAGAGGCCAGCGGGAAGGTAGGGTTGACTGAGACTGAAACACAGATAATCTCAGAAGAACAGTGTGGGGGTAAATATCTAGGATGCTCCAGACACAGCCCTTAAACTGAAAAACAGAGGATCTGCAAGGCCCTGACTTGATGTAACCCATAAACACAAATGACTAGCTCCCTTCCCCAGGGTCACTGAAAATACACAGCACTTTCAGACACCACATGGGTTTAGTGAAAGAGGGGTAGATTCCAAAGTTAGGTCATTTAATGATATCTCTTGCCCCACAATAGTTCCACCAACACAACTTAAATCATTTTCACTTTTGTTTTAAACTTAATATTCTCTTAATTGATAGTAATTTGTGCTAACAGTATTGTGTTTGTTCTTAAGTGCAGATTCCCCTTTAAGACAGGTAAAAGGGCTATAGTCGCTAACACTTTAATATGAATTAAAGCAAATTTCCTTCTTCCTAACACTTGAGAGACGTACTGAGAAGGAAGACTGTAGACAGAAGGCAAATAGGAAAATCACGGGGAATGTAAAGGAGAAGGTATGTACCTAGGTGGGGGCTCATGGTACCACATAGGAAGAAGTGTACCAAGCAGTTTGTGAGAGATCAAAAAAGCTTTTGTCACTTTAAAAGCTTATCCAAAACCAAGGCACCTGGATTAATACTGAAGTGCACTAGATCAGCTCTTGTCAGCTAACCTGTTACCCTTACTATTAATAATATTATTTATATGAGTAAATGTAACAACATCGGAGTCTGGAACAACCCAATTTACAATCTTTTATATCATTGCTGTACATAAAATTGGGGATTTCCAGTGTAGAAGCTGCATACTTTTATATGTTTTTAAACTCATATGCTTTTATGCTTATAACCTGAAATACAAGTATAAATATAAAAAATATTTAAATGGCATTTTAAGGGAAACGTGTGACTATATAACATAGTAATTTTATTTTAGAACACCTACCAAGAAAATAAAATTCTATAATTAGCAAAATTTGAGTCCATATTAGATACGAGGTGGAGGAGGGTTGTTGTTGTTTTTTGCCTTTAAATGATATTTACAGACTAATCCTTCGATATATGACAATATCACAGGTTATGGAAGCTTAAAAACTACACACAGACTTAATGAAAGCTTATGCCACACATGTATTCCCAAAAGGTATTTGCTTCAATCATTGAAGACTTTTTGATAAAATATATTTGAAAACTGTAAAATTTAACATCAAAACAAAACTTTCCTTGATAGATCTGTGGTTATCTGTCGTTTAAGAGTCTCCTTCAAAAAGCCTCTGAGAGGTTGATAAGAAGCGGTGGAATGGGAAGTCAATATATATGTTCTAAAAGATCTGGTTGTTTCTTAAATATATATTATAAAATTGCTATCATTTGATCACTTTTGATCAACAAAATCATCAATTTCACATAATTCAGAGTAATATGATCCAACTATGACCACGTAGTAAGGTTCTCCTTGGTCTGATTCTCAGAAAAAACATTCCATGTACAAGAGTTTTCCGCTGAGGTGATGATGATCACCAAACGTGTACAACACTCTACGCAAGACAAAACAAAAAAAGGCTCATGAAAAAAGAGAATAGAGAAGCATGGCAGGCATTTAATTCATACATACATGTCTTTTGGATTTTGTGACATTTGTGATTTTATCAGCTTTTAAAATTGTTAGTCTCTAAATAAATGTCCATGTTTATATCTTTAAAAAAAGCTCACGCTACATAAATGTGAGCTTTGGGTGTTGCATATTACAAAAAGTGAAATCACTGATAACAATTAACTGTAGATATATAAATTTCTATAAATAACTCCCTATTTTCACTATCAGATTAAAACACAGCAAAGTTAGTATTTTCTCAAATAAAAAATTTTAAATTAGAAGAAACAGTTTCCATAGCTCTTTCAATTAACAAAAAATAAGACAATTTAATAGCTTTTCAGTGTCAAATTAACTTTTTTTTTTTTTATGCCTGGAGGAGAGGGATAGTGATGGTGATATCTTTATCATGCCCAAATAAATTTGAATGGAAAAAATAAAACTCAAAAATAAAATTTAGCATTTGAAAATAAAAGCAGAAAAGCTGTTTGAAGTAAATGTTAAAGATATGTGAAACGGGATAATTCTAGAGAGGTTAAAGTAAAAAAAAATGATAAAGAATTCAGATTTACTGATAACTCACAGCTAAGGTAGAGATAGCACCCAATAACAAGAGAGCTTCCAGACTAATATTTTCACATCTGAGTTCTTTTTATAATTTTTAAAAATAATTTTAAGTTCACATAGAAAGAAAATACATCATTTTCAAGTACACATTCACCTCAACTCAATGTAAAGAACTACTGTGTTGTTCTTGTCTCAGAAATCTAGAATTACTTCATATTAGATGTTTCTGCTGACAAGAGTAGTCCGAGGAAAAATTCTCTGGGGCAGGAAGAAGGGAGTGAAGGAAGACATTTATAAAATTCCTTTTCAAAACTGGGGAGGGAAAAAGTAGAGAAACAGAAAAATTGTGGATGAATAATATAAATTAAATCACTCTAGGATTATCTGCTTTATCTTATAGAATAATATCCCATCATCAAATCCCAAAAAATATCCAAAGAAATGCTTGGACAGCAGGTTCAAGTTTAACAAATGTAATAAAACATGCAGAGCCAGAAAACTGAAAATAAAAAAATGTTTTAGCAGGCAGTCAATAAGATTGTAATAAGTATGTCTGAACGAGAGAAGCAGGGCATCTAATTTAATTCCTGGAAGCCAGGAAAGCTGCATGATTCAGTGAACTGACCAAAGACAGGGAATCAAGTGTATCCAAAGAAATTATACCAAAAACCAGTTCACCTTCCTATACCAACTTTCCATCATTCTTTTCTACCCATGAGACCACAATCCCAATAACTAGATTGCAAATCTATAGACCAAAGTGTCCAACAGATTGGTAAGAACTAATGCTGACAATTAGAGCAAAGACAATGATTTTTAAAAGTAACAGAAACCTCCTTGGCCTGGTTCTCAGAAAACACAAACCTAAAAGAGAATTTTGCTAAGATGAACTAATGAAATCACTATTGCTACATTTTATCAGACAGTTAAGGAGGCTTTATGGAAACATCCTCTGCACAGCCAGAAAAAATTTTTAAATAACAAACCACAGTTATCCCAAATAATATTTTAAAGCAGGATATACACCTGTCTATGGCAATCTGGCAACTGTATTTATTCAATGAATCTAAGAATATAGCTTAAGAATAATTACTGAACAAGAAAGTTTCAACCCACTCCTCTGAAATTTCTTTTATATTTTATAACTATTTTAATGTTGGTAAAACATGATAGCTTTTTAATTTGCCTATATGGGCCAGTGTTATCACTGCTTTGTTCACTAATTTTATCTTGAATGCAATTTATTTAAAGTTTAGGCTAACTAGCTATATTCATATTTAAGAGAACAAAGACCACAATATTTCGTCACTTTTTTTTGTATATAAATTCTAAAGGTGCTTATATTGGTGCTTTAGGAGACTTTTTACACAAAACAGTCACGTAACCATTGTTTCACTTTTTATTATCTGTAATTTTCCTCCCTTAAAATTACTTAAAATCATGAATGGGAAACAAAGTTAATAAAACATCTGAAGCCTATCAATTTAAGGATAAATTGCATCAACAGTAGAGGTTGATCTAGTAAATATAGTTCATGGAAAGAATAACAAGAATAAAAGTAAGCCCAGAATAGTGATTATAAAATGGTCAAGGGGCAACAATATTAGACAGGTGCAATTTGAGACTACCTAATCGAATGCCCTTCTTTTATTTACAGATGAGAAAACCAAGGTTCCAAAGGGTAAAACTCCAAAGTTACACAGCTCATTGAAAAGAGAAGCAAAACCAGAAGTCAGGTCTCCTGATTCAAAACTCTGTGTTATTTAAAAACAACATAATGCATTTTTACTAAGCATTAAAAAAAAAAAACACCATTTTTGAAAACAGCTCTAAAGTTTTTTTTTTCTTTTATGCCAGTAAGTACAACACAAGAAAATATTTGCAAGTTAGCAATATAATCAACCTGACTTATATAATAAAAACCCCAGGGCAATAATAATAATGTAGTTCACCCTACTTCAGGAAATATGATAAAATAACAAGCTTGTAAAGTATCAGTCTTATAAATACTTATATTACTGGTGAATGGTAATTACCAAAATAATGAAACACTGAATCTTCAAAATCCAAATTACAAGGTAAGAAACTATCAGGTTAAACTGGTGACAGTGACTAATAAAATGGGCATAAATTATGAGCAATGTTTATTTGAAAACATTGAAAATTTCTTAAAAAGGACACAATAGATATCCTAAGAATAGGTAATTCTTTAAAAAAAAATATGAAGGAACTATCCTTTAATGCATTTAAATAGATTGAACTACTCTTATAGAAGTAATGTTATACTAGTATAGTATCTGATTAAAATATACATGAAACTTTCTTTTACCTTTACAGCAACAAAATTTTACTAATTAGGGATCATAGAATAAGAAATATGCTTATTAACTAAGTATATTACATTTTATAAATCAACCAAAATAGTAATACCTATAAAGATGGCTAGGCAGACCTTAACATTTTCTCCTAGATTTTGGATCCTGAGAGAAAAATTATAATCCTTTATTAATTTGGCTATTAAAGAAATCTAGGGTTAAAATTAAATTAGAAAAAAACTCCAGGAGACTGATTATAGTCAGATGGAAGGTCAAGGACACTTGGTCTTCCTATTCCTTTCCCAAAACTCATATAACTGGGAGAAAAAAGAAGGGAAGAGAATTAAATTATGAAGAGATGTCAAAATAATTTTTTGGTATAAAATAGTCAGAAATGATATAAGAATAATGTACAAAATTATACAGTTACTAAGAAACATAGCTGAATTAAATGCAAACACTTTTTCTTATTTTAATCAGTTGTAAAAAGGAATAAAAGAAGCTTAAAAGAATCATGAGTTCCTTTGCAAATCTTGGTTCTATCAAGATGTTATCTTTCGTGTGTTTTTATGTGACAAAAAAATGGAGAAATCCTTACCTTTTATGAAGGTTTAAAAAATTATATATACAAATACACATGTTGTAACTTTAAAATTTTGCAGTGATGAAAAAACAATGCTACAATAATCACCTTTTAACAACTTGTTCTTAATCAGAAAGAATTAGGTACATGAAAGTTCTCAAGGAAAAAAACATTGGAAGACCTACATTCCTTTTTATATGTTTTTACCGATTTCACTGAAGTCAAGCTATTTTATATAATTCCATATAAAAAATAACATACAATGAAGATCCCATTTCTGTTGAAAGTGACCTACAAATTCATAGTATAAAATTTGAGAGCATACGGTGGTGTAACATATATTAAAAAGCCAACATAATTTAAAAAAACTGCTACTCTTGAAAAAAAAAGTCATTTTTAAAAGGATAATTGGATTGCTGATTTAAAGATTGTAACAGATGAATACTGGGTCTTTATTGCTTATCCCATATCCATATCCTTGTTTTCTACAACCCCAAAATTCTAACAGAAACAAATAAATAGAGCAATTTACAGATTGCAGAGCACTATAATACATGTTATCTCATTTGATCCTCCCTCACAACATCCTATGAGGTAAGTTGGGACCAAAAATTGTTGTATCCTCATTTTACACTGAAGAAATTGAGACGAAGAAAAGTTAAATGACCTCTCCAGTTCACATTATAATTATGGGTCTTTGATTTCCAAGCCCAGTGGAATTTTCATTACTATATATTATCCAAGTATGATAATACATAAGTGTACTTTTGGCATGTCAAAAGCAGTATAAATATTATCAGAGTGAAATTTTGATATAGTAACATTTTCTAAGCTTCAGCCAATGATCCTGTATTTTATCAAAAAATTTTAAGTAGTTTATTTTAGTTCATGGGCAATAGCTTAAACCAAGATAGTTACAATTTCAGTTATTTCCAGCTATTATCACAAAGAAAATAATGAGGTATATTATAATGTTGAAAACATTTTCTAATTTGAAGAGATTCTTAGAATTTTTATAAACCTGCTCTAAGAAACATCAGGAAAAGAAAATCATCACTAATAAAGGTTTGCTTGAATATTTATTCACCCAACTAATACACAAAGATCTAACTTCACATAAAACCAAAAAGAGCATAAGTACTTTTAAGACTAGCTTTCACCTTTAAAAATTAATATAAAGTGTTGGTACAAGTTTATATATTTATATTTCTTTAAATAGGAATATGGACTGTTACTATAGGAGAAACAAGCTTTATTTGGTACAATTTGCTTATTTTGTGTTACTTGCTGCATATTATTTTGGTAAAGCAGACTTCATTTCACTTAGTTTAAATTCAGATCCTTCAAATTTCTTTGCAGTGAGACTCTTACTACTAGAGTGAAAGTGAGTTGCATGACATGAGTTATTCATTCACTTATTTATTTAAGAATTGACAGTGTACTAAGCCCTGTGCTAATTATTGAGTTATTAATTGTTCTTTGAAACTAATTATTTTGAGTTTAATATTGTCTTGAATATTTTAATTACTAAGTAAACTACATTACTGGTGAAATCAAAGTACTTTTTGAAAACCTTTTGACTATATAGTCACATTTTAGAAACCACTATTATTTTCTCAGCTGTCAACTGAACAAAACACCAAACATTATCATATGCCATTCACAACATGAATTAAAGTTAAACATACGGTAAGAAAGCTGTCCAGACTTGCTCAAGTTGGTTTAAGCTAGCTGAAACTTGAAATTGCTGTTTTGCTACATGAAGTTCTTCAACTATCTTTAAAAATCTTTAATTTGGAGCACTAGTTTGATGAACAACACGACCCAAACTAAATAGTATTATTCAAAACACTGAATTAACAATATTAAGTAAATTTTGTGTAGCAAAATTAAGATACTGAAAGTAACTGAAATCTCAAGATAGTATTTGCATATATATAAGAGTTTAAGAGAGAAGATGCAAAAGAATCCATAAAATCAGAAAGCATGAAGTTAAGATTTGCATAGTGATGTTCACTTAATCATCTATACTTGGCCACTTGAGGAGAAAGCCAATTAACATTTTGGCAACTGATAATACAATGCAGATGGTGATGACTGACAACATCTTTAAACTCAGGCTGGTATCTTCTATATTAACTTCTTATTTTTGTTTCTGAATGTTTGTGTTGGTCCTCTTATGCTGTTTTCAGGAGAGATTCTCAGACAAAAGCCTAATGAATTATAATTTACTTATAAATGAGTTATTATAAATTTGGCCTTCAGAAAAAACGGTTTACTAAATGTCAGTTCTGAGGGAATTCACACTCCACTAACACTGCATTAAACACTAACTCCAGTTCTAAGGAGAAAGACAATGAAGACAGAGGAAAAAGAAAAATATCTTGGGTCAAATGTTCAAATATATCTTACAAAGAATTAATAATAAAAATGTTAATATATATTTAGTTTGAAAGAAACAACATCATATACAAATTATCAGAAAAAAACTGACTTTTGTTCCTGATAAAACCTTCTTTTTCAACACCTAATTTTTTGGTATTTTGTTAAAAAAAAAAAAAAGCGAAAGTACACATGAATTAAACACACGCCAAGGAATGTAGCCCTCAAACAAATCTCTTAAATCCTCAATAATCTTAATCCCTTATATTTTATGATTTACAGTTTTCAAAGAGCTCTCAAATGATTTTTTCATTTGATCCCTATTTGACAACTTTGTGAGGTAGGTATTTATCTGCTATCTTCATTTACAAACAGGGAACTGGAGCTCAGAGAATTTGACTTTTTAAAGGTCAAAGGCCAGCACCTGACAAAGCCAGGCCTCTCTGGAGTCTAGAATATTTGTTAAGGTGTCATTCTTGGATGACCTGCACATGAATCACATGTGGTAGTTTTAGAACTTCAGATTTTAAAATCTTACCACCTTTGAGTTACTGAATAAGAATCTTTAGAAGTGGGGTCTGCATTCTACATTTTATAGTGGACAAAGAAAATGAAGAACAATTGTATATCAGGTAAAGCATGATTTTGAATCCAGCTAGATTTTCACATGATATAACATAATGCTACCAGATCAGCAGGGGCAAGTTAGTCTAAAACAGCCTGCAGCCTGGCTACAGACTAGAATCACTTGGAAAGCTTTTTAAGAAACTACCAATTCTCACCTGAATGAGAGGAAGGTGTTGGGCATCAGAGGTTCCCCAAGTGACTCCTGTCTGCAGTCAGGGATGAGGACATGCCTGTTTAAGATGTTTTTCTATATAACACATCCAGCATTTTACAGAATTCTTCTTTCCTTTCTGATCATTTGCATTCCTAATAAAGTTCACAGTTTTTATTGTAAGTTATTTAAACATTACAAGACAAAATGTCAAACACTTTTGAGTTGATATTTTTAAGATTAAAGATACTTCACAGCAAGACTAATCATGCTTCATTTAGCTACAGTGATTTTCAGATACCCCAATAAATGACCACTTTGAACTTAGGTTATATATATTTCAGCAGTGAACAAGAATGATCCAGAATCTGAAAATAAGGCTAAGGGGCAAAAGCTGTAGCCTATTTTGCTACTGAGCAATGAAGTACAAACAATCAACTCAGGAGGGGCCTGGATGCCAAGACTTGGTGGCTTTGGCAAGATCACATCTCACTGTAGAAAAATACAACAATAAATAAAGAGAAAACATTTTGTCATCTTGTAATTGTGGTTGCTACAAAAAAATCTTATAATGTGTGATGCTTATCTTACTACATGCCTCCACAGAACAGGTCTGAACATAAAATTCTCTATGAATCAATACTACTACATGGAAAAAGATGGCTACAAATTATTTTTCCATCGTGCATATGGATAAGTTACAAAAACATGGCCAGTAAAAGTAATATTTACAAAAGTAATAAAAATAGCTCAATTATAGAGAAAAAATGCCCATTGATACTCCTAATCCTGTATTTCTCTGGATGAAATTTACTTTGATAGAATTTTGAACGAGCTTCAAAAGACTAATCAGATTCTTCTGTTGATCTTATATGTATTCTATTAGCTAAAATACCCTTGCTCATTTATCAGATTCTCCTACAGTTGAAACACAGTTGTTTTTCACTTAGTGGAAATAAATCTACACAAGTCCTACCATTCATCTGAGAAATAAACTTTGCATAGTAAATTCTTTAATTCTGAAATTTTGTTTTATTAACAGAATGACCAGAATGTTATCTAACAACTATGATATTATATGAAAGTTCACTACAAAGCAGTCATATCACACATTTAGGATTTTTTCTAAATATAAAATAGTGAGTTTATAAAAATGCTTACAAGACAAATAATTCTCTCTTAATAACCTAGAAATAAGAATTATTTATGTCACAATATAATTCTTAGCATTTTAGACACCTTGATGTTCCAAGTTTGATGCAATATAAAAAGCAAAAATTTACTTTTCCAATGGACACAATCTGTACCTGACTGAACGCATGATAACAGTGAGTTACAGCAATCAGTCATGCAAAGGCAAAGAATAAAATCTGCTTTTTAAATGGCACAAATTTTCCACTTTAGGACAGCTTAAGCACTGGTTCCATCTTCTTCAATAACTCGATTCATGCTGGTGCCATGTGTGATGTGAGTCATAGGATTATTACTGAGATCTCGGATGCTGCTGTGTCGTGACTGTTCATTGAGCCGATGAGAACTACTGTGCCTGGAGTGATCCGTTAGTCGTGACATGCTGCCATGAGGTAGTCTCTCTTCCATTCCTCTGTAACTGCAGGGAGTGTACCTAACATAGGAGAATTTATTTTGAAGCAGGTAACAGAACACACTAGAAAAATAACACTAACATTTTTAATGAAAATGTTGCATGAAGTGAAAAACTAGGAAACCAATAAGTGAAAAAGTAACAAATCCTTTGATGATTTACAGTAATTTCATTAATGCTGTAGAATTTATTCACATAGCTAACAAAAAATGGGATGAAAATCTCATTAGATTCAGAATTAAGGTCCTATTCTTTGCAAAACGACAGATGCTAATGTTAACTTTTCTCATTCAGATATATTTTGGGTACAGTGTGAGTTGAGGAAGAGGAGGAACAACAATAGAGGAAATATGGCATTGACCTAGGGAATCCAGAAAATTGGTTATAATCAGAAGTATAGCAAGACATAGCTTTTGAGTATGCCAACTGGGCTGCCTTGCTCATTGCAGGCAGCCTTCTTCCCCATCCTTGTACTTGAAAGGCAGCAGTGGGAGATGTTAAGTTTTCTTTTGTTGCAGTCCTGACTCACTGAGCCCCACCAGAGATAAGAAAACTCACACTCATACATACACCATTTTGTAAAAAGTATTTAACTTAGGATAACAAACCTCAAAGAAAACTTAATAAAATTTATAACTTTAATTAATATACTAAATTTTAAGTTACGTTTCTAAAAATAAAAAGAACATAGGCCATTTCTTTTTAAAATAGTCATCATCAAAAGAACTAATCATAAGCAGCTGAAGGCCTACTATCAAAGCATTCATTTATCATGCCTTCATATTTATAACAAATTTCATCACTCAATATAAATCATTTATAAAATTTAAAGATTTTAAAGACTGAGTCATACACTACTGAGAACTAGTTTTACAGCAGTGCTTGTTAATGTTTTCATTAGATCACGGATTTTAAAAACTGAAAAGTCCTTTTAAAATAATAAAAGAAAGCCTGTCTTTTGTTTTCAGTTTTAAATTTGATTTTCATGTTTTGGTAAAATAATTACAATGTTAAATGAAAATATTATTTTGCATAATAATTACTGCCCTAAACTGAGTGAAAGATTTTTCCAAATATGATTTGCCAGCTAGTTTGAAGAGCTTTCCCCTCTCAATGACTTAATAAGTATCTATTTCAAATAAATACAGCAAATGAATAAAAATAAAATCTGATGCAGTTCTAGGATTGATATGAAAGTAATTTTTTTTTAAATTGCTATTTAAAAAATGAACTGGGTATTTTCTAAAGTGAAACCTAAGTCTTTGAGTTACAATTATGACTCAAAGAATATTTTTCATTGAAAAAATTACTATATTGAGTTCTTACGTCTCATTATTTAAGTGAAATATAGGGCTAGCCACAAAATTCTAGAATATAAACAACATGCTCATGAATAATTAGGAATCAACTACACAGAAAAATAAATTTAATTATAGTATTTAATCTCAATCGTATATGTGAGAATTACCAAGTTTATTTATCTTTTGACAATCATTTAAACTGCTCTGACCATTTAATATACAGTATGAATATGTACATTAATCTTAATATAAGCTTAGGCAAAACAATTAGGGTGGTTAATTTGCTGAAAAGATAGTAAGGTGTATTCCAAAGTCAAAATGAGAGAAACTCGACAATGACATTCTCTTTTTGATTCTCTACACTATTTGCTACCATTAACATATACAATTCATTGTAACTTCACTACTATCTCATTATGCATTCCCTAGCTTTCCCTCATTGTCACCTACTTTACCATCCTAATCACTCATACCCAAACTTCTACCTACCTACTCATCCACATGCTTCCTACCCATCTTCTCATCTAACTACCAGTTACTTTTTCTTTGAAGTTGGCACACATGTGTAAGAGTATTTATCTAAGTGTATTTTGTTTTATGAAGCACTGAGATCAATAATTATCCAAGGAGTCTGGAGCATAGTAGTGAGAAGCAGAGAAAGAGAAAGAGAAAGAGAGAGAGAGAGAGAGAGAGAGAGAATGTGTGTGTATGTCTGTGTGCGAGAGAGAGATCTCATAACCAAGAACCCATGAGATGATGAGAGAAAGATGGCCAAAAGATAGTGTTAACAAGTACACCTAAAAACTGTATATATATATATATATGCCTAGACTGTGCTAGATAATGTGGGAGAAACAGAGAAATGGCTGTCACTTAGTTCTCATTCTCCACAAGCTGCAAACTCAGCTGAGGAAAGACAACTGTATTGAAAATAGGTCATACCAAAAGAATAATTAAAAAGCAATTAATTAACTGTCATGGATATGGGAATTAAGTAAGTCTTACAGGATGAGGATGATTTTGATTAAACAGAGAGGTAGAAAAGGCCGTTAGAGGAATTTATTATCTATTCTCTGGTTTCCATGACAGTATGTTTTTATGGGTTCCCTCATATGTCTATATGTCATATGTCTATAGGCACTTTCTCTGAATCACATGCTGGCTATTCTTCCTATATTATTATTACTGTATTCACCAAGGTCTTGTTCTTGGTCCATTCTTTTTTAATTATAACTTAAAGGATTCTATCTCACAATTTTAATTACCAACTCCTTATATTAATGATTATAAAATTTCTTACCTAAACTCCAGTTCCACTCAGATTACAGAGGCTGAAATTCCCTATATTTAATTATCTTCAGAAATTTTCTACTCAACATGAACTTATCTTTTGTTACCATTCACCCTATTTATTTGCTCTATTTTCACAGGCCAACCTGATCTTTCCCCTTTCTGAAGTTCCATAACATCAATCAACTCTAGCACTCACTGTTTTAATTATATGCTGGCTTCCACTATTATTTCATTGATTCTTATGTATATGTCTTATCTTCCCTATAAGGTTATATGCTCCTAGAATGCAGAAATAACACTTTACCTTTCTTCTATCTCCTTATATACAGAATGCCACAAGCATATGCATAGGTATTGTACTAGAAAATACTGTTCAATCCTTGAAAGGATGAGATTAATAGCATGAAATGTCAAATAATGCTGATAGTTATTTTGTGGAGGGTGGGGTTGACAAAACACACTCTAAAAGACTCGCTGATTCCCTCCTTCCCTCTGAATGTCTTAAGATAGGACCCCTAAATTACTGCAGGAACTTCCCAACTGGGCTACTTAAAATCTCTCTCTCTTCTATGCTGAAGCCAAAGTGATCATTCTCAAATACAAACCCGATTTTATCGTGATTGTCCAAATGTACATACTATAAAATCCTTCTGTCCTCCTTGCCTCTGCATATACTATTTCCTTGTTCTTTAATTTCCAACTGTCTCATCTGAATTCTTCTCCAAGTAGAAGTGCAATGTTGTGTGAAGTTTCCTCTGACTTTCCACAATGAGTTAGATGGTTTTCTACTCTGGGATCCTAAAGCACTTTGCATATAATTTTATTATATCCATTAGAGTGTATTGTAACCATTGTTTACTCTTCTGTCTTCCCTCTCTGGGTCCCTGGCATTTAGAAATGTTTCTTACATAGGAATGCTGAATGGAAGAAAGAAAAGAGAAAAGATTTTTTAATGTGGTTAAAAAAACATGGTACAGTTTAGGGGGATACAAAGGAGTAAAGAAATAGATACACAAGAAATGAAGAATGGAACAGGTAGAAAGAAAATAGTCAAAATTTCATTTCAAAATCTGGCAAGGAAAGGAAAAAGAATGGATAAAAGATGGAGAATATCTCACAGTCAAAGGAAGACTGCTGCTTTTTAAAACAGAGTAGCAGACCCAGTTAGAAGGCAAAAGATCTTCTGAGATGATCTAAAAAGAAAGCAAGTATAGGAATTATATCCTACACTAGGATAAAGAAGACTGAACTGAGAGAAACACTGGGATTAGATTGAAAAAATATCAGACTGTTGTAGAAACAGATGCTTTAAAGTTAACATAGAATGCTTCCCAATTTAGGCATAAGAATTTTCATTCTTTCAGTTTGCCAAATTAGAAATAATTTTAAAAAACTTTGACACAATCTTTTCTAGTTGCTATTAATCCATCACCAATTCCTATCTTTTCATTTCTTTCTAAATATTTTTCAGATCAGTTCTTTCTTCTCACTGCCACTACTTTCTCATTAACCTGCATCACCTCTCAACTGAATCATTGCAAAGCTCGTAAGAAGTTTCTAATCTAGTGTCCCCACTGTCAAATTTACAAGAAAATATATCCCCTTCTCTCATTTTCTCTGTGAAGCCTTTTCTCAACTCACACCCTTCTATTTTTGTAAGTAAAGTTTTATTGGAATATAGCCATTTCCATTTTGACTATATATTGCCTATGGCTGCTTTCATGCTACAACAGCATAAACAAATAGTTGCCACAAAGACCATCTGACCCACAAAGCCTAAAATATTTACTATGTGGCTCAATAAAATGTAAATACTATGTAAATAGTTGTTATACTGTACTGTTTAGGTAATAATGACAAAAGAAAAAGTCTGTACATCTATCTTTAGGGCAGACACACCACTGTAGGCCAATACTCATCAGCAACATAAGCAACAAAGTAACATTTTCCCCCCATTTTGGATCCACATTTGGTTGAATCCACGAGTGCAAAACCCACAGATAAGAAGGGCCAAGTGTACCATTATACTTACATTTTACTTTAATCGTTCACTTACAATAATAACAAAGTTAACATCAGGAATTTACTGAGACAGGCACTGTTCTTAGCAATTAGATAAATTATCTCATTTATTTTTTACAACATTCCTAAAGGGGCAGGTATTATTACTATTCCCATTTTACAGATGAGGAAACTGAAGCTTATTATTTCAGATCCCAAGTTTTTAACTACAACACTAATAGTGATACATTATCTTTCTTAATTGACTGTGAGCTTATTAAAAACAAAGATTATGCCTAAATCACCTTGTAGTTCCAAGAACACTGACTGATACAGTAGGTATTCCACAATTGTTTGCTAAATTAATCTCCTAAATAACCACTTCTCTGCCTTCTCCCTACTCAATACCCTTCAAAGTCTCCATATTGTTTACTGCATCAAGTCTAAATTCTAAACTCCTCTGACTGGCTTTAAGTTGGACCATAATCTAGGACAACTATTCCTAGCAAAGTTCAAAAAAATTAATAATGTTCAACTTCTATTTCAGAACTGGCAACTCTTCCTTAAGCTGTGTAACTCTAATTCAGCCTATGAGATAAACTAAGCTACCAGTGAAACTCACCTGCCATCTCGGGATCTGTGGAGGCTGCCATGGTAGCTGCTCACTTTGCTGTGGACACTCCCTGCTTTGCTTCTCTGATCATCCACCATAGCCAGCTGAGTTGAAGAAGCATGTGTGGATGTTCCTTGAGTGGAAGTTCCCCTTGATTTTCTTATAATAGGAGTATTTGGATCCCTCAGGAGGGACTGAGCAAAATCAGGTTCTTGGAGTACTTGTCGGCTCTCATTCACTATCCTAGGCAACAAAATACTAAGTTTAAGATACACATTAACATTCCTATAGACTAACAAACCGTGCTTTTGTGACACACTGATGTTATTCTTGAAATTTATTTTTAAATTAAATTAAAATAATTTATTTTAGAGAGTGGGAAAAGTAGGGAGAAAGAGAAGGATAGAAACATCAACTGGTTGCCTCCCGCATGTGCCCCAACTGGAAACAAGGTCCACAACTGCGGATGTGCTCTGACCAGGACTTGAACCAGCAACTTCTGGCTTTGTGGAACATGCTCAACCCACTGAACCACGTTGGCCAGGGCATTCTTGAAATTAATTGCTCTCCACATAATATGTTTAGGAGAGGCATAAGATAACATTGTTGTCCTGGTTGGTGTGGCTCAGTTGGTTGGAGCATGGTCCCATAAACCGAAAGGCCGTGGGTTTGATTCCTAGTCAGGGCACATGTCTAGGTTGTGGATTTAGTCCCAGGTCAGGGTGTGCATAAAGCACAACTGATTGATGCTTCTCTCCCTGTCTCCCTCCCTTCCTTCCCCTCTCTCTGAAATCAGTGAGCATGTCTTCAGGTGAGGATTAAATATATATATATATATATACATATATATGCACACACACACACACACACACACACACACACATATATATATATATATATATATTTTTTTTTAATTTCAATAAATACACAAATAAATCACAGTAAATTCTACAAGGAAGAAAACTCCATGAATGCAGGGACTTGGCCTGTTTCTTTGCAATTGAATCCCTAACATCCCAAAATAGTTCATGGCACAGAGTAAGCATTCAATAAAGACTTCTTAAAGGATGAATTAATGCCTAGAAAATATATTTTTGTAGTTGTTGAATGAATCTTTCCCTCACTGCTCTTTGAAACTGTATTTAAAGGATATATACATTTTCTGATATCACAAGTAGCAGTCTCAGATATGATAATAAGAAATATATTTTTTAATGTAATTATTTTATTTCAATCTAAACTGTTTAATAGAAACCACTAATTACTAATATTTTAGAAAATACAGATTTTTCTTACTGAAGCACTTACAGTTGTATAATAAAGATACATTAACCCATTCAAGGCACATTTTAAACATAATCTTAAGAGTTATAGGTTATCCCTCAAATTCCATATTCCATGGACCCTATATAGATTCAACTAACTTAAAATTTATATATAGTCTTCATATAAGATTTATACTGAGTAAAAAATTTGAAGTACTGAAGAGTGTTATTTTATGAATTAAGGTTTCAAAAAGTTGAAGATTCCTTAAATATGCCCTCAAAAGACTGCAGTATGGCCAATTATGAATTGAATTAAAATATTTTCTTAAACATATTTCATTATCTAATGATACCATTTTTTCTATTTTGGTTTTAATGTGTAATAACATGCTATCTCTTTAAATTATTTATGGTATACTTGGAAGAACAATGAATAACTGGAAATGGAAGCCTAATCTAATACCTATATGACTGGCCAAGGCACTTAACCTCTGTGTCTGTTTTCTCATCTGTAACAGAGATCATAAATACACACCAACCCTCATAGGAAAGTTAAGAGGATAAAATAAGAATATATAAAAGCATTAATTTATTTTTAATATTAAGAAAAATTATAATTGGATTTTCAAACTAAAGATTGGCCTCCCCTCAAATATTCTGAATTAGTAAGAGATCTGAAGCCCATTTCTACTAGGCTATCTTCTCAGAATAAGTTTTTAGTTTTTTTTAATTTTTAATTTTTAATTGATTTGAGAGAGAGAAAGGGAGAAGAGAGAAATTTCGATTTGCTGTCCCACTTTTTTATGCATTCATTGTTTGTTTCTTGTATGTGCCCTGACCACAGATCAAAACTCCAACAGTGGTGTATTGGGTTGACACTCTAACCAACTGAACTACCTGTCCAGGGCCAAGTTTTTAGCTTTTATTTTTATTATTATTTTATAATTTTTTAAAAAAATTATTTATTTTTAGAGAGAAGGGAAGGGAGGGAGAAAGAGAGGGAAAGAAACATCAATGTGAGAGAGAAACATCATTCAATTGTCTCTCATACACGCCCCAGCCCTGGAGACTGAATCTGCAACCCAGGCATGTGCCCTGACGGTGAATTGAACAAGAGACCTTTCACTTTGCAGGACAACGCCCAACCAACTGAGCCATACCAGTCAGGGCCCAAGTTTTTAGCTTTTAATTAAGACATGCTACTGTACCAATCTTAACTGATGGCAGCAGAAGTTACAATCTTGGAATACTTCCTCCAGATCCAAATTATTTTAATGTAAGCAACACAAAATATTTATATGAATATGAAGTTTGTGAACATTGTGATAATTTACTTCAACTTACTCTTTTTTCCTACGACCGTGAAAAAAACTGGCCCATTCAAAGCATGTCTTTTTGCTTCCAACCCAAAAAATGGAGGGAATTCCAACAATGAGAGCCATTAGGTATTTCATCAGAAAGAGAATCAGGTCTGGACGACTCATTTGAGTGACCTACAAGAAGGGAAAGAAAAATATCTTAAGCATATAAAAAGAACTATCTATTAAAGGCCATTATAAAATTTTTTAAATAAAAAACAATAGTAAAATAATTCTACAAATTTGATGTTTTCATTATATAATTCTATGGTTAATTTTCTGGTTATATGAAAAGATAAACTCCTGAAAATTTGACAATACATTTATTATCTGTATTTTGAGTCCTGCGTTTTTCTTATTAGCTCACATTGGCTATCTTCTAAAGAAAAACATTATTAACATCCAAATAAATCGTGAACAGGAATAGAGGCTCAAGTAATACCTATATTGGTCAATTCTGCTGGTCCTATCATTGGTCATCATAATATAAAAAAATTATCTTTAGTATGCTCTTTCTACCTACTTCATCTTTACTAGCTCTTTTCAAGCTTCCTGTTTAACCTATGAGTTATTTATAAGTGCATTTTCTAGTTTCTAGTGAGATAAATTTTTCAAAAATTTCTTTTTATTGCTGGTTTCAAGTTTAATTGTGGTCAGAGGATCTGGTCTATAGATTTTGGTTGCCTTAAATTTTGGAGACTTCTTTTGTGATTTAGGACACAATTTTTCTAAGTATTCCTTGTGTGCTCAAAATTCTCTATTTGTTGGGTACAAAATTTTCTATATGTATTAGATCAACTTCATTAGTTGTGTTGTTCAAATCTTTCCTATATTCTTGACTAATTTTCTGTTTACCTATCCATTTTAAGAGAGGTATGCTAAAATCTCTCACAGTTTTCTTTCTAATCCTGTCAGTTTTTAAACTTCTTTTTGTTTTTAAAGATTTTATTTATTTATTTTTAAAGAGAGAAGTAGGGAGGGAGAAAAAGGGAGCGAGAAACATCAATGTGTGGTTGCCTCTTGCACGCCCCCAGCTGGGGACCTGGCCTGCAACCCAGGCATGTGCCCTGACTGGGAATCAAACCTGCAACCCTTTGGTTTACAGGCCAGCGCTCAATCCACTGAACAGGCCAGTGCTCAATCCCCGGAACCACACCAGCCAGGGCTAATCATGTTGGTTTTTATTTTCAAGCCTATGTGAGGTGTTATATAAAGTCAGTAATGCTCTAGTTGCTTATTTTACTTTATTAATACTTCAATCGTATTTTACCTGACACTAATATTGTCACAACAACTTTTCTTCCATGTTCAAATAGCTCTAGCTGTTTTGCCCTTCTGTCCTAGTTCTGTCCTCTGGAGCCATAAAGAATACAGCTACCATTCTGGAAGTCCTAATTAATCCAATGAGACACCCTGCCAAAAGCAAAACTTAAAAACACAGCATAAGTACTGGGAACAAAGAGACAATAAAACTATCCAGAAAAATCTTAGAGAATCAGCTAAAAACAAAAACAAAACAAAACTAAACAGAAAGCATCAAAGAATTCAGTAACTAAGCTGGATAAGATTAATAAAAAAAATAATAATTTTTTTCTTATACATTATCATTATCAATAACCAGATAAGAAAAATGAAAAAAATTTAATTTATAATCTTAAAAACTATAAGATACCTAGGAATAAACCTAATAATGAAAAAGATGATAAAACCCTATTAAAGGACACAGAAAAACTGAAATAAATGAAAAAATTCCATATTTCTACATGTAAAGACTTTAATGTTTCAAAGACATCAATTAAATTATACTACAAAATAATCCTGTAAACTTGATATAATCCAAAAAGATCAATAGAGTTTTCCACAAAATGTGAAAAGTTAAGTATATAAGTATTTCAAATAAATGAGGAAAATATAGATTGTTTAATAAATGATGGTGGGATGCTAGGCAATCCACCAGGAAATAAAATAATTTAGACACCACCTCACAGAATAAGGAAAAATAAATTCTAGAAAGTTAAAGATAGATCATAAAATTATGTAAAGCATAAGGAACATTTTTATATGGGGGGTATAAAAGGCCTTTTTAGAAGATTAATATGAAACAAAGAAGCTCTAAAAAGAAAAAAAGACTTAAAACTTCTGCAGAACAAGAAACCATAAATCAAATTAAGGCTAACGACTAATTAGGAATATTAATTGTATTATCTATCAATAAAGCAAATCTAAGGAAAAGAGATTTAAGAAATTAATAAAGATAAAATTAATTAGAAGACAAAAATAACTAATTAAAAAATCCAAAGCTTGGTCATCTGAAAAATAATAAATAACTATTCTTTAGTCTGATCAAAACAACAAAGGGAAGAAAAGAGTCTGTCTGTGTGCATACACACGCAGAAACGATAAGTAAACTACAAAGACTCCAGAAGCAAGCATAAAATTGTGCGTAACTCAACACACGCAATAAAATAATAAAACTATATATGTCTCATTTATGAATTTTTATGTAAACAGAATACAACAGTAAATTCAAAGAATATGTAATAACCAAATATAGAAAAGGAAGGAGCTCAACCTCACTCAGTTTTTAAAAAGTTACAATTACATATTGATTTTATTTTTTAGCCTGGATCCAAAACACTGATAGCACATTGTATTATCAAATGTGTGAAGAAATATACTTGTACATTGCAGATAAAAAATTCGTACAACCTTTATGAAAGATAACATGGCAATATTTATCAGAAGTTTGCCCTTTGTAAAATTAATGCTACAGATATATTCAAATAAATGTGAAATGATGTATGTACAAAAGTTATTCACAACAGTAAGGTATTAGAAACAATGTGGTTTATCCAGTCAGTGGCATATTGTGTCATAAAAAATACTGAGGAAGCCTTTTCTCTTTAGATATTGATCACCAAGATATATTGTTAAATGACAAAAATGATGGGGAAGTGTGTATAGTAACTATCATTTAAGTAAAAAAGAGAGGGAAAAGGAATATACTTGCTTGTATGTATATGCACAAGCAATATTCTGGTTGTCTACTGCTGTGTAAGAAACCACACTTAATGGCTTAAAACAAGTATTTATAGCCTCTGACAACAGTAAGTTCCTATAAAAGTGGTGGGAAGAATGTGACTGTTGAAAAGTATGCTTCAAATACATCTGTTTATATTCAATGAAGAGTGAAAACAATGATTGAAGAAAATTATTTGTAAATGTAGACATGGCTTACATAAATTTATACAATGAGGCTTAATGAAGACGAAGAGGCCAAGAATGTAAAAGTTAAAACTAGTAAAACTGTAATCAAAGTAGTAGGAGATTTCATTAGAGTTGAGCAAAAAATTAGAAGTATTGTGTGATGTGAAAAGAGCACTGACCTACACAATGGGACCTTCGTAAAATCACTTACAAAAAGGAGGCCTGATTTTAATGACTTTGGGATTGCGTTCAACTGACTGACCATCTAGAGTCTAAAATACTCTTCTTCAGAGATATTATACAGTCTAATCCCTTTATTTACATATACAGAATAAAAAGTCTAAGATTGAATCAATTTGCTCAAGGTCATGTAGCTAATTAATTCAGTCACTTAAATACTTAGTGCCTACTATGTCCTGGTACAAGAGCTATAGTGGTAAATGAGTCAAAAAATTCCCTGCCCTTTTGAGCTTACATTCTAGGGAGGGGTAGGGAAAGGGTGAGTGTGGAGTGCTTCAATAAACAAGAAAATAAAGAAATCTAGTAATTTCAAGTAATAAACTCAGAACTAAAGCAGGTTAAGGAATAACATTTGGGATGTGGAGTATGGGGCATATATTTTAGATCAAAGTGATCAGAAAAGGCTTCTCCATAGTAACACAACATTTAAGCAGAAATTTGGAATATATTCTGCAGCAGAAGTATTTCAAGCAGAAGGAACAGCAACCACTGTTACCTCTGAAGAACAATAACAAGGAGACCAGCAAAGCTAGAGCTGAGCACAAAAGGAGAATTGTAGGAAATAAGTCAAAGACATAGACAGGGGCCAAATCATATATGGCCCCACAGGTGGTAAAAATGATGATTTTTATTCTAAGGATAATAGGGAGCCATTACAGGGTCTTCTTTAAAGGAGCAGCATAATCTCATTTTTTGAAAAGATCACCCTGGCTACTGTGTTAAAAATAAATTGTAAAGGAACACAAATAGAGGCAAGCAGATAAACTGGAAGGACACAATGGAAGTATCAGCTTGGACTAAGACAGAAATGGAGGTGGTGAGAAGTTGGTGGATTTCGTGTGATGAGCTACGTGAGAAACAGGGCTCAAAGGTGGCTCCAAATTTGGGTCTGAGAAATTTGTTAATGAAGATACTGTTTTCTGAATGAGGGAGAACTGGGAATAGGATATAAAAAAAGGTTTAAGGAGAAAAATGAAGAGTTCTATTTTAGATATGTTAAGTTGGACATGCCCTGTGGACTGCTAAATGAAAGTGTCATGTAAACAGATGTATGTCTGGAACTCGGAAACAAAGTTGGGCTATATAGTCTAAAACACAGAAATATATAAGATTATCCAGAAAAAGGGGAAGGGAAATAAAAGAGAGCTTAGGTGAGAAACCATATCTTGTCAATTCTAGAGTGTTTTAAACTCATTGCACTGTCTTTCATAAATTATAAATACCGTTTATATAACAGAAATGCTTGAATTAAAGAGAAGTACTCAAAATAAGATCAGCAATAACACCAACAACCAAAACCTTCAATTAGGCAAGAGAGTACAGAGAATTAGAGGACAGAGGGATGAACCATGTAACATTTTGTATGATAAAGTTCTGGTTAAAGCCAAAATTCCAGGGAAAACAAGTCAGCACCTGTCTATGATAGAGATACAGTGAGAAAGTAACACCAGCAACACAAGCAGTTGTGAACGTCCCATCAGGCAAGGAGTGTTGGAGCCAGAGGACCAAGAAACTGGGGAAGAATGGTCAAGCTATTGCTGTAAGGAAAGGAGGTTTCCCTTATAAAAGAGGAAAAGAAAGAGAAAGAAGAATGCATTATTATCTAATTGTAAGTCACTTAAGGAATCATCCCCAAATTCAGGCAGTTAGTATGTAGAACAGAATATGTACTAGCTAGAAAGGTAAAGCCCACTAAAGAAAAATATTTAAATAAAGGAATACAATGTTCAGTTTTTATTTTAAAATAACCTTACAATGAACTAAATGACTTTTTTGAGAAAAAACCCACTAAATACCTCAGTTCCTTGTATAATTAAAATGGATAAGTGAGAAACTTCAAAATATTCTCTATTATAATTGTCCTTTAAAAACACTATATTCCTATTAATGTTAAAATATATCACATTAACAACTGAAAAAACTCACCTGACATATTTCTTTGACCTATTTCCTGGAAACTATGGGGAACCCAGTCAGAGAAGGGAGCTATGAACAGCCTACATTCACTATCTTCTGAAAAACTGATCTCCATTCACATCACTCTCATTTTAATCAACAGAATTTTGCAATGACTTTATTCAACCACAACACAGAAAATATTTTTCCAGGTTTTGTTCTTCCAATTTAGATTCATAATACACCAAAGACCCTGGGGTTTAAATTCTTTTTAATTAAATTGAAAAAAATTATTCATGCCAAAGGGGAAAAACATTGCAAAAAAAGAAACCTACTAAGGGCATATTTATTGTTATCGTGTTGGCCTACACTTAATTATTGTTTCTGAAGCTTTGGCTTTAAATCAGGTTGGCAGAGTTCTTGGCTTCTTTCCCTAGTAAGTACAATCTATTCTTTACTAATGGAGACACATACTGCAGTAGGTTTACTTTCATTTAAAAAAAATAGATTCATTACAAAATGTTGGTTTATATTGAGCCTGTCATTATCAAAGCCCACATAAAAATAAATTAGTGATCAGGCTCATGCAGAGCCTGTCATGTCGATAAGTGACAGCAGTTCTAGAATGGAGGTCTTCTGAGTCCATCTTTCGTGCGCATATTACACTACATTGCTTTATCTGCCTTTACTTTTATTGTTTTGGAAGGTCCTACTTGCCCTATCAGATCTAAAGACCTATCATAATTCTGTAGTAATTAGGACAATGATAGGAGATAGACAACAGACCATGGAAAAGAACCGTAAAATAAGTTTCACATATGGAAACTTGAGATACGAGGCAACATTCCAAGGATGTACTAGTCATTAAATGATGCTAACCAGATAACTACATATTTAAAAAGCAGTTTTCTCCTCCTCACACCAGATATGTAAATAAATTCTATAGATTAAAAATCCACACCTGGCTCTGACCAGGTGGCTCGGTTGGTTAGAGCATCATCCCATACACCAAAGGTTGCAGGTTTGAGTCCCGGTCAGGGCATATTCCTAAATTTCGGGATCAGCCCAGGTCAGGTGTGTACTGGAGGCAACCAATCATGTTTCTCTCATTCTCCCTCCCTCCCACTCTCTGTAAAATCAATAAACATATTATCGGGCGAGTTTAAAAAAAATTTTTTTTAAATCCATACCTGAAAAGCAAACCTTTAAAACTGCAGAAGAAAAGAATATTTTTTATGACCTTGGGGTAGAGATTTCTTAAATAAAATACAACTTAGAAAAACACAAGAAAAAGATGGATAAGTAACATATATATTAAATTTTTAAACTTCTGCTCATCAAAGGACTTGATTTAAAATGTGAAAAGCCAAGCTAGATATCTCTAATGCATAAAATAGACCAAGAATCATAATAAAAAATATGTGTGTATATATCGGCAGCCGTCTGTCTCGAGAGACGATGGTGTAGCTTCTTAAGAGTCTATCTGCACCGCCGAGAATGGCTGTGCAGTCCGACTCGGGAGTGACACGGTACCTGTCTCCTCCCGTGTTGAATCGACATCTTGCGATGATGCTGGAGTGTCCTCTCCAGTGAAGCTGAAGCTACAGAGCCTGGGCAGGGTGATATGGAGGGTCTGCTGTTGCCCATGCAGCAGACCCCCCCTCTCTTTGCAGCTGAAGGATCCAAGGGAAAGACGGAGTCAATACAGCTTGGCTTCAGGTGCGCCGCAGGAGTTGCCGGTGTTGACTACAACGTCAAACCGCCTTAGGGACTCCGGCTCCGGATTTTCTGTTGGGGTTTACTCCCTTAGCCTTTCCCCTGAAGAGGTATGCCGCAAGGCAGCGGAGGTTTTTTGGAATCACAGTTTTCCTTCTCTGATGTACCCTGACTGGAAGATCGAACCAGCGACACTCAGCTCGCAGGCCGACGCTCAATCCACTGAGCCAAACCAGCAAACAAGCACTTTACAGAACTCTAAATAGCTAATAACCATAAGAAGTTCAATCTCACTAGTAATCGGAAAATACAAATTTAAATAGCAATGAGAATTGCCAATAAGACTGACAAAAAAGAAAAAGCCTGATGATACCAAGTAATGATGAGGATACAGAACAATGAGAACTCTGTACTTTCATATGGGTTCTAAATTGGTTCAACAACCTGCAATGTGGCAACACCTGGTAAAGCTGAAGATTCACACATTTTATGACCCAACATTTCCATTTTTAGATATATATTATAGAGAACATACGTGGACACACAAAAATATTCATAGCAGCATTATTTGTAATAGAGGAAAAACAAGGTACAACCTAAATATCCTTTAAGAGTAAAATGGATAAACAAATGTGATATATTCATACAATACAGTGCCGAACAGCAGAGAAAGCAAATAAACACATACATATTACCACAGACAAATCTCACAAACATAATGAATGACAAAAGCAAGCTGCAAAAAATATATACAGCTTTGACACTATAAAATTTTTAAATACTTAAACTAATACTATATCTTATTTAGGAAAAATATGTATCAACAAATAAATATATGATACAAAAATGCCAAATCCTGGGTGATAGTTTAGAAGGGAGATTAAAACACAAAGGGGAAACTGGTGTTTTGTCAGTGTTTTTTCTATTAAATAGACAGTAGATCTATTGGTGTTCAATGTACGGTATTATTCTTTATTCATATCTGTATGTCAGAAACATTTATAATGCCTTTCAAAAAAAGAAGGACAAAAAGTAAGTCAAAGATCCTACAATTACAATATAGTTTGTTCCTCTCAGGGAGGCAATTGTCTTGAAATTAAAGCAAAACTAGATAGGGTAAGTAACGTAATGAGCTACCAAGTAATTCACCTCTTTAACTAGGTATAATTCACTCCTAGTTCTATATCCGTTTATCTGCTCCCATTGTTGGCCCATCTATTTTTTTGCTATCCTATGAAAAACAAGTATAGTAAGTTGGGATTTCAATTCCCAAGCTTTCCTTTCATCATTAGAGGAAATCATAAAGTACAAACTCCACATTTCAAATACTTTGCAAATAATCTCATTTTCTTTTCCAAACACAGAGATTACCTTCTTAAAATAATTCTTTCTTCTAAATTCAAAAATGATGAGGAATTTAGATCTTAATTAACTTTACCAATGACTGCTGTAAAACCCTGGGTGATGTTAACTTTTAGGTATATATACATATAATCCCATTACATAAGGAACACACAACTTTCCAAGTGAGAGACTAGATAGGCGAAGAGATGAGAAAATGGCTTGATGAGTAAACTGACAGGAAACAAAGTAGAGTTTGCCTGGTTGAGAAGAAATTGACTGACACAGAGCATAAGGCTTATTCAAAGTAACCACAGACTATTATCACAAAGATTTATCATGACACCTGGATATATTTATTGTGCCTATTATTTAATTAACCTCACAGAAAACTCACAAATGAGGTAAGAAAAGGCTTAAAGCCAAAATTCACTCAAGAACTTAAAATGAAAACAAATAACACAATTATCCCAACTTTATTCTAATATTCCTTTGCTTTGATGGCATTATGAAATAGAAAATTTCACTTCTTCAGAAGTTACATTTGATTAAATAAAGAACAACACATTGAACTTTCATCCAAATTATACCTGAGGGAAAAATTATCATTACTCTGATATTACTTTAGTCTTATGAACTAGACATAATTAGGATATGGAACAGGATACTGAACACATATACTTTATAATAATAAATGCGACAATAATTGGGAAACAATTTTAAAATGTAGAATTTATGCTTAATCTTGATGCAGATGAACTCTAATCTTCTACCAATTTATCATGTGAAAAGCTTAATCCTCCTTTTTTTGGATTGAAAAAATAAATTATTGTTTTCTTTCCCCCAAAACAAATCAAATGAAATGTAGATCATTTTGAAAAGTTCCATTCTCTCTTCCAAATACAAACTGCAGAATAATCAGAAAAAATTTTTTAATTAGTTTATTAAGTGTAGAATAATGAAACAGAAAACATGCTTTAGACTTTGCCAAGCATTACTACAACAGATCAACTTCCTCAGCCCTTTAAAAACTATTTAGGGCACAAACCATGTTCAGAAAGTTCTTTCAAACTCCTCAAAATTGCTTTGCAAGCTCATGATTTATAACAAAAAATAAGACATTAATGAAGAAATGGAAGAAACAAATAAATGGAAAGACATTCCATGCTCATGAATTAGACTTTATATTGTTAAAATGTCCATACTACCCAAAGCAATCTTACAAATTCAATACAATCTTTATCAAAATTCCAATGGCATTTTTCACAGAAATAGAACAATTCTAAAATTTGTATGGAACCACAAAAAGACCTCATATAGCCAAAGCAATCTTGAGAAAGAACAAAGCTGGAGGTATCACACTCCCTGCTTTCAAACTATATTACAAATCTACAGTAATCAAAACAATACGTTATAGCATGAAAATAGACACATAAATCAATGGAACAGAACAGAAATTCCAGAAATAAACCCACACATATATGATCAATTAATTTAGGGGAAAAGGACAGTTCCTTCAATAAATGGCATTGTAATAACTGGGCAGCCACGTGCAAAAAAATAAAACTGGACTTCTTTCTTGTACTATAAACAAAAACTAACACAAAATGGATTAAAAATTTGAATGTAAGATCTGAATCCACCAAATTCCTATAAGGAAACATAGGCAATAAGCCCCTGGACATTGGTCTTGGAGACGATTTTTTTTTTTAATCTGATACCAAAAGCAAAGGCAACAAAAGCACTAATAAACAAGTGGGACTATCTCAAACTAAAAAGCTTCTGCACAGCACAGGAAACCATCAACAAAATGAAAAGACATCCCACTGAATGGGAGGAAATATTTGCAAATCATATATGTCATAAGGAGTTAATATCCAAAATAAATAACAAACTCATATAACACAATAACAAACAAAAAAACACAATCTGATTTAAAAAATGGGCAAAAGATCTAAATAGACATTTTCCCAAAGAAGAACAAGAGGTCTATGAGGGGCAAAAAAAAAATTAAAAAGGAGGGTGGGGAAGGGCATTTTGTCAGGATTTCTAGATAACCATTAATTGATATCTGAAGCAACTTCTTCATCCTAACATTAAACCAATTATGGTCTATGTTTACACTTTGCCCTTTTTTTCTACTGGATTTTCACTGTATTTTTTAAACCCACAAATTACACTGTTATTAGTATTTTATAGAAACAATATTTGTTTAGCTTTATATACGTTTAGAACTTTATTTCATTTCTTCTTCCATCTCCTACTTTCATCCAGAGATCATTTTCATTCCTCTTGAAATACAATCTTTAGAAGTTTCCTTAGTACAAGTCTCTTGGTGATAAACTGTTTTTTGTTTATATAGAAATGGATTTATTTCATCCATGTTCTATAAAACAGGCTGAGTCCTCCAGAAGGTACAGAGATGAAGTCTGGGGTGCAAGATGTTTATTGGGGGATAGTATCTGTGAAGGAAATGGAGTGGAAACAGGATTAGCAGAGGAGGAAGGTGACCTGCCCTGTCAGGCCACCTAATAATCACCCATTGCAGGCAGCCCCAGGAAGGACATGACCTCAGATAAGGCAGCTCTCTGTGGCTGCAGGGTGTCTGCTGACCGCGCCTGCCGCTGAGTAGGAAGTCTTTCTTTGAAGGAGAACTGGCAGTGCCTCTTCACGTCTACCACAAGTTTCACAAGGTACAAGTTTCACAAGGTACACATTTCTGGTTGAAAAGATTTTTTCTCTCTCATGATTTTAAAAATAATAATATACTGTCTCCTGGCTTCCATTGTTGTTGAGGACTCTGCTGTCATTTTAACTGTTGGTCTTCTTCAGATGATCTGTCCTTTCTTTGAGACCACTTTCAAGATTTCTGTCCTTGGCATTCTTCAGTCTCACCCAAGTGTGGGTTTTTCCAAATTTATCCTGCTAGGGGTATATAGTGCCTCCTTGATCTGCAGGTTCATGTGTTCAGCAGTTTTGGAAAATCTGCAGTGATTATCTCTTTAAATATTGTCTCTCCTACATTCTCTCAATTCTCTTCTCCTAAAACCCCATCCTGGGACTCTATACTCCTATTAGGGCTTCTCATTCTGGTCCCTATTATTCTTAACATCACCTTCTATTTTCTTAGTCTCTTTTGCTGCATTCTGGGTAACTATTTTCACCTACATATACTAATTCATTAAATTTCTCTTCGAACATCAGTCTAAACTGTTTTATATTTTAAAAGCCCATCAATTGAGTCTCTATTTCAAAAATTATGTTTCTGGATATGTAATTTTTAAAAAACCTTTTATTCCAAGTTATATCTTGTAGACTAGTAATCTTTGTAACTGTTACTTCCAAGTATTACATACTTATATATTATTCAGTAACTGAAAATTTCAGTGTCTGCAGTTCTGATCTAAGTTTGATGTTTTTATGTCCAATGACTCGCAGTCATAGTGGCTTGTTTTCTCATGTGTCTGGTGGCATTATGTTGTGGGTTCTTTGGTTAATCAATTAGTGGAAATCCTGCAGAAATAATTTGCTTCTGCTGATTGCCAAGAGCTCCAACTAACCTGTAAACACTTCAGCCTATGATCACGGCAATTCAGGCTCACAAGGGAGTTCCTGGCTCCCTTTCTCAACTTTCCAGCTGGCCCCAGTCTCAATTTCCACCAACAGCAACCCACTTGGGTGACCCTTCTCCTCCCATCTGCCTGACAGCCCCTCAGGACCAGCCCTAGATCCTTATTGCTGGCTCTAATTCATATTTATTTTTGAAATGGGGGCACTCTTTGGAGATCTCACCTAAGTCATGTAGGATCTGTGATGTCCCAAAGAGTGTTCTTTCCAGATTTATTGGTTCAGACTTTAATTGTTGATGCTGCTTTCAGACATTGTCAGAAGTCATATTGTCAGAATGGAAATAGAGTTTATTATTTTCCTAATATTCTACTTTGAGACAAACTTCTTAGCTCTTTCTCTGGAAAACTTACAAAATATTAGTGAACTAAGTGAGCTTAGCACAGTTTATGAAGTCACTGGTAGGATATTTGCATTCACCAAAAGAAATAAAATGGAAGGTTTCATATTTGACATGATCAGATAGGAGGTTAGCAGTAAAAAATAAATGGTCACTTAAAACAGGAAAATCACCAAAAAAAGTCTCCACATTTATTTTCACTTACAACAGTTAATCATCTATGTAAGGTCAAGACCTTTTTGATTGCTGGTATGCTGATTAATATTCCAATTTTTTCTTACATGCTACAATATTATTCATCATCCATGATTTCCAGTTTCTATTTATTTAAAGTGAACAGAGAATTCAAATGTTTATAAAGCAATCTAAGTACAAAATCTTAGATTTATATCTTTTCAACCAACTCTTTGACAATTCATCTTGTCCATACTAACTTCAATAAAAATTTATATATATATATAAAAAAAAGCTTGAGTCTTTCCAAAGTGATCAACTTAGTTTTGAGGATAACAATGCTCTATTTTCCAACCCATACTTCAGTGATTTATCTAAAATTTAATTCGACTCTATATTGAAGTAACACATACTACTAATATAAACAGGTTTTAGAATTAACATAATAAATTTAAAATAGACATAATAAACACCATTAACATAACTATTGGTAAAGAAGAGAACTATTCAGGTATTCCAGAAAAAGCCTTCTAACCCAAGTATTTAACATGTACTGGTCATCAGATTATTTATTTTATAGAGGTCCTGGGAAGTATCTTCTAACCTAGCAAGCCAGCTAATTTGAAAAGTCAGTTATTTTGAGCATAATTGTTACCTGTTTATGGCACTCTCCAACATCTGAAGGTGCTCAAGTCTTACCTCCTGGTTCTACCATTGACAGAAGGGTGTTCGAACTAGGCCCAAAATAAAATGAAGTCCTCAGAGAGGACAAATAAGTCACTGTACCAACAGAGGAGGAAAAGTACTATAAAGGATTGGGATAAACTCTAATAATCCTACTTCTCTTTTTTCTCTTGTCAATGTGTCCCTTCCATTGGAAGGACTACTAAATTAGGGAGGAGCTGGGGAGAAAGGGGCATGGAAAACGGTGGCTTGTGAAGGCTCAGCTTTAGGCCTTAGGGAGAAGTTATTTTCAGATCATCATGCATTTTCTCCAATTATGGCACACGTGGTAAGCCTCAGAAAGCCAAGACCAGAAGTAGACCTGGGACAAAAATTTATAGAGCAGGCAATCTGGCCTTTCTCTTGTTAAAAGGGGCAACAGCAACTCCTCTAGACAAACAGACACACACACACACACACACACACATCTTCTTTGAAATAAAAGCACTGTATGCAGCTAGTCAAGGATTTAGGGTTTCAAGATTGTAGCCATCATTCTCTTCCCATCACATATGCAAAACATACTATAACATTCACATAGGAACATCTATTTGCATGCAATGTTGTATTTGGTGGTAATTCTAAGACATTATTTATTTTTGTTTTCCATAGTTACCCTTTGGGATCAACGTGCTATATTTTATTTGACAGTAAAGATGGCAAAACATCTAAGAAATTGTGAAAGTGATTAATTATCTGGTCATTTTCAAACTTCAGGACCTCAGGGAAGTTTTTCTACCCAACTTATAAAAAGATATACTTTAACTTTGTTGGCTATGAAGAATACTTATTGAAAGTGCTGGAAAAATAAATGTACTCTCCTAAATTAATTTTTGTATACTTACTAAACAACTTTGTATTTTTAGCCATAATATAATCAATATCACATTCTTTAAGATATTTTCACTAGGGTTCTCCATATTTTTTAAAGAAAAAAGAGCAAAAACTCATAAAATAATTGCACTTTGGTCACACAATTATCTGATTATAAACTCCTTCATGATAGGAGCTATGTCTTATTTATTCACTCTTGCTTCATAAGCAACTGTCAATATGCCATAATGGTAGATATATAATAAACAGATGGTACATTAATGAGTTTTATAAAGGAAGGAAAAAACTGGTTTATGAGAGAAAAGTTTCTAGATTCATTTCATATTAGACCTGAGAAGAACCTTACAGATTATTTCATCCAATCCCCTAATTTTAGAGATAAAGAAATTATAGAATGACTAAAGACACAGAGCTAGTTAGAGATACAGTCAGGACTAGATTTTATCTCCCAAATACTCATCCTAGTGTGTTTTGTATAAGAGGAGGTGTAAAGGAATGGTAAGACTATAAGCTTTGGAATCAGAACGACATTCATATCCTAGCTATCACTTACTGTTTTAAGTTAGATAAGTTGTGTAATCATGAGACTCAGTTCCCTCATTTGTAAAATTGAGTACAATCTAATTTACTGGGCTACAGTGAAAATGAAATGAGGCGATGTATATAAATTTGCTGAGTACAGAACCTTGTGCATAGTAAATACTTAATAACTAGAAGCTTCTGCAATTCTTATATTATTTTGCTTCTGTTTTATATTCCCATAAATTACTGAAATTATTTCCTTAAGTTGGTGTGGTGATGACTTCAAAAATCAACGGAAAAAAATATTTATTGGCACTCCTTTTTTATAGTGATGCACTAGAATTTATTTTTATTTTACTTATTGTAGAACTATAATAGTACTAGACTGTACTGAATATTTTTAATACCATTATGCAAATAGCATAAAATGATAATTCTCAATAGTAATGAGAATGAAACTGACAATTTTCATGGGACAGAAAAATGGCATAGGCCACCAAGTGTTGTTATGAAAGAATTTTCCAAGGTGATATATTATAGAATAATGCTTGCTGTAGATCAGGGATTGGAAAACTATAGCCTGTAGACCAAATCTCCTGCAATTGTTTTTGTAATTAAGATTTACTGAAACAATTCCATTTGTTTACATACTGTCTATGGCTGTTTGTATTATACCAGCAGAGTTGAGTAGTTGCAACAAAAACCATATGGCAGGCAAAGCCTAAATTATTTACTATTTGACCATTTACACAAAGTGTTCTGTGCCCTGCTATAGATCGTGTCAGGTATATTGAATTGTTTCCTAAACTGTGCAAACCATTTGTATACCAGATATATCTGCAGTTAAGACTTAAATTGAACTTACAGCTTAGGCTATTCTGTTTAACAGAGTCCAGAATATTAGTAATTTGTATGCCTTAATATATCTATCCAAAAGTGCCATTTGACAGCATTTTATAACCTGTACATTATAACAGTATTAATAATTTTCTATAAATTTCTTCAATATTCTATATTTATATAACATAAATTTTTCCTATTAAGAAACTTCAAATATTTTTTCAGTGAATTCTTACTCCTTTCCTCTATTATGGACACTAAACAATTCTGAGGAAAAATTAATTTGGGACTAGGAAGTCACAGGCAGGATACTTAGCACTTTAAATATTAGTAGCAGGAAGAAAAAGATTAGTAGGACTATACATTTATACAGAAATATTCACTGTCCCTAATGTCTCATGATCCTTTCATAAACAATGATGATTTCTTTTGGAATTGCCTGGTAAAGAGAAGCACTCTTATCAGAAAATGAAGCTAAAATCATAAGTTAGATTTGACATTTTTCTGCTAGTTTTGTATTTTTCTGAATCAACTAGATAAACAACAGATGGGTTGCCTTATGCAGCTGAAAGAATACTAATAATATTTTGTTTTTGTATAAAAATAGTTTTTTTTTTTAGAATTCTACAAATGACTCTAATGCAAATTTGATACCGAAACACAGGTTCTAGTATCAAAATTCCTTGGGATATATATATATAGCATTGCATTAGATGGATGAAAGAGATGAGAAGAATGAACAGGCATTTTAGGAAAGAAAATGTGTTCTTTGGAAAATCAATGTTTAATAGAAAAAATTATGATTATGGTACAGAATATAGGAATAACCCTTTTTAAAGCCTCAAGAAGTATGTACCTGTAGCTACAGAATACTGAAATTTTCCTTTGGGAAAGGCACTCTAACAAGCAGTTTAAATTTATTATCTCCTTTAATCTTCATAGCCACCCATGAGGTAGATATTACTAAATGTAACATTATTTCCCACATTTTACATAGAAAAACCGAGGATCAGAATGTTAGACAGGACATAAACCCAGCCTGTCTACCTTTAAAGCCCATGTTTTTAACAATATGTTATATTGAAATGCTTTTTTAGAAATATCAACAACCTTTGAGACTTGTAACTCTTTAATAAAATGCTCTGAGCCTCCTAGAAGGCACTAAATAGAGGAAATTACTTTTAAAGAAAAAAAACCCAAGTACTTGGAAAATTACTAATTATGTTAAATAATACATCAGATGGAAATGCACTTTAGGAATAAACTTTACTGATTTGAAACTGTAAAACAGACATTATTCTGACAACTCAGACTATATATATTTCATAATTAATTCTGGATTCAGGCTTTAAATATTACTTTTTCAAGTATTATTTAATACACATTTTGAGAAAGTGTTCTTGCTAAAATCAGTTAGTAGAAAGTATTTTAAAATCTAGGCAGTAAATTTCCATTTACAGCAAGGCTATTATTTTAAATGTTCTTAAGTCCTTTATACAAGCCAATTTTTCTTCAAATTATGGACTTAAATATATGCCATTTGCATTAAATGCAACTGGTGTTTTAAAACAATGTGAGCAACTGCTTCACAAACTGACTTTTTCAAATATTTGAAGGGGGCCAAATATATGGTGACTGAAGATGGCCTATGTGATCTTATTAACCAATGTCACCCCAATAATTTAGTAAAAAAAAAATTTGAAAGCTTCAGTAATATAAGAAATGACTATAAAGCAACCTCACTGAGTTTTAAGCAAACATACTCAAATATTATTCTCTAAATCACCTAGCAGGCTACTCTAAGGATAACATTGTTGCTTGATACATTTAAAAAAACATCTCATTTAGAAATTATCATCAAATCCTGCTAAGTATTCTTTTGGGCAAGCTCAGGGATAGCAAATCTTCAATTATGTGTGGATATCACTTCAAACAGGAATTTAATATCTCTCATACTCAATTCACAAGTATGTATGAGTATTTTCTGAGTAAGACTGTGAATGAAAACTAATAGTAAAACATTAAAAAAATCAAAGTGGGACAAATATTGTATGATTCCACTTAAATGAGATGCCTAGAGAACGGGCATGCATACCTCATTTTATTGCGCTTTGCTTTATTCCACTGCACAGATAATGTGTAAGATCCTCCACCAGCCAAAGGATTATGACTATCTGAAGGCTCATATGATGGTTCACATTTTTAGCAATAAAATATTTTCTCATGAGACATAATGCTATTGCACATTTAATAGACTACAGTATAGTGTATGCATTAACTTTTACATGCACAGGGAAACAAAAAAATTCCTGTGATTTGCTTTACTGTGATACTTGCTTTAGTGCAGTGGTCTGTCTGGTCTGTAGATGAACCTGCAATATCTTTGAGGTATGCCTGTAATCAAATTCAGAGACATAAGGTAGAAAGAGATTGGAACACAGGTAGGAAAGGGGAGTTGTTGATTAATGGGTAATGTTTCAGTTTGGGAAGATGAAAATTTCCTGGAGAATGATGGTGCTGATAGTTGCACAAAAACAAATGTATGTAGTGCCACAGTACTGTACACTCAAAAATGGTTAAAATGGTAAATTTTATTACTATTTATTGGGGATATTTTACCACAGTTCAAAAAAAAGGCAAACACCCAGGTGACTAGCTCTATAGTTTGTCAGTGGGCTATACTTTGCTGATCCCGAGTTAATGTTACGCTGTGTGGGCCACATTATTTCTGCTTCAACTTCCTCCCTTTAGCGTGGAGGTAATGAAGGCACGCTATATCATAAGGTTGTTGTGGGTATCACATAAGATCACAGATTTTACCCACAGCGAAGTTTATATAAATAATGAATTCGTATTTATAACACTTTATCTTTTTTGAACAAGCCAATTTTAATTCAATATCTTTTACTTAAGATTGAAAAGCAGGAGTACAAGGGACTTCATGGCATTCACACAAAGAATAAAGCTTTAAGCGTATTTCCAACTAATCTTCCAGAACAGCCTCTGAAGCACTATGCTGAAGAAAAAAGTTAACACTAATTCCAGGAAAGAAAAATACTGCAGAGAATTAAAAAAATGCATGTATTTGAGTATTAACCTATGAGGTGTTAGTGTGAAAAACATCCCCTTACATGAGGATTAGGAAAACTTTTCTATGAAGGAAGAAAGGCGAGAAATTCCCAACCTGAATTAATAAAAAGGAAAGTTAGTTAGTTGTTCGGAGCCAGTATAGAAAAGTGAATGAGTGACAACACGGTTAATAACGGGGTTTTTTTTTGGTTAAACTTGAAATGAGTAATAAATGCATTTCAAAAATCAGGAAATATTCACAATGCATGAGATGAATTTTTAAGAATTCAGAAAAACAAAGTACAATTGACCACTGAACAACACAGGTTCGAACTGCATGAGTCCACTTATGTGCAGATTTTTTACAATAAATACAGTCAGTCTTCTGTATCCCCAGGTTTTGCAACTGTGGGATCGACCAGCTACTGACTGTATGTATGTATCGTTCTATGCCATTTTAAAAAAGGGACTTGAGTATCATGGATTTTGGTACCTATAGGCATCCTGCAAACAATTCCCTGTGGATGTCAAGAGACAACTATAATAAGTTTTGAGGAAGTCAAAAGTCATATGCAGATTTTCGACTGCATGGGGGTTGGCACTCCTAACATCCACATTGTTCAAGGGCCAACTGTAATTCTAAAGAAAAGCAGTAGAAATAAAAGTAAAAACAGAAATAACTGAATTAAAAAGATAATCCTATAGTAAGACTGATCAAGAGTGAAAAAGAAAAGAACATACATTAGGAACCAAAAAAGTGAATAGTAACAATTTTCAAAATTAAAAAAAATGTGAATAACTTTATACCAACTTATTTGAAAAGATGAAATCACTTTTTAGAAAAATATTAAGTCCCAAAAATGCCTCAAGAAGAAATAAAAGACCCAAATAAAACAATTACGATTAAAGAAACTGAAATGATAGTTTAAAAAACCTAGTGCTTTCTACAACTTTTCTCTCCTTACTTCAAAAATACTATGACACACAGTTTTTACAGGATATACCAACCTTTTCAAAGAGCAGAGAGCCCTATTTATTGTGAAAACTGTTTCAGAGAATGGGGGGAAAACTTTATGAAGCTATTATAACCTCAACACTCAAACTGGACAAGGACAGCACAGAAAAGTAACAATGATCACAATCTATCTCACTCATGACTACACAGTAGTCTCCCCTTACCCACAGTTTCACGTTTTGAGGTTTCGATTATCAGTGATCTGAAAATATTAAATAGAAAGTTCCAGAAATAAACAATTCATAAGTTTTAAATGGTACGCTGTTCTGAGTAGTGTGATAAAATCTTGCACTGCCCTGTCCCATCCTGCCCAGGACATGAATCATCCTTCTGTCCACCATCTCCACACTGTATACAATACCTGCCCATTAGTCACTTAGTAGCTATCTTGGTTATCAGATTGATTGTCTCAGTATCATAGTGCTGGTGTTCAAGTCACCCTTATTTTACTTAATAATGATCCCCAAAAGCAAGAGTAGTGATGCTGGCAATTTGGATATGCCAAAGAGAAGCTGTAAAGTGCTTCCTTTAAGTGAAAAGTTGAGTAATTGTTATAATTGCTCTGTTTCATTATTAGTTATTATCATTAATCTCTTCTGTTACCAACTCATAAATTAAACTTTATCATAGGTATGTATATTTTGAAAAAACAGTATACATAGGGTTCAGAACTATCTGTGGTTTCAAGCCTCCACTGGGAGTCTTGGAACGTTATCCCCTGAGGATAACTCTGGAATACTGTAGATGCAAAAATCTTAAGTAAAGCATAAGAACTGGAAAGCAAACAAGAGACAAAGCTGTCCTTATCTGCAGACAGCAGGATTTCTACAAAGAATATCTAAGAGAATCTAAACACAATTAGAACTCATAAAAGTTTAGCAGGGGTGCTCAATATAAGGTCAATACACAAAAATCAATCAATGGCATTCTTGTACACTAGCAATAACCAATTTAAAATATAATAGAGAAAAGATCTCACTTGCAATTGCAACAAAAACTTAAGGTACCTAGGAACAAATAAATGAATATAAAAATAAAAAGATATTAAAACTCAGTATTACAAAAATGACAATTTTCCCCAAATTCATTTAAAATAAAAAACAAGTTCAATGAAAGTCCCAATAGTGTTTTTCATGGATAAACTGATTCTAAAATTCATACAGAAAAGTGCCAAGAATGGTTAAAATAATTTTGAAGAACAAGAAGGTAAGGAAATGTGGAACTGACACAGGGTTATACAAATAGACCAATGAAATAAAAGAGAGCCTAAAAATGAAACTTATATGTATATAACAGAGGTTGCACAACAATTCAGAAGGACTATTTGATAAATGGTGTAGAAAGCATACTGCTTCTTCGTATGGAAAAATAAAATCATATTATTCATAACACAGACAATAATATATTTCAAGGGATTGGACAGAAATAAAAAATTCAAATTTTAAAAACTGCTAGAAAAAACATGGCAGGCTACATGTACAAGTTCAGAGACAGCGGAGGATTTTTTAAAGCACCGAAGGCAAAGAAAACACAAGTTAAAGAACAAGTTGCAGAGCAACAACAAAAGGCAGTAACTTAACAGAGCAACCCTAGTAACAAACAGTCAGATCCCAGAAGAAAAACTCAATAAACATATGAAAACATGTTCAATCTCACCAAAAACATACTCCATTGAGTGTGAAATTAAAATAATCACTAGAGTTGAAGATGTCTATTATCTTACAGTCCAACAATTGCACTTTTTGGTATATATCCCATGGAAATTCTTGGTCATGTGCAAAGAAGACAGGTATTATGAGAACACTCACTGCAAAATGGATTATAATAGCAAAAAACCTGGAAATTATATGCTCATCAACAGAATGAGTGAATAAGTTGCAATATATTTATACATTAGACTACTATACTAGAGTTAAAAACAATCAGTGGTACACATGTAAACATTTATATTCTTAAAAACATAAAAGTAAATGAAAAAAGCAAGCTACAGAATTACCTTATATGAATTTTAAAATATGCAAAACAGCAAGTTTTATAGATATTTAGCCACAGTATAAAGTATTAGGAAGAATGATAAATATCACATTTATGAGAAGGGTTACCTCTGGCAAGGGAGCAGGAAGAGGAATGGGAATATAAAAGAAAACAGAGGGGTTCATCAACTGCGATAGCCAGCCAGCCAGATAGATAAAATACAATGTTAAGATTTCACAATAGCTGGGTTGTGAGTACATGGGTGTTTGTTATTTTCTATACTTTTATGTATTTAAAATATTAATATAAACTTCCTTAAAAGGAAACATGTTAAGAAATGAACTACAGTATTGCTCTGGCCAGTGTGGCTCAGTTGGTTGAAGCACTGCCCCAGAACTTGAAAGGTAATGGTTCAATTCCCAATCAGGGAACATGCCTAGGTTGCAGGTTTGGTCCTCAGTTGGGAATATACAAAATACATCTGACTCTCAAATCAGTGTTTCTCTTCCTCCCTTCATCTCTCTCTATAAAATCAATAAGAATATCCTTGGGTGAATATTTTTTTTAAAAGGAACTACAGTATTAACATAAATACATCTCAAAAACTGAATATAAGTATATAGGTATGTGTGTGTAAATAGCAAGAGCAGCAACAACAAAAAAGAATAATAAAGCTAACATTTCAG
Source organism: Furipterus horrens (assembly GCF_987537825.1). Classification (NCBI taxonomy): domain Eukaryota; kingdom Metazoa; phylum Chordata; class Mammalia; order Chiroptera; family Furipteridae; genus Furipterus; species Furipterus horrens. The sequence goes on from NW_028327180.1 coordinate 35,414,384, forward strand.
CCTTATGTAGTAGGCACTCTTTTAAATGTCTGCATGTATGTTCCTAAAAACAACCCAAGGAGGTAGATTCTATTACTATTTATATCCAATACTATTCCTATTAAATTCTATTATTCATTTTACAGATGAGGAACTGAAGAGAGGGGTGAAGTTAGTTTTAGTTTACAAAGCCAGTAAATAATTAAAGTAACATAAGAAGCCAGGATTCCTGCTCCAGGCTTTACAGCTTAATAACTATGTATCTGTTATTATATCATTCTCTGTTCTTTTTAGTATTTTGGAAAAATACTTTTAACCCATGACTGTAACAGAATGCATGTGCACACACATGTACACATACACCCACTTCTGTGTAGCTTAAACTAGTTCTAAAGATACTAAAAGAATTCTAGGAATGTCTTGAAAATAGCAGCATCCCAACTACTTTAACTTACTAATTTACAGGTGTGAGGTTTGGTATCTTTCAGGTCATTATTTCATACTTAAACATCATTTCTTCGATAGCCCTGAGGTAATATATATTAGGAATCCTAGAAAATTTATATGGGGAAGCATATGATGTAATTCAAGCACCTCTTTCTCTTTCATTAAAGGCAAAATTTGATTACTTATCTTCAGTTTTGAAAGTTCATATTAAGAGTTTTTAATAAGTAATTCAGTTAAGAAATTTAATACAATTTCAATTATTCATTTTTTCAGGTCTCTTCGTTATCAGTTGGTTTATTTTTTAAAAGCCAGTACCTAATACTTATACAATAATAAAAATGTAATTTTGTATAGGACCATTTATACCACAAAGTAAAAGGGGAATTGGCATTTTTAGTAGTCAAATATTTATGAGCTTTGACTATGTGCTAATCAAACACTCCCTGTCCCCAGTACCACTGTTACCATTTCTTATGTCTCTTCTCAATCTATACACCAGCATTTTCAATGCTACCATCCACTAACCTACAGAATATGCATTCAAAGTATGGAAATATGAAAAAGAAGTTCTTGCTTTCAAAGAGTTCGTCATCTAGTAGGAGAAGTATACAAGTAAAAGTTACCTATAATACATAAGTACTCTAAGAAAGACATTTAAAAGGTATTAGAGAAACATAAGGGTTGGGGTGGATGAAAGGGTGGTTGGTGCATTTCTGAGAACAGGAAACCTGGAACATGATGAACAGGAGACAACTCTCTCAAGAACACTTGTCTTAAAAGGAAGAAGAGAGGGTAACAGCTAGTGGCATAGTTCCAGAGAAGGTTTTAAGATGAGAGAGGTACTTAGCATCAACTCCTCTGAATTACTTTCCTTGTTCCACTGCTTTCCTAGGACTAAATCCCAGATGAGTGTGAGCAGCCTCAAATGAGACAGATGTTTAAGAATTCTACAGAAGGAACCTAAACAAATGACCTCTAAAGTTCTTTATGGGTCTAAAATTCTACAATTCTATGATTATGATGATCTAATCTCTTTAAAACTAAAAGATAAACCATAAAATATTCAGTATGCAAAAAAGAAAAACCAAGAGCAATTAAGAGATGAACCAGTTTGTACAACTGCATCTATTACTTTGCAAAACTGTTAAAACTATTAATTCCTATTCTGAATATCAGTAAAGATTTCCACAAAAAGACAGTGCCTTTTTATTAGTTGGTAAAGTGCTCTTCCCCTCAAACCTGCAGACTTTTAAAGTGTCAACAAGCAACTGTTTTGTGATAACAGGAGTAAATTGCTTAAAAGCCCATAGCTACAACTTGTAAAAGTTGTATTTAAAAGGAAGATGTTTATAGAAACATACATATGACATTCTTACTCCAATATATTTTGTCCATTATCTTCACTTTAAAAATTTAATGTACAAGTTGCAGGTTGATGAAGAGTTTTTTAAAAACCCAGCCAAGATTAGCTCTTTATAGTAATATGCCCTCTTTTCACTATTACACATTCTGAAATTTAGAACAAGGTTTCCCTTACCTGATATGGGCATGGAATGTGATATTCTCTGCAGCGTTCTTGTATCCATGTTGTTTCCCAGATGCCACGGTAAGCTTGCTCATAAAAGTAGCATCCAATTACAACCAAGAGTGGTACGAGATAAAGAATGCTGAAAACACCAATCCGGATCATAAACTTCACCAATTTATCTTGGTTCTCCTTTTCTAATGGAATCTCAATTCGAACTCTGTTTAGTGATATAATGCCAGCTAAGAGGAGTGAAACCCCAACCACCACATACAGGCAGAGGGGTGCAAGAACAAAATATCTCAATGCATCAACATCGTAGAGGCCAACAAAACACACGCCACTGATATTGTCACCTTCAATTTTATTCATCGCTAAAAGGATGATAGTTAGAGTTCCAGGAATGCCCCATGCACTGGCGTGAAACAGCAATGCTTTCTTCTCAATAGCTTCACTACCCCACTTTGGTACCGCTGCCAAGAACCATGTGATGGTAAGAATTACCCACCAAACGCTGCCAGCCATAGTAAAAAAATAAAGTACCATAAAAAGCATGGTACAAGCTTTATTATGAGATCCTTGTGTTACTGTGGAAGCCTTATACTGTGCAGGGCTAGATGCATTGCAGGCTACTCGGTCCTCGAGCAAAAACCCAATGAAGAAAATTAATGATACCATCATGTAGCAGACTGCATAAAATATAATAGGTCTTTCAGGATAACGGAATCTTGTGACATCAATCAAAAAAGTTAAAAAAGTAAACAACGTGGCAGAGAGGCAAATGATTGAAATCAATCCTATGAAATATCGAGCAAATGAAAGTTCTTCTCTCCTAAAGTACATATTTGGACAAGGAGGTGAACAATCACGCACGTGCAAAAAAGAATAACCAAGGTCAGGATCAATTTTCAACTCTCGGGGACACCAAAAACCATAGTCCCTCTGCACTGCCACTGGGGCTCCTTCAGTAGGATCTCCAGCTAAATTCAGATCCACAAGTCGAGGGTATGGCTCGTCACAATCTGGGAACCTAAAAAATACAAAATGAGAACCATTTTACCTACTGGGAATCTACTGCCACCTAACAATTTGGATTTCCAAATTTAGCACCTGTGACTGTACTATTTATTCTTATGTCCTTACAGTATATTACAATAAGTAGAAATAAAGTATACGGTGATATCTTCTGTGTAGGTAATACAACTTGATTTTCCATAGTTGACCAAAAATGTTAACGTTTTATACTTGTTTGTTTTGGTTTTTAAAACAGTAATTTTTCTAAAACAGTCAAGCACAGCCATCAAAAAAGAATATATATAAACTATTTAGGACACACAATATAAATATATATATATATATGTTAAAGAAATAAATACAAATATATAGCTCCAACAGAAGCTAAAAGTTAGTTTTTTCTAACTATAGTACAATCTTCAATTTACTCTAGATCCAAATAGAACTTATTAAGCATGAGTTAAAAGTATTCCCTAAATGCATGGCCCAAGGTATTTTGAGTTAATTAGCATTAAAAATCCTTACAAATGGCTTAGTTTTTAGTTTTTTTCCTTCCCATTTTACAGTCACTCTCTGCTTATCATATTCGTTAATTAAAGGCCTTCTAAGGTCTCTAATGTCAACTAGTTCTTTCCTCCCATCCCTAATTTCTCTCCAATCCATTGCATTCTCTAATTCAGTTACTCTCAAACTTTAAAGTACATGAGAAAACTTAAGGTCCTTTTGAAGTGTAAATTCTTGGTCCCCACCATCACAAATCATATCTCAGTATACCTGTGTTAGGGCCCAAGAAATGTCCATTTTTAACAATTTTCCAGATCCACAGACTTGAGAAAGTATCAGAGCCTCATGACAAAGGAAACAGAGTTGTGTTGCAGACACACTTACATGACTAAGGGCACCATTCTCATAAATTTCCTACAGCTTCAAGTTTCTTTCCAGTAAGTTTCTAAGCCTTCAGATGCCCACTAGCTAAATGTTTACTAGTTTATGTGCATCAAATAGTTTCCAAGAAACTATCATTGATATTGTTTGCCACATGCATGCATAACCTTGTGTTATAGTGGATTAAACTTTTATTTTCCCATACAAACCATTTTCTTCACAGGGTTTGGAATTATAAAGCCAAAAGACAGAAACTTATTGCATTCAGGCATTTATTGGAATTCTGCAGTATGCCAGACGTTAAACATAGAGACAAACAAACAAACAAACCAGGATCTCTGTCCTTGAGTCTAAAAGGAGACACATACTTGTAAAGACAACATAAAATACAGCAGTGTGATACATGAAGCAATCAAAATGTATATAAAGTATAAACTGATATAGAGAAGGATTCATTATTTCAGGGGCAGAGGATATAAAAGACTTCATAGAGCAAGTCCCATAGAATTTTGAATCAGTATTTGCCAGTACTGAAGTACGCCAAACAGTACTCTTGCAAGAAATGCAAGCAAAGCATAGAGGTCTGAACAGGGTGCTTATTGCTGGAGCATGAGGTGTGCAAGACTTGTGACAAGAGATGAGGTTGAAGAAGTAAGCATGTTGCAGAAATATATGTTTATGTGTGTCTCTCTCTGTGTGTGCATGCATGTATATATAAATGACATAAGATTTTAAACCATGCAAAGGAATACTATATATTTTTACAGATGTATTTGTATATCCAAATGCCAATTCAACATACCCCTTCACTCTTGAACCCTTCCAAAACCAAACTCTTGATTTTCACTCCTTAGATTTCTCCATCTCCCAAGTGGTAATTCCATTCTTCTAGCTGCTCAGGCCAAAAACCTTGGGGTCATCTTTGAAATCCCTTCTCTCTCATTTACACCTCAGAATCTACCAGCACATCTTGTCATCCTACTTTGTGATATATCCAGAATCAGGGCACTTCTCTTTTTCTCCACTGCTGCCCCCCAATTTGAAACATCAGTACCTCTTTCCTGGACTTTTGGGAGTGGCTTCCAATTGTTGATCTCCACTTCCACACAGCAGCCTCTCCTGTGCTCATGATCATATCCCTTCTGCTCAAAATCCTGATGGCTTGCTTCCCTTCTCGCTCAGTCAAATACAAATTCCATACCAGAGCTACAAAACTCCCCCTGCCCACAGTACTTTTCTGATCTTATTTAATCTTTCTATTCTCCCTCACTCACTTGGCTCTAGCCCCTTTGGTCTTGTTGTACTTTGACTATACCAAGGATGCTTCCACATCAGAACCTTTGAACTTGCTGCTCTGTTTCCTCAGCCTGCACTTTCTTCACTAAATATCTGTATTATTTGTTCTCTCACTTTACTTAGGTTCATGTTTAATGCCTCCTTATCAAAAAGGCCTTCCCCCATGTCTCCACAGAAAACAGACTCCTTCTGCTTCCCTCTATTGTATCACTATCACCTAACTCCACTCTTTGTTAATAGCATTCATTACCATCTGACATTATCTATTTGTTATCTCCCACCAGTAGAACTTTAATTCCATAAGAATAGACATTTTGTTCACTGCTTGTCTTTAACATAGAATAGTGTCCAGCACATAGAACACATCCAATTAATATTTGTTGAATTAATGATTGTTGAATAAATATATTCATGTAGCCCTAACCCAAGTAATTAAAAGATGACTAGCAGCGTGGAAAACAGATTTGAGCTGGGCAAAAACAGGGGAAAAGATACCAGTTGAGCCAAAACTAAAAACCACATAAGGCAGTGAGAATGTGACAGCTATAGCCCTGGCCAGGTAGCTCAGCTGGTTAGAGTGTCATCCTGATACTTCTAAGATTGTGGGTTTGATCCTGCTCAGAGCATATACAACAACCAACCAATGAATGCATAAATAAATGGAATAGCAAATCATTGTTTCTCCCTTCCTCTCTCTCTAAAATCAATAAATAAGAATTTTAAAAAGAAAAGAGTGCAATAGCTATGAAATTAGTTAGATAAAAGCAACAGGATTTATAACTGATTGAATATGGAAGCTAATGACAATGAAGGAGGAAGATGACCTCCAAGGGAACAAAACAAAAATAATCAAGGAATAAAAAAAAATTTAGACATGTTGAAATTGAGGTATCTGAGACAAATTCAAGCTAGGATTTTCCAATGGCTTCTGGATATGGAGATTTGGAGCTTTGTAAGAAGATGTCAAGGCTACAGATTTAGATTCAGAAGTCACTGGTATATGAATAAGAGGCTAAAATCAGTAAGATGTTATTATCTGAGGAAAGCATGTAGAATCAAAGAGAATAGGAATAGAACTCTGAGAAGTACCAGTATTTAAATGTCAGAAAGAAGAAGAGGATCCAAGAAAGAAAACTGAGAAGGATTGGTTTGAGATATAGCAGACCATAATGGTTTACATATGATGGCCTGATTTTCAGGAAGGGACAGGCTGAGATTGAGGGGAATAAGGGTCAAATATAGAATAAAAGTGAAATATGGGTTTAACATTGAGTTAAATAGATTTGGCATAGGTGTTAAGGGGAATGAACATAAATTTCCCTGTTGTTCAAATTAAAAATTGACCAAAGACAAACAGCAAATAGAATTGCTATGGTTTGAATCATTATATAATAGTATAGGTAATTTATAAGAAATTGGTTGAATCAATCCAGTTGGGGATTTAAACAAGTACAGTGGAAGGAATAAACTGAAATTGCTAGCAAAAGTGTTATTTCAAGCGATGGACCACAAACCTTAAGCTAAGTAAGGAAATTAAGTTAGATCTGAAAAGGGTTCTATCGCAAGGGGGAAAAACCCCAAAAGTCTGGGGGTATGTCCATGAAGCAACGACACGGTAAGTAGAAACAAAAATATGGGAGATGTGAAAGAATAAAAAGTTGTTATGAAAGACCAGCTTGCCAGAATTTAAGATTTCAGAGTTAGGGAATCCCAGGCAATAGTGAGGACATAAAATAGATGTAATCCTACAAAACAAATAAAGAAATAAAGGTCATAATGAGATTTCTATACTTGTATATAAACTATTAACATAAAAAGACCACTAGAACAATGAGAGTTAGATACAAGAAACATAAAATAGGATTCTGGTCCACTCAATTCATAACTGTTCTCATAAACACCAAGAAATTTACAGACTTCTAAAGAGGGACTATAAACACTACTAGGTGTTTGAGGAGAGAATGGATAAGAAATCAAAATGTCAGTAAGCTGACTACAAGATATTAATGTTTTATTCTTAAATTTTTCCATTTTTCAAATGAGAGTAACATCTGCTTTTTACCTACCTCCAAAGGCTAAACAAAATTAATTTTAAACACAAAGGAGAAAAGAATGTTCACCTCAGCATTGCTTATAACAGCAAAAACCTGAAAATAACCCAAACAACCATCCCTAGGAGATGGCTAAATAACTAGAGGATATTAATACAATTGGCCATTACATAGCAATTAAAGGGAATCAACCAGAACTAAAGATATAAACATAGGTACATGTAAAAAAATTTTAATGTTATTTACGGATATGTATATAGGTAGTAGGGTATTAAAAACAAACAGGAATGATTAACAACAAATTTAACATAATGATTACTTCATCTCTGGGGAGGAAAGAAAAGAATGAATTCAAGGCAGGTACCAAGAAAGGAACTTTCAACTCCATCTGTATTGTTTTATTTTATTTTTTTTAGGGGTTTTATTTCTTAAAAAGAAAAACTCAGAAGCAAATATTGCAAAATGTTATGATTGGACAAAGCAGGATAGTAATAGGGCCATACATATTCTTCTTATTTTGTATTTGGAAATATTTCAGAATACAAAAAGGCACAATGCTATATAAAAAATACAGCATTGCTCTGGCCAAGTAGCTCAGTTGGTTAGAGCCTTGTCCTGATACACCAAGGCTGTGGGTTTGATCCCCGGTCAGGGCACATACAAGAAGCAACAAATGAACGGTTAAATAACATGAATGACAAGTTCATTTCTCCCTCTCCCTCTCTCTCTCTCTCTCTCTCTCTCCAAGATCAATTTTAAAATGCTTACAATCTATATATTGTAAATAATTAGAAAAACATCTGACATTTTCTGGGTCTGGTCTATTAATACATGACAGAAAAACAGGACTACTTAAATCATTAACACAGTTAAATCATAATGATATTTAAGTCCTATTAAATCATCATTAAATGTATTTAATGATGAGGCAACAAATGATTACTTTCTTCTCTGTATTTTCTAAGTTTCATAAATGGCATTACTTTCATAACCAGAAAAAAATTTTAAGGAAGAAAAAAAATCAGCTGTTCTGCTGATTCAGTATTCAGTCTTAGGTTCTCCTTAATTTAATTCTTTTAAAAACTTCATAGTAATGTTTCTCTTTTTCTATTTTTTTATTTAGTGCTTCCAAATTTCTAAGGAAATGAATAATTCTGAGGCCATAAAACAGATGTTCAAAATTGACTAATATATACACTTTTAAAAAGCTTTTAAAAATTGATGAACCAGAAGACAAGTAATTTTTAAATATACTGCAACATAAGTAATGATCCATAAAGAATGATTTCGCACCTACTGCATTCCATATCTTCAGGCCAAGGAACACCAAACATCTCCATAAGCTTTGAACACTCGCTGTAAGCACGCTGACACAGCCTACGACAGGGAAGTGTGACCCGTCCATATTCCATACAAATAGGAGCATAGAGTGCACAAAGAAATGGCCGGAAATCCCGAGAACAATCCAGATTCACCATAGGGTGGAATGGCTAGGAAAAAGTTAAAATTAAATCATTAGAGAAAGAGTTGTATGTAAATTAAAGTTTTCTATATATAATATTGCAATATTCATTTTTTTGTTTTCAAAAAACTCCTGAAGGTTATTAAAACTTTTTGAAGGTTTTTTGTTTTTTGTTTCTTTAAACAAACCTTCTTAGGCCTACCCCTGAAGATTCTGATTTGGTTAAGTCTGAGGTGTATCCCAGAATCTCTTTGTATAGTTTAATTGTTACAGGTGATATTAATGAAGGTATAAGGCTGCATATGACTAGTAATATGATTCATTTTACACAGAAAAAAATACAAAAGATATATGCCAAATGCTCAAAACAGTGATTACTACTTGTATGAGATTATAAGAAATTTTAATATTCTTCTTTTTATGTATTTCAACTTATAAAATTTCTTCAATTAACATGAATCAGCAGGAGAGAAGACAAGCAGTAAAAGGGAAGAGGAGGGGAGGAAGAGAAGTAATTATACTAGTAGTTATTTTGAGAATGAGAAGTAGGGAAGAGATCTCTCACCTTTTCTTATATTTTCTTGTTCTTTTTATGTTAAATTAAAAAAAAAGAAGTTCTTACTCTGACATCACATGATATAAACACTGTAAGCTGATGTTAAGAATACAAAAAGAAAAAAAATAGTGGCTCCAAACATAAAACCACATTTAAAGTCATTATCATAACCACAAGAATAGATCAAATATCTCAAGAAGTGTACATCTGGGCTTTTGACTATCAGATATTTTTTTCACTTGTTTATATAATAGTTTCAGAGTCATTGCTGATTTTGAATTGATAACAAATATTCTCACCACCAGGCCTACTGAGTAAGAACCAATTTATTTCTATACTGATATACAAGGTGGGACTGCCCCCCACCCAACCAAAAAATAGAATTATCTTCTGGAGGGCAGGCCCGTGTAGTACAGGCTTTCCTGGCTAGGTGAATGTTCTAGGAACTCCTCTGTATCAGTGTACTAGCTGGTGTTGTTGTGAGAGCCTGTGTTCAGCTTCACTGAATTTTTTTTTAAGACTCTATCAACACATTTGCCCATTTCATGATGGGTAACTTTCAAGTGCAATTTCCCACACCATGATGAGTGTTCAGCAGTTTTTGACCAAAAATGGCATGACCCCCATGCCCCACCCTCCCTATTCACCCAATCTCACCCTGCTCCTAAGCACCTTTATTTCCCTGATGAAAAAAAGTCTTCAAAGGGAAACGTTTTGCCTGATGCAGAAGAGGTGAAATAAAAAATGGCAGAAGTACTAAAGAGCATCAAAATTAATGAGTTCAAAAACCATTTTAGGGAGTGGAAAAAAACATCTTGATAGATTTACTGCATCAAATGGAGAGGACTTTGAAAGTGACCGAAGTTTAAACATGTAAGAATAAATACACAATTTTTAATAAGTAAATCCAGGGTTTTTTGGTCCCTCCTCATATATTTTCCAGACATCTCCTATACACAATGCAGTCAGAAAAGCAAGAGTTGCTTAAAGAAACTGATGTCAGAGAAGTTAACTGTATAATGGATGTGATAACCAATATATTAAATAACAATAAACTATTTGTGTTGATAAACTATATGTTACTGTCACTTCCAGGTATGAAGGGGTAGTCTGTGTTAAACCAATGTTTCCATCACGAACAATTTAAAAAAAATCTTTTTAAAGCTACTGGAGAACTATCAAAAGAAAATAACTAGAGACCAAGAATCCAGAGAGCAAGGAAGCATGGTGAGGTGGCCTGATTAGTGCAGCCACATTTCCAAGAAGGCATTTGTCGAGTCTGGGCATAAGGCAAGAGGCTAAGTAAGAATCAAGTTTTGCCTAGGCTGATGCTAAAAACCTGAGAGACCGTGAGAGCTTCAGTGGTCTTGGGAGGCTACAGACAAAAGTCACATGCAAAAGAATAAAGTTGGTCCCACCGGGGCTGTGCTGGGCCTGCAGGTCTGTGGCGAGCCGCGGCCGTGGGTCTCTTATCCGCAGGATGGGGTTTTTGAAAGTTGTTAAAAATAAGGCCTACTTCAAGAGATACCAAATGAAATTTAGAAGACGACGAGAGGGTAAAACTGATTACTATGCCCGGAAACGCTTGGTAATCCAGGATAAAAATAAGTACAATACACCCAAATACAGGATGATAGTTCGTGTAACCAACAGAGATATCATTTGTCAGATTGCTTATGCTCGTATAGAAGGAGATATGATAGTTTGTGCAGCTTATGCTCATGAACTCCCAAAGTATGGTGTGAAGGTTGGCCTGACAAATTACGCTGCAGCATATTGTACTGGCCTGCTGCTGGCCCGCAGGCTTTTCAATAGGTTTGGCATGGACAAGATCTATGAAGGCCAAGTGGAGGTGACTGGAGATGAATACAATGTGGAAAGCATTGATGGTCAACCTGGTGCCTTCACCTGCTATTTGGATGCAGGGCTTGCCAGAACTACTACTGGAAATAAAGTTTTTGGAGCCCTGAAAGGAGCTGTGGATGGAGGCTTGTCTATCCCTCACAGTACCAAACAATTCCCTGGTTATGATTCAGAAAGCAAAGAATTCAATGCAGAAGTACATCAGAAGCACATCATGGGTCAGAATGTCGCAGATTATATGCGTTACCTAATGGAAGAAGATGAAGATGCTTACAAGAAACAATTCTCTCAATACATAAACAACAGCTTAACTCCAGTCATGATGGAGGATATGTATAAGAAAGCTCATGCTGCTATACGAGAGAATCCAGTCTATGAGAAGAAGCCAAAGAGAGAGGTAAAAAAGAAGAGGTGGAATCGTCCCAAAATGCCCCTTGCCCAGAAGAAAGATCAGGTAGCTCAGAAGAAAGCAAGCTTCCTCCCGAGATCAGGAACGGGCTGCTGAGAGCTAATAAACCAAACCACAATTTTCTATGAAGATTTTTCAGATAGAGATAATAAACTTACTCAACAAGTAAAAAAAAAAAAAAAAAGAATAAAGTTGGACCCTCGCCTTACACCATACGAAAATTAACTCAAAATGCACCAAAGGCCTAAATATAAAAGCAAAATCTATGAAACTTATAGAAGAAAACACAGGAGTAAACCTTCATGACCCTGGATTTGGTGCTTAGATATGACACCAAAACAAAAAGAAAAAAATAGATAAACTGGACTTCATAAAAAATCAAATTCAAAATCAAAAGCTTTTCTGTATTAAAGGACACTATCAAGAAAGTGAAAAGACAAACCTCAGAATGATAGAATATATTTGTAAATCAGATCTCTGATAAGGATCTAATATCCGGAATACATAAAGAATTCCTAAGACTTCCGGCCAAGATCGAGGAGTAGATAGAGACACTGTGTCTCTCTCCACAACTAAGAAGGAATACAACTACCTCAAAACTAGAAACAACCAAAAGTTCCAGGAAATCAAACTGCATGAAAATTCAGCAAACAAAGATATAAAGAAGAAATACTCATCCAGACAGGGCCAGGGTTTGAAGGAAGCCATACTCATAAGATGCCAGTGCTAGTAAACTACTTTCTTCAGGAATAAGAAAGGGAAGAAAAATGAAAGAAGAAGAAAAAGGCAGGACCTGCAATAAATGACACAGAATCCAGTACTTGTACTTGGATGCAACATCTAGAACTTGCTTTCCTCCTTCCACAATCTGAGTTTCCTCCCAAGAAGTACTCACCACCTGACACCGACACTTTATTTTATTTTATTTTAAATTAAATTTAATGGGGCGATATTTGGCTAATTAAAAAGAAAAAAATTCCTATAAGTCAACAAAAAGGCAAATGACCCAGTATTTTTAAGTGGGCCAAGAACTTGAGCAGACATTTCTCCAAAGAACTTATGCAATGACTAATAAGCACATAAAAAGATGCTCAATGTCATAGTCATTAAGGAAATGTAAATCAAAACTACAATGAAATACCATATCACACCCACAAGGATAGCTGTAATCTAAATAAATAAGTAAATAAATAAATAAGAAGTGTTGATAAGTCTGTGGAGAAACTGAAATTCTTATACATTGTTTATGGGAACGTAAATGAGGCAAGTACTATGGAAAACAGTTTGGTGATTCCTCAAGAACTTAAACATAGAATTAACATATGATCCAGCAATTCCATTACTACATACATACTTAAAAGAATAAAAAATAAATTTCAAGTTAAAAAATTGTATATGAATGCTCACAGCAGAACACCATTATTTGTAATAGCCAAAAAGAGCAAAATAAACAAAAAGAAGCAAATAGGAAGAAAATAAAGAGGAAAATCAATGAAACTGAAAACAGACAAACAACAGGAAAAAAATATCACTCAAACCAAGGGCTGGTTCTTTGAAAATATCAATAAAATTGATAAGCTTTAAGTCCAGGTCAGGTAGCTCAGTTGGTTAGAGCGTCAACCCAATCCTCTAGGGTTGTGGGTTCAATCTTGAATCAGGACACATACAAGAAGCAACCAGTGGGTGCCTGGGTGTTTGGAGCAATATAAATGAATGTTTCTCTCTCTCTCTCCCCCACCTCTTCCGCTCTCTAAAATCAATAAATTTTTTAAAAAATTTTAACTGATAAGCTTTTATTTGTAGCAAGACTGATTTTTTAAAAATGAGAAAAACAAATTACCAATATCAAGAATGAAAGAAAGGATATCACTAGAGCTCTACAGACATTAAAAAGACAAAGGAATGCATATCAATATATGAAGAAAAAGCATCTGATAAAATCCGGCACCTATTTATGGTAAAACCTCTCAGCAAAGTGACAATAGAGGAATCATACCTCAAAATAATAAAGGCCATCTATGGAAAACTTACATCCAACGTCATACTCAGTGGACAAAAGCTAAGTGTTTCTTATAAGATCAGGAACAAGACAGGGACATCTACTCTCACCATTCTTATTCAACATAGTACTGGAAGTCCTAGCCACAGCAATCAGACAAGAACAGGAGATAAAAGGCATCCAAATTGGAAAGGAGGAAGAAAACTGTCATTTTTTGCAGACAACATGGTATTGTACATAGAAATCCCTCTAGATTCCACCAAAAAAACTACTAGACCTAGTAAATGAATTTGGCCAAGAAGCAGGATACAAAATCAATACTCAGAAATCCATGGCATGTCTATACACCAATAATGAACTATCAGGAAGAGAAATTAAGGAAACAATCCCATTTACTATCGCAACAACAACAACTAAAAATGCAGTATCTAGGAACAAATATAACCAAGAAGGTTAAAGACCTGTATTCGGAAAACTATAGGACACTGAAGAAAGAAATTGAGGAAGATGCAAATAAGCAGAAGAATATGCTGTGTTCATAGACTGGAAGAATTAACATCATTAAAATGTCCATATCACCCAAAACAATCTACAGATTCAACACAATTTCTATTAAAATACCAATGGAATATTTCACAGATCTAGAACAACTATTCCAAAAATGTATATGGAACCAAAATAGACCCTGAATAGCCTCAGCAATCTTGAGAAAGAAAAACAAAGTTGGAGGGATCACAATACCTGATAGCAAGCTATACTATAAGGCCACTGTAATCAAAACAGTCTGGTACTGGCATAAGAACAAACACATAGATCAATGGAACAGAATAGAGAGCTGGGAAATAAAAATATTTCTTTGTGGTCAATTAATATTTGACAAAGGAGGCAAAAGCATACAATGGAGTAAAGACAGTGTCTTCAATAAATGTTGGGAGAACCGGACTAGTACGTGCAAAATGAAACTAGACCACTAACTTACACCATATGCTAGAATAAAGTCAAAATGGATAAAAGACTTAAATATAAGTCACGACACCTTATTAATTCTAGAGGAAAACCTAGGCAGTAGATTTCAGATACCTTGTGCAGCAATATTTTTGCCAATATATTTCCTAGGGCAAAGGAAACAAGGAAAAAATAAACAAATGGGACTACATCAAATTAAAAAGCTTCTTCACAGTTAAAGAAACCATCAGCAAAATAAAAAGGGAACCCACTGTAAGGGAAAACGTATTTCCCAATGATATATCAGACAAGGGTTTAATCTCCAAAATATATAAAGAACTCATATGATTCAATACCAGGAAGACAAACAATCCAATTAAAAAATGGGCAAAGGACTTGAACAGATACTTATCCAAGAAAACATAGAGAAGGCCCAAAGACATATGAAAAGATGTTTAACACCACTAGCCATCAGAGATATAAATTAAAACCACAATGAAATACCACCTCACACCTGTCAGAATGCCTATTATCAATAAATCAACAAACAGGTCTTCCAGCCAAGATGGAGGCCTAGACAGACATGCTTTGTCTCCTTCCACAACTAAGAAGGACTACAAGTACCTCAAAACTAGAGAAAACCAGAAGTTCCAGAAAATCGAGCTGCATGAAAATCCAACAAAGATATAAAGAATACTCATCCAGACAGGTAGGAGGGGCGGAGAGGATACAATGTGGTGGTGGCAGCAGCTGCGGCAGAGGCAAGCCAGTGGAAAGCACAGTCACACATTTTAAAAAGTTGGGAGGGACACCTGGGGAGTGCTCCCAGCACTAGACGAGACCACTCAGCTCACGGTTCCATCACTGAGGAAAATAAAGCCTCATTTCTCTGACTATGCAAACCAGTGGGAGTTGGGTGGAGGAAGAAGCTGCTGGTCTCTCAGCAGAGTCCACTTGCCTAAAGGGTCCCCATGGCCCTAGAACATCTGCAGACCCACCCACTCTGGGAACGAAGACCAGGGCAACAGCTAGAGAGGTTCCAGTCCCATACGGAAGTGGTAGAAGTGCCTGGAAAAGAGGCGAGTGATGAGCAAGTGTCATTGTACCCCCTCAGACCCCTCCCTCACATAAAACTCCACAACGTGGTGAAATGGGTTGCCCTGTACTGACGAATACCTAAGGTTCCACCCCTTACAATATAACAGGTGAGACACCTCTACCTAAGACACAGAGGCAAACAAACACTGGAGTCTGTCAAGATGAAGAGACAGAGAAGTATGGCCCAAAAGAGGGAATGGATCAAAGTTCTAGTGGGACAACTAAGCGATGAGGAGATAGCCCACCTAACAGATGAAGAGTTCAAGACACTGGTGATAAAGATGCTCACAGGCTTGACAGATATGTTTAAGTATGGCAAACACATAAGGGAAGAAGTGAAGGTTATCCTAAATGAAACGAAGGATAATCCACACAAAACCAATGGTGAAGGAAAGGAAACCAGGGTTCAAATCAATGATTTGGAACATAAGGAAGAAAAAAACAGTCAACCAGTACAGAATGAGGAAACAAGAATTGAAGAAAATGAGGAGAGGCTCAGGAACCTCTGGGACAACTTTAAATGGGCCAAGAGCCAAATCATAGCAGTGCCAGAAGGAGAAGAGGAAGAACAAGAAAGCTTATGTGAAAAAACAATGAAGGAAAACTTCCCAAATTTGGTGAAGGAGATAGATATACAAGTTCAGGAAGCACAGAGTCCCAAACAAGCTAGACCCAAAGAGGACCACACCAAGACACATTTTAATTAAAATGCCAAAGGTTCAAGGTAAAGAGAGAATCTTAAAAGCAGCAAGAGAAAAGCAGAGAGTTACCTACAAAGGGGTGCCTATAAGAAGACTATCAGCTGATTTCTCCAAAGAAACTGCAGGCAAGAAGGGACTGGCAAGAAGTATTCAATGTGATGAAAAGCAAGGACTACTCTATCCAGCAAAGCTATCATTTAGAATGCAAGGGCAGATAAAATGCTTCCCAGACAAGGTAAAGTTAAAAGAGTTTGTCACCACCAAGCCATTATTATATGAAATGTTAAAGGGACTTATTTAAGAAGAGGAACATCAAAACTATGAACATTAAAATGACAACAAACTCACAACTATCAACAAATGAATCTAAAAAAATACAAACAAAATCCAAGTAAGCAAACCAGAATAGGAACAGAAACATAGGTATGGGGATCATTTGGAGGGTTACCAGCTGGGAGAGGGAAGGGAGAAAAATGGGGAAATGGTGCAGGGGTTAAAAAGCATAATTGGTTGGTACAAAACAGACAGGGAGAAGTTAAGAATAATATAGGAAAGGGTTGAAGCCAAAGAACTTATATGCACGACCCATGGACATGAACTAAGGGGTTGTGGAATTGCTGGAGGGAAGGGGCGTACTGGGGAGAGGGGAGCAAAGGGAAAAAAATTTGGGACTACTGTAACAACATAATCAATAAAATATATTTAAAAAAGAACAAATCCACAAACAAGTGTTGGCAAAGATATGGAGAAAAGGGAACCCTAGTGCACCAATGGTGGGAATGTAGACTGGTACAACCACTTTGGAAAACAGTACAAAGTTTTCTCACAAAATTCAAAATGTAACTGCCTTTTGACCCAGCGATTCCACTTCTGGGAATATGTCCAAAGAATCCCAAAACACAAATTCAAAAGAATATATATACCCCTATGTTCACAGCAGCATTATTTACAATACTAAGATCAGGAAATAACCTAAGTTGAGAAAAAAGCTGTGGTAAATTTACACAATGGATTATGCAGCAGTAAAAAAAGAAGGAATCCTTACCTTTTGCGACAGCATGGATGGAACTGGAGACTATTAGGCTAAGTGAAATAAGCCAGGCAATAAAAGACAACTACCATATGATCTCACTTATAACTAGAATCTAAGGGACAAAATAAATTAACAAGCAAAATAGAAACAAGAGGCACAGAAACAAGAAATAGATTGACAGCTGTAAGAGTGGAGGGGGAGACAGATTGAAAGAAGGTGAAGGGACTAAACAAATATATATGCGTCACCCATGGACATGAACAATGGTGTAGGAATTGACTGTGAAAAGGAGGGACTAGGAGGAGGAAGCAAAGGGGGAGAAATTGAGACAACTATAACAGCATAAACAATAAAAAAACCTTTTTATAAAAGGGAATATTACAAACAACTCTATAAACCTAAACTAGACAACTAAGATGAAGTGGACCAATTCCTCAAAAGCCACAAACTATCAAAACTCACCCAAGATGAAACTGATAATCTGAATAATCCTATAACTATTAAAGAAATTGAATTTGTAGTTTAAAACCTCCTGAAAATGATATGCACAGGCCAGATTATTTCACTGGTAAAATCTAATGAAGACTCAAAGAATTAACACCAATTCTACACAATCTCTTCTAGACTATAGCAGAGAATTAGCCTCAACTAATTCTATGAAGGATTACTAAGAAAACTATACCAATATCCCACATGAACATAAATGAAAAAGTTCTTAACAAAACCGTAGCAAATCAAATCCAAAAATATATTAAAAGCATAATATACCATAAACTAGTCAGGTTTGTTCCACAAAAATCAATCAATGTGAGATCCACCAAATTAACGTGATCTAACCAAATGATGCAGAAACAGCATTCAAGATATTAAAAGTTTTCAGCAAACTAGAATTAGAGAGTAACTTCCTCAACTTGATGAAGTGCATCTACTAAAACCCTAGAGTTAACAACATACTTAATAGTGAAACACTGGATTCTTACCTCTAAGATTGGAAACAAGGGACAGAGATGCCTGGTCTCACCAATCTTATTCGACATAGTCCTGGAAGTCCTACCAGCATAATAAAGCAAGAAAAGGAAATAACAGGTGTAGAGAATGGAAAAAGAAAATGGTCTCTACTTGCAGATGGTATTATTATGTATGTAAAACATTCCAAGGACTATAAACAAAAAACAAAAAACACCACACCCAAAACTAACAAGTGAGTTCAGCAAGGTTGCAGGATATAAGAAAAACATTTTAAAACATTGTATTTTTCTATATAATAAGCATGCAGGAACTAAATTAAAACAATACATTTATAATCACTAAAAAACCCCAAACAAAAACTATGTGTAGAATTTATATAAAATGCTGATGACAGAAATTAAAGAAGACAGAATAAATGAACAAGTTATACACTTTATTAGTTTGCTAAGGCTGCTATAACAAAGTATCATACAAACTGAGTGGCTTAAACAACAGAAATTCATTGTCTCACATTTCTGGAAGCTAGAAGTCTTAGATCAAGGTGTTGGCAAAAAAGTTACATCTGCACACAAAAAAAAGCAGTATATGACTTTTCATAGCAGCTTTATTTGTAATTGCAAAGAGCTGGAAACAACACAATGTCTTTCAGTGGGTGATTGGTTAAGCAAATTATAGTGCATCTCTATAACGGAATACTACTCAGCAATTAAAAACAATGACTATTCATACATATAACAACTTGCATGGATCTCAAGGGCATTATGCTAAATGAAAAAAAAGCTAATCTCAAAAGATTACATAGTGTATGACTTTATTTATATAACATTCTTGAAATGACAAAATTATAGAGATGGAGAACAAATTAGTGGTTGCTTGATATCCTTGGTAGTGATAAAACAGTCCTGTGTCTTAACTGTAGCTGTGGCTACATGTGATAAAACTGCAAAGACTACACACACACACACACACACACATATATAGATAGATAAAAATGAGTACATATCAAAACTGATGAAATATGATAAGGTCTGTAGATTGTACCAATGTTAATTTCCAGGTTTTGATACTGTGAAATAATTATACAAGATGGTAAGATGGGGGGAAACTAGGTAGAATACACAGAATCTCCTGTACTAATTTTGGCAATCCCAGGAATCTAAAATTATTTTAAAATTAGAAGTTAAAAAATACAGTCACACACTGATAAATTCACATACATCATATATATGCATATGTATGTCTCAAGGAAGTCTCAAACTTGCTTGGTACTAAGCAAAACACAAAATACCAACTAATCCAATATTATTATGTTACTATGCTAGTAAAACCTCTGTCTGTGAGTCCCATCATGAATTATAAAATTGATGTGACATTTTGCACTGCTTGCACTGAGCTGAAAGCTACAAGTTTATGCTTCTGTCACTTATTAGCTGTAAGTACCTTGTGCTATAACTCAGCTAGCACTTACTCACAGCTGCTATAAGCCAGGCAGCGTTCTAAGTGCTTTACACACATTAGTCCATTAGCCCTCTCAACAATCCCATAAAGTAGGTACTATCATTATTAATCCCATTTTATAACACACATGAAGGAAATGAGGCATAGAAAGTTACGTAATTTGCCCAAGATCACACAGTTATACAGAGCCAAGAGTCAAACCATGGTATTCTTATCCAAAGCCTTTGAACTTAACCAATTTGTTCTACATAACCTCTCTCTAAACTGTATTTTCCTCCTGTGTAAAATAGCCTTAATAACAGGTAAATAGTAATATATAAAATAGCATACGGAACCCAGTAAACAAAAGCTTTAAAAGGGGATTAGAGAAGAGCTGCAAATTAATAGAGCTGCAGAAGGCCTATCTGATGGGCATAAGGAAACCTGCTAAATTCCCTGTTCTCAAATGCCAAGTGAGAAAGTCAATGGAAAGGATGTTTTAAAAAGCAAAGCAAAACAAAACATAGATGAATCTCAAAATCATTATGCTGGGTGAGAGAAACCAGACATAAAAAAGTGAATACTGCATGACTACATTTATATAAAACTGCAGGAAATGAAACTAACGCATAGTGACAGAAAACAGATCAGTTGTTGCTTCTTGGAGCAGGGAGTCAACAGGGCGAGGCTTCTGAGGTGATGGAAATGCTCTATCTCAAGACTGAGTGATGGTTTCACAGGTACATACATCTCTCAAAACTCAACGAATTGAACACTTTAAATGGGTACAGTTTATTGTACACAAATTATACCTTAGTAAAACTGTTATATAAAAACAAATAAGAATATTAATATTTTTCAAATAAGCAAATAGCCTTGACTTTTACCCTAACAATTTTTAACCTCAGCAAAATAAAAATTAAATGAAGTAGCCCTAATACTGTGAAGTTGAGAATATATAAAATAAGTAATACTTTCAAAACACTATGAAGTAGAAAAAGGATCTTCAGTTGATTAAATTTTCATTTTCTTACTGAGTACTTCCTTAAACAGTAATACTTTTGTTAACTAAATTAAGACAGGTGTAGGAAGTTTACAAACTTAAAAGTAACTTTCTAAAATTAAATTTCTGGTTTCTACAACAAAAATACAACATGGAACCTTCTAGTCTTTGTTCAAATTCAAATCAACCAAGCCTTTGTGCTCCCAATCTCTTTCTTCCTTCAAATTTCCACTCCTGTTACCATAGGAACCTGCTAGCTGACAGGCCTTCAAGCATAGCAACAGCCGAAGCTTAGCAAGGGGTATGAAAAGGGGACAGAGTCAAAGGCCAAAATTTGACTCAGGAGAATCAGAATTCCAATCTTAGTTACTCTACAAAGGGTCTGGTAACCATAGAAATAGTATCCTACTGGATTTGGTAATATTATGACTAAATTCACTAAATGTGAAGCTAAATGTGGAATGGCCTTGAAAATTCAAAAATGGTATTCACTCTATTTCAGATCAAAATTAGAAAAAGAAATGTAAAAACAACTGTTTAGAATAATTTTAAATGATTAAATGTACTTTATAAAACTCCTCTATTGTAACAATAAAATTCCTAATGGGAAAAGATCCAAAACTTTAATAATTATTTTGTATTAAAAAAAAAATCTAGGTTTACAAAATACCTTTACTCCCAATATATTTCCTTTTCTTTTACAAATCTTAGCATTTTTAAATGTCTCATAACAGCATATTAAGTGCTTTCCAATAGTCTTTTAGTGAGTTGGTCTGCAGAAATATGCCATTATCACAGAAGCATATTTATATTCATAAGTCAAAGGGGAGTTCCCAAAACAGTTCATAAAATTTGACTTCCCTTTAGGGAGTAAACTTTAATATTCAAGTATTATGAACAGTAGTTAATTATAGCCTATCTCAAAAGATGCAACTTAACAAATCAAATTCCACCACACTTAGTAGGTTAATTGAAAACAAGTTTTTGAAGATATTCCTTTAAAGTGACTTGCAACACAAGAGAATCAATTAAAATTTTTAAAAGCTGCTTTTCCCCCTAAAAGTGAAAAATAACTAAATGCAATTAATTAACTCTCCAACTTGTATATACATTTTTCAATTTAGAAGCTTCTTAATTTCTGGCTGGTTTCCCTGTCACACAATAGGCTTCTCAAGCCAATTCACTAAACTGTTGTTTGCTTAGGAAAAAAACACCTTATTATTAATAACCTAAGCAAAAGATAGTAAGAGAAGTAAATCTGCTGGATAATGTATGTATTCTTAAGATGTAATCATAAGTTTTGAAAATATAATCAGAAATTTCATTTCCTAAAAAGACTATCCACAAAATGTTAATAATTATTGTTACGTAGGTATATATTATGCTATTCCCTTAAAGACACACACACATACACACCTTTCAAAGCCCACTCAAATATCATCTGCAACTGATGCCTTCCAGATATGAGCCTTCTCTTTTGAACCCCCTGAGCACTTTATGATTTTATGGCATTTACCAAGTTCTTCCTTAAGTTTCAATCAATCAATCAAAATATATGTAATAAATAGTAAGTCTTAGGCACTGCAACTGGGAGCTAGGCCAAAAAGAACCATTGGGTTTTTCTTAATAAAGTTTTTGTACTATTTTATTATTTTAGAAGTGCAATGTGTTTCTTACAGAAAATCAGAAAGGAAAAAAAAACATTATATGAAGAACATAGGAAACACGAATAAATTGTACTTATTCAGAAATAACCACCACTAGCCTTCAGAAAAGCTTTTCAGATCACTTGATCTACATGAACATACATATTTTTTTCTTCACCCAAAGTAGCAGGATACCACACATAATGTTTTGTTATCTACTCCTATTTTTTCCTACTTATTAATGTATTCAATACAACTGTTAGAATTTTGACAGGCAAAGATACAGAAGAGTATTAAGGCAGAAGGACCATGAGAGGTCTAGATGTGAAAATTGGGTTGTTTTATTCTTTAGCTTAATTACACCACTTGTAGGTGCAAACAGGTATGTTGAAAGCTTGAAGTAAAGACCAGAAAGGGGCGGGGAGCAAAGTAAAACACCAAATTCACAGTAAGTGGTAAGCGGTATCCTTGGTGTTGGCGTTATTATTTCTACAATTCTCACCAAGTGCCCTACTATTTAGTACCCCAGGAGATTAGGTGGTTAGGTACAGCACCATAACCGTAACTAGGAATACTACCACCCCTTATGGAATTCACAGTTTATCAAGTTCATTAATTCATTCACACATATATATAGCAGAGGTGCTGTTAGGTGCAGGGCATACAGATGAGTAAGGGTAGGCTCTGCTTTCAACAGCAAAAAAACATCAAGCCACCCTTCAGTAGGAATTGAATTTTAAAAACGAGAAATGACAACCTCACACCAATTAGGATAACAACTATCCAGGAAAAAACAACAACAAATAAAACAAGTGTTGGTGAGGATGTGGAGAAACTGAAACCCTTGTTCACTGCTGGTAGGTAAGTAAAATAGAGCAGCTGCTATGGAAAACAGTATGGTGGTTCCTCAAAAAATTAAACAGAATTATCATATGATCCAGGAGTATCACTTTTGATATATATACCCCTCCCCAAAGTAACAGCAGAGACTGGAACAGATATTTGTACACTCATGTTCATAGTGGCATTACTTACAATAGCTAAAAGGTACAAGCAACCCAAATGTCTGATAGATGAATAGAAAAACTAAATGTGTGGTATGTACATACAATGGAGTATTATTCAGCCTTAAAAAGAAAGAAAATTCTGACACGTTACATGGGTGACCCTTGAACACATTATGCTAAGTGAAATAAGCCAGTCACAAAAAGGCAATTAATTTGATTTATGTGGTACCTAGTAGTCAAATTCAGAAAGAAAGTAAGTAGAATGGTGGTTACCAGGAACTCCAGGGACAAGAGAATGAAGTGTTATTGTTTAATAGGTACAGACTTTCAATTTTGGAAGATGAAAAAGTACTGGAGAAAGACAGCGGTGATGATTTTATAACAGGTGAATGTACTTAATGACACTGAACTATATACTTAAAAATGGTTGAAATGGTAAATTTTATTTCATATATATTTTGCCATGATTATAAAATAATTTTTTGAGTAATACCTGTAAGTACTACTATGAAATATCCAGGTTATATTGTAAGTGAAAAAAGGTAATGAAAACAAACAGTATGACACTATATAAAAGAAAAGTGAAACAATATATAAATATAATTATAAAACATTTATAAAATATATTTACAATTTTTTAAAGTATATTTTATTGATTCTGTTGTTACAGCAGTCCCAATTTCTTTACCCTTTGCTCCCTTCTTACCAGTACCACCCTTCCCTCCAGCAATTCCGCAACCCCTTAGTTCATGTCCATGGGTTGTGCATGTAAGTTCTTTGGCTTCACCCTTTCCTATATTATTCTAAACTTCCCCCTGTCTATTTTGTACCAACCAATTATGCTTCTTAATCCCTGCATCATTTCCCCATTTTACTCCCTTCCCCCTCCCAGCTGGTAACCCTCCAAATAATCCCCACACCTATGCTTCAGTTCCTATTCTGGTTTGCTTACTTGGATTTTGTTTGTATTTTTTTAGATTCATTTGTTGATAGTTGTGAGTTTGTTGTCATTTTAATGTTCATAGTTTTGATGTTCCTCTTCTTAAATAAGTCCCTTTAACATTTCATATAATAATGGCTTGGTGGTGACAAACTCTTTTAACTTTACCTTGTCTGGGAAGCATTTTATCTACCCTTGCATTCTAAATGATAGCTTTGCTGGATAGAGTAGTCCTTGCTTTTCATCACATTGAATACTTCTTGCCAGTCCCTTCTTGCCTGCAGTTTCTTTGGAGAAATCAGCTGATAGTCTTCTTATAGGCACCCCTTTGTAGGTAACTCTCTGCTTTTCTCTTGCTGCTTTTAAGATTCTCTCTTTATCTTGAACTTTTGGTATTTTAATTAAAATGTGTCTTGGTGTGGTCCTCTTTGGGTCTAGCTTGTTTGGGACTCTGTGCTTCCTGAACTTGTATATCTATCTCCTTCACCAAATTTGGGAAGTTTTCCTTCATTGTTTTTTCACATAAGCTTTCTTGTTCTTCCTCTTCTCCTTCTGGCACTGCTATGATTTGGCTCTTGGCCCATTTAAAGTTGTCCCAGAGGTTCCTGAGCCTCTCTCCTCATTTTCTTCAATTCTTGTTTCCTCATTCTGTACTGGTTGACTGTTTTTTTCTTCCTTATGTTCCAAATCATTGATTTGAACCCTGGTTTCCTTTCCTTCACCATTGGTTTTGTGTGGATTATCCTTCGTTTCATTTAGGATAACCTTCACTTCTTCCCTTATGTGTTTGCCATACTTAAGCATATCTGTCAAGCCTGTGAGCATCTTTATCACCAGTGTCTTGAACTCTTCATCTGTTAGGTGGGCTATCTCCTCATCGCTTAGTTCTCCCACTAAAATTTTGATCCGTTCCCTCTTTTGAGTCATACTTCTCTGTCTCCTCATCTTGACAGGCTCCAGTGTTTGTTTGCCTCTGTGTCTTAGGTAGAGCTGTCGTTCCTGTTACATTGTAAGGGGTGGAACCTTAGGTATTTGTCAGTACAGGGCGACCCATTTCACCACACTATGGTGCTTTGTTGGGGAGGGATCCAAGAGGGAACAATGCGGCCCGCTCATCACTTGCCCATCTTCCAGGCACCTCTCCCACCTCCTTACGGGACTGGTGCCTCTAGCTGTTGCCCTGGCCATTGTTCCCAGAGTGGGTGGGTCTGCGGATTTTCTAGGACCATGGGGGCCCTTTAAACAAGCAGACTCTGCTGAGAGACCAGCACTTTCTTCCTCCATCCCAACCCCCAGTGGTTTGCACAGTCAGAAGCAATAAGGCTGTATTTTCCCCAGCACTGGGACTGTGAGCTGAATGGTCTGATCTGGGGCTGGGAATGCTCCCCAGGTGTCCCTCCTCACTTTTTAAAATGTGTAACTGCATTTTCCGCCAGCCTGCCACTGCCGCCGCTGCCGCATCTGCTGCCACCACACCGCGTCCTCTCTGCCCCAGCTCCGCCCCTCCTACCTGTCTGAATGAGTATTTCTTCTTTATATCTTTGTTTCTTGGACTTCCATGCAGCTCAATTTTCTGAAACTTCTGGTTGTCTCTAGTTCTGAGGAAGTTTTATTCCTTCTTAATTGCGAAGGGAGATGCAGCGAGTCTGTCTACGCCTCCATCTTGGCTGGAAGTCTATATTTGCAATTTTTAATGGAAGTATAAACAAAAACATTTTTCACTGACTACCTTTAGGTTGAAACAAGAACACGACAGAGGTGAGAAAGCCAGAAACTGGGTATCTTGAAATGTACCTTGTTCTACATATAAAGTTTTAAAACATGATTATACAATAAAATAAATTAAAACCAAAAGAATTTGTCATTCCTCAAAACCAAAATGAAACATATGAACCTAACTGTGAATTGAGTTTAACCACAGATAAGAAGTATTTAACTTGAAAACACAGTATTTGATTGTATATCCTTGGTAAAAGACACCCTTAGGAACAAAAAGTACCAAAAAAATCTTAAGCTGCTTTTAGTAACCATATTGTTTGTAATAATATTGCAATTATTCTGAAATTATACAATGTGTATAATAAAGCTTCACTATAAAAAAGAAACAAAAATAACACTTAAATAAAAACTGCAATATTATTTGAATTGAAAGTATCAGTAAAAACTTATGATGTACTTTTTTTTCTATTACAGTTGTTCCACTTTTTCCCCCATTGCTCAACCCCATCCCTTCCTCCACATCCATCTCTACCCCGTTACCCCATAGTCCATGTCTATGGGTATGATATACTTCCTGAAAAAAAAAAAGTAGTTCTAGCTCTGTCCATGAAAAGGCCTAAAAATGATTAACCTAGTATCAATAGGCTTAGCACCCAGATAGTGGTCTTTAAATATCCTTTCCAACTAAAAAGAACCAATGCTCCCTAGATAAACTAATGATTCAAGGTGTGAAAATTAATAAAGGAAACCTCAATTAAAATTAGAGCTCAATAAAATTAGAGCTAAGAAGGCCTATTAGAGGGAGCTCTCAAGTATTATCAGTCATAGCCAATTATGCCAAATAGGAAGACATCAATTAATCAATTAATCCAGTTACAGACCCCAACCAATTGGAAAAATGTGCTTGCACAGTAAGTACATCTACTTTACTACTCCAGCAAGAGGAAGGTTTTCTTCTTGCCCAGCAATTACACCAGCCAATGGAAACAGTGCAGCTCAACCGATGAGAAGTCATAATCACCTATAAACTCTTACTTTCCTCCAATGAACTTTCATTGCTCCTTGCTGGTAACTTCCTTGCCCTGCCCTCCTTACTAAAGCCTTCCATCTTGTATAATCCCTGCTTGCTAGATAAGATGTTGCCCTGTTTGTAAATTGTTTAATAAAACCAACTAAGTCATTAAACTTAGTTCAAATTTGTTTATAAACAAATATTTGAGGCAGAATTTTATGAAATGGACTTAGATCATACCAGAAAGCAAAGAAGCTATTAGAAACCACTAGAGTACTGTAAAAAACTCAGGAGCTACCTTGAAGAGGCTCCCACTAACAAAGATGGAATAGATTGAGCCCCAATAAGAATAATAATTGTAATGAACTGAAACACATCAAATACGTTAAAAATCCATGCGTTTATAATGATACTTAAAAAAAAAAAAGATTTCACTGGCCACCTTTGAAGATCAACTTATCCTAAAAACTAATAAAGGAGTATGATCAGGTATTGAATATTTATCCTGTCTTTCACATGTAAACTGTACATAAAAGTAACTCACGAGTCTAGTAGTCAAAGAGAGGAAGTTCCTATTTATTTTTTTAAAAATTTTATTTACTTACTTTTAGAGAGAGGGGAAAGGAAGGAGAAGGAAAGGGAGAGAAACATCAATGTGAGAGAGATACATTAATCAGTTGCCTCTCCCACACACCCAACTGTGAACCTGGCTAGCAACCCTTTCTGGGAATTGTACCAGCGACCTTTTGGTTTGCAGGCCAGCGCTCAATCCACTGAGCTACACCAGCCAGGGCGGTTCCTATTTATAAAGTATTCCAGCTGAGAAATGAAGATGATAAATTAGAATATCACCATTTTGCAAACCCTAAATAAAATTATTGATCTAGGAAATCATCAATGACTGCTAAAATTATAGAATGACAACTCGATATTATGTGCCTATGAAGTGTCCCCCCCCCCCACTCCATCCCCCAAAAAAGAAATCAAAGGACACAGAGGAGCATGGTAAATAACACCACAGGGATGCAATTAGCAAACTAAAGACTATGGGAAACTCTACAGGGCAAAGATCTTTATTACAAGGAAAAAGGGAAAGGGGGGAAGGGAAGGAGAAACTATATATTAAAAGAGACTTTTCAATTGATTTGGAAAGTCAACTACAGAAAAATGTGAAGCACTATGAGAACTTTGTACATAATTGTGTATTTGAAAATATTAAGGAAGTAATAAATATATGGTGTTTATATATTTTCAGAGTCCTTACTGTACAGAGTTATTAGATTGGCCAAAAAGTTCCTTTAGTTTTTTTCCATAAAATAAAAGACATTTTTTGATTTTCACCAATAACTTTATTGATTTGGATATTTTGAATACGTCGGCTATCTACCACATGGTATAACGCTGATTGTTCTCAATTAATGTCTTGATTTGATTGCTATCAACTTCAACTGGTCTACCCGACAGTGGGGCACTGTCCAGCAAGAAATCTCCAGCATGAAACTTTGCATACCACTTTTGACACATTCCATCAGCACCTTCTTCATACACTGGACAAATTTTTGTCTGCATTTCAATTGCATTTTTACCATTCTTGAAATAAGAAAGTATAACATGCTGAAAATGTGTATTTTCTTCTATCTTCAATATTAAAACAGCTACACAAAAATTCACCAATTTTGATTAGGTTTTTTTTTTGTAATGCACACTGATATGACAGCTGTCGCAATATAATCTAACAAAATTGTTTCAAATGAAGTTAAAGACAACTAAGTGCTACTAGAGCCATCTTACAGGGGGGAAAAAAAATGAACTTTTTGACCAACCCAAAACATATATGGAAATATTTATGGATGAAATTATGGTGCTTGAGATTTGCTTCAAAGTAACCAGTTGGGTGTGAGGTCATAAATGAAACAAGACTAGCTATAATTTGATAATTTTTAAAGCTGGATGCTGAGTATACGACATTTATTATACTGTTCTGTGTTTATATAACTGAAATTTTCCATAACAAAAAATTAGAGAAAAAAAGCGCTAAAATTTGGGTTTGGATAACTGGAAGACTGGTTCAAACATCCTTTATTTTTAAAGAACCATAAAGGATACCAAGGATGTTCAGACAGGCTTTTAGCTCTGTGTTCCCACTAGTCTGTCCCATTGCCAACTTCCCATGTTATAGAAAATCTTTAATGAGAATGACAAAAGAAAACAAGAAATGGAAGCAAACACAAACCATCCCAGGAGTTTTTCCTCTAATTTTCCCACAGAGATTTAGTTTCTCTTAAAAAAAAAAAAAAAAGAGTAGACAAGCACTCAACCTCCCAAAGAGATTAGGGTGACAGGCAACAAAGAATGCTTTGCATTCACAGAGCACTTTAACTTTTTAAAGCTCTTTAACATACACATGACTATATCATTTGATCTTAACAATAACCTTGTAAAATGGACAGGGAAAACTTCACTTCCTAGAGGAAACCAACACAAAGAAGCCACAGAACTAGTTAGCAGAAAACAAGTCTTTTCATCCCATTCTAGTACTTTTTTTTCACTAAACTCTTCCTCTACTATTCAATTTAGTTATTCAGGATGGGAGTAAAGGCTCCTCAGATCTCTTTTATTACCACTAAAGCCACAAATACCTGATAACGTGTGGGCTGGTAAAGGTAGTTACTGTACTGACAACTTGTTGTCCATGCTGTACAGCTCCCAAAAATTTACTTAGAAGTACGAAGAGCTCAAAATGGTTTGAGAAACTCAAGAATAAGAATTTTTTTCCTATCAAAAGCCAATGATACTCAAGGGGAAAAGAAAGTCATCAAGTTAAGAAGTTATAAATATTAAAAAAAAAAAAAAAAAAAGAAGTTATAAAAATTTAGCCCTGGCTGGTTTGGCTCAGTGGACTGGGTGCTGGCCTGGGAATCAAAAAGTCATGAGTTTGATTCCCAGTCAGGGCACATGCCTGGGTTTCAGGTCCCCAGTTGGGGGTGTGTGAGAGGCAACCGCACATTGATGTTTCTCTCCCTCCTTTCCCCTCTCTCTAAAAATAAACAAATAAAGTCCTTTTTTTTTAGTTATAAAAATTTAGTGCGTGTGTGCTTGTGTATAGATGTGCATGTTCTGGAAGGTAGGGTAGAGAAATAAATACATTAACAATATCTTCTTTTCCAACTTAATAAATTGATACTTATCCTATTATTTAAAAATGTCCCAATTTCAATGGAAGTACAGACTGAGTCTCTATATACAATAAAAGAACACCTAACTTGCTGATTGCAAGTAATCAAATTTGAGATAACCAGATCCTGCACTTTCTCTCATCTGTGCATCCTAGCTCACTCCCATTTACTATCCTGTTGCATGCATTTATTTTGACTCACCAAACATCAGAAGAGGAATAAACCAGGCAGGCTTGAAGCCTGGGCCTGCTAAAAGATGCTACACCTAGGAAATCGCCCTTCAATTCAAGTTCCACTGTGAACACTCAAGTGTGTTTTGGGATTACCTGCTCCAATTACTTGCTCCTGGCAGAAATGTATCCAAATTCCTGGATGAAGGGTGTCATCAATAGATATAAGTCCTTCTAAGGACCCAAGAATTCTTCCCTCTGGAAGTGTGTTGACTTCTGAGTAGCTAAGTCTTTTACTATTACAGAAACTTCACATTCTTAAACTGTCAGATGAGTCTTTCTGTCAGTGTAGCATCACTGTCCTAATATGACAACCATGATACAAGCAACTTCCCCAATATTAATTACTTCAAATCACTAGAGCCTTCTCGTACAAAATATTACCCACTTAGGTGCTCTCCCTAGGATGTGTGAAATTCAAACTGAGGTAACCTCATTTCCAATAAAATATCTAGACTACATGTGCTTATTTGAGAAGAAAATAGAGATAGCTTAACACAAGTATCATCTTTCTAGTACTTTCTCTGTAGGATCACTTAGAAATGGAATTTGGAATAGAATCAACATTTGCAGATCCCCTATTGTGTGCCATGAACTGTGGTAGTTACTTTATAAATCTCTCATTTAATCCTAACAACCCTCTGAGATATTTTTGTTATTGATGTTTTTTCACAAATGAAGGAACCAAGACTCTGGAATGTTAAGTGACTTCAGTCCAAAGTCTTAAATTTACTACATGGCACAGCCAAAAGGTGAGTCCAAATCAGTACAAATATCTTTATGAGTCGCTTACCACTTTGCTTTCCAAAGGAGCTGTACTAACTTGTAATGATATTAAAAACAAGAGTACTCCAACTTCAATTTTTGTGTGTGAGAAAACTGATGGCTTTAATACACAACAGGGCTACAGTGCCTGGAACCACATTACTGCATTAACCTTTTGAATGCCAACATCGCTGTGACCAATGCTGACAAATTTTCCCAAAAGTGACAGCCTCGCTCCCAACGACTTTTTGATAGCTATAAATGTAAATAACAATGGAATAATTCATATTTTATGTTTTGTTCTCTTTTTTGTACCTCAGGTTATATATTGATATAATTTTTCTCATGTTGATCCAAATATCGAATTACAGATGGCATTCAAAGGGTTAAACCAATACCCATATTCATATTCATATATCCTAATCTGACAATCTTTATCAAATCTCCCTTTACTAGTTAGACCTTGTGTGCTCAGAGGAGGAGCAGACAATGTTTTGTTCAACCTCCATAAAAGCTTCAAATATTTGGAATATATAAGAGGCCCTTTACATTTCTAAATCTATGAATAATAATCTTTCTACAAGTTTTCCCAGACAGATTTACGTTAGTCTACTTAGAAGTACTGAACCTTTGAGTTATATTATAAAAGGAAGAATTTCAAAACATGTAGGCTTCAATTTGCTGAAAGCATTGTAACAATGGATTAAAGACTAAAGTACAAAACATTCTCTGTAAATTATGTGTATCATATAACTACATTAATATGAGAAAATGGGTAAATGGTAAAGTCTATCACTTTTTAGAGTACTTACTATCTTCCAAGTACCTTATACAAGTATTTTCATTTTCTACCTTACAAAAGCTTATATGATTATTAACTCCATTTTACAAGCAAAGAAACTATGGTAAGGGAAGTTCACATAACATGCCAGCTAGAAAGTGATAGAACTAGAATTCAGGTCTGTCCAAATCCAAAAACTATGCTCCCTTACTGCCACCATTTACCGTGTCCTTGTTCTTATCTGGTAAACATAGCCTTGTCCATAATTCTTAAACCAGTATGGAACCACATATATACTTACTAAAACCTATTATTAACTATATCCATTACTTTGTCATAGTTTCTAAAATAAAATCATTAAAAGTGCCTAAAAAATTACTATTAAAAAACTTTACATAAATTTTCATGAAGTCCTGAGATGTCAAGAACAGATAATTCACACACCAAAAATTTTTTGTTGCTTCAGAGTTATTGTTCTTAAAAAACAAAAACAAAAACTGATGTAAACATGGTAAGGCCAGGAAATCATTTTAAGCATTTAAGAAAATTCAAATATTGTAAACCACCATCCTAAAGGCTGAACAAAAAACACACTTTTCAAAATCACATTACCATCAATACTTAATGACTCCGTCGTCGTCGGCAGCCGTCCGTCTCGAGAGACGATGGTGTAGCTTCTTAAGAGTCTATCTGCACCGCCGAGAATGGTTGTGCAGTCCGACTCGGGAGTGACACCGTATCTGTCTCCTCCCGTGTTGAATCAACATCTTGCGATGACGCTGAAGCTACAGAGCCTGGGCAGGGTAATATGGAGGGTCTGCTGTTGCCCATGCAGTAGACCCCCGCTCTCTTCGCAGCTGAAGGGTCCAAGGGAAAGACGGAGTCAATACAGCTTGGCTTCAGGTGCGCCGCAGGAGTTGCCGGTGTTGACTACAACGTCAAACCGCCTTAGGGACTCCGGCTCCGGATTTTCTGTCGGGGTTTACTCCCTTAGCCTTTCCCCTGAAGAGGTATGCCGCAAGGCAGCGGAGGTTTTTTGGAGTCAGAGTTTTCCTTCTCTGATGTACCCTGACTGGAAGATCGAACCAGCGACACTTAGCTCGCAGGCCGACGCTCAATCCACTGAGCTAAACCAGCCAGGGCGAAATACTTAATGACTAAATTATGAATATTATACCTAAAGTTTTATTACCAGCCAAATAACAGAAAAGATGTGATCAAAACTTGGACAATCTTAAACTTTTAAATGGATATTACCTACCACGTTCTAGTTGTTTCAAGCTTCTTTATAAAAGTATGACTAAAAAACAAGCCAGATAACGTTCCCCAAACATCAATTCTTCAAACTCTTACGAGTCTGAACCTAAATACAGAACTTTTTAATGTACAAGATGTAGTTTAAAATAACATATTCTTTCCATTAATTATCAGACACATTTGTTAACAGGACAACATAAGAATCATTTTCTAAGATATGTCAAAGAATAGATTATCTTACCTCCATTGCTAGAGCTGCTGTCTGTTGGTCATAATGATTCAGAAGATTAGGCATGAAGGTAGTATTATAAGGCAAATCTTGGCACATCCTCAACGTAATAGGTTCACAAGAAAACAAACTGTGCCCACCTATATGCCCCACAAACATAGTCAAAGGCCAAAGATAGGAGACGATCCAATTCATAGCCATCCTTCTTGGATCTGAATGAGATTTGGATGATCAGGCCTATTCAATATGTATTTTAGATATCTGTACACCTGCAGGTCTCAGCTTGAAGAAGTACTTCTTCTATATCTTACTATTAAGTTCTCCAAACAGGTAAATACTCTGCACCGTCAGAGGTTTGTTAGCTTGGTCTCACAAAAGGCATTTGTTTTTGGTTTCACAATACGGGAAAATGACATCATCTTGTCTCTTCTTTTCATTTTATTACATAGGGCACAATTGGCCAACATATCGAGTTGATCAACCGCATTCCCAAACGATAGATTCCATCTTAGGAGAAGAGCTATTTCTTCCTTTTTCTTCCTTTGACTGAAATATCTGAAAAGTAGTTTTTTAAAAATGAGAGAAATTAGTCATTTCCTCTCAAAATATTGTAGACTTGATATAAAATCTTTGATGTGCTCAATGTTGTAGGATACAAAATCAATATACAAAAAGTTACATTTTTATACACTGACAATTAACTATCAGAAAGAAAAATAAACAACCTTTGATGAGAGAAAGCATACTGACCTAACAGATAAGATACATAGGTATCTCATAAAGATATAGTATAGTTTTTCTACCTTATCATTTGTTATAGATATATTTTAAAAAGCATTTAAAATATAAAATAATATTAAATGTCAATTGTAACTGACAAGTTTTTTAAAAACCAGCATTTAAAGGCAAATTTTCTTCCCTCGGTTGTTTATATAACATATGGTTTAATTTGTCTTATTGATAGCAATTTTTAATTTCCCACAAGCTGTTATTGACCCATTTTGGAAAATATTCATGCTGTTGTCCTAAATGTTATTTAAATAGCTGCCATACTTATAATCTAAGTTATTGAATTTTAAATTTATTTTATGTATTTTAATCATTAATAGT
Source organism: Furipterus horrens (assembly GCF_987537825.1). Classification (NCBI taxonomy): domain Eukaryota; kingdom Metazoa; phylum Chordata; class Mammalia; order Chiroptera; family Furipteridae; genus Furipterus; species Furipterus horrens. The sequence continues at coordinate 35,448,928 of NW_028327180.1, forward strand.
GCATTTTTACATTAGTTGATTTGGCAGAAGGTATCTGAAAGAGAGAAAATATAAATAAAACAAAAAAATATGGATTCAAGCCTCTTAGCAGCTGTGTGAATGAAAACATGCCACTTCTCTGAACTCAGAATTTTCTTCCTGAAAATATCACCTCTCTTAACAAGAATGATACAGAAGTAAATTATGAGGGAAAGTATATAAAAGTATAAATGATAAAGCAGCAACAAACACTGGGAATTTTTTAAACTGAATTAGTTTATATAAAGGCTACCTTTATCAACCAATATTAGTCTGGCAAAAAGAATGCTCTAAAAGTAATATCAGGAAATTTTTCCAACATTGCATCATCTTTTTAGATAGCACAAAAATTTAGTGCCACGCACAGACGCTGAAATATTTGACCAACAAATATTCCAATACACACAGCCAGGCTGCAAAGAATAGAAATAATCACTAGAAAGTCAAAGCAGGACTAGGAATGATTCCCAGTTCGTTTCCACTAAGCATTAGAATCTCTGACTTTCCACTACTCTTCTAGGGGCAAAATACTTATATTGTTTGGGGATTGGGAGGATGTGGGTGGATTTGAAGGCAGGTCTGGTAGGAAAAAAGCATACTCTCAGTTACAATACTTTATTTGGTTTAGAGATGATGTTAAATTTGCTCATATTTCATTTTATTTTTGTTTCATATGCACTGGCTATTTCTGTGTTTGTTGTAGAGAGCCTTGTTTGGGAAAACATGAGAAATTCAGGTTGAGAAATTCTCAGAGACCAAGGTTAATTAGACAACTTAAATATTAGGGCTCATACCAGCTTAGACCTTACTGGTTCGGCTTAAGCAGGGCAAGAAACTGTCCTGCATTGCACTGATTATCAATGACTGGAACCTCTTCATCCCAAGCTTGAATTACTAGGCATAAAAAACTATTTGGAGAAAGTAAAGGAATAACCAAATCGTCCCAAATTTTCTTGAGAAGTGGAAGAAGAGGGAAGTCTATGACCTCTAGAATTAGTAACACTAAAGTTATGACCATTCCCTGCCCCAAATGCCTCTCTATACCAAAATCTCTAAATCAAAAATCTTTTTAAGAGTTTCTTGGCATGCCTTTCTTTCCTCCTTCAAGTTGGCCCCAGAAATATGAAATCTGGTTATAGAAAACTGATATTAGTCATTTATATTTAAGCTTAATGGCCATGCAGCACCATAACAATTACGCATATCATTAAACATGTGTCAAATAACTCCTGAAAGCTTTATTAGGTCACAGCATTAAAGCATCCATGTAAGTTCAGTCTTTGTAGTTTGTTGCTTATACAGCATGTTCATCTGCTTGCAACTAAAAAAAATTAAAGGGAACATTGCTCCCTATTAAATGTGTATATAATAATAAGAATTTCAAATATTTCACTGGACAAATGTTTTTTCAAGAAGTGATGGGTTTCAAATTTATGGTTCAAAGAATACTACCATATAAAACTTGAGGAAGAAACTGAGCAATACCCATTGGGTCTTTAAAACTAGATGAGACTTCCCCTTAACACTTTTTCCTACTCCATCTATTTTACCTGATTTATTCTCAATTACTCCTTTTGTCTGATTTGGAAGTAAAACTTCCCCACCATATTATAAGCTTCCTTTATGTCCTAAGACACACATATTACCATATCAAAACTTTTGTAAACTCTATTATGTTAGGGTGGGTTAGGAAAATAATCTTAATATATCAAGATTATATTTATGATTATTAAAATAAATAAGTCAAATGAAGTGAGACAAAAAATAAGAAGAGTAGAAATAGTAAAGAATTTATATGTCCCCCAAATTAGAAGGTCTCTAATTTTAATGTGTAGTAGATTCATGGATTCCTCCAGAGGTCTAAGATTTCTGAATCTCTATAGAATAAAATGCATTCTAACCATTATCTCAGGTACTCTTTCAAGTGCTCCATAAGTTATGTTTTGAGAAATGCTATCCTGAAAGAGAATAACTTAAGAGAGCATAAGTATATTTGAATATAATTATATGCTTAGCAAAAATAATACATGAAATGAATTTTTAAAATAAAAGCAGCTAAAGAATACTGTAATAGAAAGATGGGAAAAGGACATGGATTTACAAAAGAAATGCAATAACCAACACATAAAAAGATATTCAACTTGACTAACAACAAAAAATGCAAATATGAGATTTTCAATACTGAAAAAACTATTACCAATTAGCTGATTCAAATGGTATACACATTAAAAAAATTTTTTTAAGCCCTGGCTGGTGTGGCTTAGTGGGTTGAACGTTGGCCTGGGAACCAGAGTCGCCAGTTCAATTCCCAGCCAGGGCACATGCCTGGGTTGCGGGCCAGGTCCCCAGTTGGGGGAATGTGAGAGGCAACCACACATTGATGTTTCTCTCCCTCTCCTTCCCTTCCCCTCTCTCTAAATATAAATAAAATATGTTTAAAAAAAAATTTTTTTAATGTGTATTTCAAATTACTCTTTGATAATATAATGAAATATTTGCTTCTAATCAGAATCATGTGAGTGTGGGTAGCAATAGTCATTTTTCAAAAGGTAGGGTCATCCATGGAAAAGCTGTAAGTTGAGGTTCTAGACATGCAGACCATAGAGAAGATTCCGGACCCAAACAGATCCTACCAAAATACAGCAACTTGTTAAATAAAGGTTAACAGTTGTTTTATCATTCTTATTGATAGTATATTTTACTAAAAAAGGTCTGCAGAATTTCAACTAAGTAAAGGGACCAGCTGGGTTAACATAAGTGAAGTGAACAGCTTTAGGAGCCAGGGGCCAGCAAAAAGTGAGTGATACAGCAACGATTTATTCATGCCATTCCTGTGGGAAAACAGGCACATTCATTTCTTCCTAAAGCAACGTAAGATATTTAAAAAACTAATTTCAGATAAAGTTACTTATCATTCCATCGGAAAACAAAAAGGACTAGATACAGTTAAACCTACATTTTAATTTTTATGAATGTGTAACATCTGGAATCTGATATTCTCCTATTAGCAGTTTTCTTTAGATAATTAAAAAGTAAAAGCCCTTAAAACAAGTTTAGTATTTGTCCTGAAGGACGGCAATAAAGGAGACCGGGATACAACCTTGGAATGCTGTCTTCCCAGGCTGGTTGCAAAGCCAGACCCAATGAACAGGAGGTGGCAACTGTGAAGAGAAAAGCAGCTGAATCCCAGTAGAAACAATGACAAAAGTGGGCCCTGAGGGCTTGTCAAGAGGGTCCTGAAACAAAAGATTATGTTCAGCAATTCTATTCCAATTTACACTCTCTGTACAGAAAGTGATCCCTTTCATCATTCTCAGTTTAGATTTAATTTTCTTGACACCCTATATATGTAGACAACATTTTGCAATTCCAGTTCAGAAATAACCACCTAAAGGTTGCCTCACACACAGTGGCTCTAGTGTGAAAACAGGAGGAATATTCTTTGTCTTTTCTCAGTTTTCTAAGAATGCATCACAAGAATTAGCAATGACTACCTCTAACAGAGCTTTTTCTCTCAAGGACATTGTCTTGTGAGACAAAATATTTTCTCAGAGCATTCTCACTGCTCTAAGTGTTACATTCCTTTTCCTAAAACCCATGTGGTCGTTGGCCTTTTGTTCTGCACATCTTATTCTTTAAAAAATAAATTCATTCTCAAAATTCGCCTCCTTGTTGCTAAAGGAAGGTTTATATAACTTTATATTTAATTTATAGGATCTAGATTCCTATTAATCTCAGAGTATCTATTTTCTGATTTTTCTTACTTTGTCTAATTTTTAAAGTCCATCTTGTCATCTGCTGATTACAACTAACAGACTAATCTTCCAATGTGCTGAGTGATGGGGATTTAAAAAACATGAAAAACAACTAAATCTAACTTCAAAATTAAAATGAATGGTGGGCATCAAAATCCAGTCCATTTTACAAATTACAAATTATTTCTAAGACTAAGAAAAGCAAATCTTTTTAATACTAACCTGAAAACAAAAGTGCAAAGTTAAAAGATGGCCAGATTCTTAAAAAAAAAGGGGGGGGGGGCTGAAACTCTGACCCAGCTTCCTTGTATGGTTTGTATGCTTTAACTATAAAATTATTTCAGTAAGATAAAATGTAGAGAACAGTATTTGCTTTTTTTTAAGCCCACTAGCCAAGTTATATCCATGTCAAACTTTATTGGCAATGCGCTCCTTGGATCCACCCAAACTGTCGATACTTTTCAGCATAATGAATTGGAAAGCAAAGAGAGAGAAGTCATTTTTGACACACGATCAGTTAAAACTCCTCTCTAGCCAGTGAAGGGTTCTTACTCTTCAAACATTTATTCCTAGGCGTAAGGAAATGTCACTATTAAAAGTCTTCCTTTCCTCAAACCCTGCCGCACATTTTTTAAAAAATCTATACTAAATAATTTCTCCAGTACATGTTTTCCAAACCATGCTTTCTATTTGTGTTATTGCTCTTTTTGTGGGCAGCTTCAGCTTTAAGTGCTATAATCCTGGAGTTTTAGGGATAAACCAGTTTTGAGGCCAACACCCCTTTTCCCTGTACAAGAGGATCAAGATAAGGTAGGAGCTGTTTCTGGTCTCCTAACAAAAATAAAATCAATACCAATCTAACATCAACAAACTACTGTGCTCGTAAGTTTTGAGGATAAAATCTTATGGTTTTACTAACACACTAATATGACATTTATGTTGGGTAGAGACATTTTTTCCTTCAAGAGGGAAACAGAGCTCTTACTGTGAGTTAAAAATTCATCTCTCCTTCCCCCATGATAAAGCTTCCACATGATACTATGCAAAGAAGGAATGTGAACTTTACTATTCAATTCCCTCAACCCTCCCTGCCTCAAGAATCTCAATCATGGAACTTCCCCCAAACATCCACCTAGATGTTCAAAGCACAAAATAAAGCTCCGGAGAACACAGTAGCCATCAATGGGGCAGTGTTACAAATTTCGGAAAGACGTGGAGGCAGAGAATATTAGCAGCCGATGGGGGGGTGGGGGGAGAAGGTAGGATGATAGGCTCCAGGAATGACTGGTTTTCCTGCTTGTTGAAAGCATTGGGTGGGGGGAGGAGGCACATGTTCTTTCAGTTAATAAAAGACAACACGGTAAGAGCAGGGCTGCATCTTATTCATATTTTATCTTCAGCTCTGTCCTTCCACGCCCGGCCAGTTAAGCTTTTACACCTCTTTCCTCCTCGCCTAACCGCGAATCTTTTCATCTGTATGTTGTGGTTTGGTAGTTCAAGTAAATGCCCCCCCCCCTTTTTCTTTCTGGAGGTAAAAGACAGTATTGATTCGCTGAAAAGTACGGATGGAAAGCATTGTCTTGAGGAGGAACTGCTTCTTCCTAACAGTAGTAAGGATGCCTTCCTTAGACTGTCACTAGGGCTGAACGAAGGCTGAGGAGGGAGGTGACACCCTCAGGATCAGGTCTTTGTTTCCTTGCTCTTTGGATTTGCAAAGTGGCCCGTTTCCCAAACATGAACATCACAGGTCTACCCAAACTACTTCTACAAAAATGAGATTGTTTGGATACTTCTATGGGGCACTCACTCAGTCCTGTATAGAGCGGCCAGTCAGCTCCGCCGCTGCCGCACCTCCCTGAATTCAGCAGGGACCAGGAATTCAAGTGCCCACTTAGACTGGGCAGGACACTGGACCTCTCTTCCAGGGCAGGTATTTTTCAACTTCAAGTCTACGCCTGTGCATAAGTTAATGGCATGTGCTTTTCTTCGGGGGGATGGGGGGGCGGCTCTTTCTCCTAGAGGTGCCTAACTCTGAGACCGCTGAGATTTACAAAGCCTCTAGGAAGATGTGAAAATGCCCTGAAATACGGGAACAGCACCTTTATTTCAGAGGCCATCTGCTTATGACCCAGCAGCACCCAGCCGTGGGAAACACTGAGCATAAAAGGGCACAGCTGGGGGAGACATTCAGGAAGGAAGGGCGACTTCGCAAACTGATGGGATGGAGGGGACAACTTTTAGGGTATGGGAATACGAGCTCAGGCAAAGGCGGAAACGAAGTCCGGGCAGGGGGAATTCTAGCGTGGGTCGTCGGCCCACCCCCAGGGCCCGGGGCGCCGAAGCCCTCCGCGCATTGTCCTCCCCCAGCGGGCCGCCGCGTCCTCCACCCACGCTCCCGGCGGGCGGGGAGTGCCACACGCCGCCGCGGCGCCGACCAAGGCAGCGGGCTCTGCTGGGGGCTCCGGGCACCGTTCCCAGCGGACAGTCTGGGTCGGGGGAGTCGGAGAGGGAGCCTCGCTCTACACTCGCACAGGTTGTCCAGCGCGGGCAGAGGACACAGAGGGTTAATAATGTCCGCGGGCATCTGCCCATCTCAGCCCTCAGCCCCCAACTCGGTTTCTCCGTATCCCCTTGGCCCGCCATCGATCCTGAGAAGCCCCTTTGACCCCCGCCAAAGCCCGGCGTCGAAATCTTTTGTTTTGGCCGCGACGAAAAGAACGATCCCAGAGGAGGAGGTGCCCGGGCTGCTGGTGGCTCTTCAGCACAGGGTTAGAGAGAAGCGGGCAGCCGCGGCGGCACCTCCTCGTTCCCCACACTCCCAGGGCCCTCTGCCCGCTAACCCGGCCGGGAGACCGCACGCCTCGGTGCTCACCTCACACCGCGGAGCCCAAGCTCCAAAGGGCGCGGGGGGCTGCAGCGCCAGCCGCAGACGGCCGCCGGTCCCTCAGGTACACGGAGCGAGCAAGGACCGCCGGCGCGCACCCCGCAGCGACCGCGAGCTTTCACGAGCGTCTGGGCGCGCGGCCCGGGAAGCGCGCGCATGCACGCGCACGCATGGCGCAGGCGCGCTGCACAGGCTCGGCCGAGCGCTCCCATTTTGAGCCGCGCTGCGGGAGGCAGACTCTTCCCGCTTCGTTGTTCTCTGTTTCGCCTCCGGAGTGATGCCCTGTACTGTGGTAACCCTGCGCAGTCGTCCCCAGCTCTGCAAGCTTTTTTATTAAATGTGCACAGTACTCTTTGCAAAACCGACCCTCCCCTGCTGAGACAGCGCGGGGACTCTCATCGTTATAATAGTATTATTGCAAAACCACCAAAACCTGGTCTGAGAACAAGAATGCCGACCGCGGGACCCGGGCATTGGAGGTGGTCAAGAGGCGGGTCACCGAGTGCTGAGAGTGGCACTGAATGCAGGTAGAGGTGGGCAACTGGCCTTTACAGAGCTCCGCGCTAACACAACAGAGCAGGCAGGGGGTTCCTGTCCTGGAACAGTACATAATCCTCTTTGCCAAGGCCTTAGTGAACAGGTGGAGACTGTGGTTATTGATGGCATTACCCATCTTTTCGCTCCTTAGGAAACGTTTTCCTTCTCTTTTTCTACGTCAACTATTTTAGGGCTGAAAATGTTCTTAGAGATCATCTAAAAGCAGTCTCTCAATTTTCTGAGGAGGGAAAGGATGCCCAGAAAGAATTAAATGACTTGCCCAAAGGCATGCAGCATTTTCATGACTAGAGTAAGTCAAGGCCAAAGCTATTCTTTTACACTATTTTACCTACCTTTCTTGCTCTTCCATTTTGTCCCCTTTCAACCTAAACTTCAGAGGCATCATTTTGTTCTGTTGATATGTGAATGTACTTAATGCTACTCAACTGTACACTTTGGTTAAAATGGTAAATTGTATATTATTTATATTTTGCCACAGTTTTTAAAAGGTGCTCAATAAAAGTTAAATAAATATTGAGTATTAAGCTTAGACAGCCATAAGTATAGTGTAACATCAAAAAAGTGACCTATGGGAAAAAGCATAATAATGAGATCTCAAGTGACATTTTCAATTTGATTAATAAATATATACTTGTGCAGTATCGGGTTTTTTTTTTTTAAGTAATGTTGATCCTTAAGCTGATTCTAAGCAAGCCAACGTGTGTTGTGGAGCCAACACTGCCTTTACTGAGGGCGAGTGGAGAGGCAAATATGTGAAAAAACATGTGTTCCTGCTTTATGTATTTCCAGATACCATTTATCTGCGGAGCCTGGAGAGATGTGCAGCTGTATGCATTTTTATGCAATTTACACGGTGTCCTTTGAAAATGTCAGGCATAGGACATATGATAGCTCACATGGGGAGGTGGAAAAGACAAAGCAATTATCACTGAATGTATCAACATGATTAAATCTCAGAAATATAACACTGAGTGAAAAAAGGCGAATTACAAGATAAGTAAATTATTACACTTGTTTAAGAACACCTAGCCATACTGTTTATGAGGACAAACATATATGCATGTGTGTGTATGTGTGTGTAAAATAAAAAATGGGCAAGTAGGTTACACATCAGTTACATGACAGTGGTTGCCTCTAGGCAGGCCAGGAAGGTAATGGGATCTGGAAAGTGTACAGAAAGGGTTTCAACTATTTATCACACACAAGAAACAAAAATGTTAATATGTTTTTAAAACTTGGGTGGGAATACAAGGGTTCTTCTTATGCAAGTCTCTAAACTTTTCTTTCTGTTTGAAACAGTTCGTTTAAAAGTAATGTCGAAGGATTGCAGACATTGAGCTGATGTGCTCACTATGAGCACAACATGAATGGTGTCATTCAAACCTGGGGGGAGAGGGGTGGGATCAGCAGTCAGACTGATGAGGTTCTGGACAAGAGGAGGCCCCGAGGGTGCTGGTGGAGATGATAGACAAAAGGCACCATATTTTAAGGGATAAAAATATTAAAATCCAACAGGGACAAAGTGTGATGCTCTCTTGTATCCCATCTCTATCATTCCATGTTGCAACTGCCAATAGAAAGGCTTTAATGAATGGGAACTTCACAGAGAGACAGCCCTCTTACAGCATGTTGTTAAAACTGCTCTCTTTCTGGATGAACCCGTTTTGAAACCATAAATGTTAACTGATGATGCATGTTAACTTAATATGGCATCTACATACCTCCCAAGGCCACCGGCCACCACTAAAGGCTTTGTTTCTTCATTTACATACAGTCTGGTTATGTGAAAAAGCCACTATGGAGTTCAAACAACCTAGGTTCTAATTTCAGTTTGGCCACTTACAGATCCTTTGTTAACTCAAGGAAATCAACCATCTCTATGAGTTTCACATTTATTTTTCTTTTTAAATTGGAGAGATACAAATCCTGCCTATTTTAAAACTATGAAACAATATAAACATAGGGTTTACATTTGTTTAAGTTGAAGGAGAGAATATTCTTATCTATTTTAGTGAGGAAAGTTTTTTATTGGGAGGTGGGAGGGTTGTTTTGTTTTGTTAGCTGCTACCTGTAAGAATGGCATTACATTTACTAAAGAAGCTCTGTCTGAAATTTTGAATTTTGGGTTATTCTCCAGCACTTTATAGTTCTATCACAGCAGCTATCACTGTGGGCCTTACGTTATTTACACGTATTTTCCAGCCTTCCGCATTAGATTCCTTTTTTTATCCTTATAATTCTCACTCTGCCCCTTATTACACAGTGGGTGCTCAATAAATTTAATTAGACTGGATTATAAAATTTCCCACGTTTGCGGTTATCATTAAGGCATGCCATCTGCTGGTTCCACAATGTATCTGTCAGTGAGCCGGAATTCCTTAATAGTCTATTTCCCACCTCCTTCCACTTCCTGTTGCAGGTGCTATTCTTTCACTGAGCCAGTCCCGAATTCTTTTTCCTCTACCCCTCTTTTACCTGTTGGCCACTCTTAAAACCTGGAAAAATGGAGTTTATACTTCGGAGGCTCGGAGTGACCAGAGCAATATCATTTTGGGCATGCTCAGGAGGTTGGCCTGATGTGGAAAACAATTATGTCTTGAATGGGGGTTTTCAATGCTGCTTGTTTCAGAATCGGATGCATCTTCGACTTAGCCTTATATTGGGAGATCGCAGTCCCTCCCACCCTCTAGCACTCTTTGTTTATATCCCTGTGCCCAATTTTGGAGCCAGCCACCTTGGATCTCCTGGCCAATCAAGAGACCACACATTGTTGCCTAAGAGACCCCGGATACCAGCGAGAGGATTTATAGACGGTGATTGGACTGCAGGCAGCTAGGGCATGGGGGCTGGGCAAAGTCAAAGAAAAAGCAACTATGGCAACACCAGCGCTTGAGGCGTGAGGAGGGAGTCGAGCTGAAAGAGGTGAGGCGGTGGGTAATGCATGAAAGCGCTGAAGGCTCTTTTGAGAGCTCCGCTCTCAGATCCTCCTGGGCCGCTCACAAGCCTTGCCAGTGCTCCTGGGGAGCAGCAGTTCAAGCGCCAGATGCTTCATACTCATGAATTCACAACTAGCAAATAATCATTTATGTGCCCATCAAGCACTAATTTTTTTTATTGTATTGTAGTTTTTGCTTTCTAACTAGTTGAGTATAAGATGAATTTGTATTTAAATTTACCCATACCCTAATGCCTGATACTTTCCTGATAAGATCTGAGGTTCCCTTCTCTAATGATACTACTGCAGGGTAGCATGAGTTGTGGGTTAGCGGAGAAACTCAATCCTATTCTGCTCTGTAAACTCCAGATGAAAACCTGATAATCCTAAATATAATCCCAGGGCTCAATTTATAATGTTCTGGGTTTCACCCTACATTTCCACTAGTTTTAATCCTTAAACTGTCCTTCCCACTGTTTCCTTCATTCATTCCATTGATTTAGCAAATATTTATCAAGCATCTGTTATGTACTATGAGATTAAGATTCAGGTGAGCAGTCTCAGAAAACCACATAAGCAGAGAAGCATCAGAGTTTTGTATCGTTTTCTCTGAGGGATCTGAAGTTCAGTGGGTCTGGGCAGATAGTGCATGAAGAGAGAGAGAAAAAAAATGAGGCTAGAAAGGTGGACTGAGATAAATTCATAGTGGACCTAGACTTGCATGCTAAGAAGTCTGGATCTTCTGTAGCCATTAGCAAGCCTCTGAGGGTTTTTGAGCTGAATAGAGACATTATCAACTAACTGGTCTTTAAAAAAATATGTCCCTAAGTGGAATGGTGGTTACCAGAGGTGAGAGGGAAGGGAATATATTGATCAAAGGTACAAACTTCCAGTTAGGAGTAATTTCTGGAAACCTAATGTACAGCATGGTGGCTTTGGTTAATAATAATATAATGTATACTTGAAATTTGCTAAGGGAGTAGACCTCAAGTGTTCACACACACACACACACACACAAATGGTAACTATAGGAGGTGATGGATGTTAAATAGTTTGATTGTTCATTTCACAACGTAAACATATATCAAAGCAGCACCTTGTACACTTTAAATATATATAATTGTTATTTATCAAAAGACGAAACTCTAGCAGTGGACTGTAAGCTTCATTAAAGCAGAAACTCTTACCTTTATACCCCTAACAGAGGCCTAACAGGTCCTAAACAAAGTTGAACAACGGTGACAATGTGAAGAAAGGCTTGGAAGATGGAATTAGAGATGTGTGACCACAGGAACTTTACTAGAAGACCAATCCTTGCTGTCAAACATGGAAATAGAACCATACATTTTGGGCTAAGGCTATAAGCCCTCTTTCTTCCTTTCTGTCCAAAGAAAAATTAAAATTAAAGATAAACATTCAGGAATAGCCACTAGGAGGGGAAAGGTCACAGAAAAAGCAGCAGCAAGTTTTCTATGTGAAAGGAAGGGAAGACATCTTGCTTTGTCTTGTTGATGGAGTGGGGGCAATTATTTTTGTGTATGTTATATAAAAATGTCTGTCTTTATAGTAGTCCTGTGGCCTATACCATGAACATGTGTGTGCATGCAGATACACACACTGCTTATCTTCTGGTACGAAGGGAGGAAGAAAAAATTGTTAAAGGATAACAACAAAAGACAGGGTAGGGCACCCCCATTTTCATGCCTCAGCAGTACTATATTACCAAGAAGGCTGTTTTTCCTGGCCAGAACCATCTCCTGAATACCAGTTTTCCTCAAGCTGATTTAAAGAAAGCCTAGTTCAAATGATTTCTAGCTCTGAGGACCCAGAAAAAATAATAATAAAACAACCAGTGCAGAGCCTTGGGGAGGCCCTAGGAAAATTCCTTTGTCCTAATTCAAAAATTGTGCTTGGCTTGTTTCCTACACAAAGTGGGAAGAGAGAGAGTTTCTGCACTTACAGCAAGAGCTTTTAACCTGGGGTAAGCAAAATTTTATGTTCATGTGCATTTTTCTAGGGAGAAGATTCATAGCTTTCATCACATTCTCAAAGAGTTATTTGGCCCTCAAAAAAATTAAAACAACTGGTTTAATATGAAGAAAGTTCAAACATAAATAAATAACAATAGAAAAAGAAATATGTAGGTTTTAACTGGGCAGATCTCGACGCAGTGACCATGCTTTGTAGCTATAATTTGCCTGCTCACATGTACTCTTATAGCTGCCAATTAATAATACTGCAATGGAATCATTTCTTATGCCTTTTGCAACCAAGCTAAATATGTGTGACTTGACTTAGATCATTAGCTATTAGGGGCTGAGAAGAATGTGAGGGCTGATATGAGCCCCCTTTATTCTAGCAGTATGATGGCAGCAGGTATTGTCTAATGCAAGAAGGTGTTGTCTAATGATGCCACTGAGGTTTTAAAACATTGGCTTTATCTTCAGCTATAACTTAAACCTGAGACATAATAGTGTATGTTAAGTGAGAGCCTAGAAGATTTCAGATCTAGCATTTGGGGGAATCCCATATCAGTCATGAACTAGTGATTTTTTTAAATTGTCCAATATTTGCTGCTGAAGAGTAATTTTTGGAACCCATAGATCAAGCAGGCAAGCCCTGGTCTTCTCAATCAATCATCACCACTGCCTTTCAATATGAAACCCACCTTCAGAGAAAAAGGAAGGCAGAAACACTGAGGCTATACATTGAAACCACCATCAATCTGCTTTAAGTGCTTCCCACCTTAAGATACCTGTTATGGCCCTCTCAAGGACAGGTATTGAAGTATCTGTGAATGATAGGATCAAAACTATGAGGTAAAACAGTTTGGTTGTAAACAACAGATTCTAGCTAAGGTGAGCAAAAGAGGAAATTTATTGCAAGGATATAAGGTGGCTCAGGAAATGGACAAGAAAACACAAGAAACTTCTGAGGAATGAGGCGACAGGAACAATTTAACAGAGCACCAGTGCTACTTTGAAAGAGCACCTCAGCTGTAAAGTAAGGATAAGCCAGCATCCATCCAACTGACCTAGCTCCATTTCGTGACCACCCCTTGGCCAGGGAAGGGGAGGCCAGCTTGATTAACCAGACCAGCAAACTCTATAAACAATGAGGGAAAAATAATTCCTCATGGAAATTACAGTGCTTTAGTAAAATGAAGGCAGACATATACTAGGCATTTAAAAACAGCACATTTCCCCCAATAAACCCCAATCTGTCTATTTCCTGAGGCTTAGTGTTTTATATTATTACATCATTCTACTTCTTACATATGTTATCAAGCTAGAACCCTTGTTACTTAGATGTCAGAAAGTTAAGAGGGGAAGAAGAAAGTTACAAGGCACAAGGATGGAATGTTTTATATTGCACTACAGTTTTATAAATTAAAATACCTCTTTCTAGCCAGTATGGTATGTTCTTAGCTAGAAGTGATTCTGGATTACCTTCCAAGTGCCAATGAAAATAGAGTTAAACAAACCTGGGTATGACTTCCAGTTCCACTTACTGTCTGTATAAGTTTGGGCCGAGCATATAGCTTAAATGAGCTTTATCTTCTCTATATAATGACCTAAAACCTACCACCTCACCAGATTGTCAGGAACTTTAATTGAGCACACAGATAAAGTACTTCCAGTAAATGTTCTTCCCCTCAATTCCTTCTCTCAACATCCTAAAATATTATATAGTATTAATGTTTTCAGTATTCTGAAGATTAGATGATTCGTTTCTTCTGATAGGTATAATTTTTCTTATGGAAGAATACCCAGTTATTTCATGATGGCATTTGCACCTCCCAAAAGCATGGATGGTCCCAAAATGCAGACAAAGATGAGTACCTGGACACCCTTAAACCATCAGCTTTTGAATGACCAGGTAAGTGACCAGAGCTATTTATCAGTTGTAGCCATGCCTTAAAGGGGGAAAAAAGAAAGTATTAAAAGTTTGGTTATCAAAAAATGAACAGCAATTATTTAGGATTGTGTAATGGATGAAAAAATGAAGGATATTTTTTCAAATTTTTTTATTAAGTCCTTGCTATGTGGGCAAGGCTGTCAATAAACCTAGTTCCTACCTGCGATGAAAATGTCTTAGATTTGTTCCTTCCTCCAGTCACTGCTCCTCTCTCTCACTCCAGGTGCTATTTCCTTCTATCACTGGTTCTCTGCTGGAACCACCAGGAATGAGAGGAGAGGGTGGCTTATGAGGAGTTCCCAAAAAAAACAGATTTTCTTGCTAGAATTGCAGTTACTAAAGCTGCACCCTTAACCAAATAAATAAAATGAATAAATCTCATCCCATTATACACATGACTCAGGTTCTCCTAGGAATTTATTTCCAACCTGCATTCTGGGGAGGCACTAGTAGAATACACTCAACAAAGGATTGCAAGGGTGGGAAGCTGACTATCATACTGGGGTATGAGATTGGCCAATCTCTGGAGATTTCTGTTCCTTCTTCGGGTAGGAGTGGAATTTACCAACTGGCCTGTGAGCTCCTATTATCAATACAGTTGACTCTTGACCAACAGATGTTTGAACTGCGCGGGTCCACTTATACATGGATTTTTGACTGTATGGGGGATCAGCCTCCTTAACCACTTCATTGTTCAAGGGTCAACTGTGCCTATTACAAGGACCACACCTAGTTGGCTGTGAAATCAACATCAATAAAACTGACCTCTGCCCTGGCCAGAGTATCGTCCTGTACACCAAAACGTTGAAGGTTTGATCCCCAGTCAGGGCATATATGAGTACCTAGGTTGCAGGTCTGATTCCCTCGTCAGGGCACATACAGGGGGCAGCCAATTGATATTTCTCTCTCACATCAATATTTCTCTCTCTCTCTCTCTCTTCCTCTATCCTACGCCTTCCTCTCTCTAAAATCAATAAACATCCACGAGTGAGGATTTAAGAAAAAAGCTGACTTCATTATCTTGCTCCTACACACCCCCTCCTCTAGTGAAACACCAAGTTCCACTTCACACTAAGTCACTTAAGCCTGGGAACTTCCTTCTCTCTGTTGGGTCTGGAATTTGATTTCCCCCAAATTACAAGTTAATAACAGCTTGTTACTTATGGCATAGACGGTACTACAGTTTCACAGTACAAGACTCAAGATTCTTAGGTCAGTGACAAAGAACTTTATTGTTCACAGTTTAGGAAACAGCAGGAGCATCATGTTTGTGTTGCTTCTCCTTACCCATCTGTCCGACAGGCGTGATGCAAAGGGCCCAGATAAATAATACACACACCGTGGGTTTGTGCCATAGCTGAGCAATATGAGCCCAGAAAACCCACTGCTTTTATAGTAAATAGTAAACAAGCCTGCTCTTGGTCCCAACGGGAAGTAGTACCTTATTGCTTAAGGTTGCCTTGCTGCAAACAAACTTGAACTAGCGGTCAGGCTCTTGCATTGCTGGTATTCCAAGACCTTTTGGAGTGTGAGACGCCCAGGGAGGAGTGTCAACCAGCACCCCCTCTCCTCCATATCCAATTCATTTTCTAATTCTAAGAGCCTTCATCTGGGTTCCTTTTCGCCATTCACCTCTATTTCTCCAGCTCTGAATTCTCAGTCCACACCCTCATAACCCTTTGCCTGGTGCATTATAGTAACTCCCTAGCAGGTTTCACTGCCTTTATCCTTACCAATCCATCCTCTGCTTTGGTTCAGAATGATATCTCTAAAATACTAATCTAATTCTATTATGTAAAACCAATAGCAGGCCTGCCCTACTCCAAAGTGTAAATTCCAAACTCCCATGCATAGCATTGAGGACCCTCCCAGTTCCAACCCCTGCTACTGCTTCCTCTCACCCTACATCCAGGCCAACTGAGTGGCCCACAGATGAGCCATCTCTCTCACACCTCCACACCTTTGCACACGCTCTTCTCATTGCCTCCTCAAAGAGTCAATTCAAATATTACTTTCTCTGGGAAGCCTCCTCCTGCTTGCTTTTCTTTGCTCTCATCACTTCTTACTGACCTTCCCACTCAACTCTAATGTGTTGAGTTGAGATTCTGTCATTTTCCTCTCTTTCCCGTGCCTGATGTGGTTCCTGAAACACAAGACATGGAATCACCCTGGGACCTTCTTCCATTGACCCTCACCTTCTTGCCCCTACATCCCTCTTTCCTTAGCC
Organism: Furipterus horrens; assembly: GCF_987537825.1. Classification (NCBI taxonomy): domain Eukaryota; kingdom Metazoa; phylum Chordata; class Mammalia; order Chiroptera; family Furipteridae; genus Furipterus; species Furipterus horrens. The sequence goes on from NW_028327180.1 coordinate 35,465,223, forward strand.
TGGATTTGGCCCTTTGCCCCTCTGAACCTAACATATGCTCATCAGTCAGGCAAAGCCAGAGCACCAATCCTGACCCCTCCTGCTTAGTACTTTCCTATTTCTATTCTTCTGATGTGTGACATGAGCAATTTGGGGAGTGAGACAGAGAAGGCAGCATAGTGACCAGAATAATGAGAAATAAAAGAAAGAGAAAGATTGAAAAGAAAAATGATAAAGGAAAGAAAAGTAAGAAATAGAAAAGAAGGGACCAGGAAGGAAAAGAAAAAAAAAAAAGGAAAGGCAGAGAAAGAGAGAGAAATCAGCCTTCATCTAGCCATGAACAACGAAGGTCTATTGAAAGTCTTTTTTATTCAGCTCGATAATTATTTGTTCACCACCTGTTTGCAATGTTCTTAGCTCTCCAACAGTTCATATAATAACTTCTCTGCTCCCCTCCACAAACCAGGAATTTAGTGTTTAGTTTTGAAATCTGTTTTCCTATAGAATGAAGGTTTTACACACATGTGAAAAAGTGACTCGAATTGAAATACATATTCATTGGACGCCTTGATTTTTTCAGAAATTTTCTTTGAAAGATTAGAAGTCTTAAGCAATTTAGGAGCTGTGGAGAATAATATGTCACTGGCCTGAGGGCTTGTTGCAGATTGGGTTGCTAGAGAAGCAGCCTCTGAGATGGGTGTGTAGGCTGTTCTCTCAGGAGGCTCTGGGGATCAGCACTGGGGAGGGGTGGGGAGCAGAGGAGCGGGCAGGAGAGGGAAGCAGAAGGGAGGGCAGGAGGTTTGGGGCAGAGGAAGAAACTGGGCTGTGATGCACTCTGCGTAAGGCCTCCACCGACCCTGTAGCCACCCCAAAGGTCCTGGATGAGGCCCATCTCTCAAGCGCACAGCTGTCAGCCAGCAGCACTCCCAGCAGGTGGGGGAATAAATGAGTCCTTTAGCCCCACCAGGGGCTCTGGGCAGTGTATTACAGCAAACATTGCATTGTCTTATCTTGATTCTTGACTAGCTTTTGTCAAATTGAATAATTTCTAGAGATAATATTTATTTTGTTCTTCAGACCTCCAATTTTATTCCAAAAAGTTAATTTTGTTGGTTTAGTTAAGTTCTAGTTGGGAGTAAAATTGTTTTTTAATATCTTTGCATGTGTATAAATGTAAATATGAATACACATAGAGCTTGTGTATGCAAATACCAAACTATTAATAGTGGTTTCACCCAAAGAGTTGAACAGCACTGGGGGAAGTGGTTCTGTTAGAAGAGAGCTTTCATTCTTTACTTTTTATAGTGCAATAAAATTTCAAATTCTAAAGTAATTTTTAAAATAAATATAAATACAAGTAAACAAAGAATAACGCTGGGAATTGGAACATCCTCGTTCCAGATCAGCTGTACCAATAATTTCCCATGTGACTAAGTCATTTACCTTCTCTAATCTGTACCATCTTCCTTTATGAAATGAGTAAGTTGGATCATATGACTTTGAAGGTTCCTTTCACATCTAACATTCTGACTGTGTGAAAGGGACTGAAAATAGATGCCAAGGATAGGGTTGGTCTGAAGGTGTCCATACAATAATTTCAAGGGGTTTTCTACACTTCTAAAACAGGGCAGGTGTCACCAGTGATTGGTGTAATTTTCAGATACTGCTTTTTTGTTTTTGTTTTAATTTTCTTCTGTTTTGTAGTAAAATGAAAACTATATAACTGTTCCAGACTAAAATAAGAGTCACAGGATTTTTTAACTCCATTGCAGGCAGAAAGATTGAATTCAAATTCAGATGCCTAAAAAATTTTTTTTAAAAAAAAGCATCATTAGCATTAGGCAAATGTAATGGACTTCAAAATAATTCAGGTATTGTGAATTTTGAGAGGAGGAATGCTTTAGCCATCCAGTGTTTGAATTGAAAGAAACCAACATTTCTTTTCGAGTATAGTTCACAGATGTAACACAGTATATGTTAAAAGGGTGTACTGAGAAAAAGCACTTCGTTACCATCAATCAATCATCACTTAGAAGCCTCTAGCTGTCTCATTCCTACACTGTAATAATGTCACTTAGCGAAATATGTAACTGCAGTGTCAATAGACTAAAATAACAATGTAGGATTTTGATTTAATAGCAGACTCTGAATAAAATGTGTTATAAACATTCTGCAAGGAAAGAAGATCCATTTTATTTCCATTTTGAATCAATATTCTGTTTTCCAGCTCTTTAAGACGAAGAACATGATGGCAAATCTTTGAAATGAAGACTTGCTCCAAACCAGAGAATATAAGACCCTGCTGAGGACCTGACAATTAAATAACTTGTTCAAAATTACATTTCTTGTCAAGGATAGAGTCAGAGCCAGATCTGAGCTCCTTTAGCGTTTTCCCTCCCCCTTCACTCGTGTCAGTTTTTAGTTGGGTCTAGATGCCTTTTGATAAAGAACCAGATTTGCTTGGACCCTGCTTAGAATTGATCATTGGTTCTTTAAAGAGTATTTTTTTAGCCTGAGTGACATTCCTGAACAAAAAGCATTTATTTGAGCAAAGGGATTGCAATCTGATGAACACAGATTCAGGTAGCAACCCAAACTGCACTCCGGAGAGAGCAAGAAAAGGCAGGGTTTATGAAGACAAAACCCACAAAATGTAGTTCTTTCCTGCAAATGAAGAGTTGCTGGCTCAGTTAACAAGGATTGGTTAGTTCCAATATGCAAAGACGAGGAAGGAAGTAAAGTCCATTGGTGTCCGTGTAGCAGTTACTCTACGATGTTTATGGCTCAGCCCTGAGGTGAGTTCAGCAACAGGTTTAGCAACTTAAATGCAGCTCTGAGAAGTGAGGCACATGATGTTCAGAGGCCCCACTTCCTTAATAACCTTCTGATTCTATTTTAAGGGACTCTCTTAACAATCTTTATTCCATTTTATTTTTTCCAATATCATTTGGACCCTGCTTAGACTTGGTGGTTGGCTCTCTAAAAACTATTGTTTTAGCCTGAATAACACTCCCCACCTCCCCCACTACTCCTTTCCTTCTATGTCTTGCTGATTATCCTCGCCCCTTCAAGTCAGCGCCCCTTTGTTTCCAATGCTCCATATTGTCATTGGCCTCCACAATGGTCATCCCATCCTCTTTTTAAAAGGAGATTGTGGTCTTGAGATCTAACCTTTTCTTCTCCCACTGTAAAGCCAAAGCATGTGGGGCTGGAAGTCAGGATAGGGAAGACCAAGGTTCTAGTGAGGAACCAAGTGAGTTGAACTGGACAGGCTGGAACCACTGATCTTTAAAATCTATAAATGTAACCCCTTTGGGCCTCTGGTTGACCTTTCTAAGACAAGGAAATGGAGCAAAAAGATCTTCAGGATTTCTCTGAGTGCCAAAATTCTATGACTTTTGAAGCTTTTTTGTTGTTTTTATTCAATCAGTAGGTGTTTTTTTTGTTTGTTTGTTTTTTGTGGGCCTTCACAGAACCTGTGGAGCATGTAGAGGAAGTGGTTGTAATCTACAGGGGAAGATAAAATGAACAGAAACAACTAGAGAGCCGTAGTGAACCCTAGAGACCAAGTGGAACATGGCTATGAGTGGAATATGAGTTGGGAGGGTCACAGTCACTGGGCATCAGGAAAGTGGGAGGTGCTGACGGTTTGGGTTGGGTGGTAGATGACTGAATGGATTTGCTTAGATAGAGAAGAAGAATTCAGAAAATATTTGAATCCAAGTTTTTGAATCTTCTATAGCTTCTCTTCTATTTTCATCTAGGCATTCTGAGTTTATCTGTTGCTGTTATTTGAGGATCCTAGTAGCTCAGGTGGCAGTTAATTAGGGTGAAGGAGAGAAGGGCATTCTTTTTCTTCTTAAGGTACAAAGAATGTCTACCTGTGATGTATGAGATGCTCTGGCCAAGAGCAAAACTGACATTTTGCTGGTTTTAAGGTTGTTGTTGAACCAATTATTTCAATCCCTGTTTCGTATGCCCTTTGAAACTAGAGTTTGAGAGTCTAAAAAAGGAAGGAAAGCATGATCTATTGGAAGCATAAAACCAGCTCCTCATCCTTCTCTGCAAAAAGGAGAAAAATAGGCCTGTGTTACCCTTCAAGTAGGAACATTCTTGCAGGCTAGAGATTTTAGGTAATGCTAAGAAAAAGGGAAAAATGTCTATTCCCATTTTTTTAAAGTTTAAATCATTTTTTCTTTTTATTTACAGTTGACATGTCATATTATATTAGTTTTAGGTGCACACCCCAGTGATTAGACATTGTATAACTTACTAAGTGATCATCCCAATAAATCTTGTGCCCACCTGGCCCCATGCATAGTTTTTAGAATGTTATCAACTATATTCCCTGTGCTGTACTTCACATCCCTGTGACTATTCTGTAACAACCAATTTGTACTTCGAAATCCCTTCACCCATCCCCCCAATTTCCCTCCCACCTGGCAACCGTCAAAATGATTCTAATTTTGAAAGCTGACAGGTTGTATGCGTGGGAATGAGACAGACATTTACATCTGTTCATTACTTTCTCTTGCTTCCTCTCTCTGCAGTTCCCTCCCCTGCCAAACATGCTCACAGTAGTTTTCCCTTCCTCACTCATGCAAGTACACCTATGTTCACCATGCTGCACCAATAGGTAAATAACTCATGTATTCCAATATATCCATAAAGGTATTCATTGTCACATTCATTGCCACATTCATTTTATCCAGCAAACATGAGTATCTGCAATATACTGTGTACAATACTCTATACTGGAGATAGGAAGATGAATAAGACATGATTTCTGTTCTAAATAGTACATAACAACAAACCTATACAGATAAACACTGAATTGTAAGTCCAAAGGTATACATATAACATTTCTGATCTTACAAACATATAAGTACATGTATACCCACTGATATGTGCATACATTGAAATGTAAAATCAGCTGCTCATTCATAAATTTCACAAGTTCTCAAACTACTAATACTGAAATTTTGGGGGGGAAGATCTCCATTTTCCTGTTTTTTCTTTGTCAGTTTTTTCATCTTTCAAATTCTAAAATTGATTTCCCTTTAGAGTTTCATTCTTTTCTTATTTCTTGCCTTTAAAAAATTATTAACTTCTGCCCTGGCAGGGTTGTTCAGTGGTTAGAACCTTGTCCTATATACCAAAAGGTTGCAGGTTCGATTCCAGTGCAGAGCATGTACAGGAGGGCACCAATCAATGTTTCTCTCTCACATTGATGTTTCTCTTTCTCTCAAATCAATAAACATATCCTAGGGTGAGGATTAAAAAAATATTACTTCTTTAAGATGAATTATTCCACATGCAGAAATGGAGAGAAAAGATACCTTGCCCAAGTTAAAAATAAGTAAAGTACCTTCTCAGGGATTAAATATTTTTATACTCAGTTGACACAATGAAGACTACTTGTTTATTGATACTTTAATGATGTCTTTCTTGTAATGGGTATTTTGAACCATGAATTATGATATTTTTTCTTTTTGAATTTATTTTAGATATTTGAAGAAAGAAGAGCTCTACTGGGAAAATGGGTAACCATTTAAAATATACTTACTTCTATATTTGAAATGGATAAAATATACTTACTGTTATGTTATGTTACCATAGAGCCCCAGGAATTCGGTTTGGATGTAATATAATCAATGATGATTGCTCTTAGCCTGAGAAGTTTGACTGGTACTCTCTTGTATCAGTTACAGTTGTCAGGAAAATAGAAAATATATCAGTTATGTTAACGGACACAATTAAATTTAATCAATAGCACTGGTTAAACAAATACTGGAAAACAGAAAAGACAAAAAGAGAGCAATGAGTTACCATGGAGATAGCACTGCAGGAAGTAGCTGCTTCCAGCTTTGCTGATACCTCAGGAGTTAAGAGAAAGGACCTCATGGAGCTGGAACCAGCCCTGTGGGGGACCCAGACTTCTGAGGAATAAAGTAGATAGCAGCCAGCTGATTCCTCCATATCTGAGGAAGGGTGGAAAAAATTAGACACTGGAATCAACAGTTACTGCCAGGAAGAAGAATTAGGGTGATGCCCCCAGGAACAGCAAGGAAACAGAGGAGTAAGGCTCTTCTGTTTCCCTCTAGTACCTCCCTCTCCATTGGCAACATTTAACAGGAAGTCAGCTGTCAAAGGAGAAACATGGTTTAAAGACCCAGCCCTCTATACTCACAAAGTAGAATGCAGAAAGGTGAACTTGGATATGAGAGACAATGGCTTAATAACCTGCAGAATTCATCCATTTGGCTACATGCTTATACATATGCTTCAAGTTGTTACAGTAACAACTTTATGCTAGTATAAAACAAGATACAACTATCCTTTATACAAATGAGGACTTTCTCTTTCCTCAAAGGAGACAGAGTACCAGTGGTCATTATCCATCCCTGTGTCATGATCAAAGTACAGTAGCCATCTCTGGCCAATGTTTATTACTTGTCAAATCACTCTATAATCCCATCAGTCTTTGTCACCCAGGAGAACTGAAAACATATGGTCAGGCAAAAACTTGTACACAAATGTTCACAGCATCATTATTCATAATAAGTAAGAAAGTGTAAATACCCAAATATTCATCAACTTATGAATGAATAAGAAAAAGGTGGTATATCCATAAAATCGAATATCATTCAGCTTTTAAAAAGAAGGAAATTCTGATACAAGCTACAACATGGAATTTGAAGGCATCATGCTAAGTGAAATAAGCCAGACACAAAAGGACAAGTATTGTTGTACGATTCCACTTATATGAAGTTCTTAGAGTAGTCAGATTCATAGAGACAGAAAGTAGAATAGAGGTTACCATTATTGTTTAATGTTTATAGAGTTTCACTTTGAGATGAAAAAGTTCTGCAGTTGGATAATGGTGATGGTTTCACAACAATGTGAATATACTTAACGCCATGAAACTTTATACTTAACAATGGTTAAAATGGTAAATTTTATCTTATGTATATTTTACCAAAATTTTAAAAAACAAGGGAAAGAAATAGCAATAAAGTACTAATACATGGTACAACATGGATGAACCTTGAAAATGGTATGCTAAGTGAAAGAAACCAGATACATAAGTCACATGGTATATGATTCTATTTATAGAAAGTGTCCAGATTTAGGCAAATCCATACTGACAGAAAATAGATAAGTGGTTTATAGGGGCTGGAGGACAAGGGGAAGAGGAATTGACTGTAACTGGTACAAGATTTATTTTTGGAGCAATGGAGATGTTTGTAATTAGATAGTGATGGCTACACAACCTTGTGAATATACTAAAAACTACCGAATTGTACACTCAAAATGCTGAATTTTACAGCATGTGAATTATATCTCAATTTTAAAAATAAATCAGGACTCCTTTTAAAAAACTATACTTGGATTTCTTTAACTCTTGATATATGCAATAAACTTGAAATATACCATCTTTAAAGCATACAAAGCCTTCTTCCTTAAGGGGCCATCTTTGACCCAGGATATAACTCCTTTCCTATGAGTTATTGAAACTCATTTTCCTAAGTCTCTTAATATGTTCAGGCTGCTATAACAAAATACATAGGCTTATAAACAACAGAAATTTATTTCTCATAGTTCTAAAAGTTAGGAAGTCAAAGATCAAGGCACTGGCAAATTTAGTGTCTTGTGAAATCCCACTTCCTGGTTCTATAACCTTACATGGCTGAAGGGGTGAGGGAGCTCTTAAAAGGACACTTAATTACACTCATGAGGGCTCTACCCTCATGATCTAATCACCTCCTAAAGTCCTCACTTCCTAATACTTTCACCTTGGAGGTTAGGTTTCAGCATATGAATTTGGGGGAGTGGGGGTGGCGCATAAACATTCAGTCCATTGCACTAAAACTAACATAAAATACTATTTCTTAATGTTCTTGTTTATCTTAATTGGTCACCGGTTCTTTTCTATGTTGGTCTACAAGCTTAAATCTAAAGATATTTACTAACCTAAGCAATAAATAAATAAGTAAATAAATAAATAAATCATAGAATGTCTCTGGAAGGATTCACAAGAAAAGGGGCAACATTTGTTTCCTCCAGGGTGGAGAACTGTGAGTCTGTCACAGGGTGGAAGAGACTTTTTTTTTTCTGAATGGCTTTTTATATCTTGATATTTTTAATCATGCAAATATGTTACCTATTCAAAATAATAATAAACTTTATAAAATAAATTTACTGAAAGTTAAGAAATTAAAAATACCAAAAATTTAAAATCTAGCCAAGTTTTTCTCATATTCTATATATTTTCAAAAAATTATTTAGACACCAGAAGGAAGAGAGAGAGAGAAAAATAGTGGGGTGGAGGAGAGAGAGAAAGAGAGCGATTGATTTGTTGTTCCTCTTATTTATGCGTTCATTTGTTGATTCTTGTATGTTCCCTGACCGGGGATTAAACCTACAACCTTGGCATATCAGGACAATGCTCTAACCAACTGAGCTATGTGGCCAGGGCTATATATGTTTTTAAACTAACTTTGCATTCACTACCAGCAACTTAAAAAGAAACTATGTAGAATGACTATGTTTGCATCAGCTATCATTCCACTTACTATTAGTGGAAATTCCTAAATTAATATAACCAGGGCTAATGTTCAACCAGTATTTGGTGTGACTGATCAGCTTTTGTTTTGATTGATTAATGGCATTGCCAGTTATTAAGTATTTTAAATATTGCCCTGGATAAGGTCTTAAAACATTTTAAAATATCTTATTTATTCTTTTTCTTACTGTACCTATAGAAATATACATTTTCAAAGTTCACTAATTATCTTTTTCAATAGACTTATCTACAGTGGGCAGACATGGTTCTATCATGCTCTTTGTTGTACATTTCTTGATACTACCAGGCATTTAATAAATATTATGTAAATGAATAAATGATACTCACTGCTTTTTCTCTTTTGCCCAAGAACAAACTTATTCTTTAAATTCACTAGATCATGTAGATTTTTTGTGTATATTTTATGAATACCTAAGAGATTGATAACATAAGAAATACATTCTCCATCTCCCTAATTTTCAACATTTCCCTCTCTACTGAATCTCTCCCATCAGCACCTACATGTGCTCTAATCTAACCTCCTCTCATGTTTAAAAAAAAAAAAAAGACAAAGAAGGAGGAGAAAAGAAGCAGAAACAAGTTTCATTCCCCACTCATAACCCACCCTTGTTTCTTTTCTCTCACACAAAACCTTTGGAGTGAATCACACACCTGTACTGATCCCACCTCCCGTCTCCTCACCAACACCCTTGCCCTTCCATTCAAACCTCAGTGCCCAAAGCACCCCACGAAAAAATACATTTTCATAAAAAGAAAGGAAAAATAAGGATACCAATTTTTCTTTTTTTACTTAGCATTAGTTAAGATTTTCATTGTAAGGATCAAGTATTGGTTTTAAAGCTCAATCTAGTATTAGAAGTAAAGTCATTTAAAAAAACAATTTGGACATTGTGAGGTAAGGTGTAATACAAAACCTAATTAATGACAGACAGCCCAAAAGTATTTTCTATTTGGCCATAGAATGTCATTTTTGTTTGTACATTTGCACGTGGTCCTGTTTGATGTTCTGTACAGTAACAAACAAAATAATTGAGAGGAACTGAAAGACTCTTGTACTTTTACAGTTCCATGCTACTACTTGATCCCTTATCTCAAATTTCTGCCCTTCACTCTGTTAGAAAAGACAGTCAGTCATCTCCCAAACAACAGAAAATAACAGCAGTAGTATTTTTTTTTTTTTCAGATGGCCTCACATTTATTAATGAAGCAACCCACCACTGCAGAAAAAAAAATCAAGAGAAAAATCACGTTTCCAATAATTTCCCAATTAAGACACCAAACTGTTCAGACAGTAGTGATGTTTTCATTGATTTCAAGAGGCAGAGAACATGGATAGAGCATAAATATATGAGCTATATGAGCCATCTTTGATGTGCCCTTCCTTATAGAACCAGTTTGGTTCTTCTCCAATGTCATGTGCAATTCCTTATAGACCCAGTTTGGTTCTTCTCCAATGTCTCCTCTTGGAGTTGTACCGGATTTTATTACCAGTTTTCATCCGAATCCATTGGGGAATGGGACGGTTCTGCTTTTGTTTCTTGGCCAGGAACCTCTTGATCCTGAAAGTCTTGTGAGAAGACATGGCGAAGAACAATCGACCTCACGGACCACTATGGCGGAGAAAGAGCAGTAGTATTTTAGTTGAAAGGAAAGCATCTCACATTTTCCCCAGCTTCTATGTTGTTAACAGAAATAACAGTAATATTAGAAAGAATTTGAAAAAAGTAGATGGCATTACTTTTAACTTGCTGGAAACAAACATAATAACAATTAAAATTCAAAAGAAAGACCGGGGAAAATATTTTTCAAGTTGCATGCTAGCTAAAAATTAATATCTAGGAGACATAAAGAGTTCCTAAAAATCAATAAGAAAAATGCAAATTTCCATACAGAATAATGGGCCAATAGAAGAGTGAAAAATGTATATAAATACACAAATGGCCAATAAACATATGAAAGGTGCCTATTTCACTAAAATTAGAGAAATACAAATTAAACCACGAGATTCCCAATTCCTCCCTTTGTCCATGTGGCAGAAATTAAAGAGGCAGATAATATCCAGAGTAAGATTCAGTGGTGAATAGGAGGGTATGCTTAAACACAACTGGAGGGAATATAAAAATGGTAAAGACATTTAAAAGACAGTTTGACAGGCTCTATTAAATTTTTAAATGCAAACATCCTTTGAACCTGTAATTCCACTTCCATTTTTCTGTACTAGAGAAATGTTCACATGAGACATGAGACCTGAAAAGGCATGTTCTAGGATATTGCAGGGTTTTTGTTTTGTTTTGTTCTGTTTTTGTAACGGAAATAGCCTAAACTGTATTAGCAGTAAAATGAGCAAATAGATCATCACATATCCATCCTACCATACATGAATGAGAAAACAATATGATCTGGAGTTCATTCGATATCAGTATATATATGGCTATATTTTGTTTGTTTTTAAAACTTCTGTGTATTATTGCACAGAATGGGTATACTCAACCTATCTTACTGCTTCCCTATTGCTGGATATACGTGTTTGTAAATGCATGGAAATGTGCAAACATCGAACTGTGAACAGTGGTTATTTTGGGGGAATAGAGTGATATTTGATGAGGAGGAGTGGTTAAAGAGGATTTTCATGTTTGATTATATTCATACGTATCTGAAACTTTTCAAACAAGAATGTATTCATGCTTTCATTGTGAAATTAGGACTCTAACTCAATCAGAGTAAGATTAAAATAATAAGCAAACAATAACAAGCCTCCTTCTTTATCTTGTCCCTCATGCCCCGTGAACTTGGCCTTGCCATTCATTCAGTGTGAGATAAATGGACCCTCATCTCTAGCAACTGTCCTCACTGAAACTGCAGCAAGAATCCTTGTACTACTCCAACCACTCCAAAAATAGTATTTTCACAATTCTATTGAGTCAAGAAAACCCTTTAAATAGGCATTACAATAGTGATAAAATAAAATTATAAATATGATTTAACATAACATAATATAATGTAAAAAATGAACTGTGAAGCGAGGTACCATAACTGATACCAGGATAGGAAAATGGCCCTAGCTGATCCCCAATCTCACACACTGGATCAATGGCTACTATGTTAGAGGTATTTTTACTTGAGAGGTGATGCAAGAGATGTGAGAGATTATTGAATTACTGGACAGTTAACTCCTCCATAGATTATTTGCTTTTTGGATTATCCCTCGTACCTTTTGAATGCCAAAAGGGATTTTCCCCAAATGTTGAGCTTTATTATGAACCATCACTTTCAATTGGTAGGAGTTCAAGGAATGCAAATTAATTTTCTATCTAAACAAACACAGTTAGAAAGGAAAAGTCCTTGAGGCAAAGAACATCTATCAAAGCCAAATTTAAATTACCTTTGACCATTGTAATCAGGGAAAAAAAGAAACCAAAGTAATTGTTTTTTTAGCTTCTAAAGAAAAATGTTTTAATGTTTTATTTTACAGATTTCTTCAGCATTTCCTAGTCCTAATGTTCTTTAATATTCATTTAAAATCAGTCCTTCAGTTTGAGCCCATTCTCTTCAGTGGCATCAATGAAAGTAGATTTAATTTAATTGTTTACATATATTTTCTTTTTACATTGTTTAATGTACATACTATTTTTAAATTCACTATGGTAGCTTATTATAATAGCTGCCGTGTCTACAATGAGTCAAGAACTCTATCAGAAATTTTATACATATGTGATTTTATTTACTCCTCACAACAACCCTGCAATGAGATATAATTATTCTTAATGTATAAATGAGGAAATTGAGGCTCAGAGAGGTTGTTAATGATTAAACTGGGATTTAGTAATTTATTTCTAATGAGTATTAGAAATAATGGTCTCATTCCCAAATCCACCATCAACATAATGCCACACTTTCTTTTCTTCTGTTGATATGTTACAGTTTGCTTAGCTAATCCTCTGATGTTAGGCGTTTGGGGTTATTTCTGATTTCTTGCAATGATACCAATATCTCAGGAAAATTGTTTTGTAACCATAATTATCCTGTGTCCCTGTGAAGCTCAGTTTCTACAGGACCATATAACATTGCCTAAAAATAATTTTAAAAATACATTCCAATTTTCATTTTGTTTCTCAAAAAAAATATCATAGAGGATCCAGTTCAAAACTCTTAATACTTCTCAGATCTCCTTCCTTAATTCCTCAGTTCTCTCACACGTTGTTACTGCTGTCGAGGCAATGGCAGTCTGAACCCCCAAACTCCCAACAAGCCAAACCTCCAAAGCTCTTCTGTTGCCTCCCCTGGGCTCTTCATTTTATAGATCAATGTATCCCGGTCCTTCTCCTGACCCAAGCCATTCTATTCTAGCTTCACTCTAGTCATTCCAATAATCCACCCCAAAGGGGAGACACAGATGGTGCAGAAACAGGGACAGGACAAATCAGGAAACACTTACCCATGAACACATCTTATTCACTTATTTGCAAGTTATAGTTTTTGGTATTTTTAGTCACGTTAGAGTTTTTTCCCTCTTGAATTATAGACTCCCAAGTGAGATTTGTGGAGCATCAAATAGATCTATAATAGTAAAGTCTTAATTACGAAGTGTTCCTACTAATTAAAAAAATACATTATATAAATATAATGAAGTTGACTCTCAGGCTTGTACAAAATACATTTTTTGCTTTATATGCTTCTTTAGATGATCAGTGTATAACTAAATTTAATTTAAAAATCCTGATTATTTTATAATAACTTTATTAAATATCTGTATGAAATGCAACCATATACAAAATACAAGTAGCCTCAAACTTCCCTATTTTCTGTAATGGGCAAAAGAAGATAGAGAGATTTAGACTCCAGTAAAGTGGCTTATTCAGCTGGATATAGAGCCTTTCTTTGGGATTTGGCCAGCCCTCAAGTTCTTTTCTTTTCTTTTTTCTTTTTTTTTTTTTTTGCCACGAGATATGTTTTATATTTATTAATCATATAAATAGTTTTCTTCAGTATCCCAGGGCAAACCGGAGAATTTGGCAGTTAAATTGGTGGTGGGGGTCGGGGTGGGGTCCCCTGGGGGGGGTCCCCTCAGAGACCCACAGGCCAATGGCATGGGCGCAGAGTGTCCGGGTTCACAGTGCAGTTTGTTGCTTGTGTCCAACTTGCTGGTAGCTTTGTCTCCACATCAAATGACTGCGATCCCAAAGATGACGGGGATGAGGAATCCTCCAGGTTCTTAGGAAATTTCACTCCGCTTCTCCCGCTCAATGGTCTCTTTGGTTGGCAGGGTGTTCTTCTCCTGCATCTCCATCTTCTTCAGCTTGGCCTTATTGAAGCTGGCGACTTCCCCCATGTCCGGCTGTCTGTCATTTTATTAAAACAATCCTTGGCCTTGGCTCTCAAATCGGGGTCCCGAGTCCCATTCGCGTTGCTGCAGCAAGAAACCAACCCTCAAGTTCTTATCTTTGATCAATCACTGATCTTTGGACTGACTGAGGTTATCTCTGGGGGAAATTGTGAAGTAACCAAAGTTTGGTGTGCTCAAGATTACTTTGACATCCACTTTTTGTCTCTGGAACTCTTTTTACCCCCTATTGATATTTCCTCTCCAATCACATCAATCATTTACATCGTAGTGGGACTTGGACCCAATATAATCCACTTCTCAGGGATATTTGTATGTAATACCGCATTTCCAACTTTGAATGCAAAGGTTCATTTCTGGTCTTTGAGCTAATAACACATCTCTTTAGGAGGAGAGGGGCTGCCCAGGCACCTTCTTTTGACATTGTATTTTATAAATATATGTTTTCTCAGTTTATGAATATGGCCAGCTCCCAACTTACTGTTCTAATTAACTGTAAGTTCTTAAGTCAAGTGCACTGTGCACATACTCAGATATTGTTCAGGTTCACACATACAAATGTGAGAAAGAGCATGCCGGTGGTAAAATGTGGAATTCACTAATGAGGGAAAGAAATACGTGCCATTCATTAGTAATAAATTATGAAACTTGTTTTCTATGCCATTTTTATCTTTTCTTTGTAATGAATCTCTGGTATCAGATTAAACCTGCAGGTTTTTATTTTCTTTTGTCTTCTTTTTTTTCCAGTTTGACAAATGGACAGACTCTCAAAGGAGAAGAATCCTGACAGGCCTGTTAGAACGCTGCTCCCTGTCACAGCAAAAGTTCTGCTGTCGAAAGCTTCAAGAAAAAATTCCAGCAGAAGCTCTGGATTTTACTACCAAACTTCCAAGGGTGTTATCTTTATACATCTTTTCTTTCCTGGACCCCCGAAGCCTTTGTCGTTGTGCGCAGGTAAAGGCAAAGAAGCAGTGTGGGGCATTTTGTAAGGACAGCCTAGAAACTCTGGAACCTGGGGGCGGGGGTGTGTGGGAATAGCACATATAGCAGGTCCTCAAATAGCATCGCTTTGTTTAGTTTTATTTCAATATAATGTTGATGAGATGCCGTAGGAACTTAACTCTTATTTATATCAATTAGCCTATAGTAAAACGGGTTTCGTTATTTGTCATTCCATTTAAAGTTGCAGACCCTATCAACAACACTCGGTGAGGACTTACTGTGCACAAAACCAAGAAATAGATGAGATGGTCAGTATGTTTAGTCCATAGAGTTTGGATTCACCATTGTCTCCTTTGTGTCCAACTTTGTATTTAGTGCTCAAAGGGGGAAAAAAAGTACAAGACATCATTAATGTTCACACACACACAAAAAAAAATTAGCTAGTCGGTAAGACAAACACCCATAGAAGAAATGATTCATCAGCAGGATAGTCCTATATTGCACAGTGTGCAACTACCATAAAATCCTAAATTGTACAGTGCAGGCCATTCATAAATAGAAAAGCTCAAAATAAAGTGTTAATGAGATGTACGAAAGAATTCAGAGTGAGCAAATGTGCTCACAGATTTGAAAAAGGATCTGAACATTATTTTCTTACAAGTTAGTCCGTGGTGTATTAAGATAGTTAAGTTATTTAAGATATAAAACTCGTAGTCATTTTGTTGGATCTTTTTATAGTCTCGTAACACCAGAATTTACCTGTTAAGCATGCATTCATGTACGTGCAAAATGTTAACTTTCATTTTTAAAACTAAGAAAATGAATTCAGTAAAAAGGATGAATTATTTAATAAATGGTGTTGGGAAAATTAGGTAGCTATCTGAAAAAATATCTAGTAGGATAGAAGTTTTTATGAAATCAAAGGACACCATTTAATTACTCAAAGAAAACATAGGAATGGAGGGCTTTGTATTTTATAATACCCAAAAACCATAAAATACATACAATTTAAATTCTTGCTTTATTCATTGTATATATAATACTTATATGTATTTTATAAGCAAGAATAAAGAAAGCTAGATTTTAAAATATGACTATAAAAATTAAAATTTTCTCTATAAAAAAAGAATGCCATAAATATATCCAAACAGTAAACAGGGAAAACACATATTGCCAATGAAGGACTAATTTCCTTATTTTTTAAAAACCTCCTATAAATCTATATTATGAAAAGAAAAGGAAAAAAAGACCAAAAAGCCAGCAGAAAAAAGAGCAAAGGAAATGAACGAGAAGTTTACAGAAAGAAATGTAGATGTTTCTAAAATATGTAAGATGCTTAGTCTCACTATGTCCTGCTATCTTTCATGGCTCAGATTGACTGATAAATTTTTAAATAATGGTCTATATTAGTGAGAGTGTAAAGAAACAAGCACTTTCACATATTGTTGATAAGTAAATTGGTACAACCACCATGGGAAACAATTTGGAAGTATTACATTTTTAA
Organism: Furipterus horrens; assembly: GCF_987537825.1. Lineage (NCBI taxonomy): Eukaryota > Metazoa > Chordata > Mammalia > Chiroptera > Furipteridae > Furipterus > Furipterus horrens. The sequence goes on from NW_028327180.1 coordinate 35,481,576, forward strand.
ATAAATATTCCCTTTGACCTAGTAATTTCACTCCTTGGAATTTGTCTGATGAGTATACTTCCAACTATGCAAAGTTACATCTGTGTAAGAATATTACAGCATTTTTTGTGATCGCAAAAGTTTGGAAACAATGGAAATGTCCACCATTAGGAGACTAATTAAATAAATTGCAGCAGTCTCTGAGATATATAATCAGTGAAAAAAGCAAAGGTGCAGGATTGTCCTACCCCTTTGGAAAGATGAAAATATATATATTTGTTAATATAGGCCTAGCATATTTCTGGAATGACATACAAGAAGCTGATAGCAATGGCTATATCCAGGGAGGAAAGTGAGTGACTAAAGGACAGGGATGAGGGAGACTTCCTTTTTACTCTGTGCCCCTTTGTAGCTTTGAATTTAGTATTAATGTATATGTATTACTTATTCTAGAAATGAAACAGTTTTTTTTTAAAATATAGCAGGCCCTGGCTGGGTCACTCAGTTGCTTAGAGTGTCCTCCCCATACACCAAGGTTGCAGGTTTGATCCCTGGTTAGGGCACATACAAGAATCAACCAATGAATGGATCAATAAGTGGAACAACAAGTTGATGGTTCTCTCTCTCTCTCTCTCTCTCTCTCTCTCTCTCTCTCTCTCTCATTTTCTTTCTCTGTAAAATTAAAAATAGCAGTCAATAGGGGGGAGGGGAGAGGGAGAGAAGGGGGATAAGTAAGGGAAGGGATTAGTCGAAGAACCCGTATAAAAGACTCATGGACATGGACAACGGGGAGGGATATGATTGCGGGAGAGGGGGTGGGTTGGGTGGGGGAGAGAAATTAGGGGAAAAGGGGACAACTGTAATTGAAAAACCAAAATTAAAAATAAATAAATAAATAAAATAAAAAGAGCATAGCATTTTTAATGTCCAGTAATAAAACAGTAATATATAGCCATGTGATTATTTATTATGTAGCTATTAGAAAACATGATTTGGAAGAAAAAATATACTCAGAATATGTAAAATGAAGAAAGCATGATTTTAAATTGTATGTAGAATTTCCCAATTTTGTTTCATGCATGCCAGAAGAAAGGAAGGAAGGAAGGAAGGAAAAATGGAAAGAGAAGAGCTCTACCAGGTTGTTAATAGTGGTCATCTTTGATTGTTGAGGTTATGTGTATTGTTTTTCTTTAAACTTCTCAGAAGTTTCCAAGTTTTCCACATGAGAATGGTATCATTCAGGGAAAACATTTGAAATGGCTGTTACTATAATTTTATGGACACCATATGTCAATCTCGCAAGATTTTGGCATTATATTTATTCCCAGTACTGACTGTGAGAAAGACACAGATGGTTATTCTTCATTTAGGTTTAAAGTAAAGAATAAATTCATTGCACTAAAATGAGCTTAGAGCTGTTTCGGATATGGGGTGGGAGGCATTTATAGATTTGAAAGCTCCTATCTACCCTTCAATTCTCCTCATTCCTCTACTGTAAACAAACAAAAAACTTATCTATCCTGGGAGAAAAAGCCCAATTTAATTAAATACCCAGGTCTAAATAATATCAGAAGAAGGATGAGAATGAGAATTCAGAAATTTTTCTTTCCGCCCCCTCCCTCCAAAACCTCAACTCTCCATTGGATTCTGAGTTAATTGACATGTAGGGATTAAGACTGGTGTTCATTCTGGGTTAAACAAAGTACACATAGTTTCTGTTCCTGCCTGGGGGCTCTATCAAATTCTCTAAACTTTTTTCTCCTTTCAGCCCTGAACCTCTTATTTCTTCTTATTGTGCCCTTCTCTCGCCTGCATGTATCATGTTCAGCACACAAAACAGTGCTAAACATTGTAGGAACTCAATACATGGTATATGGAAGGAGGGAGGAAGAGCAGTGATAGATAAATGAATGTATGGATAGCAAGGCCCATTATAGAGTGTTCTGTTTATATAACTTTTTTTGGTGTCCAAAATTATTAATAGTTAATCTTGAAAAAGAGGCTAGTTTTCCAAGGATGAAATGTGGGTTTGAAGATTACCAGTTATCTTCGCAAATTCTTACAGCTGAGACATAATATATAAACTTGACCCTAGTTTCCAGCAAGACATACTCAAAACCTGAAATAAATTATTGTAAATACTGCTACACACAATAGAGTCATTTCCACTATATGCTGGATGTGATTCTATGGAAAATGAATGTAAAGGACAAATACTTTGTGCTTTATGGAATCGTAAGGCTATGTAGCACACACTATATAATACCAGTATTTGCATTCTGTTTATAAAATTTATATTTAGTTTAATCACAAGAATGGAGGGAAAACAGATGCATAGCATGAAAAAAGTAAACAATGTGCAAACCCAAGTTTCTATAAGCCTCATATAACTTCACATGAAATTCAGGAAACTTTAGAAAATTTCAAAGTCTATCAGAGCCTCAGTTTCCTCATTTGAAATATGAGAAAATTATATTTACTTCCTTCATTGCTATGACGATGGTTAATAGGTGCTCCATAAATATATGTTGCCTTGGATTCTAATACTGAATTAGAATTTAAAGAAAATTGTTCTGCATGAGTAGGAAGGAAAAGTTATCTAGGTTTCAGGGTGGCAGCTTAAAACCTAGAGAAAGTGGACATGTCAACTGAGTAGCTTCTTTCCCCCCCAACTATTGTTTTCCCAGGTGAGCTGGCACTGGAAGACCTTAACTGAGCTGGATCAACTCTGGATGCTCAAATGTTTACGGTTTAACTGGTACATCAATTTCTCTCCAACTCCCTTTGAGCAGGGTATATGGAAGAAGCATTACATTCAAATGGTGAAAGAACTTCGTGTTACTAAGCCTAAGGTAAATTTGGGGCAAAGAACAGCGAACTTACAAACATCTGCTATTTAGGAATTCTAGAACTAAGGCTAAGTGAACACACTTGAACTTGGAGAAGGGAGTTGGTTCAAAGGAAATAGACCATGGCTTCAAAAGTCTCCTTTTCTGAGAACTTAACAGCCCTTTTCAAGATATCCATTTCCATTGAGAGCCCTCATGTCACAATCCCAAACCCCAGTTCCACCCAGGAGGGAGGTCTGGACTATGAAGCTCCTCACTCTGGCCAGGTCCTGGATTTCCATATCCCTGACTCACACCCCTGACATTTCTGACTGTGGGACTCTGTGGGGAATGTCAGTATTTGTTAAGTATGGATCATCAGGTTCTACTTTACTAATTCAAATTTTCTATGATTCTTCTAGGTGAGCTGAAGTTTATTTTTATATCACTTATAAGGAAAGGTTTTCCAATACATTCATAATTAGGGAAGAGCACAGGGGCATACTAAAGTTCTTTTTAAGCTAGACGCTACCAATGTAATGCAGTTACATATAATCATTAAAAAGTAAATAATACAGGAATATTTTTTCTAGTGGCTTTCTATACATTATAACCAATGTTTATATTTATTCTTATAGTCACAAGTTAATTAGGTAGTTTATGGGAAATTTTTATGAGCCATTTATTTATGGCATGGTCTATACACATGCAGAGTTGTACCTCATTTTGTACAATAAATGATTTCCTAAAAAATTATATGGAAATTAAATTTTTTAATGATTTTTAAAACCACAGGGGTATCATATTCTATGAAAAAGCTGCAGTGAATCCTTTTAAAATTGAAGCATCCTCTTGAAATAAGAATAGTCAACTTCTCAACTGCTCATTTAGGTTAGTTTTATTGTGTTTTCTGAAAGTAGAATCCAGTTACATTTAATATAGTAATAAACTATGCATAATTAATATTGTCACAATTGCAATAATAAAACTAATCTCTCTGATTTCAGTAATTGGTATGCGCCATGAGGATTTCTTTAAAAAAAATTTAAACTGCAGTGATAGAAAAGTTACTTTCAAAATTACCACAGCTATGACATCTTTTCTCATAAGGCTCTTGCGTTTCATTCTCAGTTGTGGGCAGGGAATGGCATTCAGTAGCTGAAGCCTGGGCTGTTCTGGGGCAGAGGGGACAAAAGTGATTAGCCAACTTGTAGAATGAAAAGAGGTTCTGATATTTTATATAAAATTGATTTCAATGTTTTGTCTTCAACAATATCTTTTTTCCAAAAACCATTTCTGCATAACTATATTTAAAATAATGACTAGTTCTGATGCAAGAAAATGTCCACTTCTTTGATGAATATTAAATTTCTGAAGGGAATACTTTGTTGTATTAAACTTGAGTTTTCTGTTAAAGAAATAAACATAAATTAGAAAGACAAAGGTTAATAAAATCAACTAATAATTCTATTTCATAGTCAGAAAAACTGAAGTTATAAAGCCATCTGACTAACATTAATAAAGTTAACTATGGTTTTAAAGTCAACTGTCAGCACTGCCTTGAATAATTGTGTATTGATAATTCCCTGTGAGAGTGTTTAATGATGGTGCACACAGGCAAACACAAGAGTAGAGCGTAATTTACCTTCCCTTAAGCACCATCACCATCTCCTTTCCCCCAATACTTTGTATCTGGCATGAAAACATTTTTAAAGCAGTTGGCAGTTGGTTAATACTAGTTACCCCAACCTTAAAGTGAGAGAACTGGACTAGAATGATCTTTTTAACTGTCTGTAAGGCCACCTTGTCTGCTCCAAGAAACATAATTTCAAAAAGTCTTAATCTACCTGGCTGCTGTGGCTCAGTGGATTGAGCGTCGGCCTGCAAGCCAAGTGTTGCTGGTTCGATTCCCAGTCAGGGCACATGACTAGGTTGCAAGTCAGGTCCCCAGTTGGGGGCGCAAGTGAGAGGCAACCACACAGTGATGTTTCTCTACCTCTCTTTCTCCTTTCCCCTCTCTCTAAAAATAAATAAATAAACAAACAAATAAATAAATTATTTTTTAAAAAAAGTCTTAATCTAGAAAAAGAAGAGTGAGTTAAACCCAAATTAGATAGAAGGAAGAAATAATAAAGAGCTGAGATTAATGAAATTGAAAACAGATAAACAATAGAGAAAAATCAATGAAACCACAGCTGCTTCTTTGAAAACATAAATAAGATTGATAAATTTCCAGCTAGACTAATCCAGGAAAAAAGTGACAACACATCATAAATGACTAGTAGCAGGGATGCAAGAGACAGGCATCACTACAGATCCTGCAGACATTAGAAGGATAATGAGAGAATATTATGAACAATTCCACGTCCCTAAATTCAACAGCCTAGATGAAATGGACAATCATTGGAAACTGCAAATTACCAAAACAATCTCAATAAGAAATAGAAAACATGAACAAATCTTTATCAATTTAAAAATTGAATTCCTATACTTACCTGGCAGGGGAGATACCATGATCATGAAGGTGGTTTTCCCAGGGCGAGGTTTATCCATTGCACTTCGGATGTGCTGACCAGTGCGATTTCCCCAGATGTGAGAAACTCTGCTGCATAATTTGTTGTAGTAGGGGACTGGACTGCGTTTGTTCTCTCTCCTGAAAAAATAAATTAAGTTTCTAATTTTAAAACTTTTCACAAAACTTCAGACTCTGATAGCTTCGTTAGTGAAATTTATCACACATTTAGGGAAGAGATACCAACTTTACTATACATAAACTCTTTCAGAAAATAGAGGAAGATAAAGATTTTACAAGAAAACAAAATAAGACCATAGATCAATATCCCTCATGAACACAGATATAAAATTAAAAAATATATATTAGTCAATTAAATCCAGAAATATATGATATATTATAATCAAATGGGATATATCCAAAGCGAGTAAGGCTGTCATAATAATAAAAAATCAGTTGTGCCCATTTTGGCAACACATGTACTAAACGGAATGATACAGAGAAGATCAACACAGCCCTTGTGCAAGGATGACATGCAAATTTGTGGAATGTTAAAAAAAAATAACAATGTAAATCACAGAATAAAAGAGAAAAGATTTGTGATCATTTCAATATAGGCAAACAAGAGTATTTAACAAAAAAATCAGCTTACATTCATTGTTTTAAAAATTCTCAAAAAGACTAGGTGAACAAAAGTTTTGTTTACTTAACACAGAAGAGTCATCACAGTTTTCATTATTACCTAGTATGTTAAAGTGTCAAGCATTTTATATTTTTCAGAATTAGCGAAGTTTATTTTTATGTAATTACTATCATTTATGCCTGAAGTTTTCCGCCTGAAATTGATTTTTATTATTATGTATTATTTGTTCCCAGTAGTATTTTTAAATACTTAAAAAAAAACCCTCACCTGAGGATATGTTTATGGATTTGAGAGAGAGAGGAAGGGGAAGAAGGGAAGGGGGTGAGAGAGAGAAAGAGAGAGACGTGGATGTGAGAGAAACATTAATTGGTTGCCTCCCATGTGCACCCTGACTGGAGATGAAACCAGCAACCTAGGTATGTACACCGACCAGGGATCACACCCACAACCTTTTGGTGCATGGCACGATGTTCCAAAGTGATTGAACCACCTGGCCGAACCACCCAGCCAGAACCCCAGTAGTATTAAACTAGACTTCCACCAGCAAAAGCAGACAGATTTCGTGCAGTATCAGCTCAGAAAAATTAAATGAATGTCTATTCTAAATGAGACCCGCACAAATTATTGAGTAGTAAACCAATAATGAGCTATCAGTTATGTAAATATAAAATGTCTTCTTAACCTACCAGATTACAATCATCCATTAAATGAATAAATATTTTTTTAAACTGTTATGTGCTGCGTGCTGTGAGTGGAATGATCCTAATCATGCTTTCAAGGAGCCCAGTCTAGTGGCCTAGGACACAGACAAATAAATGAGCACTAATAGCAATATACACAGAGAGCCCTTGAAACAAGAATAAGAAACTAACTGATTCTGCTTGGAGGGCCTGGGGAATTTCTTAATTTTCACAAGCAATTCAAGCAAACCAATTCACCAAGCAAAGCTTCCCTAATCTCTTAAAGAACAGAAAGTAAGCCTTTAATGGCTTCTCAACATACCAATACCATTTCCCTTAGGCTACAACCACATTAAAACCTTATGAATTTCATGCACACAAAAATAGACTTTCAATTTGGGAAATTAAAGCAAAAGTATTTTAGGGGAGCAGATGAGGTTTCGATAACTGATATAATCTATAGACTACCCCTACATAACTTAAAATTGTATGAGATGTAGGTAATTAGGACTGGAGTACTTTTTTTAATGTATACTTTTTATGAATAAATTATTAGCAATTGTGGAAAAACTATATAATGATGTGGTAGAGGAGATGGCAGCACAGGGCAGAGAGATTCAGTACGTGGACTTGAAGCAAGACAGTCCTGGATTCAAATTCTGACCTGTATCTTAATAGTTATGTATGTTGGGCCAATTAATTGGTTTTTCCTGTGTTCAGTTTCCTCCTCCTTTTTTTTTTACAATATTTTAATCCTCACCTGAGGATATGTTTATTGATTTGAGAGAGAGAAGAAGGGACAGGGAGAGAGAGAGAAACATCAGTTGGTTGTCTCCTGCATGGGGATCAAACTCACAACCTTTTGGTGTATGGGATGGCACTCCAATCAACTGAGCCACCCGGCAAGGGTCAGTTTTCTCTTCTTTAAAATGGGAGTAGTAATTACCTTTTAGAGTTATTGTGAAGGTTAAATAAAATAATGCATGAAAGCTTCCCAAGACAGTGACTGGCACAAACATAGCAAGGTACCCCAGGGTTGACGGCTGGTGTAATTATTGTCACCATTATCATTACTAATGTGGTGCTGATGACAATATTCTTTGTTATTTTTTTAAAGATTTTATTTATTTGTTTTTAGAGAGGGGAAAAGGAAGAGAGAAAGAGTGAAACATCAATGTGTGGTTGCCTCTCGCACGCCCCCAGCTGGACACGAGGCCCTGCAACCCAGGCATGTGCCCTGACTGGGGGATCTAACCAGGATCCTTTGGTTCGTAGGCCAGCACTCAATGTATTGAGCCACACCAGCCAGGGCAATGACATTCTTTGTTTTATTATTGTTGTTATTAGTGTGTCAAGAACAGAAATAATTAATTTTCTTCCTCTAGACACCTCCAAAAGATGGGTTTGTGATTGCTGATGTTCAACCAGTCACAGGCAGTTCTCCAGAGGAAAAGTCTCCTTCATCAACCTTCCGACCTTCTTCCTCTTTAAGAAAGAAGAATCACCCAGGGGAGAAAGAACTCCCACCCTGGCGATCCTCTGACAAGCATCCAACTGATATCATTCGCTTCAATTACCTGGATAACTGTGAGCCTATCAAGCAGATTTGGCAAGGGTGAGAAGCTCCATGCATTTCTTCATTTGTATGCTTTTAGAAAAAATTTGCTGGCACTTCAACATATGAAAAGATGAAAATAGAACTTACTGTGAAAATACAAGTGCTTTTCCATACATAGAAGTAAAGAGTAATTGAAAAGTAAAGAAACTGCCTGTTATTGGTAAATTAGCCCTGTTCCTTAGGATTTTGTTTGTATTTTTTAGTTGTAATGGCTTCCCATTACAGCTTCTTTTAATATTAAAAAAACTTGTTTTACTTATTGATTTGAGAGAGAGGAAGGAGCAGAGAGAGGGAGAGAGAGAAACATCGATTTGTTTTTCCATGAATTTATGCATTCATTGGTTGATTCTTATATGTGCCCTGACCAGGGATCGAACACACAACCTTGTTGTATGGGGAGGATGTTCTAACCAACTGAGCTACCTGGCCAGGGCTTTAAAAAATATTTCAGTACCTCAGATTTTAATCCAGGACCTTAGGGTTTATTCTAGTCTTTTCCTTTTTCCATATTTGTCCCTCCCTGCTCTAACTGAGAAACCTGGCTCTCATTTTATTTATTGTTTACTGTGTAGATTATATTTCTTATATAGTATAGATTATACAGTTCAGCCTTGAACAACTCCAGCTTTAGGGGCGCCAACCTCCATACTGTTCAAATCCACATACTATATAAGTTTTGACTCTCCAAAAACTTAACTACAGTTGGCCCTCTGCATCGATGGATTCAATTAACCGTGGATCAAAAACAGTGCTTTCCATCTGTGGTTGGGAATGTGAAAATACTCTTCTCAATGTGTGGTTGGTTGAATCCTTGGATGAGAAACCTATGAATATGAAGGGCTGACTGTATTTATTGAAAAAAAAAAATCCGTCTATAAGTAGACCCACGCAGTTCAAACCCTTCTTGTTCAAGGGTCAACTGTATATACATATATAATTTTGATATGTATTATATGTACATATAAAAATTTATATAAAAATTGTGTTATGATTACATAATACATAAATATACAGAGTATATATTTACTTACAAATTCCAAAAGCAATATACCATGCCGTTATTAAAACAAATTTCCAACCAAAATTCAATATTTGTGTATGGTTCTGTTTGCCTTCAGTCTGAGCATATGTACGCATAATACTGTGTTCAGAAGTTATGTGGTTAGGTTAATACCTCTGTCACTGGAGGTAGGTTACATGGTTCTAAAGTTAAAGCTATATGAAAGTATACAAAAAATGTATAAAAGATATGCTCAGCCCTGGCTGGTGTGGCTCAGTGGATTGAGTGCCTCCTCATGAACTGAAAGGTCGCCAGTTTGATTCCCAGACACATGCCTGGGTTGTGGGCCAGGTCCCCAGTTGGGGGTGCGCGAGAGGCAACTGATCTATGTTTCTCTCTCGCACATCAATGTTTCTCTCCCCCTCTTTCTCCCTTCCTTCCCTCTCTCTAAAAATAAATAAAATATATATTTTTTAAAGTATGCTCAGAGAAATACCAACACCTATCTCTTCCACGCTATTCCTACCCTGTTATCTTTTCCAGTCTATTCCCACTAACAAATCTCATTAGTTTCTGGTTTATCCTTACAGGGTTGCTTTTTACACAGAGTTACAAGATATATCACTTTTCAACTATCTGATTGGCAAAACTTTAAAGTGTGACGGTATGTTCTGTTAGTGATGCTGTGAGAAAACGCTGATAGGATTTACTCATTGCTGGTGAGAATATAAATTGGCACAAACCTTATTGAGGGAAGTTGACAATATCCAATACAAATACATATGCATTTACATTTTGACCCAGCAACCCCACATCTGAAAATCAATGTTTAAAATACCAGAAATACATCTGCACAAGGATATTTATTGCAGCATTGCTTATGATTTTAAAATATTGGAAATAACTTAAGTGCTTATACAGAGGAGAGTGTTTGTTGAATAAATTGTGTATGGTGCATTCACACAATGGAGCAGTAGGCAACTGTAAAAGGGAATGAGGAAGATCTCTATGAACAGATAAGGAATGATGTCCAGGGTACCTTGTTAAATGAGTAAAGCAAATTGCAAGAGTATCTATAATATGCGACCCATAGTATAAAAAGAAAAGAAAGTAAGAAAGTAGAGATCTGTATTGATGTATACATATGCATCTGTTCATTTGTTAACACATGCATGCAAACACAACAGATAAACAAGAAATTAAGGAAACAGATTTTGAAATATTTGAGAATGTTTTAATACATCTGCCACATTTTTAGAATATATTTCAACAGATAAATATCAAGGCACCGTAGGATAGTGATAGGCTCTGGAGCCATACTGCTTGGGTTCAAATCTAGGCTCCTACACTTCTAGCTTGTGACCCCGAGGACTCCCTTAACCTCTCTGTGCCTCGGTTTAAAGTGGCAATAATAGTAATACCTAAGTCATAGGCTTCCTTCATCAAAATAGGCCAGATTCTTGATTCAGTCAATGTCATGGAGTGGGGAGGAAGTGTGAAAAATATTCTCTAGTATAAGAGACATATACTCAGTCTGAATCTAGATGGAATTTTGGTTCAAAAAAAGAAAGACTTTAATAAGCATTCTTAGGACAATTTGATATAGACTGAGTAGTAAATGATTTTAAATAATTATTGTTCATTTTCTAAAGTATGATGATACTAGTATGGTTAGGTAAGCAAATGTTTTATCTTAGGAGATGAGTGTTGAAGTATTTAGGGGTGAAGCATCTACAATTTACTTTCTTATGGTGTCACACACACAGACACACACACATAAATATAGTATTGTGTGTATGTATTGCATACATATATGTATCTATGCATATGGAGAGGAAGCAAAAGTAACAAAATATTATCAATTGTTGAATCTAGTTGGAGGATATATGAGTAATCACTGTACTATTCTTACAACTATTCTGTATGTTTGAAACTCTCCATTTGTCCTGTAGAGCTTCTCATCATCTGGGGAAATTTTTGAAAATTAAGCAGCAAGAAATATTCAGTAGAACTGATCTTTCAGAATAAAACCTTATAATGGAAGTTCAAGTATATACAAAAGTAGAGAGAATAGAACACCTGTGACCATCATCCAGCATTAACAGGGTTCAACTCATGACCAATCTGATTTCATTTATTCCTTTCATTTATTCCTTTCATTTATTCCTTATTCATTTATTCCTGCCCTTCCCTCGGGTTATTTCTGAGACAAATCCAAATGTCATATTTTTTTCATTTATACATATTTTAATGCATATCCTTAAAAATAGGCTCTATCTAAAAATCATAGCTTGATACCATATCAAATTTAAATCAATAAATGATTTCTTAATAGAATCAATCAAATATCAAGTCAGTTATCTGACTTCCTTGAATGTCTTATAAGTGATTTTTTTTCAAAGATTTTATTTACATACTTTTAGAGAGAGGGGAAGGGAGGGAGAAAAAGGTGGAAAGAAACATCAGTGTGCGACAGATGCATTGATTGGTTGCTTCTCACACACCTGCAGCTGGGGACCTGTCCCACAACCCAGGCATGTGCCTTGACTGGGAATTGAACTGGTGACCTTTTGGTTCTCAGGCTGGCACTCAATCCACTGAGCCACTCCAGCCAGGGCTGGTCACTCTTTTTTTGTGTGTGGTATTAGTGGCCATTGATTATCATTGCCTACATCATTATTTTAAATGAACTTTTTCTGGAAAGGGCCAGACAGCAAATACTTTGGGCTTTGTAGGACATATGTCACAACTGCTCCACTCTTCCTCTGAAGCCTGAAAAAAGCCATAGACAATATGCAAAAAATAAGCATGACTATATTCCAATAAAACTTTATTTACAAAAATAGGCATCAGGCTGCAGTTGACCTCAGGGCTGTGGTTTGCTCATTGCTGCCTTTTCCTAATATATATGATAGTTTTAGAAAATAAATACTAATATTAATATAAACAGTAGAATTACTGAAAACAACTTAAGATTCCTTTGCCTATGTTTTTGTCCTTAGAATATATTCTACTAAGAATATTTGGACAAGTTACGGTGTTAAAGTTCCATGAAGTAATTGTTCCATGTGGGCTAATGCCACCAACTGAATAGATAAGATCATTTGTTTCATTTTGTTTTTAGGTTTTGGGGATTCTCGGCCTTTGTTTAATTTTATAATTTTGAGAAAAATTGAGATGGTTCCAAAGTCAAATAAACAAAACAAAGTACATGTGGAGAAGTCTAGCTTCCATTCCTACCCTTCCATACTATTGCTTATGCCTTATTGGGTCACATGGGAATCCTGTTTTTCAAAATGTTATGGTATAATCCTTCCACTTGAAAAAAACATAAATACACACACACACACACACACACACACTTTTTTGAAATAAATAGTAGCATACAATATATACCACTTTATCCACTTTTCTTTCTTTCATGTAACAATATATCCTGGAGATCACTCCATAGTTGTATATAGAAATATTCTGCCGCCCCTCTTACAGCTTATAACACCCCATTGTGTGGGAGTGCCAGAGTTTATTCAACCAGTTCGTTATTGATAAACATTTGGTTTATTTCCAGTTGAGTGAAGAAAATCTTTTAAATCATAGGAGTAAAAAAATCAAATGGACAAAGTTAAAATGATTATTTGTAATTTTTCCAATGCTTTCCAACTTACAGAAGAAAGAAAAGACATGAAATGACCCCAGATTCCAGCCAACAGTTACATGATAAGAAAAATAAATTGCAGGACAGATCTAAGCTAAGAAAAGCGCAGTCACTGGTGAGTATTGCTTTCAAAAGATGCCCCACCATAATGCTAATGAAAATTGCTGGGGTCTAATCCTATTTGCAAAACTGAATTTGTTGTTGTTGCTTTTTTTCTTTTAATCAGAGTCATTAAGTGGTTTAAATCCTGGTCTCTGAAACTGACTGACAAGCTGTGTAACCTTGAAGATGCCCTTTGTTTAATCTCTGAGCCCCTGTTCTCTCATCTGTGTTTTAAAAAATGACTACATGAACTGATGTGTATGAATCTGCTTTGAGAACTATGCAATATAAAAGGAGCATTATTATCATTTTGTTCTTTCTTCTGCTATGAGTCTTCTGTGGGGTTTGGGAAGAGGGAGTTCTAGAAATTTCTCTACAGAAGTACCCTATCTATAGAGTGAAGGTTCCACTGACCTAAGAAAAAGGAACTCTGTTGATAGCTTCCCAGATACCAGTGGAATATGATTATAAAAGTGCATTTCAAGTAACTTCAGAAAAAGCGAGTTCAGAACTTTTCTTTCCCTAATGAAAAAAATAGTTAATTGACTACCTAAGAAAGCCAGTAATTGTGTCTAGGGACCATTATCGTCTCAGTTTTCCAAATTGGGGTTCTGTACCCCCAATGGATCCCTTTTAGCACATATGAGTCTTTGGTGCAAAATAGAAGGGAATAAAGGTAGAATTAAAAAAAAATATGTTATTAGTAAAGATTTAGGAAAAAAAGCTGAGGATACACACTCAAGGAAAATTAATATAAAATGGATGTCAAGTGGGAGAAGAAAAAGTGTGTACTCATGAATAAATCACTGTGATAGCTTTGCTTTTAAGCCCGATTACTTTCTGTTTAAATTTATTTTCAAGGGTTATTATGTTCAAAAAGAGAGAGAGAGAGAGAGAGAGAGATGAGCTTTTCAAAAAGGTCAGTTTGTATTCTGAGGGACCAATTTTCTGGGACTGGATGAGGCTTATCCAGGCAAATATACAAATGCCCAAGGGAATGGGGAGGCTTAAAGCAGAGCAGTAAAATTGTCCATGAAAACCATTAAGTGAAAAAAATAATTTTATGAGGCTTACCACACAGGCCATTCAGGCATGCTTTTGGTCTCCTGGCCCCTCCTAAGCCAGTAGAGGAGAAATCCGGGGGAGATCAGGGAACTGAAGGACAATAAAAGTTGATGGTGATGTCTGCTTACAAATTATCAGCACAGGCAAACCTTTCTCCAGCTTAAAAAATAAAACAACAACAGTGAAAATCAAAGGCTAAACAGAAGCCTTCCCCATGGGCTAGTGACATTAACCATCTGTCACATACTAGCAAGGCTTGCTTAAGTTAAAATATTTGTTATAAACTAAAAAATTTAAAAGTTGCTGCTAATGAAAGCTGAAGGGAAAACCAGGGCAAATTAACCAATGATAAAGAACAGTTAAGCTTTTAATAAATGAAGTGAATGACTGTATTGGTCTACTTGTATCGTTGATACAAACATACTAATTGCAATCACTATTTATGCCTAGTAGTTTTGCTAAGAAGCATAAGGCATTATTAAACTCTCCAAAGGATGCAATGATCTTTGATTGGGTAGGGGACCACGGGGTGAGTGTGGCTAAGGCCACCCCTCCAGGAGGTGGCAGTTTGCCCTCACTGTAGGCCACGTACCTCCTAGGAAAGAAGCAGCCTCCTAAGTGATGCAAAATGATTGAGACAAGGAAGAAACCGCTGGCCTGAGAGAAGAGGAAATGAGTATTGAGGAAACCCAGGGGAGCTAAGGAGAGTCAGTAGAGAATAGAACTCTGACAACTGCAGCTGTAGAGTTTGGCAGACACAGCCGAGGTGCAATTGCAATGGAAAAAATTACATGTTCGTTTGTTAGATAGTCCTCATATCATTCAGACAGGTTTCCCTAGGAAGATTTCAGGAGGAACTAGAGAAAAGGAAGCAGGCGAGGACGAGAGGGACAGACCCCTAAAGTCTGCCCAAGAGGGTCCTGACATCTGAACATGAGTATTCCTTGCCCCTCGGAAATAAAAAAATGGAGCATGTGATACTTGAAGAAGTTAAAGCTTTGTGAATGGAAGGACTGGAAGAGAGAAAAAGCACAGGAGTGTAACAGCACAGAGAAGATTCCTCAGGCTGTCTCTTCAGGGCTGTCGCCTTAGGCCACTGGGACCATCTTCACTTCGTGAGGGTCATGACTTAGAGCCTTCCACTAGCATTCTTAGAGAAACAGTTTCAAATCTATGCCTATTGCTGTGAGCTTATATGGTGTTTTCTGTTTTCTAATAGGTTTGAGTTTCCAGAGCCCGTCCCTGAAAAGGTACCTGATATCCGCTTAGTTTTCAGTTCTTGTGCTGCCTCGTTACAGCTGCTCCATTTAACCGCCTTTTGGTGTCAGTCACTGATGGAGGACGGGAATCAAGCCTAGATTTTCTCACTAATGCGTTACAAGTTTGCACATTGTTTATTGAAATTCTATGAATCTCAAGAAATGCCCCACTGTTAGTTATTATAAAATTCTGTACAGAACAAAGTAGTTTAAAAATATAAACACCACAGTAGAACCAGGTACCATTTTAATTAAGCTCCAGAGATCTTCCTATGTCATGTAAAGGTGTGAAAAAAAAAAACCCCACGTTTTTTAAATCATAACAGTTGGCCCCACAGTTCCTCTTTGGGAAGGGTGAGGAGGGAGCTGTCTCCTCGGGGAAAAGCAGAGCTGAAGCCGTTGATGAGCTTGTAGAGAAAGCTGACACCCTGAGGGCTCCAGTGCTGTGGGGCTCCTCCACGGAGGAGGGGAAACCTGCTCGGCTGGAGATTAGAGGATTTTGTTGTTTCTGCTCCAGCAGGGGAATAGGCTGGGGAGCAGAGGAACAGGGGCGGAAAGAGGAGAGAGAAGCTGAGATGAGGTAGGGGAGAGAGACAGGGAAGGTGTCAGGTAGTAATACTTCCCATTCCGATCAGACTTATTTGCTATTGCTGGGAAGTAAACCAAACCCTGCCTTCCGTCTCTATAGTAAATTCGACTCACTTGACACATGATAGCAAGATCTCAGAAGTCCAAAGGGCCGAGAAAACAAAAGCCCCTTGGGACAATTCACAGAAACCCAGGGTTTGGGCTTTAGACTTCCCAGGCCCTGGAATTGGACTCAGAGGACCCCGGCTGACATTGTGTTTCACATTCTATTTTTCTTTCTCCTACAAAGTAGAAAAACAAATACCTTTTGCCTCCCACCAGACTTTTGCTTTGGAGGTTAGGTGTCCTCACTTCTAGATTCTGATTTGGGCACGGATTTCAAAAAGCTTGCTAATTCAGAGCATTCATTGTACTACAAGTAACAAAAGCCTTTAATTGCCTGCTTGCTCTAATTGCTTTAGATAAGACCTTATCTTTTCCTGTGCTCTGCTAATTCCAGCCTCTGCAGTTACCTTCTTCACCTCTTTCCAGGGATCACTTGATTCTGATTATTCAAACTGCTTCTTTAAGCTTTCTCATTTTTTTCCCCCTCTCTGGGTCGAAGGGGAAGAAAAAAGGAATATACTCAAAAGTGATTCCTGGTTCCTGCCATGGAAAGAACGACAGTTTAAGAATCAGAAGACTCAGGTTTCTAGCCTTAGCTCTGCCATGCACGTCACACTCACACAGCCTCTTTGAGTTTTCATTTTTCCACGTGTAAAATGAGTTTGGATTCCAGCCTCTTCCTGGTCCATTCCAGGCTAACACCTGATCTCTGGACCCCACATTCACTCACCTCCCTCCTGACACCTGAGGGACAAGCTCTGACTAGGGTGACTTTACACAGAATAACCAATTGATCCATTAGTTTGTGAATCCTACTTATGAAGCATAAAAACAGGTTTCTGTCTGCCATCTTCTTCTTTGAACCTTAGAAAATATCATGAATTGAAACAGAAGAATTTGCAAACCAAAGCTATGCAGTGGTTTCCTTGCAGGCGGTCTTGAATCGACTTCCAGTTTTGCTGACCTCCCCAGGTGTTTGTTTTATCATGTTTGTGTGGTTTGGATGTGCAGAACTAAAAATATCTATAGGAGAGATCTTTCATTATTCAGTTCAATCAGTGAAATTCTTGAGAATCCCATGGGGAAGGAAGAATAAGGAAGAATATGGGCTTTGCAGTCAGAGGCACCTGAGTTCTTTTACTAAACTGTGCAATTAGGATTCGTTACTTAACTTCTCTGAGCCTCTGTTTCATCACCTGTTAAATGGGAGTAATGATTGTTGTCAGAACTAAATGCCAGGTATATATTAAGTACAATACATATTTGTGTTCTCCCACATTAAATACTGTACCATCTTATTTTTCACTTTGCTGACCAAGAGCAACAGGTTTGGGACTTTACCACAATTTTAGTAGCTCAGTGAGTCTGGCCAAGGTATTAACCTCTCAGAGACTTTGCTTCTTGTCTGTGAAATGGAATTAGTACAACACTGACCTCACAGGGTTTGGGGGGTGGGTGTGAAAAGCCGTTAGTTAACACAGTGCCTAGCTAAAAGCAAGCGTTCGGTAAATAGTAGCTATAGTGGTGATAGCGGTGGCAGCAACAATCAAAATCGCACCGAATCAGCAGCCTGAGACAGCCAGGGAAGAGGAGAACTAGCTGATGCTGAGCAGCTGCCGAGAGGCCTGAACGAGCTCTCCCACCTGTGGAACAAGCTGCTCTTTCTCACTTTGGCCTTCACTTCTCCCCAGCTTTCTTTATCTTTTCCCTTTGTCTTTTCTTCCTCTCACAGTTCTCTCTGTGTGAAACATGGTTGCATTCATAGCTGCACAAAATGGAAGCCAGATGTTTTCTTAGCCTGCCTGGCCTCTGTACGGTCCTGTGCACTCACCCTTCACCGAGAGGGAACAGTGAGTGTGCATTGCACTTAGTGCCACGAGTTCTGTGTCATGTGCAGTCCACTGCTTACTAACTACAGTGTTGGTTCTTAATTTTTGATACCTCGGAGGAGAAAAGGCTTTATTGCTAAGAATCCTGAGGGCAAAGGAAACTCTCAGGAAGGACCCCACTCAGAGTCTCTGCATTTCTCCTTTGTCTGTAAAAGAGCATAGTTAGCTTGTTCCGTCTTGTTGCCTCTTCTTTTATCAAGTTCTGATCATAAATTACCCTGGTGTTTCCAACAGGAGTGACTCTACCTGCTTCTCTTTCACTGAACATTTAGACTGGGGCCAAATAGCTACTTGTTTTTATTCAAGAGTTAAACAGCAACTATTTGACACAATTGCCTTCTTTTCAGGATCTACCAGAAGAGAACCTTGTTTATAAGTTATATATTATTAGTTATATGCATACTATTTATGCCATGTTTTAATCACTGTTACTACTGGGCTTGAAAATATCTATATGTATGTAGGATATGTATGTATAGCACTTAGTATTGTAATATAATATTTCATCACAAACTACAGTAGAAACCAATTTTCTGAGACATGGATGTTTTGAAATATGAGCTGGCAATCGATACTAACAACAACCATTCGAACTTTATGGCCTATGAATATTTTGCAACGCACTCCTACCTCACTTCACCTACTTGGGAGACTAAGTGGTGCCATCACATAACCTTGTATTTAAATTTCAAAACCCTGCCTAGAGTTGCTTAGCCTTCCTCTGCAGCTGACAGTTTTACCCCAAGCTTACTTAAAACAGGAACCAAGAACAGAGGCCTGTGGCTTCTTTAAGACTGTGTTGTTGATTATTTCTCCCTAATACCTTTCCTCTACTTCTCAGAGAAGCAGAGTGAACTAGGAAGAAAAGGGGGTACCCTCTCCATAGGTGCTGACCTACGCAGGGGCCCCCTAGGAGGGGGCCAAGCAGGTCTGAGCCTCGTTAGGGGCTCCTAGGAAGACAGGAGGATGGTTGGGGCCCTCCTCATAGAACTTTCCGATGGAAAAGTCCACGAAGCAGCTCCACCCTGGGGATTAAGCATCCGCTCAGCTGAGGCCAGAATGAGTGGTTGCCCCTCTTAACTCTCCTCTCAGAAGGACACCCCTTGTGGTGGACCCTCCCCAGCCATCTGTATCCCCAACGGTGGCCCTTACTTATTCCTCAGCCCCCAGCCGAAGCTTAGGCAAGTTACAGGGGGGAGTCAAAGCTGTATTTCTATGAGTAAAACAAACCAACAACAATAAAAAAATTCTGATTCATGATTTGCAAGCACAATAACCCATATTTACATACAGTTTTACCACATCACCCCTGATCTGAGAGTCATAATAAAGTGTTGAAGGTAGATTTTTTTTTTCAAGGGAGACATGGGTGGAGTCCCCTACAAAGTGTAGATTGTCACCTTCCTTACCTTTCTTTCCCATATCACAGGCTTGGGCAGATTAAGTGAAATAATGAATAGATGACTCAGCGCCATGCCCAGCAGTCAGGTATCTGTGATTATTATTGGCGGTGGCAGTGGTGTTTCTGGAAGCGTGACAGGCGCGTGGCAGGGCTCTAGTTGTTGATGCTGTTTTTTTCATATCCACATACTCCTTTACCTGATCTGTTTGTATCAATGACCATTTGCAAGTTTCTGCAAATAACATGAATGGAAAACAACAGAAAATCCAGCTGGGAGGGGCAGACACAGGGGTCGGTAGAAGCTGGCATATACAAGTTGTGCCCTATTGATAGCCCGTCTTAGGCCTGAGCCCTCTCTTTCCTGGGTGGGTCAGCCCTAGGAGCCTCTCTCCCCATTCTCACCCACTTCCTTCTGCCCAAGAAAAATGACATCCAGCCTGCGGATAGGAATTTTCTATTCCTGTTTCAAAGCCCACCTGCACAGTGGTTTCAGCCATTCCTCTGAAGTGGGGGAAAAAGGAAGCATCATTCGTATGTCTATTTATTCAACAAGTTTACAGGCACTGAACTAGGAACTAGGGGTACAACCATAACAAGACACAGACTCTGCCCTCCAGATACTTCCAGCCGGGGGGTGAGGGAGGAAGCTTTCAGTCAAGCAAGTGATAACTCCTAGGTACCTGGGTTGAGCAGTCATATTAATGTTCCTGCCACCAATACTGAGACTATAAACACAACAGGACATGCTAGGTGTGAGGTACCTGCTGGACGGCACTTATACACAGTCAAGAGAGTTGAACATATCAGGAGGGAAAATAGGCGAGAGAGATATATATCCAGCAATTGAACATTTAGGCACTGATTGCCCAGGAAGTGAACCAGGAACAGAACCCTGGAGAATTCTTCATGTATAAAGCATGGCCTTACATTTCTCCTCTCCTGTGTCCTTCCATTTAAAGACGTGATAACAACATGTAGAGATGTTATTGGGTAACTGTCTCTAGAAGAATAAGGGCAAGTTCAACTAATGAGAGAAATCTACCTAAACCACCTCATTCCTTCCCTCTTCACGGGAGCTGACTGAAGAAAGGAACTCTCTGGCGATGCTCCAGTCCTAGGGTTCCTGGTGGACAGCGCAGCTGTGGCCACCCTTAGCCCATTGGACAGATGGCAATAGCAGACAATCCTGCGTGAAGGTTATTCATATCAGCATTGTTTGTACAAGTGAAGGGTTGGGAACAGTCAAATATGTATCAATATGGTTCACCCCTAAATGGACTGTAGCACAGCCATTGGAAGACTGAGGAAGTTCTTTAGGTACTGACCTGTATCACTTAGGAATGTACATGGGTTTTCAGGGCTCTGTGTCAGGAACCAGGAACTCGCACCCAACATTGGCAAAAGAAGTTTCCAGTTATTTCTAGATTGCCAGATGCTCTAGACCAAGATCGAGGACTGTCAGATCTGTACATTTTCACATAACTGCCTCATGTTTTCCTCTTAAATCTTGTCTTTTCTCTTGTAACGGTGAACATGAAAGTCTTAACAATGAAGAGGGTCTATGAACCTGCTTTCAGGGACAGCAAGGAAGTGTGGAAGTAAGGAGACCATCTTCCCAGAGCCCATCTCAAAGGGAAGAGAAACTACACCACCTGGAGAGGCCGTGACCATTCATGAGAGGAAGGGAGGTCAGGTGGTCCCTGGGACCTGGGGCTGAGGGAAAGGCGAGCTTGAAAGGAGCCTGCCTGGGCCTGTGAATCTCCCTGAGGACTTAGGAGAAGGAGGCCCTCAAATGCAGCGATACATAAGTTTTGCACTATAATAGGATTAAATTTGAATTTGTTACAGGTGGGGTGTGACTAGCCCATTCTTGAATCACAGAGCTAGATTTTACCTCATTTTAATTATTCCTAATGTAGCACAAAGGAACACTTCCATTTGTTGTCTCACCTTGTGCTGATCTTAGATTAATACTGAAAATGCTTACTCTGTGCTGATCTTAAAACAACACTGAGAATGGGGGAAGATTATTCCTCCCGTTTTGTCCCCCTTTCCTCTTCAAGTCTAACAACTTGCTGTGTTTAACTTAACCCCACTTTTGCCTACTCTTTCCCAGAAAAATTAGTAAACATATATGGATCTATCTACTAGAGGCAGGCAGCTGTAGTTTCAGTGAAGTGTGAGGTTCCAGCTTTGCTCTTAGGGAGCTTGCATTTTCATCAGAAGACAAATAATTGCATTCAGAAATAAATACTAAATGCCAAGAGCATCATTCAGTGCTAAGTCAGAGGTCTCACTAGGAATCCAGCTGAGGCAGAAACTCCTGAGCATCAAGACACTCAAGCTTCTTGGGGAATGTGGGCCTTGAAGGACGGGCTGGATTAATATTTAGAGAAGGAGTAGAGAGAGCACATGAGGTAAGACCAGTCAGTGTGGAGCATCTCTGTGGAATAAGAGGGACTTGGTTCGCCGGAGAAGAGGGCAGGAGACAGCAGCCATTGGCTGAAGCAATTTCCGATTTTCCCCAGATTCATAGAAACCCTGTGTGTTGCAAACATACCTATCGGAACATTAGAGGGATGTAACAAATGATCTGACTGCTGAGACTTTCCAGCTGAATATGGAGTAATAGGAGGGGGATTGTGTTCAGGGAGGGCTACAGTATCTGTATATCTACCTGCTCAGTCTCCTTATGTCTCTGCACACAGTAGGAGCCAACATAAGGGTGAATTTACAAGTTCCCTGTAAGCTCAGCTCGTATTATTTCTCTCCTTTCTTGCCTCTTCCTTTTCCTGCTCATGGCCAGATGTCAAGGAGACATCCTTTCTCACTGTGAGTTTTGGCTGGAAGGTCATCCTTCCAGAGAGATTTGTCTTTTTAGAGAGAATGTGTGCATGCACAGAGTAGTAGGGAGTAAATCTGGGCACTCACTGATACTCACCTGGTCTAAGAATCACAAGTCCCCAGACCTGGCCCTCACACCTTTTCGTTTCGTGAACTTGGGCCGGCACTAAACCTGCCTGCTCTTTGGTTTCACTGATTTGTGAAATGGAGAGGTTACTGGCTCCCTACCTGCCTCACAGAATTTTCCCGAGATTCCAATGAAAGTATAGTTGTGAAAGCACACTGGAGATGAAAGAAGTTATTATTAGTAGCTCAAGGTGAAGACTGCATGGGGATAAGGGGTGGTGAAATGGGCAAGTCCAGTCCCATGATTTTATACAATTGTTTTACATCGTTCAAATAAGGTTAATTATATAGCTTCTTCTTGATGTTTTAATGACTCTCACTCTGATGACATCTTTTTCCTCCCTAGTTATCCCTTGCAGAACCCAGCTCCCCTCTGCAAGTTCCAACTCCTCCCGCCTGGCCTCCCTACTGGTGGGTGGGGCTCCCAGCCACCGAGTCAACATTGAAAGCTCTCCCGCAGCATCTTCAGAGACACTCTGGCTTTCCATCATTACCCATTCAAGCTCCAGAGCTGAAGCTGATTTAAAAATGTGAACCTATTTTTATAGAAATGACAAGATGCTCCCCACCTTGGAGCGTTGGCTGTTACTCAGCTCCTCTATTAGAAACTGTTGGTTTAGGTATCTTATTGTGAAAGTGGGTTCTACAGTATTTAGCAAAAGGTATCATGGCATAAATGTTGACATGTACAAATGTAGATAGAAATGTGGTGATGGTGACCACAGGGTTGATAGCGCCATTGGTTATATTGGGCGTATGAGACAGGGTCACAGAAGAATACATGCAACACACTTCCCAGGTTGCTTGAGCAGTTTAATGATGGGGCTGTTCCCATGGTGTCTTAACTTGCCAGGCCTTCCATAGCAAAAAGGACTCCTGTCTTTGTCCATTCTGGCTGCTATCACAAAATACCAGAGGTAGGTGGCTTATAAACAGCAGACATTCATGTTCTCACAGCTCTGGAGGCAGAAAGTCTGGCATCAATGTGCCGTCAGGGCTGATCTCTTGCGAGGCCTCTCTCCTTGGCCTGCAGATGGCCATCTTCTCACTGTGTCCTCACATGTGTCCTCTGCGTCCCCATCTCCTTTATTGTAAGGACACAAGTCAGATTGGATTTGGGCCCACCTCTATGACCTAGTTAGCCATCCTTACCTCTTTGAAGACCCAATCTCCAAAGACAATCACATGGTGAAATCCTAGGGGTTAGGGCTTCAACACAGAACCTTTGTGGGGGAAGGGGATGGCAGTTCAGCCCATAACACACACTGGGCAGGATTAAGAGAATCAAGATGAAATGGCGAAGCACCCAGGAACTAGCAGCTGCAGAAGCCTGTATCACCCTTTGGCCTGAAGAGGCAAAAGGGAAAGGACCCTGTGAGACCTGCGGCCCTGGGAGAGAGGCTGCCCAGTAGGACGTATGCCGTAGGGGAGAGCACAGCCTCGGGGGAGGGGAGAGGGGCAGCACTGAACCCTTCCCCGCTACACACACACCCTTTGACACTCCAACAGCACTTCCCTTTGGTCAGTCTCCCCTGAAAGCCAACAAGAGATGTCAGCCTCTTAGTTGTCAGCCTCCAGGCAGGGAGCAGGGCTGAGAAGCATGGCCAGGAGTGATTGGGGAGGGGAGGATATGAGTGGGACCATGAAGAAGACCCAGCGCAGTGGGTAAATGTGCACATTTCCAAAGGCAGAATTATGATGGATAGTCCAGCTATGGATGGGTTCTAAAGAGTTACTAGAAACAAAAAATGCTATTTAGCTGCAAAAATATTAGTCATAAATCCTAAACTAAACCATTTAAGATCATGTCACCATTTCAAGGTCCCAGAAGTTACCATTTTAGGATACTTATTCACCTAAGTAAAGCAGAATGATAGAAAAACAAATATGTATCACGCGATGTTAAACACACTTATGTTTATATACTTCATACTATATATATGTGTATATCAGTATATATATAGTTGAATGGTTTAAAGTGGTGACCTGGCACGACAGTGGTGGACAGTGGTTGGATGCCCAGGT
This sequence comes from Furipterus horrens, assembly GCF_987537825.1. Taxonomy (NCBI): domain Eukaryota; kingdom Metazoa; phylum Chordata; class Mammalia; order Chiroptera; family Furipteridae; genus Furipterus; species Furipterus horrens. The sequence goes on from NW_028327180.1 coordinate 35,505,896, forward strand.
GATCGGTGGAGGGCAGAACATGACAAACTGACAATTGACTAGTTGGTACCACCCACGGTGAAGCTCACTTGTGCCTCGGAGGCAGAGGAGGCAGAAAACACACCTAGATGAGGCGTAGGGATCGTCCCGTGGGCAAAGCAGGTGCTGCCATTTAGGGTTTCCTCTCCCTGGAGTCTGAACCCTCGTGGTGGCTCCCGGGAACCAGGGGCAGCGATGTGATCTGGGGTGGCCTGTAGCTCCAGGATTCTGCACACTTTTGTCCCAGTAAACCGGTGTGATTATTACAGGAGCCAGTTATGGTGTGGGCGGATGTTTGGATAGGCCAGTCTGGAGAATGACCCCAGCATTTTCTGGAACAGACCAGGATCTTCCCGGAGCAAGGACATACCCAGAAAAAGGCAGTCCCGTCAGTGTGAGTGGCTACTTCTTGTCTTAAGCTATATTTGGGTTATCTATTTCTATGAAGTTACTCCCAAACTTGGTTGCTTTTCATGGCAGTCTGTCATTCTGTTCCTGAATCCAATTTGAGGGGCTCTGGGGGAGAGCCTGACTCTCATCCACACAGCATCCTCTGGGTCCTCCTGACAGAGGGCTGGAAGATCCACTTCGAAGATGGGGTAGGGACAGGGCTGGAAAGTTGGTGCTGACCGTCACGGGGGTACTCAGCCAGTCTGAGGGCGGGGGCCTCTGCTTCTTTCCATGTGGGCTAGACTTCTACCAGCATGGGCTGGATTCTAAGGACGAGCACCCCAAGAGAGAATCAGCTGGAATCTGAATCACCTGTTCTGTCCTTGCCTTGGATGTCTCATTGTGCGACTCTGTCATCCCCTGGTGGTCACAGGGGCTTGTCCAATGTCAAGCTCAGAGGGCATAGTCTTAGGGGAGTTACAAAATTCTGGAAGAACATGTAAGATGGGATATATAATTGTGACCATTGTGGAATAGACCTAGGATGGTTCTTTGTGTTACTTTTACTTACCCATCATTGGTCACAGCACAGCTATACAGACTGAGTACATCCCCTGTATTAGTCTGCTCAGGGTGCCATAACAAAACACCACAGACTGGGGGGCTTAAACAACATGAGGGCTGGCTGGTGTCTAGTGAGAGCTCTCTCCTTGGGTTGCCTTTTGACTATGTGGTCACATGGTCTTTCCTTGGTTCCTGTGCAGAGACAGAGAAGAATCTCTCTCTGGTGTGTCTTCTTATAAGGACACTAAGCCTGTCAGTTCAGGGTTCCACCCTTATGACCTCCTTTAACCTTAATTACTCCCTGAGACGCTCCAAATACAGCCATTCTGAGAGTTAAGACTTCAACACATGAATTTGGGGTGGGGGTGGGAGACACATAAACATTCAGTCCATAACATCCCCCATAATGACATGAGTTAAACAACAATTGATTAAGATACATTTATATTGATATCAATTCAAGAAAATTTATTGAACACCGACAGTGTGTTAGACTCTCTGCTAGGATCTGGGGGTACAGGCAGGAGAAAAAACTTCCTGCCTTTAATGAGTTTACAGTTATGAGGGAGACAGAGCAGACATTATGATTCAGTGATAGCTGCAAGGAGAGCGTGCTGTCCCAGCTCCTAGAAGGGGCACATCAGCCTCTGCATGGGGAGCTGCAGAAGTGGTGTCCAAGCAGAAGCCAGGGCTGTTGTATTGAGTAGTAAATACAAGGTGGGAGAGACAAGGGGAAACATTGGAGAGAAGAATAAGACATGCAAAAGACCCAAGGCAGACCTAGGGTGACCACCATCCTGGCTCCCCAGGACACTCCTGGTTTTAACATTCAAAGCCCCATATTGGAAATGCTTTGGTCCCTGTGCCTGACCCGTGGAATGGTAAATACCAGTAGAGCAAGAGCATGAAGGAGTTGGCTTGTTGCAGGGTTGGTGAGAGAAAAATCTGGAAAAGTAAGCAGGAGCCCCAGGAAGAACAAAGGCACGTGAAAAGGTGAAGACAATCAGTAGATGATGTTAAATAGGTGAGTGACGTGCTAAGAATTGCATTTACAAAGATCTGTATCTGTTGTATAATCAAGAGGAGGGATAGTATACTGTAAGCCAGTTAGGAGGCCGCTGCAGTTTTCCAGGGAAGAGGTGATGGTGATTTAAGTAAAAGCATGGAGGGCGATGGAGAGAACCAGAGGATTTGGGATATCTTAAGGAGAAGTAACAGAACTTAGAAATAGAGATAGGGGTGGGGGTGAGAAAGAAGGAAAACTCAAGGATGACTCCCAGATTTCTGGTTTGGGCAATGGGAGAAAAGTCTTGGGAAGAAAGCAGGCATCTATTATCCTAGATAATTCCCAAATGAGTCCTGCACTTTATCCTACTGAACCTTCACAGGAATCTTGTGAGGCAGGTAGGTGGATATCGTTATCCCGCTTCACAGCTGCAGAATGGGGCATGAAGTGTTGTGCCACAGGTGGCAATGGCTACAAAGCAGCAGACCCGGGTGTGCTTGACCCTAAAGAACTGCTCTTTCCACTGTGGTGCTTCCCTAGTGAGCACTGGTTTCCACCTGATTGGCTACTTTGCCACATTCATTGCCCCGCCTTGATTTCATCTTTATTTTGTATTCGTGAAGGATGCAGACCAAGGGAAGGACTCCGCCCCCTGCAGGGCTCCAAGTGGGCATCTGAAGGCTGCTTCCAGGAGCAAGGATCACATGAGAGCTTCTTAATCCCTCGTAACTAGTCCCCACACTGATTATACTTGCAGAAACCCTAAAGGCAGGGGACCTATGTAATTATCTTTGTGAGCTTCAGGGCCAGGGAAAGCTCTGGGATACTGTCCCAGTCAACAGCCAGTTTAGGGACAGGAGGGGGTGCTGGGAAATGAAACTCAAGAGATGGGTGGCTATGGGAAGGACACTGCAGGGGAGGAAGGGACACAGGATGAGTGCCCAGGGCCTCCCTCCAAAAGAGAGGGAATGCAGCCCTGGCTGGTGTGGCTCAGTGGGTTGAGTGCTGGCCTGTGAACCAAAAGGTCACCGGTTGGATTCCCAGTCAGAGCACATGCCTGGGTTGCAGGCCAGGTCCCAAGTTAGGGACATGCGAGAGGCAACCAATCGATGTTGCTCTCCCTCTCTTTCTCCCTCCCTTACCCTCTCTCTAAGAAATCAATAAAATCTTTAAGAGAGAGAGAGAACACAGGTGAGCACGTCTAAAGCTTAGAAGGAGCGATGGAAACCTGACACCTAGACTTGTGCGGCCCAGTACCAACTGGAGCTTCGTTTTAACCACCCAGCTTCACATTTTAACGTGAATCTTGACTTACCTCCTGTGAAGTCTTAATCCTCTATATTCACACAGTAATCTATCCATTTTACTTATCATCTTTCACAATTGTTATTTCCGCATCTATTTTATTACCCTATCCATCTAGATTTGGAATTCTTCAAAGGATTCCAGTTTCACTTTCTCCGTAGTTTCACGTTTTTCTTTATGCCGCGGGCACATGACTAGAGTTTGTTGTCACTGGCTTCTTTATTCACTGACACTGGCAGAGAAAGGACACAAGAGGGCGCTCCTTTTCTTCTAAACTGAGCCCATTTTAGGTCACTTGAAAACAGACATGACTGATGTTGGTGAAAACATTTTTCACTTTTAGGGAGAGATTTTTGGAAAAACTTTGAATATTTAAAGTGTCACAATTATGGAAATTTCAGCTTATTTGAATCAATAAAACAAATATTCATATAGTCAGCTTTTGAAGAATTGACAGTCTAATGAAAGAACATACAAGGGGAGACCCACCCCCCCAAAACTGGAATTATCTTCTGGAGGGCGAGCCTCTGTAGTAAGGCTCCCACTAGATGAGTATTCTAGGAACCCATCTGTATCAGTGCCAGCTGCAGTTATTGTGAGAGTCTTCATTCAACTTCAGTGAATTTTTTTTGAAGATTCTCAGTGCATCTGCCCATTTATGAGTGTACCTGCCCACACCACGCTGAGTGTTCAGCAGTTTTTGACCAAAAATATCGTGACCCCCGTGGCCCACCCATCCTCCCTATTCACCTGAACTCACCCCCAAATAACTTTTTCTGTTTCCCTGGATGAAAAAAAGTCCTCAAAAAGAAATGTTTTGCTGATATGGAAGAGGTGAAACAAAAGACGGCAGAAGCACTAAAGGGCATCAAAACTGACAAGTTTAAAAGCTGTTCTGAGCAGTAAAAAAAAGTCTCGATAGGTGTATTGCATCAAATGGAGAGTACTTTGAGGGTGACTGAAGATTAAACATGTAAGAATTAATACACTTTCTGCTCTGCTGGAACTTAAATAAATAAATAAGAATTAATACACAATTTTTTAAATAAATAAATTCTGTTTTTTGGGGGTAGTCCCATTCATATATTTTTTAAAAATAAACAATCTCTTTATATCCATTAGGACGACTCTTATGAAAAATACAAAACAACAAGTGTTGGCAAGGATGTGGAGAATAGGAACCTTTGTGTATTGCTGGTGGGAATGTGAAATAGCAGCTGCTATAGAAAACTATGATGGTTTCTCAAAAAAGTAAACAGAATTACCATATTCCAGAAATTCCACTTCTGAGTTTATACCCAAAAGAATTGAAAGCAAGAACTCAAGAGAGATTTGTGCAGCATTACTCCCAGTAGCCAAAAGGTGGCAACAACCCAAGCACCCATTGGCAGGTGATAAACAAATGGTGGTTTATACATACAGTGGAGTATTATTCAGCCTCAAAAAAGGAAGGGGTTTCTGACACATAGTACTATGTGGAAATGCAACCCAAAACCACAACAAGATTTCACCTGACACCTGTTAGAGCGGCTACCATTAAAAAGACAAAAAGAATCTGGAGAAAAGTGAACCCTTATACACTGTTGGTGGGATTGTAAATTGGTGCAACCAGTAAGGAAAAGAGTATGGAGGTCCCTCAAAAAGTTAAAAATAGACCAAGTGTCGCTGGTTCGATTTCCAGTCAGGGCACATGACTAGGTTGCACGTCAGGTCCCCAGTTGGGGGTGGGAGTGAGAGGCAACCACACAGTGATGTTTTTCTCCCTCTCTTTCTCCTTTTCCTCTCTCTAAAAATAAAATCAACAAATTATTTTTTAAAAAAGACAAAAAGTTAAAAATAGATCTACATAGGACCCAGCAATTCCACTTCTGGGTATATATCCAAAGGAAATAAAAAAGAATGCTGAAGAGATAATATACATGCCCATATTCATTGAAGTATTATTTATAGTAGCCAAGATATGGAAACAAACTAAGTGTCCATCAACAGATGAATGGATTAAGAAGATGTGGTCTATATTATATCCACAGAATATTAGCCATGAGAAAGAAGAAAATCCTTAGTTTTGACCACATGTATCTCCCTTGAGGGCATTATGCTAAGTGAAATAAGGCAAAGAAAGACAAATACTTTATGGTATCACATGTAAAATATTTATTATTTTTTAACATTTTATTTATTTTTAGAGAGAGGGGAAGGGAGGACAAAAGAGAGGGAAAGAAACATTGATGTGTGAGGAAAACATCAATCTGCCCACAACCCAGGCATGTGCCCTGACTGGGAATCAAACCGGCGCGGCGACCCTTTGGTTTGTAGGGCGATGCCCAATCCACTGGGCCACACCAGTCAGGGCTTGAATCTCTTTTAAAAAGTAAAACTCATAGAAACAGGGAGTAGAAAAGTTGTTGCCAAGGGCTGGAATTGGGGGAAATAGGGAGAAGTTGGAAAAAAGATACAAACTCCCAGCTATAAGATGAAAAAGGTCTGAGGATCTAATGTATAATAACATGGTGACTCCAGCTGATAACACTGTGTTGTTTAATTGATGTTTGCTAAGAGAGTAGAACTTAAATGTTCTCACAAGAAAGAAAGAAGAAAAAAAAAACCCCACACAAACAAACTCTGCATTTTTAAAGATTGCCCGGTGTTTCTGATGCCTTTTGATGTTTGAAGGATACTACTATGTGGCAATCTGTTGTCTCTCACACTCTCTCCTCTGCCAGGGGCAGATCATGGTTTTAGAGGTGTTCACTAAGTAGAGTTGATTTGTCCCTTTAAGGCTGGATGGGGTTTGTGTGGACAGGCATAAGCCAGGACAAAGTCCCAGGGAAATAGAATGGTGTGTGCAAAGCAGAAAGAAAGAAGAAGAAGAAAAAAACAGCAAAAGTGAACAGAGATTAGACAGCTTACTTTGAAGTCAAGGATTCATGAAGGGGAATGTAGTGATAAGGTTGGAAAAACCCTGAATAAGAGGTCAAAGTATTTACTCGGGAATGCAGTGTTTTCTCAACTTGTTCATGGTAAAATGTTGATATATTTCATTCCATCAACCAAAAGAAAGACAATCTTTTTTTTTTTTATCTTCACCTGAGGACATCCTTTTGATTTTAGAGAGTGGGAAAGAGAAGAGAGGAGGAAAACATAGATCAATTGCCTGTTGTATGCAACCCCCCTGGGGACCAAACCTGCAACCTAGGTATGTGTTCTGACTGGGAATCAAACCCACGACCTCCAACCAACTAAGCCACACAGGCAAGACACAATTTTTAAGAAAGAAGATGACTATACAACTATCATACATTATAAAAATCACAACTACCAGCACATGTGCCTGTGAGAAAACTAAGCTGTTGAAGTAAATGTGACCGGCCGTTGCCAAATCTTCATTATTATTAACTTGCTGCTTTTTCAGTCAGTTTGTCATCTGCTAATGCTAACAGATAAAAGTCTGGATCCGTACTACAATGGAGAAACAAGCGTGGAGGGGAAACCTCACAAGTTGAGGAAATTCTATCCATTAATTTTTCTCTTCTCTATGAATTGGGAAAAGGTCATGGTTATTTGATATGAGGACAGAACACCTTGGTTCAGCTCGTCGAACATCAGACTTCTCAGGGAATATGATTAAGGCCTGCTGTGGATCGTGGGAAGCGAGGCCAGAAAGGATAAATGTGTGCTTTTAGGCAGATTACTCTGGTAACTGTATATAGGATGGGTTGTGGAAGGCAGCAACCAAAAGACAGGAAGACCAATTAGTAGATGACAGCAATAAACAGCAATAATCCAGACTGGAGATGCAGTAATAGGACCTTAAGTTTACATAGTATTTTATGTTACAAAATTTTTTTCATAGACACTCCTTAAAAAGATTATGTGAGGTAGGAAGTATTTTTCTTTTTTCTTTTTTTTTCTTTTTTTTTTTAAGGTGGAAGTTTCATTTAAAAGGTGGCTATGTAAGAGATGTTTTTTAAAAAAAAAATTGACAGGACTTAGTGAACGAGAGGGTGGTGGGAGGGAGAAGAGAGAAATCAAAGATGATCCCAAAGTTTTTGAGCTTGGGTAATTGTGAGGATGTTGCTGCAATGAACACAAGCCTAGAGGAAAAGCTGACTTGAAGAGGGGTTGGTAATGGTAACTTTTTTATTTTGAAATGGTGTCAAACTTATTTTAAAAAAGACTTTATACTGAAAGAATAGTACAAAATTACTGCCATAGTCCCTTAGCCCAGAGACACGTTCGACTTACTCCTATCAGCTCAATAGCATCCTTTAAAGCAAAAGGATACAATAGGGGTCACGCCTGGCTCCCATCATCATGTCTGTCAAATCTTCTTCAATCCAGAGAAGCCCCTCCATTTTCCTTTCCTTTCACGGCCTTGACATTTCTTTTTTTTTTTTTTTTTAATACTACAGGCTATTTTGTAGGGTGTCCCTCAATTTGGGTTTGTCCAATGCTTCCTCCTGATTAGACTCAGGTTGTGCATCTTTAACTGAAATATCACAGAAGTGGCTATGTCCCCAGGTCATCCATCAGATGGCACACGTGGCAACTTTTCTCATTAGTTTGGTGTTAACTTTCAAGATTTTATTAAAATGGTATCTGGCCAGTTTTTTCCATGGTTAAGTTACTCCCAGCCCCCCAACCCCATCTAATCACTAAAATATTTTGTGAGGAGACCTCTGAAAGAGTGCTGGCAAGGCCGGCTTCGTGACAGTACCACCTGTGTAGTTGTACTGAGTCCTGCGCTCAGAAGGGTCCCAGGTTTGGTTACGCTTTGCTTAGTTCCCACAATGAAGGAAGGGAGAAAGGCAGGCAGGAAGGAAAGGGCAAGCAGACATATATTCAGTTTTTGACTCAGTACATTTGAGTTGCCAGGACACCTAAGAGTTAGAAAAACAAAACTAAGGCTTGGGAGGAAAATCTGGGATGGAGATAAGGCCAGGGTGTAACATGCGCAAAGGTGATGACTGAAGTGGGGAGGACAACTTCTCCAATAAAATTAGGAAGAAAATGAGAAACTGAGGGCCTAACCTTTGGAAAGACACAGAGATGTGGAGTAGGAAGAAAAAGGGAAGTCGAAGGACTTAAAGAGATGCATCAGACATCGAGGGAACTCCAATGGTGCAAAGCTACAGAAACCAAAGGAAACAGGATTTGACCAAAGAAGATAGAGGGGCTGGCTGGCTGGGTGGCTCAGTTAGCTGCAGCATCATCTTTGATACCCCTTCGTGCTGTAGGGGAGGCAACCAATCAATGTTTCTCTCTCTCCCCTCACCTCCCCCCTGCCTCTCCATCCCTTCCTCTCTGTCTCTCAAACCAATAAACATATTAACGGGTGGATTTAATTAATTAAACATTTTTAAAAAGGAAACTATCTCTGGGTCTAATAACCAGGCACAATGAACAGATTGTTTGCTCTTTTAGGCATTTAACAAACGTTGGTGGGTGGAGGCTAGGCCATAGGCTTGGGACTAGAAAGGGTGCTGGCAGGCGGGCCTCCTGGGTGTACCACCTGTGTAGGCACACAAGAGTCCTGAGCTTAGAAGAGTTCAGGGCTTGGTTTCATGCTCTGGAAGTCTTAATATCTGAGCATGTTCATCTTGCTCTGGGCCCTGCACATCACGCAGCTGGTCCTGGGTAATGGGACAAGTGTAAGCTGTTCTTTCCTTTGGGAATATTTATTAGTGACAGTGACAGAGGCCAGTATCTCGTCCCAGTGGCAAAGTAGAACTCAGATGTAACCGGGCATACGTGTTGGCAGACAGCAGAGGTGGGAGGAGATTACCGAAACTGGTGGAGATTTACAGAAGAGGGGAACGATGAGTTCAAGGCCTCTGGTGAGTCAGATTTAGCCTTGGGCTGGAGGAAAGTCGAGGCAGAAAGCCAGCTACCGAACAAGCGCCAACAGAAAATCTGGTCTGGTGCCTAGTACTGAGCGTGCCTTAACGATGGAAAGGGCTCTTGGAAAGCCCACGGGATCAGGGTCCAGGGCGCACGCGCGGAGAGGCCGGGCAGCCTCCCCGACGGTCCACACCGACACCAAAGCGCGCGCACAGCTCGACAACAGGACTGCGAGCCTCAGGCCCAGCACGAACTGGGGGACAAAGAGGCCAAGCGAGCGGCGGGAAGGCCGTGCGTCACGGCCAAGTGGGGGGGATCCGGTTCCCCTCACCTCCGTTCCGTCCCCTCCGCAGGGTAGGCAGCCAGGGGAGAAAGGGCCCTCAGTGATTGCCGCCCGCAGGCCGCATCAGGGGTGGCGCAGGGAGGCTTCCGTGGGCTGGTGCACGTCCGCGCCGCCCTCCCGGCCTCGGGCGCCTGAAGGCCGAGCTTGCGGGGAGGAGCCGCGCTTTCCCCCTCCGCTCCTGCGATTTTCCCGGCCGCAGCCAAGCTTTAGGCACGGGGCCGGGAGAGTGGATGGGGTCGGAGACGCCAGGCGGCGGTGGCGCGTGGCCTCCCGCCCCGGGACAGGGCCGGGCTGGACCGGACGGGCTGCACGCCAGGAGGCCGGGGAGCCCCAACGCGGCTGCGCTGCAAGGGGGCGTCCCAGGCACAGCTGCTCGTAGGACTGGCGAGTCTGAACTGCCTAGTCCACACGCGCGGTGGTGCGGGGGAAGGAAGGAGCAGAAACCAGTCGGAGCCAGATACCGCCCTCCCCCGTGCGCCTTGGCCTCTCAAACTTTTAAGAGGTAGCCTGGAGGAAATCAACCTGATTGAAAGCGTTGAGAAGGAAACTAAGAACATTGGAGGTCGGTGTCAACCTCTGCCTGCCACCATATAATCAAAGAGATAGGTGCTTACTGCATAAACTGTGGTGAATACAGAAAAGGGTAAATGTTTAGACAAAAAAAGCGCCCATAATTCCACTGCACACAAGCAAACACTTCATATACTGCATATTGCGATGTTGCTGTGCATATTTTTCTTTACATAAGTGTTAATTCTGTGCACTTTATTCAATATCTTGCTTTTTGTGCTTAGCGTCTTGTAAACATTTCCTATTTCCTTGAACATATCATAAATATTTTTAATGGTTCTATAATATTGTATAGCTGGGCCAAAATGTAAACATCTCCATTTTTAAAGGTCCAAAGGATACAAATATTTTTAAAGTTCTTGGTTATTCATATTAGATTGTTCTTCAGAAAGTCTGTACGTATTTATATTTTCCGTCACACTGAGTGAATGGCCAGTCTCACTATCCCTATGAACGTCGATCAGAGACTGACACCCGGCCTTATGTAGGTAACCCCATCTCTCCTAGGCACCAAACCTTGGCTCTGCCTTCCTCCTTTCATTAAAAATGTAAAGAAAGATTCTGAGTCTTTTAGACTTGAGCATTCAGACTATTGGAGACTTTGGCCAGTTCTTGTTTCTCGGTTTCCCCCATCATTTGCTATACCTGTAAAGCTTAAAAACAGTACTACCCAATTAGTATGTTAAAAATGGAAGAGGATTCAGCCAGATGCTTCTTTTCTAGAACGCTGCCCTCCCCTGCCACCAGGTGAGCCTCTGCTGGTCTGTTTCCTTAGGAGCCTCAGTCTGTAATGGATGCAGTGGATCCTATGGAGCTCAATCGGTAAGACATAAAACTTAGGTGGTAAATAGTTATTTCTATTAAGAATTCCCTGCAGTAACAATCTAAGTGCCTGGCAACAGATAAATGGGTAAAGAAGATCACACACACACACACACACACACACACACAGAGGAATATTATTCAACCATGGGAAAGAAGGACATCCTGCCATTTGTGAAAACATGAATGGACCTTGAGGACATTATGGAGAGATAAGTCATAGAAAGACAAATACTGTATAATGTCACTTATATGTGGAATCTTAAAAAAGCCAAACTTGTAAAAGCAAAGAGAAACATGGTGGTTACCAGTAGCTGGCAGGGGGTAAGGGAATACGAAGAGATGTTGTTTAAGGGTACAGACTTGCACCTAGTAGATAAAGAAGTCCTGGACTTGTGATGCTCAGTACTGTATAGTGATTATAGACAACAATAATGTATTATAGACATCAAACCTGTTATAAGACTAGATCTTAATTATTCCCACTTCACAAAAAAAAAAAAAGATAATTATATGTAGTAATAGAGATGCTAGCTAATGCTACAGTGGCAATCATATTGCAATATATAAATGCATCAAGTCAACATGTTGTACATCTTAAACTTACACAATATTATATGTCAAATATATTTCAGTTGAAGATCCCTTATAACTGTGACCGAAGAGAATAAGTGAATTAGAGAGAAAAGAAGCAACATTCTGCAAACAAATGACTTCACTCTCAGCTTCATCCCACCAAAAAAATGTAAATTCAAACAGACAAATGCTATAATAAAGGTAAATGCAAAATGCCAAGTGGGGCAGGGGTGGAGAAGTATCCTCCGGAAAACTAAGGCCCTCTCCACCCAGGATTCTTGGGCAAGTCACTGTCCTGGAAAAATTTAATCTCTGAATCTGAGTGGCTGAAAGGACTCTGAATGACTTTCTGGGAGCTTGGGCACTGCACTATAAGAACATAAAATAATGGGCGCTCTGTTGAGCACTAGCTTGCATGCGCTGAGTGTTTTAGGTCATAACTACCCTTTGAGGGAGGAAACTGAAGCTCAGAATGGTCTAATTCCTTGATACTCTGTAACTGGTAGCACCAGTGCTTTCTTTCTCTTTTTCGTCTTTGCAACTGTGGAGAGAGAGCAAGAAAGAATCTGATCTGCACTTTTTCTTATATTTTAAACCCTTGTGTACTGTGTCAACACAATCATAGCACAGCACTGACGGGATCAAAACATACAGCAGCAGCAACCACCTTTCATTTGTTTGCTTCTGTTTGGCTGCAAGTTTGTTATCACGTAGTTTCTTATCATATTCTATTTATTAAGCTGGCCTGCTTCTCCTAGCCCAGTAAATTCACCCCACTTCTGCTGCTGCACCTGGAGCCTCCTGTTTTGCCCTTATCTTTGAAGTCAGTTACAGTAGTCCCACCTTACCTGCAGGGAATATGTTCCAAGACCCCCAGTGGGTGCTTGAAACTATGGAAAATACCGAAAAATGATAGTACATACTATTTTTTCCCTGTACATACATAAAGTTTTACTTATGAATTAGGCACAGTAAGAGATTAACAACAATAACTAATAATAAAATAAAACCATTATGATTGCCTTTGGGACTATTATTAAGTAAAATAAAGGTTACTTAAACACAAGCACTGGGATACTTCAATGGTCAATCTGATAACTGGGACAGCTACTAAGTTACCATCAGGTGGGTAGCATATACAAGGTGATAACACAAACCTAACACAAAAGGATGATTCCTGTCCTGAGCAGAATGGAGCAAGATGGTGCAAGATTTCATCACGCTTCTCAGAACACTAGCTTGTGAATTGTTTATTTTTGGAATTTTCCATTTAATATTTACAGACATGGTCAGCTGTGAGTAACTGAAACCATAGAAAGCAAAAGTGCAGATAAGGGGGGATTACTGTATTATATTGATGTGTTTATCTTGTGTCTCGCATCTGGGCCACTGGCCTTGTGATGCCTTTGAAGACCACTTTAACTATTTTCCTGAGTTGGCTTGTTTAATTCTTCTTTCCAGTTTCCTCAGGACTATTATCCATCCTCTTCGTATCACTAAGTCATGAAATAATTGAATTTTAAAGCTATAAAGATCGTATCCATTGTGTAGTCATTTTGCAGAGGAGGTACTCGGGGCTCTCTTCTAGTTGACTCACCAAGGCTAGGATGCAGGTGTCCAGCGCTCTTTCCTGCAGCATCTGGTCACTGGCTCTTTTCTGGGCTCCAGGCTCTCCTGAGCTAGCATCACTAATAAGAACAGGTAACCCACCAATACCTGAGACTGAGTGGCAGCCTCCATCTCTTCACTGCTCAAGGTGGTTGTGCAGTGAATTCTTGGGCAATGTGGATTTTGTCTCTCTTAATTCTGCAAAATAATAAAATCTCTTTTTTGATGGGTCTGCTCTGGCTAGTGTCTCACCCTTGGTAATAGGGCAGGGAGAAGAGCAGATACAAAGGAGTATCTTTCAAAACTCCTACTATATCTGGCAGAAGACCCGAGCTTCCCTCCTTCTGGCCCAAGCCTTAAAGCTTCCTTAGAGCTGACAAGAGATTTCTTTCTTTCTCTTTTTAAAAAATGATTTAAAATTTATTTTGAAACATTATCACAAACATATACCATATTCACACCTTCACAATTAATTGTTGGGTTTTTTTTACATAGTATTGTTTGTGTTATATTTTTATGTAATTTATATATTGTTTTAATTCTGCAATTTGCTTCCCATCCTTTTAAAAATTATTAAATATAACAGGGAGATGCAGATATCAAAAGTGTATAGTCTGATGAATTTTCTCAAACTAAACACACCCAGTTACTTGTATTCAAATCAAGAAACATTTCCATCACTCCAGGAGCCCCTTTTTATAGAGCATTCTATTGTTATTCTTCCCTCTTTTCAGAGACTTGCCTAATGTGAAATGTGAAATGGATTTTATTTGCTATAAAGATGGCACTTTCCCCAGCTTCCTAGCATGCAGAATGCTTATAACAGAAGAAACATTTCTTTCCTTCTCACTCTTACAAGGCCAACTTAAAAGCAAGAGCATAAAAAACTTTGACTTCTTAGGAGAAAGCTTAAGGGTGGAGATGTGTGTGTGTGTGTGTGTGTATACACACACACACACATATATATATATATATAGAGAGAGAGAGAGAGAGAGTATTCCCTCACCATGGGCATTATGTTCCAGACACCCCCGCAAAGTAGGAACCTTACATTTATTCTACACTCTTAAACCTATGTAACTTTAACAACATACGTATACAGCACCACAAAATCCGGCAAAATAGCGAAAAATCTGTGATGAATAATTAAATATAATATTTTTTAAAATCCTGCAGTACAGTGAGGCCACGATAAGTGAACCGTGATATAGCGAGGGACTATTGATCCATCTTGAAGAGATTTTGGAAAGAGGAGATTATGGGCAAGGTGTTACACTTCACCAGTGGCAGATCTGAAACTGGAGCCCAGGCCTCCCAGTTAACCACCATTATTCATTGCTTTGTTAATGTTATGAAAATAGCCACAACTGAGAATGGACAGGTACCAGGAGAACTAAGGAATAAAACTGTTATCGAGGGTAAAAATATTTCCCTCTTTTCCATTCTACTGGGGAGAATTCTGCTGCTGTCTGGTTGCTTCCTGAATAGTCCCTTGACAGGTTTCTTAATCCTATGGTTCCCAAATTGTGTGCCGGGCACCACAGGGTGCTGCAGAAAATTCACAGAGGCACCTCAGCATATTTTAAAATTTTGAAGGAAACACAGTGATACTTGACATCTATCACACACTGCATGAGCTATTTATTAAAGAAAATCCACAGTTTCAACATCTGATTGCATTACATTCCTTTTGATTCCTTTTGGTGGATGCTATGTTAAAAAGAAAATTGATAGTCAAAAGGAAATGAGGGAGGTTGTGTGATTCCAGGGTTTATGAAGTTGAATAGTGCCCCACAAGTGCAAAAATTTCATTAGAAAGGGATTGTAGTTATTTAAGAATAAAACAAATACATAAGTCTTTCTCAATTTATGTGTATATTATTTTTGCAAACAACCACTAAATTGTTAGGATGTAAATACTAATTAAATTGTTCAGCTATGACTACTTCATAAATGAACTCATTACTTATTTGTTTTGGCCTACAGTCTCTGTGAACCTTTGCCTTAGGCTTAAGGTTAGAGGAGATCAAATTCTTCAAGTTAAATCAGCATCCTTGTACTATTTGTCAACTGGATACAGTAGTCCCTCTCTATATCGCGGTCCACTTACCGCGGCCTCACTGTATCATGGGATTTTTTAAAATATATTTAATTACTTATCGCGGATTTCTTGCTATATTGCGGGATTTTGCGGTACTGTATACATATGTTGCTAAAGTTACGTAGGTTTAAGAGTGTAGAATATGTTTAAGAACATAATAGTGTTTATAAAAATGTGAAAAAGGTTAATAAGGGAGTGGGAAAAGTTAGTAAGGGACTGGGAATGGTTTATAAGTGTGTAGGAAGGGTTTATAAAGCCTTAAAATATATATAAATATTAAAATAAATGTAAGGTTCCTAGTTCGCGGATTTTCACCCATCGCAAGGGGGTCTAAAACATAACACTGTACCCACGATAAGTGAGGGAATGCTGTATTTGCTGGTAGACCAGAGTCTAGAATGATTTTATTTAGATGAGGAAACTAAGTCTTAGAAAGTAACTTGGTGAATGTTATCCAGCCTGGGCAGATCCAAGTTTTACTGAGGCCTGAAGCGTATACAATTGTTGGAACTCTCTTTAAGAACAGTAATGCACAAATACAGATTCAAAACTGGATAAAGGGCTTGCCAGAGGCCTATGCAAATGAGGGGTTCCGAAGCTTAAGGTTCATTAGCTTCAGAGCAAATCCACCTCCAGCCACCAGCTCGTAAGCAGTGGAAATGGAATTCAAACCCAGCTTTGTCTGCTTCTAAAGACACAAATGGGAATTTCCTTTCCTAAAGACAAGAGCCCAGAACCCAGGATGTGAAACCTGAGCCTAGAGTGGGAACAGATACCTCTATCTTCTCAGTAGAGCTGTGACTGCAGACTGGCTGGAGGGTAAGGGTTTGGTGGCAAAGCTGAGTTTGAATTCTGGCTCCACCACTTCCCAGCTTTGTGATCTGGGGAAGTTACTACCATCCCTGGATGTTAGTGTAGCAACAATACCCACACCCCACAAAACAGTGAGAATTAAATCAGATATCACAGATCAATGTGCCTGGTCTATAGCAGGCACACAAACTGTCGATCTCTCTCCTTCCTCTGCTCCCGCACAGATATCATGGGTATTTGAAGACAAAATAAACATAGACAAGCTGGTTGGTAGAGGTTTCCTTCATGTGTGGGTAAGTAAATGCACATATATGGCAAGCAACTGTCTAAAAAAGATGCAAATCAGACCAAGCTGGCAGATATTTGCCTGGTATCTTGCTTAGTTCAGTGCTTAGCTCAGTGTCTGTTTTCAGGGGTTCCCCATTATCCACAGACTAAATTAAAAACTCCTTATCCTGGCATTTGAAATGTTCCCAGATCTGACCTCAACTTAACCTTCTAACATTTTCTTCCACTATGATCCAACCCAAACCTCTCTTCTGACCCAACTGGTTTCCTCACTGACCCTTTAATATCCATCACGGACGGCCTGGCAGGGAAAGCCACTTCCCCTCCTAGGAATTCTTTCTCCTTTCCACAGTCCTGAATCCTACCCATCCTTCGGGACCAGTTCAGTCCCCCTCTTAGCGGTGAGCATCCCAGCCCCTGAGGGCTCCCTTCCTCTCAACTTCTACCACTCGTCCCATTTGTACTCTGCATTCAGGTCTTAACTACACACTGCCTTATAGCTTTTAGGGAGTTTGTTTTCCCTTTCAATGGCATTGCACATTCAGTGTGGTGTCACGGAAATAATCAGACCAAAAGCAGAGACTTGGCTTCTGTTTCTAACTTGCTGTATAACCCCAGGCAAATAGCTTCCTTTAACTCAAAAGTGAGGGGGCTGGATATGGAAACTCTATGATTCCTTTTCTTAAAATTAGGACTCTCTTCACAAGGCCCAGCTCAGTGATCTACATACATAATTTCATTTAAAGAACATTCAAACATTTGTTGATCACTTATTCCCACAGCACTGAGCTAGGTGCCAGAGGATGAATAAAGGTAAACAAAAACACAGGGCTTATGCTGAAGCATCTTAGGAGGGGGGACCTGTGGGATTTATTGAATGGGATAAGGACCTAAAAGGTCAGGAACTGGTGGAGTTATCTGCCACTGTGTCTGGTGGATGCCTTTGTCACCCCACACTGCTGTTTGGCCCTGTGGCTGACTTCATTCTCTGAATCCCATCTCTCCCCCTTTCCCAGCACCCCACCTTGCACACCTTACAAGTGCTGACCCCAGGAACTCCCTGACTCTGTTCTCACTATGCCACAGATCCTGTTTCCCTTGGCTGAGATGTCAGCTATCCTACTCTCAACTTTGGGATGTCCCAGTCACGGCTCTCCTGCCCTCTGCCCTTGTGTTAACTATCTGGTGGCATCTGAAGTCAGTCCTCCAAAGCTGAGCCTGGCCTGGTAGATTAATCTAGCTACAATATATAATGGGAGGCATCAGGGAAGAGGAATACAACATTAAAAAAAACCAGCACAGTGGCCAGCTCAGAGCTATTTCTTTGATGGCTTCATTATAGGTCAAGTGCTGTCCTGAACACTACCTATATTAACTCATTTAATCCCCACAACATCTCTATGAAATAGTTACTATCATTATCCTCAATTTACAAATGCGGGCCAGGAGACAGAGATATCCAGTGACTTGCACAAGATAGCTGGTAGGTGGAGAAAGGACTGGAATTCACAGTCTGGCTCCACAGTCCTATCGCCCAGCCTCTAAAAGAAGATGTCTTTCCTTTTTGTACTCTTGTAAAGGTTTTCTGCCAGCTCCGATCTGTTCCCTGGAGCTACGTAGAGACAGAGGGAACGTACTGGGCAGATGCATTTTCCCTGGGGGGAAGATCTGGAAAGTGTTAACTGGATAGCGAAGACCGGAGCCGCCGGTTTTAGGGAAGTCCGCCTGGCCCTGAACTGCAGGAAGGGGTCTACAGCGAGAAGGCCCTGCCAACAAGAGGTCCGAGTTCCGCTCTGGACTCTGATGTAGGAAATCTTTCACCTTTCTGAACCTCAAGCTTCCCCACCATTAAAGGAAGAGAAAGGTGCAGGGAGTTGGCCTCAATGCGCTCCCTGGGAACCTCTCCCGTTCCAGTAACGGAGAGGTAGGGGAGAGGTGTGAGATGACCGTACAATACCGGTCTGTGTGTGCTGGGGGACGTCTCCGGGGGTGGAGGCAGGAAGGGGTGTGTTTATGCAGCAGGGGGCTTGGGACTAGGGAGGGTTCTGTGGAGCCGAGCAAGAAACAAGGAATGAGGCTCAGCCGAGTGGGACCTGAAGGAGTTGGGGGCGAGTCCCACGGCCCACTGCGCGGTGAGGCTGCGCAGCAACAGTGACCGAGTCATCTGCAGGCCTTGCGTAGAGCTCGCCGGGCAAGGGGCCAGAGCGGGGCCCCAGCCGGGCCGAAGGAGGCGGGGGCAAAAGCGGGGGCGGGGGAGCCTGGGCCAGCAAGCCGCGGCCCAGGCAGGCTCCGGGGAAAGAGGGAGGTGAGGCCTGGGCCCGCCCTCCCCGCAGCCGCCGCCCGCAGGGTTCGCGCATGTTCCGCCCACAACACGAGTCACGTGTGCGCCATGCACCCTCCCTTCTAGTGGGCTTCGGGAGCGCGGGCGGTGAGGGAACGGTGTCCCAAGGAAGAAGCCACGGGGGGCGGACTGGGGAGTGGGCACCCGGCCGGGGCACGGCCAGGGCAAGCGGATGCCTCTGGCGCTAAGCAAAAAGCCCGGGTGGTGTGGGGCGGGGCCTGTCGTGAGGGGCGGGGCCTGTTGCTGGGGCTGGTGCAGGAAACGGGGAGGAGGGGTGGGTCCTATAGGCTGCCTGTTTGGACTGCTTGTTTACTCCTGGCGGGGGAGCTTTAACCGGAGGGCGGGAGGGAGAGAGGGAAACCGCGGACTGGATCCCCGAGCTGCTGGAGCAGAAGCGGGGCGCAGGAGGAGTGAGGGAGGGGACTGCAGCGGAGATGCCTAGGCCGCAGCGTTCCTGGAAGATCCAGCTAAAGACGCCCTGGGTAGTTGTTTTTGTGTGTTTTAAATTTCCTAGCCTGTTGGGCGCTCCCGCTCCTCCCTCCTCCGCCCTGCGCGTGCGCGCACACACACACGTTGGTGAGGGGTGTGCTTGAACGTAACCCTCTGGGCCCTGAAATTCCTTAATCCTAGAGTGGTTTCTCCGGGGGAGAGTGCTGTGCATACGTGCTCACAGGGATCACTGCCTTAGGAAGTGGTTGTCTGTGCGTGTTGTCCCTCAGTGAGGCTCTGCCACTTTTCTTAATCCAGGAAATGATTCAATTGCAGTATCGTCACATTTTTTGTGTGCCTGCGTGTGGCCACAGTTACACAAGTAGGTTAATTTTAGTCAAAAGGCATTCCAGCTTCTTGAGCTTCATTTTCTAACTTCTATGGTAGAGGCTGAGCTCTTCCTAAAATGTAAAGTGTTTCCTACGGGTATTGGCATAAAAATAGAGAACGTGGGCACTGTTGCAATGCCTTCCTCAGCTAAGGCAATTTTTCATGATCTGAAAAATCCGGTATCTAAAGATACTGTAACATATAATTAAATATTGTAATAGTAACTACCATGTAACCATTTTACACAGGAAGAATTGAGTCTTAAAAAGGCACACTGACTTGTCAGAAGTCACACAGCTGGTCAAAGATCACAGGAACACAAGTGTTTTGAATCCTAAAGGGTGTCCTCCTGTCCCTCCCAGTGTGTAGTGGATATATGCAATTTTCTCAGTCCATTTGATGGGGGACTCAAATGTTGGAAAATTTTAGGTTCAGGTAACAGCTAATAAGTTTAGTAATCAATGTCTTAAAAAGCTATTGTTTTAGGAACTAGAGGTATGACCCACCTTGACTCCAGGAGACCATAAGCAGTCCCACCTTTGTCCCTCAGGAGGACTGCAGGCAATCAAGACAGTATCTGAGCCTTTGTACTCCAGAGTGAGGACACAGATGAAAGAATGCTGAAGCTTTTATCTGATTAACATTTTCCCTGAATTCCAAACCTCTTACCTATACTTTTGTTCTCCTTATTAAAAGAGTCTGTTTATAATGGAATTTAAGACACTATGTTAGGGTGCAAACCTGCTGTCTTCTCAGCTTGCTCACCATCTGAATAAAGCGCCCATAAAGATTCAATCCCTGTCTCTGCTCATTGGGTCTGGTAGTGACAGGCAGCACGAACACCACACCGAACACCAACTTTTCTGGTTTCACATTCATTCCTCTGGGACATTAGCCCTCTATTCCCTGTGGTTTTTATTTAGGGTCGAAGCCATAGAATCCCATCCCTCTGGCAACAGTGGTCCGAAAGGGTGGGCATTTTAACTGAAAAGACTCATAATAATTAGAGTCTTTCCCTGGAACTACTATATGAATACAAGAGAGAAAATTTTGTTTTCTGCTTGTGTTGCTCAATTTGGGATGTCATAGTTGGTAGCTGCCAGCAGTTTTCCCAAGTTTATGAAGAAAGCTCTCTTTTGGGGGTGATTTGTGGGGCACTCTTTTGAAGTAGGAAATAATGGGACTCATAAGAGGGGGCAAACAGAAATGAGAGTTTCAAAGCACAAACATTGACAACTTTGCTTAAACCTGGGCTCTGGCTGTGTCTGTGGCCAGTACAAACTCCTGGGTTTCCCGGTTAAGTGAGCCAACAAATTCATTTTTTGCTTAAGCTAGCATGAATTGAGTTCCTGTCGCTGCTCTCCAAAGAGAGGCCTGACTAATAAGTTTGGAACAGAGTTATTTATGTATAATGGAAGTTGGGTGCTGGCCACAACTATCACTTCTTAAGTGCTCTAGTTCCCATGAGTCATACCAAGTGTGAGTCCCACAGATATGGGTAGAACAAGAAAACATAATTATTCCTCAATATTATTGTGTGATAAACAGGACACACGTCAACAAACCCATGTGAGAAGTTGGATAGGTGACATTTCACCTTGGAATACTGTGACTGTCTGAATCATGAAGAGGATAAAGTTGAGGTATTTGAGATAAGATTATTAGGAAGTTTATAGTGAGATAGTAAAAAAAGAGGGACCAATTCCAGTTCTCTCAGGTGGTTCAAGCTGAAGAATGGGAAGCGGTCACTTTGAAAGAAGCAATTGGAAGGACAGGACATTGAACTGTAAGGAGCAGGGGCATTTGGAGTCACAGAATTTTAGAGACAGATGGAGTCCCTGACAGATCATTCTTCCTCTTGAACAATTCTGGTGATGGACAGCTAGGTAGGCCACCCAACAAAAGGTGGTCAGTGGTCCATGGAGAGCAGGGTGGACAATCCTTTACATCCTTTGTCCGCTATCTAAGAATCTGGAGATAAAATTGTAGAGGCTCTGTGTGTGTTCCTTGAAAACTCACCAGAGAGCCTGGAACTGGTCCGATCCCGTTGTCATGAGAAGAAAAAAATATTTTAAATGTGTACAATACCAATCCTTTGCCACTCCCTGACTTCCAGGAGGATTCTTGGCTGACTAATTCCACTGCCAGGTCTTTGAAAAAGTTAAGAGACTTAGGAGCAGGCCCTGTTTATCCACTTGAGGAGAGAGGAGAAAGAGGAGAAGGAGGAGTAAGGAGGCAAGAAGAAAAATGTCAAGGACAGTGGAACAGAAAAGGAGGAGAAAGGGACAGAAACAGCTGGTGCGGAGGGGTTAGAATTTTGGAGACAGAAATGTAGAAAGAGGATTTGGGAGAGCTTTATTGTGTGTGGTGAGCTGAAATTCCTCCTTGGCTTCCTCCTAAAGAGAACGTCAACAAAGACTTAAATGATTTTAGAGGCATTTTTGAATTGAATTTGGTTCCCTCCTGGCTGTGTCACCCAGATTTCACAGGTCGTCCTCCAGCTACCTGCACATTTCCCAGTACAAAGAAGAAATCGTAGTGACAATGATAACTTCCATTTATCAAGTGGCAGGTGAGCATGTTGGCAATGGGGCCACTGGATGCTTGAGGTCATGATGGTAATGACCTCCCAGCCATTTTGGCTCTTAGTATTCCTGTCAAAGAAGCCTGGCAGCTTATTGGCTAGTGAATTTTAAAGATTCTCTTTGGGGTGATTAGTTTGGCGTAGGAGGAAAGAAGAGAAATACCAGAAGGATAACAACCTAGAATGGCCTGGGAGTGGATAAAAGTCTGGTTCCTATATATGACAGATCTCACTCCCACATTTGGGTGCTAAATTGACTGAAAACTCAGTTGCTAGCCATTTGTTTTGCCCTCAGGAATTAATTAAAGCTTCACAGGGATGATCTAATAGGCAATCAATTATACTGCCAGATGAAAAAGTTTGGGTTTTGGTGATTCAGCAATTTATAAGTGAGAAGATTGTGAGATTGGCCGTACCTAAAACGAGCATTGGGAAATCAGAGTGCTCCCCAGGTGGAGAATACAAAAGGGTCATTGAACAGGATTTGATTAATTCACATGATTTCCACTCCAATGTATTACACAGATTATTAAGGCAGGATGTGGCCTAAAGCTGGATGAATTGTAGGTTAAAAGAATAGTATGATGACTGGATATATTATTATAAAAGTAAGATTATGGATTTCTTGGGCAAGTGCTTGACTGACTTTCTTCAAAAAACCAAAAATTAGTAAGGTCCATGCTTCTCCTCTAAGTTAATTCAGGTAGGTCTATGAAAAGAGAAGAAACTTTTTGTTAGTAAATAATTTAAACCTGGAAAAATTAAATTTGAAGGAGTCTGTTTCAGACCTTGCTATCTATATTGACATGCAAGAGGGAATTCAGGCGCTGGCTGCATAGCTTAGTTTGTTAGAGCATCATCCCAATATGCCAAGGTTGCAGGTTCAATCCCTGGTCAGAGCACATACGTGAATCAACCAATGCATGGATAAATAAGTGGAACAACAAATCCATGTTTCTTTCTCTTCTCTCTTTCTCTCTCTCAAATCAGTCAATAAAAAAATAATTAAAAAAGAGTGACTTCAATAGTATTTGTCAGCAATTTTCAACCATTTTCATCTCATGGCATGCAAACTAATAACTAACATTCTGTGCACACCAAAAATATATTTTTTTTGCCAATCTGGAAAAAAAAGGTATAAATTTGATTCATTCACACCTGATGGCTATTGTTGTGTTGGCTGTTGTCATTTTTTTTCATTTGACAATGTAAGGGAAAAGAGGTCAGTCCCCCTGACTAAATAGGTATTGCATGTTTTAAAAATTCTTGTGGCACAACAGTGTGTCTGCTATGGCACACTGGTTGAAAATCACTGGTATGGCCCTGGCTAGGTACCTCAGTTGGTTAGAGTGTCATCCCAATACACCAAGACTGTGGGTTCAATTCCCAATCAGAGTGTATACAACAATCAACCAATGAATGCGTAAATAAAAAGAACAACAAATTGATATTTCTCTCTCTTTTCCTCATTCTCTCAAAAATCAATACTTTTTTAAAAAAGTATATTTCATTGATTATGCTGTTATAGTTGTCCCAATTTCTTTTCTCTTTGCTCCAGTACCCCTCTTCACTCCAGCAATCCCACCCACCTTAGTTCATGTCCATGGGTCATGTGTATGAGTTCTTTGGCTTCACTCTTTCCTATATTATTCTTAACTTTCCCCTGTCTATTTTGTACCAATCAATTATGCTTCTTAATCCCTGTACCATTTTCCCATTTCTCCCCCTCCCCCCTCCCAGCTGATAACCCTCCAAATGATCCCCATACCTATGATTCTGTTCCTATTCTGGCTGTTTCTTTAGTTTGTTTTTATTTTTATTTTTATTATTTTTAGGTTCTGTTGTTGATAGCTGTGAGTTTGTCATCATTTTAATGTTCGTAGTTTTGATCCTCTTTTTCTTAAATAAGTTTCTTTAACATTTCATATAATAAGGGCTTGCTGATGATGAACTCCTTTAATCTTAGCTTGTCCGGGAAGCTCTTCATCTGCCCTTCCATTCTAAATGATAACTTTGCTAGATAGAGCAGTCTCGGTTATAGGTCTTTGCTCTTCATCACATTGGATACTTCTTGCCAGTCCCTCCTTGCCTGCAAAGTTTCTTTTGAGAAATCAGCTGACAATCTTATAGGTACCACTTTGTAGGTAACTCTCTGCTTTTTTCTTGCTGCTTTTAAGATTCTCTCTTTATCTTGAACCTTTGGCATTTTAATTATGTGTCTTGGTGTGGTCCTCTTTGGGTCTAGCTTGTTTGGGACTCTCTGTGCTTTCTGGACTTGTATGTCTATTTCCTTCACCAAATTTGGGAAGTTTTCCTTCATTATTTTTTCACATAAGCTTTCAATTTCTTGCTCATTCTCTTCTTTTCTGGCACTCCTACGATTTGGCTATTGGCACATTTAAAGTTGTCCCTAAGGACAACTCCTCATTTTTTCAAATCTTGTTTCTTCATTCTGTATTTTTGACTGTTTATTTCTTCCTTATGTTCCAAATCATTGACTTGAACCCCAGTTTCCTTCCCTTCATCATTGGTTTCATGTGAATTTTCATTTGTTTCACTTAGCATAGCCTTCACTTCTTCCCTTCTGAGTTTGCTGTACTCAAGCATATCTGTTAAGTATGTGAGCATTTTTATCACCAGTGTTTTGAACTCTGTGTCTGTTAGTTGGCTATCTCCTCGTTCCTTAGTTCTCCCACTGGAACCTTGACCCAGTCCCTCTTTTGGGCTATACTTCTCTGTCTCCTCATCTTGACAGGCTCCTGTGTTTGCCTCTTGTCTTAGGTAGAGTTGTCACACCTGTTTTGTTGTAAAGGGCGGAGCCTTAGGTATTTGTCAGTATGGGTGACCTGTTTCACCACGTCGTGGTGCTGTATGTGGGGAAGGGGTCTGAGAGGGAACAATACCGCTTACTCAGCACTTGCCCCTTTTCCAGGCACTTCACACGCTTCCCATGGGACTGGCGCCCCTCCATCTGTTGCTCTGGACGTGGTTCCCAGAGTGGGTGGATTTGCATATGTTCTAGGACCGTGGGGGCCTCTGAACAAGCAGACTCTGCTGAGGCACTGGCAGTTTCTTCCTCCACCCCAACCCCCACAGTCAGAAGCAATGAGGCTTTATTTCCCCCAGTGCTGGAATTGTGAGCTGTGCCATCTGGTCTGGTGCTGGGAGCGCTTCCCAGGTGTCCCTCTCTGCTTTTTTCGCTGCCACCGCTGCTGCCTCCACACCACCCTCTCCACCCCGGCTCTGCCCCTCCTACCTGTCTGGATGAGTATTTCTTCTTTATATCTTTGTTTGTTGTACTTCCATGCAGCTCGATTTTCTGGAACTTCTGGTTGACTCCAGTTTTGAGGTAGTTGTAGTCTTTCTTAGTTGTAGAGGGAGATGTAGTGTATCTACATATGCCTCCATCTTGGCCGGAAGTCAATTAATAAATTTTTGAAAAGAAAAAAAGGAAATTAAAAAGAAAGAAAGAAAATACCACTGGTATATGTCAGTCACATTGTATTTAGTGTCTTATAAACTGGTGTTGTGAAGTTGATTATCCCATCAGGGAGTGATGGGACCAGCCTATGATAGATACAAGAAACTGTGCTGGCAGCAAATACAATAAGATGTCTGACACAAATGGGGAACAATACCTGCTATTCAATTCAGAAAAGGCAGAAATTGTCGTAAAGTGATTCACAACATTTAAAATGGTTTTAGAAACAGCCTTTTATATTTGGGGTTTTGTTTGAGTACTTTATGGATTTATGGACTTTTAAAAAATATTTTCATTTTGCTTGTCAAGAAGCCATTCAGTTGATCAACCCGAGTCCCAGGCAATGGTTGGTGTGGCCCCGGGGAAGTTGTCAGTATTTCCCAGCGCTTTACAGTGCTGCCATTCCATAGTATGTATAGTAGGTGCAGATGGACCTGTGCCCTTTGCTTCAATAGTCAAGAACTGTTGTATTCCCACACGATCATTCCCTCTGCTAGGGAGCTCCCATATAGGAGTTAAACGGGGTATGGGTGATCTGGATTTGTGGCCGGCACAGGTGCCTTGGGCAGGAGTTTGGTCCTGCTAAAGAATAAAGAAGAATAGCTGAATGCTTATGCAGGCTAGCAAACAAAATGGAATATGTAGGAATGAAGATGAACAGCTAGACAAAAATAGAATTGGTAAGTTCACTAGAGAAAAGGCCACCAGCCCCTTCTCTGGGGGATTAGGGGACCTCACTGCTATTGGGGGGGGGGAGTAAGAATAGATAGAAACTATAAGAACAAAGTCAAGTGACAAAAAGCAAAGGGTAGAAAAGGATAATTACGTGTTGATTGGAATCCAATAAATTAAAGTAGGGGATGGCATGAGCAGGCATTCACAGTGTACATTTTTCTGCTAATTCTTTGCTTCTTACTGGTTGTTTCACCCTTGCTTGATGGCTCCCCCTTCTCTTTTAATAGCCCCCAATCTGTTTTCTAGTAAAGCTCAGGTGAAATGACTTCAGGTTCCCCCAACCCAAACTGGGGGTATAACTCTGTCCTCTTTCTACTTTCATAATCTAACTTTTCCTGTCCTGTTCCATCTTATTTAATAATGCTTATCTCTTAGCTCTGTGTTATCTCCCTTATGGGTCGGGAAGGCTGGCTGCTTCAGCCCATTTAAAGGACTCTCTATGAGAAGACTTTTTATGGAGACTGTAATGTGGAAACGTAGTGGAGAGGGGCTCCCAGCAAGACTGGAAGCTGCTCCCACAGTGTTTGCTGAGTTGAGCAAAACTGATGTTCTCCCACGTGATATTTTCTGTACCTGGTGTGCTTCAGAGTGAGAGTCATGTCTAGATAGTCTTAAACTTGTGCAGAAATTATTTCCTTGGCCTTCCACTTCTCTGGTCTCAGTTATTAGCACCTCCCCCAGGGCACAATGTAAGATGAGGCTGGATTTGGTCCATTGTCAAAATGGTACTGTTCTGGATTTTATTCTCCTGCCCTGAAGAGTGAGATAAACATACTTTTAATCCCCATTTTTTATGTGCTCACTAGAAAGCAGACAGGGTTGTTCCAGAGTGGATTTCCTGTGTCACAGAAATCACAGATGCATAAAAGGAAAAACCAGATGTGCACAGAAAGCCTGCCTGGGCTTACACATTCTTTCATACCCAGAGTCATAGGGCTTTATGGTCTATGTTCCCAAAGCCAGCTCATTCTTTCCTATTTTGAATATGTACTCCTGCTCAGATTCAGAGTTTCAGAGCTAGGAGGAAGTAGGCACGGATCTGGGTGTTTATGCACTGGGGTATATCTCTGGATATCTTCACACATGTGGGGGCTTGTCTGCTTGAAAGTGTGGCTGTGCAGATCTAAGCAAGCTACTCTAGGGATACCCTTAAGCTTTGAACAACCTACTTGCAACCTATCAATCCTTTCTCATCCATGAGCTGCAAAGCGCCCTTTCTCCAGGGAAGCCTTACAGATTGAGTAGATCAGAGAGAGATACCATTTGCCCCAGGTATGTCTGCAAACTACTTAATCTTAGAATTCCTGAATCTTGTGCCTTCTAGAGTGAAAATGCTTAAAATCGGTGCTGTTTTTGTCCACTAGTATACATTGTGATTTTCCTCAATCAAAAGTATACTATAAATGCAAAATTATCAGTATTATTATTATTTTATTTGAAACTCATAGACTGTTTTGAGGTTGTGGAATAGAAGCTGTGTTTAGAATTGTGTATCATAGAGGTAATACAAGCCCCCAGGCCAGGTGGATGAGAAGCAGAGCAGCAAACAATTAGTAGCTGGTATCTTACTGTAGGAGAGCTAAATTCTGGAGGGATTAGTTGGGATGAAAGCAGTGGATAGATACCTAGTTCAGGGGTAACTTTTGGTAGTCTAAGCAGATCCTTGATTCATTATTTCTTGAATGCCTACTATATGCTAGAATGCCTACTACTGTTCTAGAAGCTATGGACACAGCAGTAAACAAAAATATAGACTCTAGTCTTTTTGAATTTACAGTCAAGTGGACAGAGACAGGCTATCAGTAGCAATAAGTACTAAGAAGAAAAAGCAGGGCCTAGGGTGATGATATTTTAGATAGCTTAGCAAGGGAATTTCTTTCTTAGAAGGATGCATTTGAGCAGGGACCTGAATCAAACAATGGAGCTAATCATGTGGGTAGCGGAAGGAAAATCATTCCAGTCCAAAGGAATAGACTAGGAAGGAAAGGCTGAGTCTGAAGTTGGTCCAAGGGCCAGCAAGGAGGGCAATGTGGTTGATGCTGGCTGAGCCAGGGAAGAATGGTGTGCAGTGGGGCCAGAAAGTTGACTGGCGGCAAGACTATGTAGGGCCTTGCAGTGAGGGAGGTGGGAAATGATTGAAGGTTTTGAGCAGAATAGTGATATGATGTGGCTTAGGTTTTAAAAAGATCACTCTGACTGCATGGCATTGAATAGAGTATAGGGAGGCAACAGAAACAGCAGGGAGACCAGTTAGGAGCCTATTGTGGAAGTCCAAGGCAGAGAGATGATGGACTGGCTAGGGAAGTAGTGCTGGAAATGGAGGGACATACCTGGATTCTGGATATATTTCACAGATGGAACCAAAAGGATTTTCTGATGGATTGGATATAGTATAAGAGAAAAAGAAAGGAGTTAGGATGACTCCACATTTTTGTTTGTCTGTGTGCCTGTTTTTTGAGCAACTAGAAAAATGGAATTGGCATTTATAGAGATGGGGAGAAGTAGAGTTTGGAGGGCAACCAAAAATTTGGTTTTGGACATGGTATGTTTGAGATCTGATTAGACATCCAGGTGGAGATTCCAAGTAGGTAATTGGTGACAATAATCTGGAGGTGAGGAAGCCAGGTTAGGTATAAAATGATGCTCTGGTGGAATCCGAGGAATCAATTCATTCCATGGGCTTCACCCTATTCTAACCTGGCCTGTTGGTTGGAGGTCGTCCCATACACCAAAAGAGTTAAAGTTCAATCCCTGGTCAGGGCACATACCTTGGGATTGATCCCCAGTCGGGGCACATACAGGAGGCAACCAATAGATGTTTCTCTCTTACATCAATGTTCTCTCTTTTTCTCCGTCTCTCCATTCCTCCCTAATCTATAAACATATTCTTGGGTGAGGATTTAAAAAAATAAAATAAAATAAAAGAATGAGTAGGGGTAGCCAGGTAAAGAGGCGAGAGAGGAGTGGAGTGTTCTAGGCAGAGAAAAGAGCATGCGTCAAGCAAAGAAAAAGTCTGTGTAGGCAAAGGACAAAAGTTCAATTTAGCATGTCAGGAGTGCAGAGTGAATGAATGGGGTAGAGACAGAGAGGGGCAGGTAGTGGCTGGAGAAGTAATTAGGAGCCACACCACTAAGGATCCTAATGAGCAATGCTGGGACTTGGTTATAAAAGCCACAGGAATCATTTGCATTTTAAGCAGAGGAAAGAGGTTTGTGTACAGAGTGTGTCGGTGGGAGGTGAGCCTGGAAGCAGTTAATCAGGGGATTGGAGATAGTGGCAATCTCACACTCATACTGCACTTATAAGTGTGTCCATATAATATGAAATAGGGGACGGGGTCTGCGTTGCTTAACCTCAAGCTAAAGGGAGATGCTCTCCAAGAAGCTAATTACTTTGATGGAAAAAAGACACAAAAATGCCTACATTTTAAAAGGGAGGAAGGAAGGTGACACACAGTTCTAGGGTGAGACAGTTTCCAGAAGGGGTAAACTGTAGTCATGGAGGGTTGAGGAGCCAAGACTGGAAATCAACAATTTTCTTTCTAAGTGCATCTTGCTTTGTGTACTACGTATGCTGTGCAGGGTGTGTTTAAGGTAGAGCCTAGATTCTGTGTGAAGGTGCTGAGTGTTGGGTGTGTATTTGGAAATGGATGTTTGTGGTGGGAAGTTCTCTCTGAGTCTGTGTTAATGTGCAAAACTCTGGAATGCATGCTGTGCAAGTACATACCTGCAGCAAAAAGGGAGATACGTGCACTATATGCTGGAAGAGTAACACATGCCTTTTGATGGCCTGCAGCCCAAGACACAGTCTCAGACAGAACAAACTATGGGTTCTGTTCAAATCCGGAGTCTCTTTTGGCCCACTTTGCATACAGCAGGCACTGATGTATTTGCCGAATGAATGACTGCTTCACTTTTATTAAAATTCAATTGTTTTTGGAAATTTATAGGTTTGATGACGTTTGAACTCTAGACATTTTAAGAAAAACAAATTCACAGCCAGGAACCAACATCTATTTACAAAATCTAGCAGTTTAAATCCTGTAATGAAGTTTACAGCTTGCTTGAATCCTAGCTCATGTAAAAAAAACTTTCACTATTTAATTTTATTCAGAAAACATTTACTGAACACCTCAGTCACATAGGCAGTACTGGTCTATTGCTGGTGGAACTCATTGCCCTCTCTTCTGAGCCACCTTAGTCTGGGTGCTGCAATTAAGCTTAATTATATGCTATCTTGTATTGTTCCTTAATTGTTGCATGTGCATTAATTCATTTCCACCTAGGTTATTTGTTCCTTGAGGGCAGAGACTGTAAACTTCAGGATAGGTGAGGAACTTAACAGAGAATATATGGAAGTGAGTAAACACCCACTGTTTGATGAAAAAGGAAAACAAGAAATAAAGTTATTTATGAACTGTAGTGATACATGATATGTAAGATACCTTAAGAGAAAAGGAACATATGTTGTTGTTGATTGACAAAAATATTCCTTTAATGATAAAATGTAAAATTCAAGTCTGCATCTTCATGTTAAGGGAGGGGTTTGTGTATTAATGTAATTGCTGTTGATTCTCCGAATGCGTTCATTCTTGATGTTCTTTTCAATGCAAAAAAAGAATGTTTCCTTGAGGATGAGAGTTAAATGGCAGAATTATTTTATAGCTGGATTTCTCAACAATGGCATGATTGACATTTTAGACCAGGTAATTCTTTGTTGTCTGTGTGTGTGTGTGTGTGTGTGTGTGAGTGTGCGCGTGTGCGCGCACGCACATGCATGCGCTGTCCTGTGCATTGCAGGATGTTAAGTACCATTGTGAGCCTATATTTATTAGGTGCTAGTAGAAACCCCCACTTTTGTAACAATCAAAAATGTCTTAGGGAGGGGGGTCACTGGGTGGAGGGGAACAAAGGGAAAAGAAACTGGGACAACTGTAATAGAATAAATAATAAAGCATATTAAAAAACAGCAAAAAAAAGGTCTTCAGAAAGGTTGCTCAAAAAATTAAAAATAGAATTACCTTATGACCCAGTAATTCCACTTCTGGTTATTTATCTGAAGAAATCCAAAACACTAATTCAAAAAGATATAGCACCCCTACGTTCACTGCAGCATTATTTGCAATAGCCAAGATATGGAAGCAACCCAAGTGTCCAGCAATGACAAGTAGATAAAGAAGATATGGCACGTTGGAATGTTACTCGTCCATTTGGCTATAAAAAGAATGAAATCTTGCCATTTGTGACAACATGGATGGGCCTAGAGGGTATTATGCTGAGTGAGATAAATCAGAGAAGACAAATACCATAGGATTTCCCTTGCATGTGGAATATAAAGAACAAAGAAATGAACAAAACAGAAACAGACTCAGAGGTATAGGGGGTGGGGGTGGGGAGCTGGGTGAAAAAGGTGAAGGGATTAAGAAGTACAGATTGGTAGTTACATAATAATGGAGGGGATGTAAAGTACAGCATAGAGAATATAGTCAATAATATTAGTGACTACGTATGGTGCGAAGTGAGTACTACAGTTATAGGGGGGATCATTTAATAAATTATACACTTTTTAAACCCCTATGCAGTGCACCTGAAACTATTATAAAATAATATTTAACATCAAACATCATTGAAAAAAATTTGATATGAAGCAAATTGGACATACACAAATTAAAATAGTTCCAAAATATTGAAAAAAATGTCTCCAGACATTGCCCACAGTTGAGAACCAATGTCCTATAGGAATTTTGGTTCTATTTAGATTCTTTTTCTTATTTAACCAATGGTGGGAAATAGGGGAAGGCAAATAATATTTATTGCTTCTTTGTTCTGAGCAAGGAATTATATCTACTTAAAAAAAAATTATTCCTGCAGATTAAGAAGCAGAGGTTCAGAGAGTATAAAGTAACCTGCTGAAGATCATAAAGCTTGTTCAGCAGTTTAATCAGGATTGCAGCCAGACTTGTCTGACGGCAGAGCACTTAGGCTCCTCAAGCACACCCTACTGCCTCTGCAAGAAAAACAGCATACCTCACCTTGAAGGCTAACTGCGCATTCAACAAGTATGCCCCAAAATACTTAAAAACTTTTGGTGGAGGCATTTATTACTCTTCTAGTCATTACAGTTATTTAAATATGAATATACAGGCCCACACGTGTAGACTCCGCGGCCCTTCATTACCGTTGTGCCACTGGTCTTATCTCTGAAAAACATAGAGCAGCACAATGGAACAGCTTCACTTCTCCTTGTTACAATATATTATACAAAAGCCAGAGCCTAACTGTGCCAAAAGCAACTGGTCTTGTTTACATAGGGCTGAAAGCTAATAGTTAACTTTCTCCCACTCCAGAAAAAGTAAATAATGCCTCATTTTACAACTACAACGAGTAAAATCGCGTAAATGACATAAAATGGAGAAGAAAACATTAAATCAAAAGAAAAATGGAAAGGTTGGTTCTAATGCTCCCTTTCTCTCCAGCTTTTGCTCGCGCTCCGGGCGGGTCTAGGCTGCGAGGCCCGGGTCCCTATCGCCCCGCCAAGTTCCCGTTGGTGGTGCCTGGTGTTTTCTGGCTTCCTTTCCCGCCCTGAGGCAGCGCGGCCTCTCTCGGAGAAGCCTGTCCCAGAGCCAGGCCTGAAAAATAACTGCAAGAAACTTTGGCTCGGCTGGCGGTTCAGTGCAAAATGGCACTCAGATTTGCTTAGGGGCTGCAGACGTCGGTTCCGATTTGGGGGTGGGGGGTGGGAGCGTGGGTCATAACTCGGTCAGGTTCAAGGGCGCATGTGCGCGAGGAGTCAATCGGTAACTTATTGAGCGCCCACTGTCCAAGAGCAGCCGGGGCTGTGCATCCAGGCGTTTGGTGGGTGTGCGGAGAGAGCACAGGCGCGCGTGCCCGGCCAGAGGCGCGCAGGCCCGGGGCACGCGCGCGGAGCCTGGGGCAGGGGGCGGGGAAAGGAGGTGGGGGACAGTAAGAGGGCGGAGGGGGGGTGTGTCCCAGAGTCTCGCTCTTTCACTAGCTGGCTGGCGCGCTCCTCCGCTCCCTTCCTGGGCGGGAATCCGGGCCGGGTTGTGTCCTCGGCCGCGTACGTGAGCGCAGTGTCCCGGAGAGGGAGGGCAGGCCGGCCAGGTGGGCGCGAACCGATCCTCGGTGGGCAGGCTGCCGGAGCGGAGCCGGGTGGTGGGCCGCGCGGGTGGGTGGGCCGAAGCGGTGGCAGCTGCAACCCGGAGCTGAGCTGAGCTGTCCAAGCCGGAGCTGCCCAGCCCGAGCTGCTGTTGGTGGCGAGGTGAGTTGCGCGGGGACCTCGCGTCGCTGCAGCCTGGGGACGGGGGGCGGCCCGGAACTTCCCACGCTTCGCATGCTGGCGGGGCCGGGTCAGCCGCCTGAGGCCTGGGGAGGCTGGCGCACGGGGGCCATGGCGAGTCGGGGCGCGGGGACGCTGCGGCAGTGCTTGCGCTGGCTGGGTGGGGGTGGCCGCAGCTTTCCCGTGTGCCGCCTTGTTTATCTCGCTTGCCGCAAGCTCTCGCCAAGGGACCCCCTCCCCAACTTTGAACGGCTGTCCATAGTCGTCTCAGAAGGAGATCGAACTGCCCCCTCCCTGATTCTTTCCGGCTGGGCCCCTAGCCCGGCCCAGCCCTCCCAGCGCCCCGCGCGTTCCTGCCCACTCTACTGAGCGAGCGAGCGAGTAGCGCAGCGCGACACACCCTTCACCTCTGGGGCTGGCCCCCACCCCTTCTGTCCTCTTCTGTCCACCCCCACTTCCTTCCGCGCCCTTTAATCCTGCCTCTCCTCACTGGTGGCCCCTGGCCCGCCTAGGAGCTGGCGCTGTGGGCATGTGGGGTGCCTGGTGGGGGCCCGGATGGGGAGTTTGTCATGTGCAAACAATTTCAAAGGCAGCCTTTACCCCCGCCCCCCTGCCTTGGAGTTTATGGCTCAGCGCCTTCACTTTAGGATCGCCTCAGAAATCTAAGGAAGCCCACCTGCCGGGCCGTGAGGGGGTGCCTCTGTCTCCTTGATTCAGCCAGCCCTGGCCAATTCCTGGTGGCTTTGGAGCACTTCCACCAGGCAGGCATGGTGCCAGGCTGTCAGGCGCAAGGGGTACCTATAAGCCACCACTATGTTGTTTACACCCCTCTTTCTAGAAGAGTATATCTGTTTGTAGTTTGCCTCAAAGTGAGAGATCAACAGATACTGAAGGTCTTTTTTACACCTTCCTAAGGTATTGTGTAAACAGAAGTCTGGGGCTCAAGGAACTTGAAACAAGGAAACACAGCAATTGAGTTCAGTTGCACAGGTACTTTTGAGGGGTTGCTGCGTTCTCAGCACCATGCCAGGCTCTCTAGGAGATGATAACAGGCACACAAATCTAAGGCCTTAGAAAGCTTGTTGCCAGGTGGAAGTGATTTCAGAGCTCAGGTTCAAATTAATGTGTTATGGCTGCCTAAATTACTGTAAATGCTGGGGGCAGGGGGAAATATCAAAGGAAAGGTTAGGGTTGGGGAATGGATTTACAGTACTAAGTTCTGATATAAGTTATACACTGGAGAATAACTCACTGGCAAAGGCCCAAAGGCAGGAGAGGAAGAAGTAACAGGTGTGAGAGGTCGCAAAGGGACTACCAGAGGAGAAGAGGTTCTAGCAGTGATCTCAGGGAGGGAAGATATAAAAGATACATGAGATGATGCCCTCCAGGGTTTATTATCTCATGGAGGAGGCAGGAAGACCTGGAGAGGTGGAGTAAAGCTCAATATAGGGCGAAGTTAACTTAAAATGCAACATACAAAATAGCTGCTATTGGAGTTCGGAGAAGGGAGTGTGGGCAGGAGTCCCCAGGACTATATTCCTGGAGGATGAGACCCTTGAGATGAGCCATGAGGTGTGAAGGAACCACTGCTTTCCTGGGACAAGGAGCTGGCCTTGGCCAGGCCAGGGAATGTTTCCTGAACAGTAGTAGATAAAGATGGAGAGGAACAATGGTTGAGATTGTGAAAGTCCTAGAGAGCTAGACTGGGGAATTGCACTTTATCCTGTGTGTACTGGGGCGACATGAAAGTTTGTGAGCCAGGGAGCAGTAATGTTAGGAGACAAACCAGTTAGCCAGTTACAGTTGTGAAGTCCCGAGGGTTTGTACTGGGGTAACTGGAAATAGAAAAGAGGGTGAATTTTAGAAACATTACTGTTGAAATAATCTGTTGACAGGGGCAGGGTGAAGGAAAGAGATGAATGGAAATTAATTCCTTGTGGAAATTGATTACATGCCAGGGCCTTGGAGCTGCTATAGTTGGTAACTGGAGAAATCGGAAATGTGTGTTTTGGAGAGGAGTAATTGACACTTGGGCTGCAAAGAAGTTTTGTGTTTGCCAAGATATCCAAACATAGGTGTCTTGCTAGCAACTGCAACTCCGAGGTTGAGGGGAAACCAGGGTGTGTAGTGTGGGAAAAGCTGCCAAAGCTGGGAGAAGGAAGGCACTCCTGAGATAAATGGGGTGCCTTCTTGGATATAAGGAGACAGTAGAGGATGCTAGTGAGGATCTGAATTGCCATTCAAATGACATCACCTGGACCTGAACGTGCACTTGGCAGAACAACTCTGGGAAATTGAGGCTCCAAGGAGAATGGGCCGTTTTTTCTTCTAACCATGAGGGTGATTGAAAGGGAGTAGAATGGAATTTGCCAAAGACATAAATTGGGTTTTGAAATGAGCTGATTTCAAAACCCCTGGATTTGCTCTCTACTGAGACCTTCAGGCTATTCCTGGTATACCATTCATGGGTGGGTTGGGAGCAGCAAGATGATCTAAAGGAGAAAGGTGGAAATTATGGGCTTAGGGATACTGCCTTTCCCAGGGCCAGGTCAGTCCCAACCTGGACTATTGCCAGTTCCCAGGAATCCAGCGACCTGCTGGCTGAGGTTTTTCTGGAGCTCTGAATTCTGCTTTCTTGTCGCAAGGGTGACTTAGGGTGATTTGCTGAACAAATTCCCCAAAACCCCACTTGCAAAATTTGAGGGCTGGTGAATTTGAAGGCTTATTGCAAAAGTTGCAGAATGAGTGGAGAATGTAATTGCAGTTCCTCTGCCCCACTCTTTGAGATGCAGGATGCGTGAACTAGCAGGGGAAGCTCACTTGCATAGGGAGAGGTGTCCGTCAGATATTTTTCCTTTATAGGGAATATATGATGGTCAAAAAAAAAAAGAAAATTGCATGGACTTGTTGAGCTAATTTACTCTTTATAGAGCTGTGTTTTCTGCACTGCTTTGACTATGACCTACATTGAGAAATAAGATTTACATCACAGCCTAGTACACTCAGTCATGTATATAAAAATCTAATTTAAGTTCATGAAGTACTACTTGGCTGTGTGCAAGCTTCTCTGATACTTTTATTTTCTATTCTGTTACTTTTTATTTAAAAATGCCTCTTGTCTCCCAATACATTGATTTAACCACTCTAATGGATCCTAACCCATAGTTTGAAAAACACCGTTATAGAGAACTTTCACATCTTGTAAATATTTATTAAGCTGCTCATGTGCAGAGCTACCCTTACCAGTGCTGTAGGTAGAAGGAAGTGTGAGAAAGAGACTGAAAGTGACAGGCTAGTGGGAGAGTTAAGATATACCTATGATTAAGGAGCAAGGCAAAAATGATCAAGTACCAGAATGAAAAATAAGTATCCACAGAGTTCAGAGGCCAGGGTGAGCAGCCTCTGCTGGCGTGGCTTGGAAAAACTAGACTGGGGAAGGAAGTCCGGGAGGAACCTTTTCATGGTGCTGCACAGAAGGGAGCTGTCGCATGGCAAAGGGTTGGATTTGGAGACAGACGTGGTGTGTGTAAGAGTGGCGAACAGAGAGTAGGGAGAAACTAGGCTGGCAAGGTGGGTCAGGATTAAAATATAGCGTAGAGGTTGTAAATAGGTGGCCCAAATGTGTTAAGCTTCAGACATGTTACAATTTGAACTACCCAAAGGTTTTATAAACTTGGGAACAATCCAGAAAAACCTGTGGATTTGGGATTGTCTTCAAGAATCAGGCCAGGCAGGCTTCCAGAGCTGAGTGGTGCCTGCTCCCTGGTTATGGGAGTCAGTTGTCATAGACCCAGTGCTTCCTGTTGCCTCAATCCAATCGCTTTATTTTTGCAGCCTGAGTCTTCAAGAGGAATCTGACACTATGGAACCTCAACTATTTGTGTGCAAATGATTTGCTTTAGGCAAGTCAAGGGCACTTTTTGAGTTGCTGTTGTCGGACTTTGCAATCTTTTTTGATCCATTGGAATGGTACTAATTAGAGGACTTTGAGACATTCTCTATAGGGAGGCAAATTTCTAGTGACCTCCAGATCTCTCAAACCTTCCCATTTTCCACTATTGGCTGCCATGGTTAGACCATGGCTCCTGGTGTGTGTCCTCTAAGAATGATGTCGAGTAATACTTGGTGAGATGTGAGTCATGACTGCCAAATGCCATATATCATTAGACAATCAGGAGCTTTGGTTCTGTGAGTAACAATAAAGGAATGACAAGGAGAGGCGCTGTGTCATTTCTTCTCTTGTATCCTTACTCCTAGGATGGCCCCAGGGGGTAGGCCTCCAGAATCCAGAGATTCATAATGAATACGGAATAACTGATCCAAGCCCAGGTGTTAATGCAAATGACTTCTGGAAAACTAGGCTGCTTTTAGGGCCAGCTGAAGTGAGAAAGTTCAGGCCTCTGTGGTCCGGAGACAGTTTGGTTTACCCTGGGAATCCATAACCACCTGTTAGGCATCCCCAGATGAGCTAAAGGTGAGAGCGACTGAGCAAAAGCCACCCTGTTTTTTTTTACAGGTTGCATAATCTGATATTTTAAGATTTCATATATTTATTTTTAGAGAGAGGCAAAGCAGAAGGGAGGGAGAAAGAGAGGGAGAGAAACATTGGTCAGTTGCCTCCCACATACCCCCAAACAAGGACCTGGCCTGCAACCCAGGCATATGCCCTGATTGGGAATTAAACTGGCAACCTTTTCATTCACTGACAGGCACTCAATCCATTGAGCCACACCAGCCAGGGCTGATTATTTTGAAATACTGCTTTTGTAGCTGAAGTACTTTTTACCTAAAAATGTGTGGCCCCAGGATGCAAGGATAATCAGAAGTCTGCTGAATTGGATTAAATGAAACCTATTTCCTGTTTTATATGATGGTTCGATTACTAGATCAGAGAAGTGACATAGCAGCTATGGTACACTTTGACTTTGTAGGGAAGTATTTAACAGTTTCTTAAGCTATGATGGTCCATGTTAAATAAGTGATAGAATGTGGGCTGGATGGTGTTATTAATTTAATTTGATGGTGTTATTAATAGGCAAAAAGTGTTAATTAGTGGCACTGAGTCAGCCTGGAAAGGGGTCTGAAAATGATTGCCATGGGATTCTGTTCTTGGCTTGGAGCTGTTCAACATTTTTTCAGTGTTGTGGATGAAGATCCAGAAGGTATGTTTTGTCAGTCAGCCTTGTTAATGGTAGGAGGGATTGCTTATTTAGTAGCAAGTTCAACATCATCCTGAATGAGGGTCCAAATTAAAAAAAGAAATTCAGTAAGAGGTACATGTGAAGTCTGATTTAGTTTTCAAAATTTGAATTGTAACGTGTTGAAATCTTCTTACATTCTGATCAGATAATTCCATTTCTAGAGATATAGCTGAGACCATATCCAATATGTAGATGATTTTTTATGCACAGATACTATTCAGAGTTTTTTTTTTAACTATAATGAAAAATTGGAAATAATCTAAATCACCAATGGTATGAGTGGGCTGGAAGTAGTTGTGAGTGAGCTGTATGAATGTGCCTTTATAATGGAATGTTATGGCCATTAAAAATAGTGGTTAAGAATATTTTAAAATGACATGGGCAAGTGTTTCTGCTAAAGGTTAAGGTATAGCCGTGACCGTGTGGCTCAGTTGGTTGGAGTGTCATCCCATGGCTGAAAGAAAGGTTGGGAGTTTGATTCCCGGTCAGGGCACAAGCCTGGATTGTGGTTTTGATCCCCTGTCTGGGTGTGGGCGTGTACAGGATGCTTCTTTCTCTCATCGATGTTTCTCTCCCTTACTCTCAGCCTTCCTCTCTCTCTAAAAGCAATGAAAAAAAAAAAAAAGTCTTCAAGTGAGGATTTAAAAAAGTAGTAATTACATTAAGTGCAAATAAACTGAACACTTTTAAAAAAGTTAAGGTGCATCTACAATATGATTTCAAATCTTAAACAAAAGTACATAGAAAATGACTGGGAGGAAATTACTAATTTTAATACTGAAACAATACTGGTTGCTTCTAGGTAGATCAAGTTGAGTGGCATTCCTTTTTTTTTCCACATTACATTTATTATTTGTATTTTTTATAATGTGTGTGTCAGAGTGGGAAAAACACTGCTATGTATGTATATTTAAAAATATTTTATTTTTTAGAGAAGTTTTAGATTCACAGCAAAACTGAAAGGAAGGTACGGATTTCCCATAAAACCCCCTGCCCCGACACATGCATAGCCTCCCCCATTATCAACATCCCTCCTCAGAGTGGTATATTTGTTACAACTGATGACCCAACATGGACACATCGATATTACTCAAAAGTTCATAGTTTACATTAGGGTTCACTCTTGGTGTTGTACATTCTGCATTTGGACAAATATATCATGAAATGTATCCACCATTATAGAGTATCCTATAGAGTGCTTTCACTACCTAAAAACTTCTGTGCTCTGCCTATTCGGTCCTCTCTCAGCCCCTGGCAACCACTGATCTTTTTATGGTCTTGACAGTTTTGCCTTTTCCACAGTGCTATATAGTTGGAATCATACAGTATGCGGCTTTTTCAGTTTGGCTTCTTTCACTTAGTAATACGCATTTAAGCTTCCTTCATTGCTTTTCATGACTTGATAACTCATTTCTTTTTAGTGCTGAATAATATTCCATTGTCTGACTATACCCAGAGGCAGATTTAATGGCGGGCACACTGGGCATGCGCCCTGGACCCCAACTTCTGAAGGGCCCCACAAAACCCTAACTTTACACTTTTTTCTAATGACACCAAGTTTGGTTTCATATGTGCAATTTCAATTATGTACAAGTGTACAATCGGCGGTAAAACCTGATAGTATGTTTATATTCGTTTGTTTTCATTATTTCATTACTGCGCTGCATACTATACACATACTATGCTGCATAGGCCCCACGCGGCTGCGCTACCGCTCACTGGAGCCATAGAATCGTATTTGCTGCTTTGTACTTAACAAAGTTTCTCCTGCAGTGCAGACTTAGGATGTACGCAAATACACAGGGATGTAAATTAGTTTGTGGCTATGTACTTGTTTCATTTATGGTTTTAAAAAGAGTTTTCTGTGCGTATAAATATTTTTATTTTCCTTGTCTCTCTCTTTTTTTTCAAGGGGCCCAATATTTTCTTCTGCTCCCGGTGCCTCAACCGACCTTAATCCGCCTCTAAATATACCATAGTTTATCCTAAATCTACCTACTGAAGAACATCTTGGTTACTTCTGACTTTTGGCAATTAGGAATAAAGCTGCTGTAGATATCTGTGTGCAGGTTTGTGGGCGGGCATAAGTTTTCAGCTCCTTTTTGTAAATACCAGGGAGTGCTCTTGCAGGATCCTATGGTTAGAGTATGTTTAGTTTCGTAAGAACGGCCAAATTGTCTTCCAAAGTGATTGCATTCCTACCAGCAATGAATGAGAGTTTCTATTGCTCCACCTCCTCGTCAGCACTTGGTGCTGTCAGTGTTCTGAGTTTTGGTCATTCTAATAGGTGTGTAGTGATATCTTGATTTAATTTGCATTTCCCTAATGACACGTGATGACATCTTTTTGTGTGTGTGTGTGTGTGTGCACACGTGTGTGTGTGTGTTTGGCCATCTGTAGATCTTTAGTGAGGTGTCTGCTAAGGTCTGGTCCATTTTTAAATCAAGTTGTCTGTTTTCTTATTGCTGTTTTAAGTGTTCTTTGTATATTATAGGTAATAGTCCTTCCTCAGCTGTACCTTTTGAACATATTTTCTCCCAGTCTGTGGCTTGTCTTTTATGTTTTTCCTCTTAAATACTGCTATTTTAAAAACATTTTATTGTTCAAGGACAGGATGGGATAAAGTAGATGGCTCATTCAGTGACAAACCTTGGGTACCTATCTGCTTTGTGTCACGTACTGGATGAGGCACTGGAGTCACAAAATACAACCCAGTCCCTGACCCAGTCCAGTTGAAGAAGGCAGAGCCACAGGTAAACGTGCACAGTGTGTAACCTTAGTGGTCCTCCAGGCATGCTGAGGAGGGCAGATCACAAGGGAAAAAAGTGTTGAGATTGTTCTATTGTTTGTGAGCTTAATGTGAGCCCTGAGTGGGATGAGGCTTTAAAAAATGAAATCTAATTCTCAACTGGATCAGGAATTCATCCATCATTAATCATAGGATCTAGTTTTAAGGACTTCTGCTGGTCATGGACATTTGGACCACAGAGGGAGGGGCATGATTGAAAAGAAACATAAACAAGTAAGACTCTCCACAGGAAGGCCACTAGGATGTTGTAGAATCAGGAATGACTGGCGTGTGCTCATGGGGTGGGTACACAATAGAGCTTTCAGGTATTTTCATGGTTCTCAAGCATAAGAAAGAGCAGACTTGTTCATTTTTGCTCATGGGTGTTCATCCATATGACCAGTGGATGGAACAATTGCTTTAACCTCTCTGGCTTCAGAGTCATCATCTGGAGAACGATTGTATAGAAGTTGATGAGCTTTAAGACTCCTTTTAATCCTAAAGATTAAAAGAGCAGATTTCAGTTCAGTAGGAAAAAGTATTTTCTAGGTGGCAGAGCTGAACAACAGTGGAAACGTTTGCCCATGGAAG
This sequence comes from Furipterus horrens, assembly GCF_987537825.1. Lineage (NCBI taxonomy): Eukaryota > Metazoa > Chordata > Mammalia > Chiroptera > Furipteridae > Furipterus > Furipterus horrens. The sequence continues at coordinate 35,547,977 of NW_028327180.1, forward strand.
ATAGAACTTCCTGTGGTGGGAGGTGTTCAAGTTAGGTTCAGTCTGTTGAATAGGAATAATGTAGGAGAAGAGAGGACAGGAATTATTAGGCTGACTTCCAGAGTTCTTTCCAATTCTTAGTGTCAGTTATTAGGTGACTTGTCACAGCTGAAAGATAATGTGGAATAGGAGGTACACCTTCTAGTTACATAGTATTTGAGTCAATATCATCATGTAAGCTTTTTTGAAAATGTTTAAAAATGGGTAAACATTTTCAAGAGACCCTTCTAGGGTCACTTTGGAAAGGTTGAAGAGAACTCTTCCAAGATGGATCAGGACTCATCAGTTTGTGGCCACAGGGTTGCTGAAAATTGAATTTTTTTTTTTTTTAAGATTTCATTTATTTATTTTTTAGAGAGAGGGGAAGGTAGGGAGAAAGAGAGAAGGAGAAACATCAATATGGAGAGAAACATCTATCAGTTGCCTCTTGCACGCCCCCAACTGGGGACCTGGCCCACAACCTAGACATGTGCCCTGACCAGGAATTGAACCAGTGACCTTTTGGTTTGCAAGATGATGCCCAACCCACTGGGCCACACCAATCAGGGTTGAATTTGGTCTTTAAGAAAGTATAAATGTTGGGACTTGGGTGGAAATGGCAAATAACAATAATAAATAAAATAGATTGACACATGAAAGACTAATGTGTGTATTGGCCAGTTCTAGTTAGTATAGTGAATGAATCAAGATGGGGCCCCTGCTTGGCTGTGGAGGGCCTGGGAGTACCCGTGACCATCTCCTTCCTATTTCCAACACCATGGGTTTATATCAGCAGGCATAGCACTCTGAATGCCATCCTGACACGTGGGAAGAGACTGAGCCTTGTGATTGATTGCTCTGTAGGTTTAGCAATAAAGGGGACAAGGGATGGATACATTTAAATAAACTTTTAAGTGGGATTTTCCCAAAATGCATATATATAGTTTATATCAGACAATAAGTTTGTGGTTTGAGTTAAAAAAATTTCATTTTGCATTTTTACTATTTATAGCTCACATGTAGAAAATTTGATTAGTTTAATTTTGTCTAAAGTTTACTTAAATTATGGTTTATTTAGAACCTACTCTGATTATTTAAAAGTTTTAGATTTTCTTCCTGACATTTTTGGACTACTTTTTTGCTGTTGGGGGCACTGCCAGGGCTAAATCCCATAGCAAATGTTTCTTTGGGAGTTCTGGAAAGAGAGTAGAGGTTCATCTCATTTACAGAGAATATCACAAGATGGTTTCTATCTCCACATGGTCCAGGCTCACATTCTGGCATTTGAAAAATCAGTGTCCAGCATGAAAGTGCTCTCTCTTCACATGGAAGTAAAGCAATTTGGGGGTGCATGACCTAGGAAATGACAGTTTAGAAATATGTAAAAATAAAGGCAGAACTTAAAAAAAAATTGTTATTGTTATTATTATCCTCACATGAGGACATTTTTCCATTGTTAAGAGAAAGAAAGGTGTGAAAGAAAACATCAATTGGTTGCTTTCTCTTGTGTTCCTTGACTGGGCATCAAACCCGCAACTTTTTTTGGTCTACAGAACAACGCCCCAACCAACTGGTCCACAGAACTTGCTAATTTTAGAACTAAATTTGGAAATCTTTGTGCGTTGGTGATAAAGGGCCCAGTTTTGCTTTATCTCAGTATCATTTGGACCCCACACAGTGCATGGCACATCTGCTTTGCTTGGTAAGTTGCCGTGAACAGGTTCCCTGGACCACGTAGGGTGGTACAGGAAGGCCTTACCCTACCATATGCTCTTTTTAAAAAAAGCAAAATACAATAAGAAGTAATAGTTCTCAGCCTTTTTTGTCCTTTGAGTATTGGAAAGTCATAAAACACTTTTAGTAAAAACAACCACATTCAGCGTTTTGCAATGTGCGGGGGGAATGAGAAACTCCCTCTCCTCTTTCTATTTTTCTTCTGTTGCCGAAAATGAATTGCTCTTGGTGTGCTGTTCTTAAATTCCTGTGTCCTCTATCCATTTTAATCTTGTTATCTATTTTTATGGTGACTGTCGCTATGGTACTCTGTGCTCTTTACATAGCATAACAGAGTTTTCAGATGTCTGATAGGACAGCTCAAAGTTCTGCTGCAGCTGGCAGAGAAACTGTGTTTGAGTAGTTTTTTTTTTTTTTTCTAAATTTGAGGTATAATTTGCATACAGTGGAATGCTCAGATCTTAAGTGTGCTGGTTAATCAGTTTTGACAAATGCATTTCAAGACAGAACATTTCCATCACCCCAGAAATGTTCCTCGTGACTATTTCCAGATTATCCTTCCCCCAACCAGAAGGCCTACAACTCTGATTTCTGTCGCTCTAGGATAGTTTTGCCAACTAGGTCCCTAATATTAGATTTTGTGTTTCTGAGGACTTCTTATGTAGTAGAGGGGGCTGTGTGTGTTTAAAAATCAGTATCCCATATGGTTAGTCCTGGTGAGTCAGTAATACTTTGGAGGTTTTTCTCAGTGTCCACAGGATCCAGATTAATGTTAGGAACAAATGTGATTGGGCCAGGGCTGCCGTTATTGGGGTGTGTGTGTGTGTCCAGGGCTGCTGTTTTTGGGGAGTGTGTGTGTGTGTGTGTCTGTCCAGGGCTGCTGCTTTTATTGGGGTGTGTGTGTGTCTGTCCAGGGTTGCTGTTCTTAGTGTGCGTGTGTGTGTGTGTGTGTGTGTGTGTGCGTGCGTGTGCATGTGTGCGTGTGTGCGTGTCTGTCCAGGGCTGCTGTTATTGGTGTGTGTGTGTGTGTGTGTGTCTGTCTGTCCAGGGCTGCTGTTATTAATGTGTGTGTGTGTGTGTGTGTGTGTGTGTGTGTGTGTGTTGGAGAGCTGGAAACCTCAGCTAGAAAAACTGGAATGATTCCTAGGACATCCCTTTGGATTACCCAGAAACCCCCAACACACTTTCTCTTTTTTTTCCTGCCTCTTCCTTGAACTAGCATATAAATTTACCAGTCCTCAGAGTTACAGAGTTGGGCTTGTAATATTGAAACAAGATCCGAGTTGCAAAGCCCAGTGCTTTGCACGGCTGAGCTCTCAGCCTCCTGGGAAGCCTGTGCCCCAGACATATTACTGAAATGCACTGAACAGGGTTAGTTTTTTCTTTCTTTCTTTCTGTCTTTCTTTAAAAAAAAAAAATTAAATGGTTAAGTGAAATTTTATTACACACGTAGTACATGAACACCTTCACAGGAAAAAGAGAATGCAAACCTTCCGAAGCAAAAAATATCTTTCTTGACAACCACTCCTAATCCAGCCCTTCCCAGAATTCAACCATGTCACAGGTTTGTTGGTATATTTCAAATGCTTTTACATATGTTCATTTATACCTATAGAACTTTAAAGGAGTGAAGTGCATTGCACTGCAAGAATTGCCCCCTGCCCCGCTCTGCAAGGGTACATTTTGGTCATTGCTTTCTGTCCTTCTTGATTTTGTTTAACTCCTGAAGGGCCTTTCTTAGAATCAGGAGGCTAAACCATTGTTTAGCCTTCCCCTAATTGGTAGACATTTAAAGTTATTTCTAAATCCTCTACTGTTACAAATGTTGTTAAAAATAAACTTGGCTGCACTTGTCTCTTTGTAACACAGGTGAGTGTTTCTCTCTAGGGCAGTGGTCCCCAACCTTTTTGGCACCAGGGACTGGCTTCGTGGGAGATAGTTTTTCCATGGAGGCGGGAGGTGGGGGCTGGCGTGGAATGGAGCTCAGGCGGTAATGCAAGCAATGGGGAGCCGGGTGAAACTTGGCTCACTTGCGGGCTGCTCACCTCCTGGGTGGCCCTGTTCCTAACAGGCTGTGGACATCGGTCCGTAGTTCAGGGGTTGGGGACCCCTGCTCTAAGGTAGATACTGAGAAAGGGGAGTTACTGTGTAACAGGGACTTTTAATTTTAATCCTGAGGAAGATAAACGACCAGGTCAGTTCCTAGTTTAGCCTTAATGTAGGCCATGGCATACTTGAAGCGTGCTGACACAAAGCAATTGTTTCCTAAGGCCAGGGCGGGATTTAGGGTGTGCTGGCTGGGTGCCCCCACGAGTTAGCACTGGCTGACTGGGGGGTTTGGGCCCCACAGTCAGATCTGTTTGGTTCCTCCCTGAGGACTTTGGCCTGCATGTTGGTTGTGGCTGTGTGCAGGAGAATTATAGGACGAGTTACAGGACTAGTGAACAGTACATGGTGACTGGATGGCAAATTCTAAACCCGGTTCATTCCCTAACAGGAGGCCAACACATTTGTGGTTCTTCTCTGTGCCATCTTTAGAATACAGAGTGCCATACCTGTAAAGGCTCCAGCCCGGCGTGAGGCGTTTGGAAGCATTTGAGTGTCCTTAGAAAAAAAAATCTAGATAGAGCACTATCATATACTTTTATGAACAGTTTTATTTTGTGTGAAGAAGGGTAGCATGTGTCTCTGGATTTACACTTCCTGACATCATCTCTAGAGCTCAGAGAACTCCTGGAAAACATGAACATTTGTTGTATCAGGCCAAACTCATGCCGTTAGAAGCCAGTGTAGCAAGCGAGGGTTTGGCTGTGTCCCTCTTGAAGGACACATGCTACTGCCACTGGTCACCTACCTGGGGAGAGGCAGAACCCTTATGCAGCCTTAATTATTTCACGTGCATTTGCCTTTCAGATCCCTTACACAGATGTTAATGAAAATAGTCCTGGATCTGACCCCAGGGGAACCCCACCGTTGCATTCAAGCAATTGCCCAAACCTAGTAATGCATTTATATTGCCTTCTTTCGGGGTACGGAGGCACCTTCTCTTCTGGTCTCCTGTGAGTCCGTGAGTGTTAGTAGGTGCTCCCTTTTCTATCATTTCAGGATTTGGTGACAAAGTTAGCGTCCCACCGTATCGCTCCCATTTGCTCGATTCTCACACAGCCCCCCTGGCCTTGAACTTTCTGGATGCTTCAGCATGCCTCCTCCCCCCATGGCCCATGGAGGGGACTCGCTTCTGTTTTTACAAGTTATCTTTATTGTTGGGCAGCGACCAGTGTTCCCAGTGGGGACAGCTCTCTAATTTTATAGGGTTGTAGGTGGCAGTGTGTTTTGCTTTGATTTTAGTACTTTTGCAATGGTGCTGGACAAAATGAATTTTTGTCTGTTTGTTTTGGCCTTTGTGAGCTCAGGAGGATAAGTCTCATCTGCAGTGACGTAGAGGTCCCTTTCCTGGATTCTGGCTGTTACCACAGAGCTCTTACATGATTTTGATTTTTTCTTTTTTCCTTAAATGTATTGCACTGTCCTTGTCAATGTTGAAACTTAATGGCTTCTTTTCCCCCACCTTACACAAAGTCTTCCCTGTAGTCATTCCCTAAGTTTGGCTTGTTGCTACTCAGAGTTTGGTGCCTTTTTATTTTTTTTTAAGGTGAACATTTATTGAGTACTTTGTGCCAGGCACAGTGCTCAGTACTCGAGGTGTGTTTTTAAAATTCTTTCCTAGTGTCCTTTCTCAGAGAGGAATCAGCATCTCTAGGAAGAGGAGCTTGGTGACTGAAAAATCAAGATACTGTTAGAAAGAATGGCATTACCCCGTCAAAGCCTCAAGTTGCCCTGTGGAGTAGGAGCCACTGTATTTCTCATTTTAGAGGTGGGGACACTGAGGCCCAGAGAGGTGATGTAATTTGCCCAAGGTCACATCATTGGGAAGATAGAGTTCATTTGCAGCCCTGAGTGTGTCGCTGTGCAGTCTTTTGGGGATATTTATAGAAGTGTTGAATAAGAATAATTGTAGTCCTGGTCCTGGGGGAGCCCCTGCTTGTTGCTTTGCTGTTGTAATGCCCGTTTCATTTCCCTCCCATGCCCAAACCACCAGCGCCACATTAACCTCTTAGTGACTCAAGTTTTCACTCACAAGGAGCCATTAAGAGGTCAGCAGTCTAGCCTCTTCCGCTCCTCTTGCATGATGCATAATTTTCCTGTAGAATATGGAAGAAAGAGCTTAGCTTTTGGAATCAGACATATTTGAGGTCACATCTGTCTTAGTTCTGTCCCTTTCTGTCTCTGTGGCCTTGTGACTCAGCCTCCCAGAGCCTCAGTTTCCTCACCTGTAAAATGGAGAAGATGCTGATGATGTGGTTGTGAGGATGCAGTGAGATAAATGCCTGTGAAGCGCCTCGCCCGTGACTGGCACAGAAGTCTTTGATACGTGATAGACGTTAGAACATTCCTGAAGGAACCTCAGTCTTAGGAACACTGCCAATTGCATCGGCTTCCTCTTTTTCTCTTTAAAATTTTTTTCTTTTATTGATTTGAGAGAAAGAGAAACATTGACTGTATTGTTCCACTTATTTTATGCATTCATTGGTTGATTCTTGTATGTTCCCTGACCGAGGATTGAACCCGCAACCTTAGTGTTTCAGATCAACACTAACCAACAGAGTTACCTGGCCAGAGCCCTGTTTTTCTCTTATCCATTTATTCTAGAACAGTTCTAATGAAGTAGTTATATGTGACTTTGTTGCTTGTGAACATCCCACTGCCTTTTCCCTTGGGAGATTCTAGGGCCCTGTTGAACTGAGTACAGTCTGCTTGTTCGCCTGCGGGAGAGATTCCATGCGCTGCCCCTCCCCGCCTGGCCTCGAGGCGAGCAGGAAGCTCACCAGCGCTGTGCACCCACGGCCTGTGTGTCTTGGCCTTCTGAGCGCCCACTTCATCCTTTGCTTCTCTCACAACTCAGGTGCGTGGGGCAACTGGCCTCTGTGATTGAGCCACATTTATCTTGTCACTTTGGCTTAAACAGCCTCCCCAGTGAGCACACTAATCAATGCCGCCACACTGTCCATTTAAGGAGGGACATCCAAGAGTGGACACCCTAATATCTTGTGCTCAGACTGGGATAACCACTCATTCAGTCTACTTCCCCACCCTCTTCCACCTTTGAACTCATCCCCAGCCCCACAATTATTGGGGCATAACGATTCCTTAAACAGCCTCCTCCACAGAAAGGTACTTCCTTAGTGGGCTGAGCCTTGGGCAAGGCCCCCTCCCCTGCTGGGCTCATTTTTCACTGTGTATTTAAAAGATCTTCCTTTATGCGTCTATATAGTCTCTTTGCTTTGGCTGACTTTGTGTTTTCGGGGGGAAACGTGTCTGTCTCCTTCACCCTCCAGTCACTCAGCAGGTTTTTAAAAAAAATCCATAACATTTTATTTTGACTTATTTAACGGATGTCAAACACTTAAAATTTTAACGCACACACTGATCTAACATCATGAGCTTAATCCTGAAAACCATCTTTCTGTCAGGCTTCAGTGTCAGGTTGCTGGATGTTTTTTGCATTTTCCTGAAGGAAGCAAATTCCGATTCATTTATTTAATGATAAAGCCCAGAAATCTGAATGTAGCTCTGGAGCATATTAAGTGCTTTAATAAACACATGCTGGATGTATGATCTATGTGGGAACTCAGATAGGCCCAGAGTTCTTGAAAGGCAGGGTGTGAAGCTTATTCTGTCCAGTTTATTGGCAAGAGCCTGACACGTGTTGAGTATCAGATTTTTAAGAACGCTGGTGTTTGTGTTCTGTGGTGCCTCTTTCCTTGGGTTTCTGGTGAGTTGGTACAAAATTGTTTACTGGGTGGGTCTGCACTGGTGTGGCTTGGGGCCAGATCCAGGATACCTGGAACCAGGACTGAAGGACCTGCAGCTGCACCGGAGGCTGGCCAGGCTCCACCTCAGGGAGCGTTGGCAACAGCCCTTGACCACCCTGGGCAGGGCACCAAGACTGAGATTTGGGCTCACCAGAGGAGAGCAGGATTGGGATGTGTCTGCTGAGAGTGAGATGAGGGACTGGGTCATGTGGGTTACAGGCAGTGGCAGGTCCTGACTTTGGGCTTAGTGTTCATCACCCTCAGCCCTGAACCCAGGAGCTGGTTCACTGTGGAAGTGGAATGTGTTGGTTTCTCAATTCCCCTATCTTGTTGCAATCTGCTTTGTCATGATTTCAATTATTTAGTGGCTCACCCATGGTCAACATCTTGATTTCCTTTAGAGACAGTAGTTGGCGTACTGGGTCTGGTCGAATGTTCTTTTACAACCTCTCTTCCCAGATGCTGGCTCAACAGTGGCTATGGAGCAGTCCGAGTGGCTTGTTGTGTTATTTAGTTCTCTAACCCTCATCTAAAATAGGGCAACAGGGCCCTGGCCGGGTAGCTCAGTTGGTTGGAGCATCGTCTTGTACTCCAAAAGGTTGTGGGTTTGATCCCTGGTTGGGTGTATATGGGAGGCACCCAGTGGGTGTTTCTCTCTCACATCACTGTTTCTCTCTCCATCGCTCCCTTCCTTTCTCTCTAAAATCAATAAACACATCCTCGGGTGAGGATAAAATGATAATAAAATAAAATGGGGGACAGGGCAAGGGAACACATCTTGGATTCCTTCCAGATGCAAGGCACTGTCCTTCGTTTTCACAGGTGGGGCGGAAAACTGAGGCTCTGAGACGGTGGCGAACTATTGCAGGTGATGCAGGTTGAGGTGACCGGCTGCCCGGGAGAAGGGCCCTCTGCAGCGGGCCTTGGCTTAGCTTCTGCACAGGCTGGGTACCCATTTTGAGGGGCCTGTTCTGGTACGTCAGTGGCATCCAGGCCTTCTTCCCTCTCAGCCAGGGAGCACCGGGGGGATGGGAAGCATTCCCACTGGCACTGGGAAGAATGCTCCAATTCTAGGGGAGCAGAGCCGAGTTTCCCAGGAGAAGGTGATGGAGTGACAGAGTGAGGAGCTGCCCCTCCCCATCCTGAAACTGAAAACATGTACAGTCAACTGGGGAGTGAGAATAAAGGGGAAAGTTGGTTTAGAAGTAGATCTGCAGAAGCCTGGTTACCTGCCTTCTGGACAGACAGATCTATTCCCTTTGGCCCGTCTACCATCCTGGTCTTGGAACAAACTCTGGTGTCCAGCTCTTATTTCAGGTTTTTCAGTGTTATCAGCCACTAGAATGTTCTGTCATCCCAACAGCACACGTTTCTTATCTCGAGCCTTATAATTTCCAAGATTACAGCGTATTTGCTATCAGCTTACATTTTGGACGGTAGCCCTGGGTGAGATTCCTGAGGGGTATCTGGGCGCCTGGGTCCCTTTGCTTACCTGTTTATCTTCTCTGGCTAGCTGTCTCTAGTTGACTGATCTTGTCTGCATGAGCGTGGTTTCTCATCTTTCATTCTGGATCTCACCCTCCTGGCCTGTCTCTCAGACAGGTGACATGTTTCTTGAGTACTTGCAGCTCCGCGGACTCTGATTATCCACCACAGGAGAGGGTCCCTGTCTTTTTATTACCTGTTGATCCCAGCCAGGCAGGCCACCAGGTGGTTCTCACCCTCCACAAGCCCTGCTGCCTGTTTACTTAGTGCCCGTAGGGGAATGCCATTAGTCATTCAAATGACTGCTGAGTTCCAAATCGTTGTTCTATTTTAACCACTTACATAAAAAAAAGCACATAAAGTCAAGTCTGCATTTCTCTGCCTTCTTAAAGGGACATAAGGAACCCTTTCCCTCTTGTCTCAGGATTTACACCTTGGGCATCACTGCCACAAAGTCTTCCCTTTTTGGCACGTGCACCGCTCAGGGCCTTATACTAGTGGTTCCTAGATTGTTAGGCTTTTGAAATTCTCATCTCCTTCTTTTATATTTTTGGGGTACTTCTTTTGTTTCCAGCTTTTTCTTTTCTCTCCTTAACTACCTTGAAATCTCTTCTTCCCAACGAAACTCACACGTTGTTCCTTGCAGCGTTGTGAAGGGCAGGCAAGGCCATGTGAAGGTGTTGGGCTGTGCACTCCAGAGGCGTCCCTCCTGCACCACCGTCCTGAGCCCCCATTCTTCTGTTGGCTCTCCCCTGCTCGCTAGTTGTACCAAGTAACTGACCTTCCTGAGGAACATCAGTTTTTCTGAGCTATAAAATGGAGATTATATCGTCCGTCCACATTTTTGGAAGTTGGTGGGAGGTCAGGGGAAAGAAAAAGGAAGCTCCCAACTGTGGGTATTAAAGTGGGTGTAAGGTCCATTTAAGCATTTATTCATGGGTGGTTTGCGTTAACATGCAGGTCTCTTAGAGGCTCACTCTGAAAACTGCTTGAGAAAACTGTTCATTCTTTGAGGCTTGTTCTCCCAGAGATACTCAGCTCCTGCTTCCCTCCTTCCTGCAGGCTCTGGGTGAAATGCCGAATCAGCAATCACACATCTCCCCGCCCCCTTCTGGAACTCTCACAGAGTTTTAACACAGTGCAAATCTGGTTTAACCACGTACCCACACGTACACATGTGCATAGCGCTCCCCTCTCCCCATGTGTGTGCAGAGTGTGCTGGACAACCTCTCTGCCTCCCACCACACATTTGTAAGCATGGTTTCCTTATGCCTGCTTCCTCACATGGATTCTCAACCTGTTTCCAAGATGACACTACTATCTTTGAACTGAGTGTAAACACTAAAACTCTACCTTTTCTTTTGACACCTGTCTTCATTTTAGGGCAAGCAGAAGGCATTATTTCTTAGAACACATTACTTTTGAATCTGGGACTCTCCCCACCCGTGGGGTTATCATCCCCTTAACATCATACATCTGATGAGATGAGGAAGATACGGTCTTTACCCTCAGAGGGCTAGCGGTCTAAGGAAGATGCAGTCCCATTGGTTCTAGTAGAAATAGTTACAGTTTTCTGAGCCATGACCGGGCACTGGGCGCTGTGTTCAGAATGGTCTTCTGTGATACAGAGCAGCGTATGCATGACCAAGCGAGGAACAAAGGCAGCGGCAGTGGCGGTTTTGAAGCAGATGGGGAGCTAGGTGTGCAGAAGGGGAAGTGTGCCTGTTCCTGGGTAGGACTGTGAGAAAACGCTTTCCTCCCGGCCGCTGTCACTTGATGGAATAACTGCTGGGTAGCTGGACCAACAGAAGTACTTGTTGACCAGCTCATTTATTATCTGCTGGAGAAAGTTTAGTGTAACCAAATCAGATGACCTATTTCTATGGCCCATCTGCTGGCATATTAGAAAATAGCACTGCTGTTCTGGGGCCCTTGGTTTTTTCCTTCCGTTATTCTGTTACATCTATCTAAGGCTGGATGCTCACTTACAGGGGATGATGTGACCAGGATTCCAGCCACTCAGTGGGGGATGGGCAGCTTTTAAGGTTCCTGTCAATCCTAATAGTCTATAATTTTAATTGTATGAATAGTTACACTACTATACATTGAAGCAGTATAGTCCAGTTTTTTTAAACCTTCAGAAAAAGACAATGATTTAAATGCTCTGAAAATCTAAATGGTCATTCTCTGAAAAACTGATCTAGAATGTTGGTATTGAATCAGTGACTAATAGGTTTAGTGCTGTGTATCTTAAGCTTGAATCGTGAAAATCTAAAATGCACACCACACATTTTAAAAATGGTATAACAGAGCCTGTTAAAGAACATGAGAGCTATAAAAGTTTTAGCTCAGGCCCTTGGCTACTCTTGGAGGGATTTCTAACCAAGGCCAGGCTAGGCAGAGTGTCCTCTGGAAGAAAAGGTTGGTATATGCTCAGTGAAGTGAGTTTTTTTTTGTTTTTTTGTTTTTTTAAGTTTTTCTGAATAAGGCAGCCAGGGAGTGCTAGGGGATGGGGGGAGTAGAAGTGGGAAGACTTGAGAACCACCAGACAGAATTAGGATGGTGATGTTCAGGTATGACACCTTGCTTCTGCCACGTTCAGATGGTGACCTACACACTAAGAGGACCATAGACATATTTGCATATAATTATAAGTATGTTGCACATGCACTTGGCATCTCTCAACAGGGAGAGTCCCTGGCTAAGTGTTGCTAGAAAATAATTGGGAATCTCATTCTCTGCTGAGTTGTGTTGTAAGGAGGAGAGGTGGTTTGCTACCTTTTAACCTTTGCATGAGCTGAGAATATTACACTGAAAAAAAAATTGTAAGTTAAAACTGTAGATTTAAAAGGGAAAAAAAAAAAAGAACAATTTTCTGATTAAAGATTAAGGATGAGATGCAAACTATTAGCCAAAGAACTAAAAACTCAAACTGGTGTTCTGTGCAGTGGTTCCCCAGTGGAGTTGATGAAACAGAAAGCTGAGGTTGAGTACAGAATCTAAAACTGTTGGCAGAGGGTTGCTGTCCCTCTGCTTGATCCATAAATTGTTCATTAGAGAGCTTGAAGCAGGCACCCAAGATTTAGCAAATGGGAGTCTTACTCCAAATTTAACTCTCTTTAACAAAAACAAAACAAACAGAACAAAGCAAATAAAACCCACCCAAACTTTTAGTTGTGTAATGAATCAATTTGACATATGACCCGTGTCCTAGAAGTGCCACTAGGTGATGTCATGGCTTGCTGCAGTGTCCCTGGGTGGTAGGAGAGAACAACCATTGTACATGAGTGTGTGTGCACACACACACGTACGTGTGCTGAGACATGTGGTTGTCTGGCAACAGTCACATGTCAAATAGCAATTTGTAACTCAGAACCACAGAGAGGGTTTGTTTTCCTCTTCTGTCTGTTCCAGTTATTTAACTGATGGCAGATGTCCTCATTAAGGGCTATTAGCACATCAGAATATGTTTGCTGAGCCTGGAAAGGGGCTAACCCCTTTTGGACATTGACCAAAATACATATTCTGGGATAGCCAGCCCTTTCTATTGGTGACAACAGTAAGGGTGAGAGGCACAGGAGGGCTCGGGATACCCTTAAAACTAGGCATCAGCCGGGTCCTGTCAGCGGGGTCCTTTTTAGCACAAGTTTGTTTCAATTAAGGAATTCCATAAGTCAAAAATGTAACATCATAAAGCAGGATTTGGCTGCATGTTGCAACATTGTTACTGTTACCCTGAAAAAGATGTTTCTTGATTTCTCTTTGCTGTATCAGAACCATATGGCAAATTAGGGGATTGCTGGTTTATATGGACCTTTGATCACTCCCAAGAAAGAAACCAACGGGAGTGAAAAGAAGATCAGGGAAGAGAGGTTTGAAGGAGGCTCCAGTTAGATTGATAGAGGTGTCTAGGAGGGAGGGTGGGACTCAATCCCAGGCGTAAAGTAACAGGCAAGCCTGAAAAGCCCCACTAAGGCCCAGAGTTAACCCGGCTCCTCCACCTCCCTGTATGACCGACCTCTGTTGGTGCTCTAGGCCACTTCTGAGTGCGAAGGACTCTGTTATCTGTAGAGCCTTGTCCATAATTTCATAATGAGTGTGCTGATAAATACAGGAGAGGCATTGCATCCCACCTGGTGATGCTGCCCAGCCTACATGTAATCTAGATTTGTATTTTCCACTTCCATTCTATCAGTCGCTAGTGTAAACTTGGCTACAGTCTTTTAACTTTTGAGACTGATTGCATTTATCTCTCTGGTCCCTCTCAGAGGGCAAAGTGAGCATGAAGGTCTCCCCAAACCACTGCATGATTAACAGTGACTTGAACTGTCTAACAAGGTCAGACTACAGCACCTCTGTTTTGTAGGTAAGAGGCTAAGATGCCAGTGGAGAAGAGACCTTCAAGGAAAGAAATTGTACAAGGAAAGGGAAGTAGAGACTTGCAGGATCAGAGCTGTTTTTTTCTATCAAGGTTCACTGACAAAGGAAAAAAATAAGTAAATATAAAGTAACTTAATGGAGTGTTTTATTTTGAGAGACCCCACACCTCCTGGAATAGTGGCAGGATTATGACCTCTGATACCAGATAGACGGGAAATTGACCCACAGGGCTACTGGTTCCTATTTGTGTGGCCTCAGCAACCTAAGCTCTCTGGCTCAGTTTCCTCATTAGAAATAAAAGACCATGTGTTTTCTCAAATTGTTCTGAGGATTAAATTAGATACAATTTGTGAAAGCTAGTGCCCAGTAGGCACTTAACAAAGGCAGTTTCCCTTCCTTCTTTTTCTTCTGCTTTTAAACATCAAGATTTGGGTGTACTCTACATGGATAAAACAAAGCATGTTCCAGTGTGGAGTCTGGAAAAACGCTAGAGAAGAGAGCAAACAGACGTGGGAGCGAATCGGAAGTGGGCAGTTTCACCAGATGCCAATCTAGTAGGATTCAGAAGGTGCAGGTTCACAAACCAAGTAAGAAAAAAAAAAAAGGCTTATAAAAACATCGTCAGACTCTGTTAGCTGAATATTTCAGGCCCTGTCTGGAGACTGGAAGTCCAGGAATTTTGGAAATACTACTTTTTCTTCATTTTCAGAGATAGAAACCTCAAACTTCCTGCTGTGGGAAGTGGGGGTGGCCACCTTTTGGGTTTTTTTTTTTTTTCCCCTCCAGTTTTTTGGTCAAGAAAAGGATTGTTTCTTTCTCTGGATGGATGCTGCCACCCGATGTCTCTAATGGGCACTGCGCCTTTACCTCTGGCTCTTGGTTGCTCCATGGAATTAAATTGAGAGCCAGAGTTTCTTGTTTCTGGTTTAAGGCTTCAAGGATGAAGGTAGAGAAATGGATTTTAAAAACTGAGTTAGCTTGGATGTACGTTTTCTTTTTCTTTTTTGTAGTGGTTAAGAACTTACTTTTTACATTTTTCTTCCTTTTTATTGTTACAGTAAAGCTTTTCAAAATAGATGTGAAGTCACCAGACACCTGAACAGGAGCTCTGCAGGACACTGTGACACCCAGTGGCCTGAGGGCTGATCTGTGTTTTCCTCGGAATCTCACTTGGTAGGGAGCCTGTGGTCAGTGGAGGGATTCTTCAAGAATCAGCTTGTTGACTGATTCAGATCTCAAGGGACCTGGAAGATAAGTTTTGTTTTCTGGAATGGTGTAGCAGCCTGAAGGTGAAGGAGCAGCCCAGAGGAGCCTGGCTGGCGCCACCCAGCCTGGTGTTCACCCAGCGCCTTTGTGGTTGGAACGCCTTCATGCGGGCAGGGGGACTTTGACTAATGAAGCATCAAACCAGAGTTTCTAGTTTTGATCTCCCTAGCCCTTCCCCTCTGTAAAATGTGGAGGGTGGTATTACCCAATTCCTGGCTTTCTGGCATAGGAATGATGGGGGTACAGGGACCTCAAAGCACACCGAAATGACGTGGTTTTCAGAAGAGCTTCTGTTCATCATGGAATGAACATACCGAGGCCTCGGATGGCCTTCCTGTGTTCATGTCAGCGACGTGGTCCTCGTTTCTGTCACCCCGAATGCATTAGTAGCCGATACCGCGTGCCGCCAAAGGGGACATGTGGGCAAACCCCAGGCAGTGAGGGCTCCTGGACCTGGAGTCGGGAGACCAGATCTTGTTCAGGCTCTGGCACCAACCTGATTACAGTGAACGCGTCCCTTAAGCTCTCTGTGATCGTCCTCTAAAGTGTAAAGTGAGGAGAGGAGAGTTAGCACAGCTCACCTCTGTGGCTCTTGGTGGCGTTAAAGCCAACTGGGTTTGAGGATCTGTGAGTACCTGGCAAACGTCCTCAGGCTCTGACGCAGCAGTAGCCGTGTGCTGCATCGCAGCAGCTACGGGCGGCATGTGTGACGGGCCCATAACATTTTAATTGAGCCGAAACATTCCTGTCACCCAGAGACACTGCGGCCATCATCACATCGCCGCGCATTGCATGACACACGTGTTTGTGATGCTGGTGTCAACAAACCTACTGCTCTGTCAGTCGTATAAAAGTGGGGCAGTGCACTGATGCACAGTACATGACACTTGAATGATAATAAATGACTATGTTACTAATTTATGTATTTATTTTTTATCATTTCAGAATGTATAGTTTCTACTTATAAAAAAGTTTGCTTTCGAACTATGCCATGTTACACTGGCAGCGGCCTTGTACATGTTGTGTTTACCATGTCTCTCTCTTTAAAGATTTTTAAAATTTATTTTTAGAGAAAGGGTAAGGGAGGGAGAAGGAGAGGGAAACAATAATTGGTTGCTTATCACATGCCCCCAGTTGGGGACCTGGCCCACAGCCCAGGTAGGTGCCCTGACTGGAGATGAACTGTCAGCCTTTTGGTGTGCAGGCCGGCACTCAGTCCAGTGAGCCACACCAGCCAGGGCTACCATGTTTTTTGACTGCATTATTTTCTTTCTTCTGCTTTATTTAATGTGTTGTTATGTACAATAACATGCTGTGCAGGCTTGTAGCCTCGGAGCATCAGGCTATACCATAGAGCCTAGGTGTGTAGTAGGCTATACCATCTATGTTTGTGTAAGTGAACTCTGATGTTTGCATAATGACCAAATCACCTAATAATGCATTTCTCAGAACATAGCTCTGTGGTTAAGCGGTGTGTGACTGTATCATATAACAGAACCTGGCCTGGCATGTGTGTGCTGAGGTTTAGCTCAGAGGATGCTACCTGTAGGCAGGGCAGTTCAAACAGCATGGTACTGGATACAGCCCCTAAGTATTATACCATAATACAGGATTTATTAAATCAGCAGTGATGCATCTGTCTAAGAAAATACTGTGTGGCTTCTAAAAGAGTTTTTTATAGAATAACATTTAATGATATAATAAAACCTACACAAGATACTAAGTGAAAATTCAGTTTATCAAAGCATGATCCCATTTTTGTAGAAATAAAAGTTATATAAATACGAGTATAAAGTATGGAATGACATATAAGGAAAGTGGGTCTCTCTGGGAGGCAGCTTCTTGAATGACTTGTTTTTCTTTGTGCTTATCATTATTTTCTTAATGTCCTACAAGGAATCAGTATTACTTTTGTGAAAAGAAGAAGATTGTACAAGTTACTATAAAATATTTCATCCATTTTAATAGACACTTACAGTGCCTGCTGTGTGTAGGACACTGTCCTAAAAGCTACCCGATTCCTCCAGATCATGGCTAAAGGATTCTGTGTCCCCCGTTGCCTCCCCAGGAAAGAGAGCAGCATGGCCAGCGTGCTGTCCCGGCGTCTTGGTAAACGGTCCCTTCTGGGAGCCCGTGTGCTGGGGCCACCTGGGGCTGCCCCACCTTCAGAGCCTCAGGCAGAGCTGCTGGAGCAGGTGGCTCCCCAGCCCTTCTTCACCTCGAAGGACACCTCCTGTCAGGAGCAGCCCAAGGAAGTCCTCAAGGCTCCTGGCTCCTCAGGCCTCCAGCAGGTGGCCTTTCAGCCTGGGCAGAAGGTAGGCTGATCCCAGGGTGGACAGGTGCCCGATCTTCCCAGGCGTGGGACCAGCAGGCTCATGGTGCCCCCAGGGATTAGGCTGGAAACTCTGGGCATCAGTTTGGGTGTGTACAGACCTTTAACCTGCAGCACTGTGGGCCCCTGGGCAGCAGGCATCCTGAGAGTGTGAGTCACCATCAGCAGACCCAGGGCTCCTCCAGGACAGTACTATCTGGAGGGAAAACCAGCAAGACCTGACACTTGACATTCCAGGTGGAGACATACTCAAAACCTCAATTTTAAGCATGGCCAGAGGTCAGTTTTTCTTAAATAAGCTGAAGTTTGCAACTTTACAAAACAGGGGAAAGAATCTCAGGCTTGTGAGAGAGAGATAAGGTCTTTGAATGACCTTTAGAAGTTTTTAAGAGAGGAATGTGTTTGTTTGGACAGAATACCATTTGGACTTTGTTCTCCAGTGTTTTCTCCTCTTCTGGAGGGGCCCAGCTATGACCAGTACATATCTGATACTATCACTGGATGCAGGTGCATGGGCTTCTGTTTCATGGCCTTCCCCATAAAGAGTCTCTACCTTATGTCTCCCTGCTGAGGCTTCTGTGTTCCACACCTCGCTTTCCCAAATGCTAGGTAGCCCTTGAGAGAGGTCAGCCCACTTTTCCATATGTCCCTAGGTAGACTCAGAAGTCTTTGAAGGGCAAAGTGCAGGATGAGCAGTTCATGGCAGTAGTTGGACTTCAGAAGCAAGGAAGGGAAAGAAATCAGGAGGATGGATCCAGATTCCAAATTCATTTTATTGGGGAATTTAACCCATTTACATTTAAAGTAATTATTGATAGGGAATGACTTTCTATTGTTATTTTGTTAATTATTTTCTGATTGTTTTTTAGTTCCTTTGTTCCTCTCTTGCTCTCTTCCTTTGTGATTTTTTTTTTTTTTGTAATCTTGTGCTTTGATTCTTTTATCTTTTGTATATCAACTCAAGATTTTTTCTTTGTGGTTACTACGAGGCTTACAGAAAACATCTTATAGTTGTAACAGTCTGTTTTAAGATGATAACAGCTTCAATTGCGTACAGATTCCAAGTTCAGAAAAAAAAAAATCTCAGAAACTGACATGTTCATTTTCTCCATCTAGAGAGTTTATAAGAATCTGTTTTGGGAAGAACCTATCCACTGGGTGCTCAGATGGCAAGCAGGTACCTGGGAGCATCTGCTTGAATTAAACATGAGTCAGAGAATGCAGTTTGTGTCAGGTGGACCCTGGTTCCCAGAACTTCGCATGTTTGGGGTAAGATCTACTAAGTGCTGACCCCCGGTTGCTGTTTTTTCTCCCCCACCCAGGTTTGTGTGTGGTACGGGGGCCAAGAGTGCCCGGCACTGGTGGAGCAGCACAGTTGGGCAGAGGATAAAGTGATTGTCTGGCTTTTGGACCAGAAGTTACAAGTCTGCTGCAAAGCGGAGGAGGTATGGCTGACTGAGCTGCAGGGCCCCCTTCCACAGGGGCCCCTTCCGGAGCAGGGAACCCAGGTGCAAGCCTACAGGCCTGTCTCCAGGAACATCGATGTCCCAAAAAGGTTTGTGTGGGAGAACCTGGGCTCTGAAAACCATGTGGGTGATGAGCATCAGAATGGGGTCGTGGCATGTTTTGTGATGAGGGAGGAATGTGGGAGTCCTAGGTGTCTAGTTGTCAAGGTATTGGTCAAATGGGACATGAAGAGGGGAGAGGGCATCCTTCGGCAAAACCCAGAATGCTGTCTTTTCTTCCCCATAACTCTATGATGGGTGCTGTAGTTTTGGTCTGGCTAAGGGCTGTTTTTCCTCTCTTCATGCTTACACTAAAATTAGTTCTTAGTTTTTCGATGATGAGGGCCAGGGGAAAAAAAGGCTTAGATCAGGAATCAGCAAACTTGTTCTGAATGGGCCGGATAAAAGTAACATAGGCTTTGTGGGCCAAGCAGTCTGTCGCCGCGACTCAACTCCGCCGTGGCAGGATGGGAAGGCCACAGACAATAAGGAAACAAATGGGTGCGGTTGCACTCCAATAAACCTTTACTCATGGACACTCAGGTTTCAATTTTGTATAATTACCATGTGTCACAGGTCAAGAAATAATATTCTTCTTTTGACTTTTAAGGCCATTTAAAAATTATAAAAACATTCTTAGCTTGGGAGCCATAGAAAAGCAGGTGGCAGGCCATGCTTCGCCATGGCCCCTAGATTGCTAACCTCTGGCCTTGATATTCAAAACCATTGATTTTTTAAAAATTTTATTGTTCAGTTACAGTGTACATTCAATATTATTTTGTATTAGTTTCAGGTGTACAGCATAGTTCAAAACCATTAATGTTGAATGAGAAATGTCTATCTCATTTTAGAATTTTACGACACAGTTTTCCCCTGAGGGGGAATATATTTCTCCTAATTGCTATGTTACATACTCTAAATACTCTTATGTTCATTGATCTTTTAAGATTAAAAAAGAAACTCTGTCAACGGAGATTGTCTTATGTGTAGTCTGTGCAAGCAGCCAAGCCTCATGCCACCTCTTTCTGTGTTTGTCTGTGGGGACAACTCTTGTGGACGGTGCACTCGGTCTATTGAGACCAGACCAGAGCAACAATATTTGTGATTGTGAATTCAGTGGGATGTTGGCAAAGAACTTGTTTTTCTATTTGATGGAAACAAAAATACAAAGATTATGTGTAAAAAGGGATGCTGATATGTTAAATGTGTTAACTGGTCTTAGTTTAGCTACTTCAACCCAGTCACATATTTTGGTGGCTCTGAAGTGTAAAGAAGGGATTGATACAGTTCTGTGAAATAGATGAGCTACCTAAAATTTTATTTCAGACTGACTTTTCATACTTTAGCATTTAACTGATAGCTATGAATTCACTTTATATGGATTTTTAAAAAATAACATGTAAAATTTTATATTGAGATATAGTTTAGTATTTCTGATTTACTTGCTCATTAGCTTAAGTACTAGGTTCTTTTGGCTAACAGAATACCTCATCATTGTCCTTGGGGAGGGGAAAGGAATTGGTTAGTGTAAGTGTTCCCTCTTTTTTTAAAAAAAATTAGTGATACTAGAGAGAGGGAAAAGGAGAGAGAGAGAGAAATATCAATTTGTTGTTCCACTCATTTATGCATTCATTGGTTGATTCTTGCATGTGCCCTGACTGTGAATCAGTTCTGCAACCTTGGCATATTGGGACTATGCTCTTAACCAGCTGAGCTACACAGCCATGGTTAATTGTTCCCTTTTAAGTATAAGACAGGGAGAGGAAGGTCATTTTAGTGCTTCTGAATTCCAGTGGGCATCTTTTTTGTCCATGCTTTTTTCCATTGCTTTGACTCTTCTCCGCTCCCCGCCCCCCCCCCCCCCCCATACAATTCTCTGTCTCAAGCTGCAAAGTTAGTTAGGAAGTGGATTCAGAGAAGAGAATGGAGTTCTCTTCTTAGGTATCAGCAGTGGGATGGGGACCGACCTATTTACTGGGGTTGACTGATATTATAATTCAGGATGAATATTTTTCATGAAGAATGAGGAGAGACCTTCATGCTTTATTTAACGTACACACTGGCTGATAGGAATGGGAACATGGAGAGGACAGTCCTAAAGTGTATAATGTGATCACGTGGCCAGCAGTCTCAGGAAATAACCTTGGCATTCATCTGCTTGAATCCAGGAAGTCCGATGCGGTGGAAATGGATGAGATGATGGCGGCCATGGTGCTGACGTCCCTGTCCTGCAGCCCAGTCGTGCAGAGTCCTCCTCGGGCTGAGGCCAACTTCTCTGGTGAGGAAGGAGGTGCATGTGGTTTCTGGGTATGGCAGAGGCTCACACTGACTTCTCTGCTTTGAGCAACAGATTGATGAAGTACTGCCCTGGCAGTAGGATTTTGGAGTCCCTTCTCACTTGCATCCCAGCCTGGCTGAGTGACACTGAATTAGATGTTTCCATTCTTTCTTCTCAGTTTCCTCCTCTGGGGAGAACTCCCCTGGTGCATTGTGAAGATGATTGAGCGTGGGGCTGAGTCACATTGGCCACTTGAGGAAGTTCTTCTATGGGAGTGAGTGAGGCACTCTAGTGGGGACCTGAACAAGGCCAGCAGAGGAATATTAAGTTCACAAAGGTAGAAACTTACTGAATGGTCCCTTAGTGGCCTCAGAAGATTCATGCCCCTGTTCTAAGTGCCTAATTCAGCCTCATAAATTAGCATGGGCCTACAGGTCAAGGACCTGGAATAAATAAGCTGAAATCTAAAATAAATCTTATTACAAAATAACAAAAAATAAAATAAGTCTAATTACTTAATTCAAACTGATAGTATGACTTCACAGCAAATTTATAAATTAAAGGAAAATTCTTCTGGTCCGACCCCAATATCCATTACCAGTAATGTGGCAGGGAGAAGGGTTGCTGGATATTAGTGGTTTGACAAGACCAGTAGTGAACCTGAAGGGTATTTTTTTGAAATTCGTTGTAGGGCTGGCCTAACTTACTCCCAGGGAATAACTTCTTCATTGGTGAGATCCAACTGGATTGCAGGCTTATAGGAGAATATGGAGTCAGGAGGAAAGTGGCCTTGATGATTGTGTGGCCTTCATAAGTAATCTTTCTAGATAGAAAGTAAATTTAAAGGAGTGATGAAGCAAATTGACTTAGTTCACCCAATGCCCATCATCTGTGATGTCTGCTAGAGTTAGTCCTTGCATCTGATCACACCTGTTGACGAAGCATAGCTTGCATACCCATTCTGTTAGCACAAGAGGGGCAGGTAAGGAGTCACTTGTAAGTTCTCAGAAATTTCTACGTTTAGGAGATCCAGGAGGTTCGTCAACAGGAGGAATATACAGAGAAGTGTCAGAAAGGGAAAGAAAAGTCATTGACTCCAATTCCCATCAGGTTTTGTATGTACATGTGTGTGTAGAACACATACATACATGCTCACCCCCCCACTTCAACACCAACATATATACATCTAACTGATAATATGCCATGATTGTGATATCGGAAGTCCCTTTTGGACAGAAAAGTTTTTAATTGCTTATTAAAGATTTTTTTCCAGTAATTTCTGACCTTATGGTTGAAATCAGTGGAAAAATAAGGCTTCCTTGGCAGATAATGATGTTGAAGTATTATGCCAGGTGAGGTCTATACAATAACCAAAACCTTGCTCTAATCATGGGTACTATTCGCACAGAAACCACTCTTCCATTCAGCGTCTATATTGTTAGGATGGTTCTGCGCATGCGTGTGTATAGAGAATGGAGGGAATTGAAATATTTCTTAGAGGTTCACTGTAAGCTCTCATTGCTAGGTATTTGCAGAGGAACACTTTGTTTTCATGGTATAGACTGTCTATTACCTTGTCCTAGAAAACTATGATCTAAGGTAGAGTAATTTATGTTCATCTTATAACTTACAGATTAATTTATGATATTGACTTTTTGCTTCTCAAAATATTTTTCTTTCTTTATGTGCCAACTGGCCAGTTTCAGCAGCTGAGCCATTTGGATGGTTCCCTGGGGAAGGTTGCCGGGTTGTAGGGTTTCCGTGCGTGCGACCTGCCCTTTGCCTCCAGTGTCCTGATCACGTTAGATGTAGCATCCTGCTCTCTTGCCCTTCTCTCCCTGAGTGGACATGTGTGGCCCCTTGACCTACTGGGCTCTGGTAGTGCCTGTATTCTTCCCTGAAGGGCTATTCTGTTTTGTAAGCCTCAGGTGTAGAATCCTAAACTCTAGGTTTCCAGGAAGTCATAGCTTTGAGACTCAACAGTGATTCTTAGGGAGGAAAGAGTTCATCCATCCCATTCCATTTGGGTGGGTTTCTCCTAGCACATGAGATTTAATGAAGAAGCGCCTGCATTGGTAACACGCAACATGGAGTGCTGGGAGTCTATCCCAGGTGTCTCGATGAGCTGAGAAGCAGGTTGGGTATGGAGCAGGATGAGAGAAAATCAGTAGGATTTGAATCCTGGCCACAAAGGAGGTGTTAGTCGATCTCAGAATCTAGGTTACTAAGGAGGCTTCACAGATTGCTTGCCTGTATTGGGAGTTGGGGGAGTTGAGGTAGCTGGGGACATGGCCACCATACCTGCGCGTGGCACACGTCCACTCTTCTCTTGCTATTTTCATGTATAAGAATTTCAGATTCTCATACTATAAATGAATCGGGGTTCATGGCCTAGGCATGGGAGAGTCTGGGTTGGGCTTAAAGCAGCCTGCAGACAGACAGTTTTATTTATTTATTTGTTTGTTTGTTTGTTTGTTTATATTAATGAGAGAGAGACATCGATTTGTAGTTCCACTTATTTATGCATTCATTGGTTGTTTCTTGTATATTTCCTGACTTGGGATCAAACCCACAACCTTGGCATACTGGGACGATGCTCTAACCAGCTGAGCTACCCAGCCAGGGCCAGAAGGCAGACAATTTAAAAACGGAAAATTTCATGTCTCTCTGTGATTTTCTTCCTGTTCAGTTGCACTGCTGGGAACAGGTGCCAGGCTCAGGGCCATGCCGGGCGTAAGTGCTCCCCTCATGTATTATTGGTCTGAATTGCTTTCAGAGCTTATCGTTCCTTCTCTAAATATGTTACTTGTGGGTAAAAGCAGGAGCCCTCTCGGATGCAGCTACCTCTGGTCAATGTTACCCGTCCCAGTAGTTATAAGAGCTGGCGGAATGGTTTCTTCTCACAGGTTTTGATGGACTTGCCCAGGTTTAAATTATCAAAAGGCATTTTTCAAGAAAACCTGGACACTAAGCTCTTAACTTGGCCTTTGCATCCTACTCTGCTGTAGGGAGGACTGTGCAGGTGGCACCCGCACGCGTGACTGTGCTCCTTCTCGCCCACCCTGTTAGGTTTGCAGACTTTCTCCCTCCCCCTTCCTACTCTCCCCCTGCTTTTAAAAAAAGCATATACAGTGAGAAACATGGTTTACTTAGGTTCTCTTTCTGTTAATAACATGCCAACTGAAGTTTCCATGTGTGTCTGATGGTCAGTGATTATCAGCGTGGTTGTGGCAGGAAACGTCCACCAGAGCAGAGCAGGGCTACCCAGAGAAACAGCTATGTTGAACTGACCCACTCCTAGTTTCTGCTGAAGCTCCAGAGGGAAGGTGTGGGTGTTTCCCCCCTGAAGTGGCACAGCCTGGCAGGGCCAGAGCCAGGAATTGGATTCAGGAACTCCCATGCCAAACGAGAACTCTCTGACCTAGGCTGCCCGTGTGGAATCTGGTGTAGACAGAACCATGCCAGAAGCGCTGTCTGGGGACAGGCCTGCGAGTCCCCTCTGTCTTCTCTCCGGCCAGCTTCCCGCATGGCCTGTGACCCGTGGAAGGAGAGCGGCGACGTGTCTGACAGCGGCAGCAGCACCACCAGCGGGCACTGGAGTGGGAGCAGTGGCGTTTCCACCCCCTCGCCTCCCCACCCCCAGGCCAGCCCCAGGTATCTGGGGGACGCCTTTGGTTCTCCCCAAACTGATAATGGATTTGAAACGGATTCGGATGCTTTCCTGTTGGAAGAACCAGCTCCACGTAAAAGAAAGGTATGTTGGTGATGTGAGTGTGAGCTCAGGCTGGTGGTGCTGATGCCGTGTGGGCCCACTAGGTCCCGGGTGTGCTCAGGCTCCTTCCCAATTCAGTGTTCCTTGGCTGCTTCTGGTCCCTCATGGTATTCCCAGGAGCTCTCTTTAAAACTTCTGCTTTAGTTCTTGCCTTTGCCATGATCCTGAGGCTTGTGCATGGGGGACCTTTGGTGCAGTCTGACCCACAGCACCAGGCATTGCTGCTGGCCACCAGGCTCATTTCCTGGGTCCAGGCTCTCTGCCCCTGCGCACCAGTTTCTTCAGCCCCAGGGAGCCCTTTGTTGGGTTTTGTTTGAAGGCGGCTGAAGTCCCCATGAGGTGAGGATGCGAGGGGGACGAGGGAGAGAAACATATCCCAATGATCCTGTCTTCCTTCCCCCTAGAACTCCGTGAAGGTGATGTACAAGTGCCTGTGGCCAAACTGTGGCAAAGTTCTGCGCTCAATTGTGGGCATCAAGAGGCACGTGAAAGCCCTCCATCTGGGGTAGGTATGGAGCCCAGGGCCTCTTTTCCCAGGGTACATGCAGGTCTCGCCTCCCCTACCGATTCCCTGTGACCCACAGCCCAGAATGCTTCCAAGAAAATGACTGGCTGAGTGTGCCCCCTGGTCCCTGCCCCTGGCCCCTGTGCCCTTAAAATAGCCTGTTGGAGAGAGATGTTTGCTGAGAAGGAAGGACCCTCCTACAGTGGTGAAGGTTGATGCTCTTCGTGGGAAGGGAGCACCATCTGTCTAGTAGATGTGGTATCTTGCCTCCCTGTAGGGTGCAAGATGTTTTAGTTGGGGGTAGAAATAGGGTAATTTGGTGCCATCCCGTTGGAGGCCCGTGCCTGCTTCCCTCTGGGACCTGGGACTTTGTTAACACCACCGCCTCGGAGCCAGGGCCTCCTGGCCCTTTTCCTCAGGGAGATAATGGCAGATAATAAGTAGGTGGGGCCCAGGCAGGACCCATGGCAGCTCTGAGACAAACAGGGGTGGGGGTGGGCTTTGGACACGCTTCTGTAGAAGCCCTAGGTGCCAGGAGGAACCGTGCCATCGGTTTGCAAGCACGTCCTGCCCTGTGACACCCAGACTCCTGGGTGTGCTCTTGGGTTCCTTCCCTGACTCTCTGGGCAGCCCTGAGCAAACACACCCTCTTGCACCTCTGTTTCCCATGTATTTGAACTGAGGCAACTTGTGATCACCCCCGTGTCTCCCTCCCACACAGAGACTCTGTGGACTCCGACCAGTTCAAGCGGGAGGAGGATTTCTACTACACCGAAGTGCAGATGAAGGAGGGAGCTGCTGCTGTTGCTGCTGCTGCTGGCGGCACCCCCACTGCTGACTCAGCCCCCGCCCCCAGTGTGGCCAGCGCGCCCCTTGCCATCCTTCCACCGCCTCCTCCCAAAGCCCAGCCCTCAGGCCCAGAACACCCTGGCCTGGAATCTTACCTGCCCTCAGGTGCTCTCAGCAAGTCAGCTCCGGGCTCCTTCTGGCACATTCAGGCCGACCATGCATACCAGGTATGGGGCTGGGCCACACTGGGAGCTCAGCTGTGGGGCTGTGAGGACGGTCAGTTTCTGATCTGTGACCTGATTATAGGCCACCGACCACCCTAATTGAAGGCTGAGCCCTGTATCTAAATGGCTTATCTCTATCTAATGCAAAGAAGAAAACAAAAACAACTCACACTCAATAAATGTGGGAACTCATGAGTTCTTCATCAGTGGCTGTCATGAGCACTTCTTAGAAATCTGGTTGAATCCCTGAGAAACCAGCATGATGGGTTTGGACTGGGGAATGATTACATCTCTGGCCGTTAAAGGTGGTGGAGTACTGTCATTGGGCTTCCCAGAGCAAGTCCATAGTTCCTAGAAGTGTGTTACATTAACAAACAATCCAGCACCCATTTTTTGAAATCCTACTATGTATCAAGCAATGAACTAAGCTTTTCAGATAGACTAAGACAATGTCTCTGACCTTGTGAAATTCATGGATTAGCTGGAGAGAGAAATGAATATGTTACTATGATTAATTATAATCATTGATATACCTTATTTGAGGCACAAGACATTGTTGTCACAGAGGGGGTGACATTTTGTATGGTCTTCACTGCACGTAGTAAGTATTCAGTGAATGCACAGCTTATTATACCAGTTTTTCTTAAAAAGCTTTTTTGCCAACAGCTTGGTTTGATCAGACTCTAGGCTAACTTGTAAGTTAGTAATAAAAAAACAAAACAAAACAAAAAACCCCAGTGCTTTCAATCAGAAAACCTTTACAAAATGAGCCAATTCTCCTCATTAGAATGAGTGGTCACTTGGCTATTTCATGTTTGGCAACTTCAGGTGGCCCTTCAGGCAGCTGACTTCCCCTCGGGAGGTGGCTGGTGTTTTCCTAAACAAACCTCACCCTGGATATGCAGGAGAGTGTTGCTAATTCCAGGGGGTTGCTGGGGACGCTGTATCTTTAATGTAGCAACCCCACGTGGTGCTCAGAAGGCTTTTGGACATCTTTGGGGAACTGCCTATGGCATGTTCTTGGTAGGCAATCCAGCCAAGAAGTTAATCCGCTGCAACGGTTATGTCATGAAGCTCCTAAGAAGGATGGGCGCCTGGGACTAAGGAGACAACTTCAGAGAGCTGGGTACTCTGATAGTTCTCTGGGAAGAACATTCTGGTGTATTCCAGCATTTTCCAGCCCTGTGAAGTTACAGGGAGGATGGGTGGACTCTGAGAACTGGGACCCAGCTGACACTGTCTTGTCTCTGGCAGGCCCTGCCATCCTTTCAGATGCCAGTTTCACCACACATCTATACCAGTATCAGCTGGGCTGCTGCCCCCTCCACCAGCTCTTCCCTCTCTCCGGTGAGTGAGTCATCTCTGAGCTGGCATCACTTTGGGGCCCTTCCACATGTACCCCGTGCTGGAGGCCATCTCCACATTTGTCTCCAGCGCCCAGACTCCTTGAAGATCTCCATGCATCCGCCCCCTTGCCTAGCACCCTCCAGTGAGCTGGTCACAGCCCCTCTTAGAAGGTAGAAAGAGGCTGCTTGCAGAGGAGTCACCAGATCATGCAAGTTTATTGCCAAGAAAATCATGGGGCGAGGCTGGGGTCGGTGCCTTCTTTAGCCCCGAGTGTCTATGGATGCTTGTTAAGAGGGAGAGGATGTGGGAAACCTGAGGAGGAAGAGGGATGGGCAAGAAATAAGGTGGCAGCTTGTGGAGGGCCGTGCAGGGTGAATCAGAAACCTCAGGGCCACCGTGGACCACTGCTTAGGCTGCTTGCCTCTGAACTAAAATAAATTGGAAGTCATTTGATCCACACTGAGTGAGTTCTAGTCTTAAATATCTCCTGTAGGAGGGGATCGCACATTGTAAAGCCTCAGCGCCCGAAGGTGCCGCTGAGGCAGTGTGGTCCTTGTTTTGTGTCACATAGGGTGCCTGCATCAAAATCTGCAGGGAGCAGTCCCTGAAGTGGCCAGGCCAAGTGCCCCGCTGCCCGTGGCCCCTAGTCTGTCATAGGTGTGAATTAAAGGCTTGCTCCCCGCTCTCCAGCCTCCCCTCTCTACCCGTCCCCTGTTCACCTCTGCCTGGAATATCCTTCTGGAAAAGGCACCCTGGCCTCTTGGCACAAGGAGGGGCTCCTCAGGTGGGGCCGCCTGCCCTGTAGGATGGTTCTCTCACCTGTGCTCATGGCCCCTTCACCCCGTGCCCAGGTCCGGAGCCGGTCACTAAGCTTCAGCGAGCCCCAGCAGCCAGCACCTGCCCTGAAATCTCACCTGATTGTCACTTCTCCACCCCGGGCCCAGAGCAGCACCAGGTGAGACTGTCTGCCCCCATAGCCTCCCTCTGGCTTCTGTCCCCATTATCTTCACTATGTATGTGGACTCTTTAAGTCCACCTGACCCTGGTCCAGGGTTAGTCCTGGGAACTGGGCGGGGGTGGAGGTGAGCCCAGCTGGAGGGCACACTGGATACTGGGGAGACTCTCTGTCCTCTGGCCCCATTGGCTTCCACCCCTTTTACCCTCTGCTTGTTTGCTCAGCGTCACACCTGGCCACTCTCCAGCCCTAACCACCAGCACGTGACTGTACCCTCATTACTCTCTTGGCAGGAAGGCCCGCGGGGAGGCTAAGAAGTGCCGCAAAGTGTACGGCATCGAGCACCGGGATCAGTGGTGCACAGCCTGCCGCTGGAAGAAGGCCTGCCAGCGCTTCCTGGACTGAACCCGTGCGGCCGGCTCCTGCTCCTTGCTCCTGGCCCTGATGGCCGCCAGGTGACAAAAGGCAGACCTGGGAGCCCTCAGCAGACACCTGCAGATAACGTGTGGACACTGGGAGTTGGGGCTCTGTTGGCTAAGGTTTAATACTTAAAACCTTTTTCCCTTCCTTGTGGGAACATTTTATTTTTTTAAAAAAAGAAATGAACATATTTTTTTTTCCCTCAAATAGGAGAGAGCCAAAACTGACCAAGGGTTTTCTGCAGCGAACGGAGACCAAAGAATTAATTAGCCTCTCTTTCCCATATCCCCTCTTTCCAGGGGATTTAGTCTGTAAGCCTCAAAAGAAGGAACAGCTCATTCTGTTTCCTGCTGAGCTGGTGAATTCTTTGCTTTCTCAACTCGTCCAGAAGGGACTGTGAGCAAGATGAATTTACTTTTCTTTTTTAAAAAAGTTTCTGGCTAATGACTCAGAGAGCAGGACCTGCCCGGATGGGCTGGGAAGAGTCAGGGTATCTGGGTGCTTTTGAAGGTGCTGTTGGCCCTTCTCCACCTGAATCCTGGAGAATGGAAAGCTGGTTTTCACCCAGCAGCTTCCATGGAAGTAAAAGGCAAACCCTGGTGACAACCATTTGAATCTGGGTCCCCTCAGACGTTGAGCAGTACCCCCACACATATTGTATGGCTTCTCCTAAAAGCCCAGATGAATAGGTTTTTAAAGACTGTCCCCAAATAGCTGAGCCAGAAGGCTAATACGAATTCACTTTTTGAAACGCGGCAGTAAAACACTACCTTGATCTTTCCTCCTTCCTTGAGGGAAAAAAGCAAGAGGGTTTTAGCGGCTGTGGAAGCTCTGCTGTTATCGGAGGCACAGATATGGCACCTCAGCAACACTTTGTTCTTTTTTTTTATGGAGTATTTGGGAGCGTTTAGCTGAGTAAAGTTCCCTTTTATTTGGGTGGTAGGTTCTGCTTTGTCTCTGGTTTTACCAGGATTTCCCCATCTCCCTCCCAAGGCTGTAGGTGGCGCTGGCAGGGAAGGAGAGAATAGGAAGGTAAGTGGCAGCTCGCTCCCACCAAAACAGGAGGAGTTGACAGGTCTCATTGTTTGATGGGCCCACCTGTCATTTTGGGAGCAGTTAAGGTCTTCCTTAGGTGACAGGTAGGACAGACTCTTCAGGCAAGGCAGGAGGCTTTTGGACTTCTGATCAGCGTGGGTCCAGCCCGGGTGCTGAGGGGGTCACTTGGATGCGCTGTAACCTGCCCAGTTACCCATTGAGTACCTTCTTGCCTGAAGGCAGGATGGAGAAGGTGAAAGAGGATGCTGAGGGACTAGAATGAGGGGGATCTGGGGTTGGATTCACAGCTCTGGGTGCTTCAGCCCCTGGTGTTTCTGGGGGCCTCAGGAATTGAGGGGAGCCTGGACTGCATTGCTTGGGAGCTTAGTGAGCGTAGCTGGTCTGTGGAGAAGGAAAGAGATGTGGGGAGTTTAGTGCCATGCCAACCAGTGACTGGTTAAGAGGGGCGACCAGAGCTCTGAGGGCGTGTGTTTGTTTTGGAGCTTCAGGAGTAACTGTGGGGTTTCCTAGGGGCCTCCATGACCAGGACCACTGGTGCCCAGCTTGCCTTGGACCTACGTCCTGGATGTCAGGGGCTCAGGGAGTCCCATCAAGCTACCTGTCTGGGGGCTGACCAGCAGCATCCACTCCTTGGCTCTCGTTGAGGTCCAGGTTGAAATACCTGGCTATTTGAAGCACACACCTTTCAGTCTGAGACAGGTGGAGTGTTAGAAAACCTGCCCACCTATGAATAGGGGTATGAGTTTGTGAAGGGTGATGGGGACCCGGCTTTGGTGACAGATGGGGAAGACAGTTATGCACAAGTGTCTTTGGTGGTGATGGGATATATTTTTATAACTTAGTGAAAAAAAAGTATGTGGAATCTGTCCCTTGGTAAAGCTCAAAACCAGGCCAGCAAGAGGTGGCCCAGGGTTCTTCTTCCTGTCCCTTCAGCCTCCCTGAGAATTAAAAGCTGAGAGCTGGGTGTTGCTTGTCCTGACGCAATGCACTTCTGCGCTGTCCATTTTCAGGTCTTCTCGAGGCAGGGAGGGAGTGTTTGAGACACGGGGACTCTGCCCAGCGCTATCTTCCCTTCTCTTCTTAATCAGAGCTCTTGCTGAGTCTCGTCTTTAGAAAAGCTGTTTTTATTTTCCCTCTCAGTTTGGATCGTGTAGATAAAACTGGATATACAGACTTTCTCTAGGGCAGGTCGGCTGTTCATGTCCTTGGCACACAAGGCAGAAAAGGAAGAGAGAAAGAAGACATTGATGAAACAGTTGAAAAACTGAAGCAGTTTTATTTTTATTTTGTTTAACGTTTTGTTTTGGTGCAGCTTCCACTGTGTGCATTTGTTCCTCTTAGCTCTGGTGGTGGCCTCCTTTGCCCTCCTTCTTCCCGCACCTCCATCTCGTGGCTGTTGTGTTGGTTCTTGACATGTGGTCTGTCTTTGGGGTTACCCCATTTGTTTCTTCTCGGAGGGTGGCGGTGGCTTGTGAACTGATCCAGCGATCATGCCTGTTGCTTTCATCTGTTTCTCTCTCCCTACTTCCCAGCCCGCCTGGGCAGCAGAACCTGATAGAAGGTAAGATGCCCATCTGAGATGAGCAGGACTCTGATGGTCCAAAGCAGTTATCTTGGGAAACTTGATTCCAGTGACGCTGCCTGTATTCCACATATTTCTTGGACTTACCTTGGGAGTCTGTGGTGCCTGCTCGGCCCAGCCTTCATGATGCTACCTCTGCACCTAGGCTTATTCAGTGCAGAGAGAGACCCCAGGGGTCAGTGGTCCAGTGAGGTCACTGGTGCAAAGCACAAGGACTGACTAGCAGGTGAAAGAGCTTGGCTGTGACAGCAGTTTGGTAATTTCAGAGCACGTTCTGAGGAATGTCCACGTTGGGGTAGTGAGCCTATATTGCTTGACTCCTTGAAGGACATCAGTAATCTGGATATGGAAACTCTGATCTGTTTGAAGCAATCTACCCTCCTACTTTCTGGTCCTCCAGGTTCTGACTTTACCAGGGGCAAAAAAAAAAAAAAAAAAAAAAAAGAAAGAAAAAAAAAAAAGAAAAACCAACAAAACAAAAACAAAAAATAACAGAGAGAGAGAAATCCCAAATCCCATCTGTGAATTTGTCTTACTGGCGCCTTTTCCCCCAGCTGTCTTCCAAGTATTATTTTTACTGTTAAAAAGTTTTTTTTTTAAAAATGTGAAATGTAATGTTTTTACAACAACGATATGAAATATATTTTATAAGGAATAAAATGGTACCTTGTCTGATTTAATGTGTGCCTGTCTTTCTGTACCCTCCCCCTACAAAAGATAAAATTGTCATTGTCTTTGGTGTTAAACCAATGATAGTGTGTCCTCCTGCGGGCAAAGCGTACACATTCATTTGCTGATAGCAGCAGTAGATAACATGATCAGGGGCCAGGCTGAGTGCTTGCAGGGATTACCTCAATACCCCTATGAGGGAGTTACTGTTATTATTCCCAGAGTCATACAGTGGGAAATGATGGCTTTAGGATTATAATCCAGGTGGTAGTAACCGTTCTCTAATGCTGGTTATATTGACCATGGGAAGAATGTTCTTGGCCATGTTCCTGAGTCTGTTGGTGAGTTAGTAAGTGACTTAGGAGAAAATAAATCACACTCTACTTATGGAACGAGTTCTGACCCTAGGGAAAAACATGGGCCACTCCCTGAATTCATCAATTCATGTACAGTTATGGCCAAGATGGCCAGTTAAAGCTTGGTGGGAAGGGTGTTGGGAGCAGAAAGCAACATCCCAAACTTGCAGCATTGGGACCATGAGGAGTGGGTTCTAGGGACCCTGAACAGGGCCTGATAGTGAGGGTGATCCCGCTCCGAGAAGACCCAGGAACTTGATTCCAGTTGGTCAAGCCCAGAAGTCCGTGACGCTGGTATGGGAGGTTGTCCTTTGACCTTTTTCCTTACCTTGGGATAGTATGGAGGGTGTCTTTCTCCACCTTCCCTTAGTCGCTGCCTACCGCATCTCTCGAAGAAAGCCCCGAACAGAATCTGCTGTTTTAATGCTGTTTGCCCGAGTGCCTGCAATCAGTTCACTGCTTTTAAGCTGGACACTCTTCGCTTGCAGCCCTGGGCCCTCCCAGGCTTATCTCGATGACTGCAGCTGTGGACCCCCTAACTTTCCGGCTTCTGGTTGATCTACAGGAGACCCAAGGCTGGAGTTTGAGGGGCGGAGAGAGGAGTTGGGGAATTGCCTCTTCCTGGCCCTTCCTGCACAGTGTGAATGGCTGTGCTTTCCTGCTGAGAGATCCAGCTCAGCGGGTTTCAGTAACTCCCTTCCTGGGCTCTGCACCCCCCAACAGAGCACCTTCCCCTCCCTTACGTTGCAGACATTTGTCCTCAATTACTCTGGGCGTACCAGCTGTCTGGACTGATCGTTACGCACCTTGACATGTTTCGTGTTAAGTTGGAGAAAAAAAGGACAGCAGCAGGTTTGTCCCTTGCCTCAAATCCTCATCCAGTGGTCCCAAACCAGCAGGATCCACATCTCTCAGAACTTGTTAAAAATGTAAGTTTTTACTGAGTCAGAAGCAGGGTGTGGAGCCCACAACTTGGCCATTGGTGATGTCGTGGTGCACAGGGAGTTTCTGAGAACCTTGGCCCCTCTGTCTCACCCATCCACCCACCCACTCGTATGTGGGGATGTGGTGCGTTCGGGTGTTTATGCTCATGTATCTTGCCTGTCACACTTGACATAAAGCAGAGCCATGTGCTTTCTGCCTCAGCCTCCCCAGAGAGGCAGCTGGGATGGGCGTGTTTGGAGTCTGTGCTTCTCAGTGACTTCACTTAAGAACAGCCGACCAGTTTATTAACCATTTGCTCAGTAGAAGTTTAATGGAGAAATATCTGTTTAAAACAATCAGTCAAAAAGAACAGCTTTTTTACAAACAAGTTATGGCAGTGACTAGTCAAAACCCCAGGCTTGATGTCCTGTTCCTTTAACCCACCCCTAGAAGAGGGAAGGGGTGGGTGAGAAGGAAAGATGGGGCCATTTAGATGTTAGCTGGAGGAATTACAAAAATACACTCTGATGTAGCAACTGGGTGGTCATGAAACATGCCATGGGGGGTGGTGAAGGGGGGGAAGACAACCAGAGAGGGAGGTTCTGTGTCCTGGGGGTGGAGACCTGGAGGCAAAGCCTGGCTCAGTGCCGTGGGAAGGAAGGAATCCGGATGCCCAGCCGACAGGTCTGGGGCTGGACACATGCTGTTTTGGGGATCACCCGGAAACCTGGGGGGACAGAAATGATTATAATGGCAAACCAGACAGTTCTACTGATGCTTCAACCCTATTTGCCCTGGTAACTGAGCAATGGAAAGGAGGCAAAGGAAAGCTACCTATTGAATAACCAACCCCTGGAGCAGCAAGGAGGCTTCCCTAACTCCCTCTATACACCCCGTATGTATATATGTTAGACCTGTATAATATATGGACCTGTTACATAACAGACTCTTATACCCCTGTATAGTCTATTGGTGTGACTAGCAGGGTAAAGGCGAGGTCTATGGGCTGGGACTTGAAAGGCACAGCACAGATACTCTGCCCAGGAGGAGCTCTCTTATCCATGGTACTATTTGGAATCCATGTGTAGTAATTTATTTCGTGAGGCTAAATTATATTCTCATTGGTGTTTCTCTTAATTATATCCTCATTTTTGGCGCTCTTTAAGCCCAATTTCACTAATTCCTCACCCTGAAGGAATATGCTCACTGCTGCTGTCCAAGAGGATCAAGGCTGGGGCAGCAGAAAGGAGACAGGACAGGGACAGGGACAGGGATGGTTAATACCCAGACCAGCTGTGTCTTTCTCACCATTCTGTCTAGGACTGGTTCTGCACCCCAGTGTCCCTCCTTCCTAACACATCATTACACTTTCTGATCAGAGTTCTTTAGCCTGTTCCAGTGTTAGACAGCCCAGTTTCCTCCAGCCTTATCAGTATAGACTGGCCCTGGCAACTGGAGTCCCCCAACATGGAGAAACAGAAAGCCTCTGTAGGGCTGGCTGGGGTGTAAGTGGATAAAGACAAGGTTTAAGCTGCCTGTTACGGACTCATAAAGACACATCCATCTTGGAACTCAGCAACCATGAACGTGTGGAAAAAGAAACAGAGCGGTGGATGCAGAAGGGCAGGGAGAGAGAGCGCAATCAATACTCCCCAGATGAGCTGGTAAATGTTTCCAGCATTTCCATCAAGAAGTTTACCTCCCGAGCAAAGCAGTGGACAGAAGCTCTTTCCCAGTTTTGTTTCAGCACCTCTCAGTTGGAAGCTTAATAGAAAATGAGAAAAACCAATTGCCTGAATAGGGGCTCACATAGTTTTTAAAAAATGATAATAAATGGATTCCTGCTAATGTGATTAATTTTAAACTGTCTTTAGGTAAAGAAATGGTTGTACTTCAGAATTAAGACACGAGCTTTAGTGTCCCTTAAGAGCTGCTTTACAGAAGAATGTCTTTAAGATTTGAGAGAATTCAATCTGTGCTGCTTCTGAAAGATTTACTGTTTCATACTGTGCAGATATAGCTTAGGAAGAAATAGAATGCTTGTTAAGGATCCAAGAGTATGACTTCAAAAACAGTGCAGGTTAATTCAAGGCCTTCGGAGATTAGTTATTCTGCTAAAATAAACACAGCAGCCTTCTCATAACCTAAGACGTTACGTCCATATTTGGCAATGGACCTCTCACAAACAAACTGGCCTACCTGCAAAGAGCTGTGTGGGCTGCCTCCCTGCAGAAGTTTAAGTGCCAGTGATTAACACATATACTGATATACTTTGAAAAACAGGTTATTAACAATCTGGCTACCTTTGACATATGGATGCAAAATAAAAAAGCACATGCAGGCCTTTTCTTTTTTGCCTCTCAGTTAGGGAAGGGCCCCACTTGGGTAATGTCTTAGACATGTTTTTGACCAACTGATTAGTTCTTTCTGTTAAGGCAAGTTTCTAGACTGTTTAAGGAGACGTATGAGACTCTACAGATAGTCTCATGCCCATACATGAATTAAGGCCCATAGACTTGATGCTTTTTCTTAGATTTTCAGAAAATTCCGCTGTGCTATTTCTCTGTGCCACTCAGTGTTATATATAGGTTGTTGGGCTGAGGAAAGTTGAATTTGTAAAGACTGGATGATAAATTAGGGTCTTTGGTGGATTTTTATCTGATGTGTATATATTACAGGTACATGCATAAGCATGACTGCGAGGGTAAGAACAGACCAGAAGGGAGAAAGGAATAAGGGCAAGCACACCAACAAACCAAACCAAACCAAAAACGGCCCTGGAAAGAAACCATAAGTGAGGAAAGATGATGA
The DNA here is from genome assembly GCF_987537825.1 of Furipterus horrens. Lineage (NCBI taxonomy): Eukaryota > Metazoa > Chordata > Mammalia > Chiroptera > Furipteridae > Furipterus > Furipterus horrens. The sequence continues at coordinate 35,584,258 of NW_028327180.1, forward strand.
CCCCTTAGCCCCTATTCTAAGAGCTGCTGGGTCAGTTGGGCCAAATACTCAGAGCTCAGTGGTGATGCCGTCATCCACAAGGAATCAGTCCATGCGGCCAGGTGGTGAGATGGACACATGACAAGCGGGAAAAAGAAGAGCAGAAAGTGTAGCTCCTGGTCCTAACAAGAACTCTTTTGACTGGGGAGAGTGGGAAAGTTTCATGATTTCCATGGAATCCAGTCACTTGAGTTATAGTAGAGGAGAGATGGGGGATAGCTAAGCTGTTTTTGAAGGTGAAACAGCGATATCACAGCCACAGAAACCAGACTCTGTGCTAATGACTAAGGGTAGGTCCAGCCATTGGGTCTTAGAGATAAAGTCTCAGAGGGAAGGTGAGCTGAATGGTTGCCATGACAACTGAATAGGAGGATTGGTCCACTTAACTGTCCCCATAGTAACTAAGCTCCTGAAGAGCTATAGAGGAATTAGTTATCTTAACCTACTACTGTTATCCCCATGGTAACCAGTCTCTAAATGGCAGTAGTAGGCCTTAAGAAGCAATCCTAAAAAAAATCTTTGCTCCCTAGAAAAAGGGTGGGCAGGAGGCTGGGGAATGAATTTACCCCCTAGGCCTCCTAGGAGCTGAGCACATTGGGGAATGGGGTGTGTGTGTGTGGGGCAATGTGCTAAGACAGGCATATGAGGTTTCTTCTTGCCCCCAGCTCATTGCTGCCCAACTCACTCATGGATTGAAGTGGACGGTGCAGCTGGGAGGGGTTCCCCTTCCGGCTACACATTACCATTCTGGTGCAGGGTGCGTCGGCGCTGGCTGGACTGCATGCTCAGGACCAGGTACTGCCTCATAAACTCACTGAACCGCTTCTGGTTGGCCAACTTCCGGGCCGACTTCCGGGCCCCAGTGAAGCCCCCAAACCTCTTCTGCAGCTGCTTCTGCTCCTTCTCTCCAGCCTCATCCATGCCTGGCTCTGTCTCTTTCTGCACTTGGAATAGGCTCCTGACACGTGGCATTCGCTTCAGATGTATCTCAGAAGCTCTTGGCTGGTAGAGAGCAGCTGCCAGGTGCTCTGGGTCAGCAGGGCTGAGCTGCCAGGAGCGCCTGGCCATGACCTTGGTACACGGAGTCCAGAGAGGGCTGGACAAGACCTTTCCTTCACACTCGAGGATACACACCTGCAAAGACAGAGGTAAGAGGAAGGGAGAAAGACCAGGGACATCTATTAATCCAAGGCAGTGAGGAAGGAAAGTCCATCTGAACCAGTGCAAGTACTTCTAAAGTGTCTCTTTATTTAGTCCTGTGCAGCAGTTTTACATGTAATTCTTTAGGTTCATAGAATTTCAAAGTTGGAAAGAAACAGAAAACTATCTGGCCGAGCTCCATCACTTCACAGGTGAAGAAACTTTTGGCTCAGAGATGTGAGCTTACCTTATACCAAGTGATGCAGCAAGTTAATGCAGAATGTATGCACTAAAACCGTAGCCTGTTATAGACTTAGTCAGGTTTCTAGAGCCAAACACAGCTAATGAGGGTCACCCATAAAGAAGAATTTTATTTTGTTCTTTTATCAGGCTCAGGGGAGGTCTGATTGGCTTAAGAAATCAGAATTGCCAAAGCATGTGGTTAAATCTGCATGGTTATTTTAAGGTCACCAGGTAAGGATCAATCCTGGTATTAATTTTTCACACACACCCCCAACTCATCATCACTATCTGTACATCGCTTATAGAAAATGAAGGTCAAAGCCCTTAGGGGGGGAGAGGGACCACCGGATGCCATCCAGTAGACCCACCAGGCTCTTGCCATCTTCTATGGCTGCTCTGACTCTCCAGGCATCTCCACTTCTCATCTGGATCAGCAGCCTAACCATGAAGTCTCCCCGACTCCTCTTAACTGGTCCTGGCCTTGCCCCCTCTCGTTCCCATTCCTATCTCTTATTGAGTCTCTTGGAAGCCTCTGCCTCCAACTTTGCTTCTTATTTGCTGTGCTGGATTTGCTGTGCTGGCTTCATCCCAAATTCTCCTCTGTTTCTGGCCTTAGCCAGATGAAAATCTCACTTTACCATGACCTGGCCATCATGGTCAGCAGGAAGCTGCAGAGTCTCATCAAACCTTGGAACTCTTGCCTGGCCGACAGGGTACTTGTCTGGACAAGTGCGGGCTATCAGGATACTGCTGCATGTGCCCCGTAGTTCCTATCCCAGGTGCTCAGAGTGGCACACATGCCTCTGTGGGCAAAGGTTTCCAACCTGATCCCTAACCAAGGAGTGAGATGTGCAGGCAGCTTAATTCACACATCCCACAGGCTATTCCCCTGAACCATAAAAACGTCTTCAATCCTACTTCTCCCTCACAGTTTCCCACCTCTGACCCTCCCTCCTTTTGTCACCGTTTGGTCTCTCAGTGTATCTGTGTCTCTTGGAATGGCACTTTAGCCCCTGTTGACTCAAGTTTAGAACCCCGGGCATATCTTCAGCATCTCCCTTCTCACACACCCCATCACCCCACCAATCAGTATATAAGTTTGTCCTCCCTCTCATCCCTGCTTCTGAAGGGCCTCTCAGGGCACAGTGGCTTCCCAACTGAGCTCTCCATCTCTGATCTTTCCTGCTCTGGTCCATTTCCCAACCCTGGCAGAAGAGTCTTCCTGGAGCATAGGCCAAATCACATCACTACTGGTCCACAACTGCCCCACATTTTGTCTTTGTCTGTAAATATAACTTCAAGCGCCTGAACAGAGCACTCGAACCCTTCACTGGATGACCCCAACCCATTTTTCAGTCTTATTTCTGATTCTTCTGCAACTCTCTTGCCCACTTCAGGCTTATGGGGCAATTCCTAGTGCCTCAAACATGCTCAAGCTCCCCCCTCTGCCCACACAAACCTCCTTCATGCCTTTTCTCAGTCTGTTCTTTCTGCTGGAATGATCTCCTTCCTCCCGTCTTTGGGGTTGGCCAAGCTTCGGGGCCACTCCTCTATGACATTTCTTCTGGCTCCCTGGCCAGAATTGCCCTCTTTATCTTGGTGCTCCCACAGAACTTGAATGCTTAATATTATTGTAATACCTTACAAGGCAGAATATGACACGTTAGGGACCTTATCTTACTTATGTTTGAATCCTTCAAGGCATCTTCTGCATTCAGTAAATGGTAGGGTTTCACTAGAGGTTTGTTGCCCTGAGCTGAATTAATCAAGAAGCTACTTTAGCTAAGCAAGGAAAAGGAAAAAAATACTTTTAAAGAAAAGAAAAAAAAACAAGAAAGAGAGTCATTGGAAGGCCAGAAGTTGCAGCTGGTCGCAACCAGAACTGGAACTCCCAGCATTTAGTGTATGCTTCTGATATAGTATTTTGTCACTCTCTTACAACTCTTGTGTACCTGATTACTTGTCTGTCCCTCTAGATCAGAGTTCCTAACCTTTTTTGGGTCATGGACTCTTGAGAATCTAATGAAAGCTATGGACCCACCCTTTCACCAAGAAAATGCACACTTGTGTCAAATTTGCATACAATTTTAGAAGGTTCATAGATCTTCTAAAGCCTATCCATGGACGGTCATCCATAGACTCCAGGCCAGGGAGCTCTTCACTTTTATGCTGTGCTGTAGGGAAAGTCTCTATGCATTCAAGGCATCTAGTACCTGGGATACAAAGTAGAGCCCATAGTGAGGATGACAAGTGGAAAGAATCAACAGGAGAAAGGAGGGGATCTGCAGTTGAAGTCACCAGTGGCCACACTGGGAAGTGGCCCCAACTCTTCTTGTATATCAGCAAAGCATTGCATAGAAGGAGAGACCTTCATCACTACCTGGGCCAATGGGCCCCACACCTGGATGTGAATCCAAATCATCTACAGAACTTTAAAAACCACTGAATTTCAAAACCCAATTAAATCCCTGACCAATAGAACCAGAGCTTGAATTTATTTTTACAAAGCTCAGGTAATTCTGAAGTTTGCCAGGGTTTAGAAACCACTGATGTAGTTAGTCCATGTTCACATACATGTTACAGTAAGATTCAGTAATGTGTCCGAAATGACACTGTTAGATAGCAGTATAACCTGAATAAGAACACACATGTCTCAAGTCCTATCCCAGGACATCTCCTACTCAATGACTTATACGCACTTGCAATATGACAAATCAATGAAAATGAAAGGGAGAATAGGATCCTACAAGACCAAAAGGCCAAGTTCTGACGGGAAAATGCTTATTTTCAAATTGCTGGACCAGAGAGGAGAAAGACAGAATCCAGTGGGAAAGCCACTCTCCTTCACTGGCACAGCATCCAAGGAGCACCCTTTGCCAAGCCCACACACTCGCCAGAGGTGGTGATACGGGCACCTATTGATACTCAAGTCGTGGTTTTTTGAAAATGTCTTTTCCAATAGCTTTTCTTCAAAGAAGCTGGCAGAAATAATACATGGTTAGTGCCAACTCAGCTGAGATACCTAGAATCACCTCTTCTTCACACCACAATGTCACTGGGTATGAAGGAAAGATAGGCAACTTCCATAGATGGGAGCAGTGGACTTGAGAACAATGGCAGCGGCAAACTTGAGTGTTCTATGAGAATTACTACGGGAGTTTGTTAGGGTGCAAATGCTTAGCCTATACCCCTGGAGATTTTGCTTCAGTAAGCCAAGAGTGGGGCCCAGGAATTTCCATTTTTTGCAAGCACTCTAGGTGATTTTGAGGCTGGACCTGAGGAAGGAGAAGCCATCAGGGAACATGGGGGTCTGAGAGTTCATCAAAGATAGGTTCACGTGGGTCTGCCCTTAGCTTGCTCCTGAAAAACTTTGAAGAAAAGCAAATAGAACCAATTTGTAAACAGCTTCTTTCAGATAATAATCCTCTTGGGTTATTACTCTATAGCATGGGTCTCAACTGGGGGAGATTTTGCCCCTAGCCCACCGCAGGAGCATTTGGCAAATGTCTGGAGATATTTTTAGTTGTCACATGGTGGATGGGTGGAGGGACGCTATTGCTATCTGTGGGTAGAGCCCAGGGGTGTTGGCAAACATCCTACAATGGAGAGGAGAGCCCCCCTACACCCCCAACAAATAGTTATCCAGCTGATATTTTCCGCAGTGGCGATTCTGAGAAACCATACTCTACAGAGTCAAGGGGAAAGCAGGAAAGTGTGGTCAGCAATTGAAAAGCTTGTAAGAGTGTAGAAGTTCAGCATTGAAGTAGATCTTTTGGCACACCTGGTCCAACCCTCACAGAATGAGAGCCCCAAAATGCTTGTTGAATTGTTCTATACCTCCAATTCACAGGAACAGGAGGAAGTTGTTCAACCTAAAGGCTATTAGATCTTCTGCAAGTCCCTGGGGTTCCTAAGCCCAGATGGTAATTAGATTGTGTGTCAATCAGAGAAAATGAAATTCTCTGATCAAACCAGATGCATAGCCCTTACCAAGACCCGTCATATTGTTAGATGAATTAGGTACTAACAAAATCATCTCAACTCGTGATTTAGGAGAAGGTTTTCGGCAAATGTGAGGAACCCTAATTCACAACAGCATGTGTAGCACCAGATGGGCATCGGAGCTTAATGCAGAACCGTCTGGTCTGAGGCACCCACCAGCCTCTTTCCAGAGATGGGTCAATAGTCTATTAAGTGAGCTGGATGCATTTTCACAGCACACACTGATGGCATTGCTATTTTAAGCCAGACTGTGGATGAGCATCTGGAAAGTCTCAGGCTGATGCCAAGTTGATCTGTAAAGGTGGACTAGTAGAGAAACTGAGAAAAGGGCCATGTGGATGTCTGGGAACCGGCACACCGACAAGGAACAGGCACACGAACCCGTTGGAAGGAGAAGAGGCTCATTTAGGCTGTCAGGTTTCTGTCAGTAAAGAACCAAATCACTTCTGACCAAGAGACCTTCAGGGGCTATTTGCCTTAGGAGGTTCTGCCAGAATATTTGAGGGCTGGCTGACTTTAGCAGGCTAGCAGATGATTAGTGTAAAAGAAAAGCAGAGAGGAGACTCCCACTACAAATCAGCTATAAGGGTTTTCATGTAATGAAGAGAGAAAGCACCAACAGAAGGCAGTTTCTTTTGCTGTCAGAGTTTTTGGAAGTTTTAATTAAATTTCCCCAGGCCTCTCTTGAGAGTTACCTTCTCCTTTGTCTTTAAAGCATGTAGTTTTTTCCTACATGACCTGGTATGGTAAAGTACCACTCACAATTAGATGAGAACTGAGGACATTGCAATGGGTTTTGTGAGTCATTTACTGACCAAAATTATACCCTAAGAAAAAGCCAGCCATACTTGGACTGCGGACTTGGAGTGAGAAATAAAGGAATTCTTGAGGAAGCCAAAGCTCCAAAAGGTCCTGGGAATAGCTCAGGATTATATAATATGGAGGGGTCAGGAAGTTGACCCTTGCTGAAATATCTGAGTACCCCCTGCCCCCCATTATCAGAGTGGACATACTCAAGAGTTGCAAGCTTTGGAAATGAGATGTGGTTGCCTACATTATTTTTAAGGATTTTATTTATTTATTTAGTTTTAGAGAGAGGGGCAGGGAGGGAAAAAGAGAGGGAGAGAAACATCGATGTGCAAGACATACATCGATTGGTTTCTTCCTGCACGCCCCCAACTGGAGACCTGGCCTGCAACCCAGGCATGTGCCCTGACTGGGAATCAAACATGTGACCTTTCAGCTTGTAGGCTGACACTCAATCCATGGGCCCCATGAGCCAGGGCTGGTTGCCTATGTTCCAGACATTTCATAAAACTTAAAAGAAAATAGGTTGAAAGAAAATAGGTTAAAAGTAAATAGAAACTAGAAACCAAACAACCAGACAGCCAGTTCCTCCAGGGCTCAGCAGGCACTGCGAAAGGTTCACCCCTCACTGTAAGGCTATGACTGCCCATTTTCTAACTTGTTTCAAAGATATAACTACCAGTGTTACATGGACCCCAGAGATTTAAGATGCTATGGAGACATGGAAACACGCTCCAAATCCTTTACTTGCATCGAAAGACACCAATGTCAAAGCTGTAGCATCCGTAGCGGATGTGCCTATCAGGAGACTGAGGGTCTTCCAGTTTCACAATTCCCATGGGACACGTTTATTGAGTAATGCGCTGTGCCACGCTGTGCCATGCACAGAGCTATGTGTGGGATCCCCAGAACATCCGCCAAGGATGCTCACACCTTATGGTGAGAGAGAGACTTGCAAATAACTGTCAGAGCACAAGGAGGGAGGGGCTGGCTCTACTGGGGGCAGGTGGAGAATCAGCAAAGTGTTCTCAGAAGAGGTAAACTTAGAGATTAAAAAAAAAAAAACCAAACCCTCACCTGAGGACAGATGCATTGATTGTAGAGAGAAACCTGAATGGAAGAAACATCTATTGGTTGCCTCCTTCACACACTCCAACTGGGGATTGAAACTGCAACCTACATATGTGTTCTGACCTGGAATCGAACCCACAAACCCCAGTGCATGGGTCAATGCTCCAACCAACTGAGCAACCCAGCCAGGGCTTAAATGGACTTTTGAAGTACAAGAGGAGGTAGAAGCGTTTAAGATGGGAGGGCAAGTTCCTGGAGCCTTGGGGAGGCCGGGAAAGGAAGGTTGGGAAAGGGAGGCGGGATTTTCGGGAAGCGTGGACAGCGATTGGAGCCCAGCAGAGACCAGGTGTGGGGTGTACCTTTGGGAGTCACCTGCGGCCTGGGAAGAGCTGAAGGCCTGGATACGGGGATGGCATCTCAGAGGGACAGTACAAGGAGGTCAGAAGCAGGGAATCTTGGTGGTCATGATGTTTTGGGGGTGGAGAGAGGAACAGGAACCCCAGACAAGGCAGAAACACAAGAGTCAGAGCAGGGAAGAGCGCCAGGCAAGTTCACCAAGAGGGCAAGGCGTGGGAGCCTGCCAATCGGCCTGCAGATTCAGTGCTTAGAAGCTGCTGGTGGCCCTGGGAGAGCAGCTGAGAGTGACGCAGCGGCAAGGGGCTCCAAGTTGTCATCTTTCAGAAAAATGGCAATGAAGGGAAGGGAAGAGCAGGTGGGAGAGGGGAAAAAAGGAGGAGAATGCCCAGTAGGGAAACCGTGGTGCGGCAGAAGGAGGGAGAGAAGGGGCAGGAGCACAGATGGGAGGCAGGTGGGGAGGACAAAGGCAGGTCCTGGGATGGTGGTAAGGGGGCATGGAGGGAATTTGTACTTGCTGGCCGCTGTCTTGTACAGGGCAATCCAAGGTCATGGTGTCCAAGGGGGTGGGAAGGCACACTAGTGTTTCACAGTCAGGTGTGACATTTGTTAGAAGGAGATCATGTCACCTATGAATAATTTACCTTGTAAAAAATACATTGGAGCAGAGTCAGGGTTATCCTTATCGTTAAGTTCCTAATGCTTTCTTTTATTATAAAATACACACAACACTAAATTTACCCTCTTAACCATTTTTAAGTGTACAAAATGCACTCGCACGCTGTGCCATCGTCACCTCCTTCCATCTTCCCGACCTGAAGCTCTGTACCCGCAAAGCCCTCCTCAGTTCTACGTTTCATCCTTATGAATCTGACCACTGTGAGCAGACTCATTCAGTATTTGTCCTTTTGGGTCTGGCTCTTTTCACTTAGCACATGTTGTTACATGTGTCCTTTTTAAGGCCGAATAATCGTCCACTGTCTGTACATACACATCTGTTTATCCTTTCATTATTGATGGGCCCTTGGGTTGTTCCCACCTTTTAGAGGCTGTGGATATTGCTGCCATGGACACGGGTGTATAAATATCTTTTGAGTCCTAGTGCTTTTCTGAGTGGGAGTTAAAGGGTTGCAGTCAAAAGTGGTGATGCAGGAATTGCCCGTAACCTTCAGACTGGTCTAGGCTGCAACCTGCAATTACATGCAAATTAGTTGTCTACTCTGTTTATTAAGACCAAGGGAAAGTGTTTTCTGAATGAACATGTAAACAGAAAAGACAGGAGAGTCTGCCATGCTCTAGCCAACCTCAGATTTTCTCCTTAAACGCCACTCCCCTCCCTCCCGTAGGCATTTACACATGCCCCCCGCCCTGCCCCCCGCCACCCCATGCCTCCCTTTGCTGTCTGGGGCCCACTCCCTGCCTCTTCACTCCCACTCCTCTTTAGGTCTCCTTAGAAACTTTGGTTCCTGCAAAAGCCCCCTCTGCCCCTGCAGACTAGGTTGGGGGCCACTGCTCTGTGTTTCCCCAGCACCCAGGAGAGAGTGTGGTGTTTTCTCTCCCACTGGTTGCAAACTATCCCTCTATTCACCTTGGGATCCCTTGTTATAGTCAGGAAAACTACGGTGGGTGAATGAGAGGGACGGGTGAACTTCGAACGGGTTATCTGGGAATGCTTTCGTGATGCAAGTGTCATTACTGTTTAGAAAACAGGCTTGAGCGGGTGGGAAGAGCTTGGTGTTTGGGCTGCTGGGGCTGTGTCTGCTCATCACAGGTGCCTTAGCCCATCTGGAATACTTGGTTTCTATATCTGTACACTTGCCTTAAGGACAATAGTTACTTCTGGTTGATTTTAAAAGTTGAGGGGCTCGAAACAAGGCATCTGTTGAACAGAGCTTGACTACAAAGAAAAAAAATAATTGAGTTACGTTGGGTTTACTAGGAGAGGAATAACCATTTAGATTGAAATAAAGGCAGTGGAGAAAGCAGCTTATTTAATATAAAGAAATTTAATGCTGGATCTACATTTCACATTCAAAAATCAAAGTATAAGAGAGCATTTGAGGTGTTCACTGTAGAACTACTGTAATACTAAAAAGTGAGGAAAATGTAATATTTAAAATGAAACATAAAAATTACATGTTCAAGTAGAGGGGGCAATAACTTAATGTTCAATCACACAGGAAAATCATCCTGGTATAATATAGTGAGTGAAAACACTAGGATCCTGCCTCCGATTGCTGGGTTTAAATGTGATTTTAATTTTCTTTTTAAAACTTCTCTAACTTGCCAAATTCTCTAAAATGTGTATGCACTGTTTTAACAATGGAACACAATGGCAGCTGGGCAGGCCTTTATCTGAATGTGGTGAAGTGGAAAGATGACAGGGTTTGCCTTGGGCAAGGTCTCAGTTTCTCCTCTGGGTCTGCTTTGGAGGAGCCAGGGAGGAGAAGACAGCGACGCTCCTGGACCTACCTCAAGGTTGAAGCTGTCCAGAGTGGGACGGAGCTTCTCTCTGCAGGTCAGACAGTCCTTCTGACAGCTGCCAGATGCGCTGGAGAAGAGGCTGAGCAGCAGGAGGTCACAGAGCAGGGTTTTCATGGTGCAGGAGCCGCAGGCAGGATGCTGGAACACAAGGGCGCGTGGGAGGTGATTAGAACAGCCATTCTGTTGGGGCGGTAGTGGCTAGAGACCCTCACACAGGGGAAGCAGGAAAGACACTCTTCAGAGGGGCCAGCACCAGGGCCTGAGATGCACCTGCCTGCAGGCAGTGGATTGTCAAGGGCACAGGTGGTCCACCCGTGTCAGCCAGAGCAGCTGTTCATGCAGGGGCTGGCCTCAGGGCTGTGGTTAGAACACCCCCGGGATTCCTGTCCCCCAGCTGGCGTTGGTGTGCATGAGCATTTTCAGGGAGCTAACGGCTTCCCTTTGCAGCTTAGCTGTGTGTGACCTTAAGACACTCTCCATGCCTCCATTTTCATGGCTGTAAGATAGGGGTATAGTCACATGTCACATAATGATGATTCGGTCAACAATGGGCCACATATATGACAGTGTTCCTGTAAGATTATAATAGAGCTGAGAAATTTCTGTCACCTAGTGATGTGGTAGCATCACAGTACAGTGCGTTCCTCCTGTGTTTGTGACGATGCTGGTGCAAACTAGCCTACTGCGCTGCCAGTCGTATAAAAGTGTAGCACGTGCAATAACATACAGTACATGTTACTTGATAATGATAATAAACGGCTACGTTACTGGCTTATGTATTTACTATACTACACTTTTTATCATTGTTTTAGTGTGTGCTCTTTCTTCTTATAAAAAAGCGTGCTGTGAAAACAGTGTACCATGCCACCCTGCAGCAGCCTCATGCATGCAGTATTGACCACGTCTCTTGACTGCATTATTTTCTCTTGTGCTTGATTTAATATCATGTTGTTCTGTACAGTGACATGCCGCACAGGCTTGTTGTACAGAAGCAACCGGCTGTCCCATACAGCCTGGGTGTGTCGTGAGCTATACTGTCTAGGTTTGTGTGCACGCACTCGATGGCATTCACACAGTCATGAAATCACCAATGATGCCCTTCTTACAGTGTATCTCTGTCATTAAGTGGTGCGTGACTGCAGTGGTACCTGCCTTGTCACAGGGCTGTTGCACAGATAAGATATGAACAGAAGGAAAGCTTCTTTATAAAGTGTTGTGCAAGAGTGAGATGTGTAAACTATGCGATTTATGAGTGACCTGTGTACTTCATTCTCATCCTCCCCAGCCTTCCCTGCCTCAGCCAGGAATCACCCACATCCCAGAATTCGCTCCTTCAGGAGGCTTCCACCAGCTTCCTTGTCCGTTTCCCTGCGAGACGTAAGCTGGCTCCCTGAGCGCAGGGCCAACGTGTTCGTTGACTTTGCTGTTCCACACCAAGCACAAGACCAGACACACAGAGTTACTCGTTAAAAAATGAACAGAGAAACAATTCTAAGATAAGAGCGTCAACAATTAGTTAGATCAGAAGTTTATATTCTTTATGTAGGATTGCCTAAAAAGATGTTCCATTTTCCCTTTTCCTCTTTAAATTTGTCCTGTGATGAATCCTTCTGAATCAAAAAGCTATTTCCTTGGACTGAATCCTCTTGGGCCCTTATAGAACCATCTTTACTTGAAGGATTAAATGGAAAAGGGAACAAGGGGACTTTCTGGAACTGTTGTGAATGTTCTTGATTGAGACGTAGGTCACAAGGGTGTATACATCTGCCACCCCTCATTGAATTTAAATTTAGTTCTGTGCATTTCACTGTACATAAATTTTACCTTAACAAAGGGTGCAGTGTAGAAGAACAAAAGTAATCACCTTTATTGCTTTTTCATCAGACCCTACTGAGAAAACATATAAGACTTGCTACTCAAATGCAGTCTGCAGACCAGCAGCGTGAGCATCACCTGGGAGCTTGTTAGAAATGCAGGGTCTCGGGCCCCTCCCCAGAACCACTGAATGTGGACTTGCAGTTTTAGCAAGATTCTTAGGTGATTCATATGCACACTAAAGCTTGGGAAACACTGGTAGAATATGGATGTGAAGTGGAGCAAGTCAATAGGAGGGACGCTGCAGTAGAAGTGACCCAATGGTCACATTGGGGGACCACCCCAACTCTTCTTGTGCATCATCCAAGCATTTCATACCAAGACGATGTTGACTCAAAGATGCTTTGAGATGGGTTTTGAATGATGAGTAAGTTTGCCAAGAGGACAAAGAAGAGGGCATTTGAGAGACACAGGGAACCCTGTTTTCACAGGCACGGAGGAGTCAGGAACACAGCCTGGGAGGGGATGGTGAACAGGCTGGTGTATGGGGCCACCTGCCCACACTCCCTGGGGACGTTCCTGCTGGAAGAGAAGCTCTGTCCACGTGGAGCAGGGTCATGTTTGTTCTCTTAAAGGGTTTGAGCTTTACCCTAGATGGTGGGATGTCCCGGGCTCATGATTAGTGAGCACAAATGTCTACACAAATGAATGCATCTCAAATGCAGTTTTTCTCCTCCATCCCGAGGGCGCGTGCGTTAGCTGAGGTTTACTGCCGTGGTTATTGTGATAGCTTCCTAACTGGTCCAATGGTCTGCCCTCCTACCAAACCATCTTCAAATCTGATGACGATACCATTACCGAACACTTAGGTAATTCTCTAACTCCTATTGGGACTCAGCATCGTTCCTGTGCCTTCTCGCGTTTCATCCCCTGTGACTCACCCTCCTACCTTCTCTACAGTCCTCTAGTGAGTCATGCTGAGTTCCGGAATCTGCCAGGTACTTAATGGCTTTGTGTCTTGGTGCTTTTGCTTCCTTCCACCCAGAATACCTGTCTCCAGCTCATACTTCATGCACACCTCGAGAATCATCCCCTCGGGGAAGCCAGCTCCACCCCCTGGTCGGGTGACACGCATCTCCCCTGCTGCTATGGCAGCACATCAGAGTGGGAAGGAAGGGAGCCTCAGGGGCCTACCAAACAGGCCCAGCAGACCTATGTCACAGAGTTGTGATGGGCGTCCCATCTGCTCATCCCTACAGATTGCTGGGTTCTGATCCCAGGTCTGCAGCTCCACCTCTCATCTGTAAAAATGGGACAATAATAGGATCCATCTCATATGACAACTAATGGGGTCATGTTTGTGAGCAGTTCAAATAGCACCTAGTATATAACAAGTGCTTCATAAAAATGTAGAAAATAGAGAGAGCCCAGCACAGAGCCTTCCCTCTATAACGCACTCACTGTCTCTCATAGAGCACTCACCACACTCTATGGTAAGGTTGGACACATGTGTATATTTCTCCCACTGCCCTGTGGCTTCCTGAAGGGCGGGGATCATGTTCTATGGTTTTTATTTCCAGAACTCCGAGAGGGCCAGGGACTTAGGAGGTGCTCAGAAAAGTGATAAATGGCAGTGGAGTATCTCAGGAGCCCTCTTAGCACAGGTCATGTTGGGGAGTGTCTGGGAATCTGCCTCATTGGGGGCCCAGGGTGCTCAGGACCCAGAGACTGCTGCAGCACCTGTGGCACTGACAACGTGCCTATTAGCTAATTGTTCAGCTGGAGGAGTGGGAACTCATTTTGTTCCAGAGCAATGCAACATGCCACCCTAAGCTGGAAGCCCATGCATGCTTTGATAGAAGACTGGTATGGTTGGAATACTGTTGTATGCTGAGTTTGTACGGGTCATACAGGTGTAGGTAGAGAAGCCAAGGAAGCCCATCCTACTTACAGGCCCTTCTGAAGAGAAAGTGAGTTCTAAACAGCCACCATATAAGCAAATGTCTTAAACCGAGGACTGCTTGACTATATCTTTGTTTAATTTGAGAATCGCCTTTACATTTTTTATTCTACTAAATTCCAATCGTTCCAGTCCAGAGACAGTTTTGTGGAATTTGTCCAGAATGACATGACTTGCTGTGCTTGCTGTGGCCACATGATGGCAGCATCTGTATGTCCCAGAAGAAAGGGAGACTAGGAGAAAAGGGACTGCTTGCTTCCTTTCTTAATACAAAATTGCAATACACAATGCCTGCATCTGCTGAACTGATAAGTTGTGGCAGATGTTAATAAAATGCTCTCCAGCTGAGTTTTTTCATGAACTGCATTAACTGTGGCAATTCGCACATCCAGGAAATGTCTGATGGATTGACTGATACCTGTTATCTCAAATTCTGGGTAAATGGGTTTTTAGGGCCAAGTGCAGAAAGAAGATGAGCTCCTGGGACGTGTAGTGTGTGTTCAGTTTGGGAGCTTTCCTGCATGTAAAAGACGGGCTTTGTGTGGTCTGGTGCTTGGGTACTCTTATTCAGTCTACATGGCACTCCCTGCTGGTCCACCTCTCTTTCGGTCTCCAACCTCCCTATCCCCACTCTGTGCCCTACCCCCCTACTTTTAACAAGTGACTCCACCTATTATTAAAAATCAGCCATTCTCGGTGCTATTTATTCTCCTCTCTAAAATTTAGAGAATCCTTAAAATGGGAATGACCAGTCCTATCTCCCAGGTGGTTTGTGATATTTAAATGACATTGATATAAGGGAAAGCTCAAAATATATGTAATTCTCAGAAAAGGGGCAATGTTTTGTAATTCTGATACTTCTTAACACCTATACAAGGTGTTATAGGTTAAGTTAGATTTTGAACTTTATTAGAGGTTCAATAGACGTTTTTGATTCTTAAGGAGGCTTGACAAGAGGTATGTGCTTTTTCGTAGCTCTGTATATAAGTCAATGCCAATTAAATGAAAGCGATTAATTAGTTAATTCATGAGTTATATTTATGTTTAATCTTTACATTTTGTAATTGTGACTTTGGGCAAATTGTTTCTCCACTGAGAGCTTTAGACTTCTCCACTACAAAGTGGGGGGAACAACAGGTTTTATTTTTGTTGTTTTTATTGTACAATAGTAATCAGTAAAAAATTTACCTAAATGTGTTTGCATTTTACATGGCTTGTATTTCACTTGGTAAACCAAGCTCAGCCAACACTTCTCTGTGATGATACTATTATTATATTTAGAGATCTGGACATCTCGTATTGAATAAAGAAATGTTTAATTACCTTTTAGTTCAATAATGACACCTCACACATTTAATTGTGCAATGACACTTCACATATTTAATTGTGCTTCACTATTTATAAAGATAAAATACCACTGTTTTAGAGTTAATCTATATGCATGTAATCTTGCTTCCAAAGACAATATAACCAGTTGCTTATCTGTTTGGAAAACTATGTATAAAGCTTCAGCCAAAGATCAAAGTTAATTATGTTTTGTCTTATGACCCATGAGAAAAGCTGTAATTTTGGTGCTGTTAGAGGCAAAGAGGGGCTGCCGTCTTGCTAGAGGCATGTGTATCCCCATCTTCCTCATCAGCCACATGTGTAGATACTGTTTTTTTCAGGCTACAGAAGATTTTTATATTCATATACAACCCTGTACTCTAGGGTGAACATTATCCCCCTTTTTGAGATGAACATATGTTTATAGGCGTCAAGCAACTTGCCTGAGAGCATCCAGCTTACAAACAGCAGAGCCAGGACTCACACTCAGGTGTTTTGACACCAACGGTGTGTTCTGGGAAACCACAGACTTTATACACTGGTTCTGCTTTGGAAAGGTGGGCAAATGCTGGTGGAATCTTGGTGGAATCTCTATTTATATTTAATAGTGATCATATTACTATTACATTCAGAATACGATGTGCCAGACACTGTGCTAATTGCTTTATAACCATCCCTCCTATAAGGTAAGGGCTATTGTTCCCACTGTGCACTTGAGAAGACTGAGGCTTCAGGGGAAAATAACTTGGGCTGGCAGAGCTGTGACTCAGAGTCATCTGATCCCAAGCGCATGATATCCCCAGACCTCCCAGTGATCTCCGGAGCTATCCATCTGCCTTCATGTAGCTGCATTCATTCTGAGGGCCTCCTTTTGTCCTGAGCTCTGCCCCCCTTTATTGTGGCCACTGCCGATTTCACAGAGGAATTTTCATTGCCCACAAGCCCAGTGGTTTGTCCCTCACTTGCCCCATTTCTTCAATCCATTGCAGACAGGACACCTACACATCACTTGTTCACCAGCTGTTACCAAGGGAGGCCTCTTTGGTTTCTTTCCTCCTCTGACTAATGTACTTACATTCAAAAAGGTCCCCTTTCTGCTCTAAAATTCCACTTTGGAAGAGAGGATGGGCCAAGGGGAGGTGGAGGGCATAGCAAGTCCCCCCGCCTTGTGCAGACTGAGTGTGCCCGGCGCTGGTGAGCAGTGAATGAGCAGGAGCCCTGTGCATGGAAACTAGAGTTCTGGGTTCAAGCCCCGGCTCTGTCGATATCTGTGGGACCTTGAGCAAGGCCCTTTTCCTAGGCCACAGTTTCCCCTTCTCCAAGGAGAGGCAGTGGGATTAGATGGGTAACATTTTTTATTTTCTAAGGGACCAGCCATTTGTGCTCTCCCAGTGAGGGAAGCAAGAAGGAAGGAGGGAAGAGGGAGAGAAGAGAAGGGCTTTGTGAGGAAGCAGCTTCCCAGTAGCACAGAACTGAGGCCATAGTAACAGCCCAGCCTGGGGCTCAGGAAAGGGTCTGGATGTGTCAACAGGCACATTTTCTCTCAGGGTTGCTACTGCATTGAAAATGTATCACTCTTGCCCTGCCCAGGTGGCTCCGTTGGTTGGAGCATCGTCCTGCACACCAAAAGGTGCGGGTTTGATCCCTGGTCAGGGCACTTATCTAGGTTGCCGGTTTGATATCCCAGCCAGGGCATGTACAGGAGGCAACAGATCAATGCTTCTCTTTCTCTCTCTCTCAAATCAATAAACATATCCTTGGGTGAGGACTGAAAAAAATAAAAAAAGACTTTTAAATCTTAATGACAGGGGAAAGTATAAAAAAATGAAGAAAAGTTATCATCTTTGATTTTCCTGAGTCTGACCCACAGTTCCATGCATACTGTCAAAATAATGAAGATAAAAATTTAAAAACATTTATTTACTTTTATACTGAAATCACTCAATGTCCTTTTCAAACAGATTAGAAAAATACACATAAGCAAAAGAACAATGGATCCAGACCAATAATCTTCAAACTTCCTTAACTTTATACCACTAACAACCAGTTTTTGAACATGCATTCCCAATTTACTTATTTATATACATTATAAAACCCATCAAATGCAAATTTTAAAAAAGATAACATTAAAAAAAAAAGGCTCAATGTCCTGAGGCCATGTGGGTTGAAGACCACTGGTTAACATCTAGCGACATTGACTGTGAGTTCTGAGAAAGCAGAGGACAGTATGACAGGTCTGTTTTCCGGGCACCATGAGGTTCCCATCAGAAATGCCACACACGTTTCTTGGCTGCATGAATGGGGAGTGGGGGTGGGGGAAGAGCACAGAACCATGGGAGAAGAGGGAGGTTGGCTCTGAGCCGCACTGGGGAGGCAGAGACGTGGCCGTTTGGTGATTCACTGAGACCTGGGACTCCTGGGAGGCAATCTCTCCACTTCAGCTGCCAAGCCAAGCCCTTCAGAGCTGGCCTCACTGTGTTTCTGCAATGCTGAGGCAGCTGCCAGTATTTGAAAAGCCACAAGATCACAGAAAATCAAGACTGATTATGACAGGAGCCTATCTAGGGGGATGCCCAGATAACTGGCTGGTCCCCCAAATTGGTATGCCCCAAATCTCACAGCTAGTTTTTGTTTAGAAGGACACCTTCTTGTTAGATCGTGGAGCACCCATAGACATTTAAATAAAAGTGTTTAGAAAATCCAGTTTGCCCAGCAATTCAAGCCACTGTGACATCTGTCATGATGGTGCCTGTTTTGGGAGAGGGGCCTATCCTCTCCCGAAGGTATCTAATGAGTAGCCCCACCCAGACTCTGAACTGGTAGATTTCAAAGCTTGCTTCTCTGGCTTTGGTAGCCATGGGGTTGGGAGTGACGATCACTGAATCCTGTTGATAAAAGTGTAAAAACACTCACCGTAAATCTCACATCCCTACTGTGTTTGCATCCATTATGTGTCTTAGCACAAAATGAGCATGTAGACAAGTTTAAGTCACTGCCTGTCACGTAGTAGGTTTCAATAAATGTAGTTCCTTTGTCCTTCTTTTGTGCCTTTGTCCTGGCTGCTGCCTCTCTCTCCAAATCCCTTGACCCATTCCCATCCTTTCCTGCAATCGCTGGGGCAAACGCTCCTTCCCTGGAATCCCTCCAGCACTTGCTGTCTGGACCATAGAGTTTAGGACTTAATTACAGAGAGCCTGGCATTGTCCTCTAATTGCCTCACTGTGTGTGTGTTGCCCACCCCTAATGCTGTTGGTTTGTAAGCACCCCTGGTCCAGAGCGGGCGAGGTGCTGGACTCAGTCCTCTGTCTGCCACATCCTGAACAGATTATTGAACCTCTCAGCTTCAGTTTTCAACAGCAGCATGGAGATAATGACACCACCTCCCCGGGCTGTTGCTAGGGACAATGGGTGTGAAAGCGTCTAAGATGTAAATTACGGTACAAACGTAAAGGGCTGTTACGATTACCTCTTCTGAATCCAGCAGAGCCCTGGCGCACCTCCCCTGCCTGGTGGAGTGGAGAAGATAAATACCTGATTGATTGAAGACGGAATAGCTTTGTGACAGCTCCTGTTACAGGCTCCAGAGAGCACGGGTTTCAGCCTAATCTTGCAATTTCTTCCTTCATTGACAATGCAATGTCTCCTATATTCTCTAGAGACTGGAGTACCTGCAGCTGTCAGCTGATAAAGCCGGGTCTCCTGCCACACGGAGAACAGAACTGCATCCCCCAAACGACCCCAGGCTGCACCACAGCGCCCTCGACGGGCAGTGCGTGGTGGAACGGTGGAAGCTGCTTTTACTAAGGTGGTGGTTGGGGACAGGCATTCCAGGGACGCTGCCCTGCAGAAGACTCAGCAAGCGCACCAGGTCACTGGATCACTAATCCTTCTCTGTTAAAGGCATCACAGCATTGTGGAAGTGTGTAGACTATTTCCCTGCCACACTTTATAAATGCGAGAAAGAAGTGTGTGAGGAGCAGCCGCCCGCAGGCAGTGAGAAAGAGCCGTGATTTCTTTGGGAGGTTTTGATAAGAAGCCAGGCGTTTACTTTTCCCCTTTATGTTGAAACTCTGATTTAGGCTTGCTGGCGAATGCCATGCAAAGCTCATCTTTTGTTAGTCTCACGAACAATATTACTGGTTATAATTGGGGCAATTATGGGCTGCTCGAGGAAGCGAAACACAGATGTTTAAGCCCAGGATCGGGGTATTCAAGTCCAAAGCAGCTCGCTTGAAATAGTCCATTTCCCGAATCATCCTGCCTTACTTGAAATTCCCCCAGAACTTGTCCATGTTCAGAGTGAGATGGGGGAGGAGGGGACGGGTAATGGAGGGAGGCGTAGCAAGAAGCGCAGGGAGAGAGACGCACAAAGAGAGGAGAAAGGAAAGGAGGCAGAGAAAGAGCGAGAGAGTTTGGGTGACTTCGGCATGTCGTCGTGTTCCACAGGACCCCGGCAGAGACCTTTAGGTGGGCGAGGTGGATGGGAGGAGAAAGACGCAGAGGAAGAGGAGACACCTCAAAATGACTCAGGGTCTGGGAGACCAAGGTCATCCCTGCAGAAATCGATGTGGAATTCACACACAGCGACCGCAATCAGCCAAGTACTACTGGTTCAGCACAATCAATGCCCCAGGTCCAACTTTCCCCACCTCTCACTAACACTTCCTATTCAGTGCATATGGGAGAAGGGTCCCCTCAGGACTGAAAACCAGATCTGAATCAACCAGCCTGAACACACCGGAGGGGCGGAAAGAAAGGAAGTCAGTCAGCGGCACAGAGAAATCACTCACAAGGGTGCCTGGGGGTCTTCCCAGGGCTGTCCTGAAAGCAGCTCCCCCACCGCCCCTCCCCAAGCCTGCCCCCTCTGTAACCTCTCTCCTACAGCCACCTTTTCTCAAGAGACAGGAATGACAAAGTAGGGCCCCCATCTGGAAAATCAAAACTTTTCCTCATCTCCAAGTTCGGCTCTTTCTTCTTCTGTATCTGTCTTCAGGAGAAAAACCTCAAGCCTCCCTTCCACCCTCTATCCGATCATTGAAAAGAAAACGAATGAAGAAATCATCTCGCAGGAGGACAGCGGCATCTATGATGGACAAAGGAGAGAGGCTGAAGAGGGAAGCCCCGCTGCCCAGCTTTTCCCCAAGGTCCCCAGCAGCCTGCCTCAGGCTGGGGTTCGCAGGCATCGCCTACCTGAGAGCTGCCAGTAGCCCGGCTCCCTCGGATGTGAGGCTCGGTTCCACCGTCTTGGCCGCACCAGCATATATATCCTCCCCCCCCCCCACAGCCCTCCCCTTCCCTGCCCACCTCGATGACACATACACAGGCTGACCCCCTTAAGCAAGTGAACAGCAGAACCTACGATCCTTCCTGGCGGTTCGTTCCCCGCCCCCTGGCTCTGCTCAGACCTGCGACAGCCCAGCCTCCCCATCAGCCCATTCAGTCTCCAGCCTGCTGTACCTGGACCCTGTTCAGCCAGGATCCCACAGCTGCCTGCCCCTTGCTTCTAAAGGCGCTGCGAGGACTGACAGTCTTTCCTGGCAAGTCAGTCAGAAAAAAGGACTCCTGGTGACAGTGATGAGGCAGACCCCGATTCCTGAGTCTCCTTGAGCAACCTTTCTGCTTGAGGAGTAAAGACTAGGAAGCAGACAGAAGGAGGGGAAGCTCAGGCTGAAAGCTCCCACCGGCTGGGAGAAGCCCAGAGCTGGGCTGAGCCCCCTCTGACTGTCACCGCCCTGCAGGCACAGGCAATGATGCCACTGAAGGGAGTGGCTCTGCCTGCTGTGGGCCAGGTCAGGAGGCTCTTCACAGGTGTCCACAGCATGGCACAGTGTAAACGCTGAGACCTCAGACTTAGACCGAAGCATCTGAGATTCTGGCTCTGCTATCAGAGCAAGTTACTTCTCTTTGCGAAACTCAGGTCCTCTTTCTGTAAAATGGGTGTAATGCCTTCCAGGATGATTGTGAGTAGAAAAATGAGGTTCTGTTTGTGTTTGAAATACGTGAGACCTTTAATATGTGTGAGTTCTGCATCCCCCCCTTTTTCATATTGAATAATGCCAGCTGGATCTAAAAAGCCCCTGTCAATATGTAGTGTCACAACAGAGCGCTTTTAAAGCACTTCAGTGTATCACCCCAAGTGCCTTAGAGCAGTGGTCCCCAACCTTTTTGGCAACAGGGACTGGTTTCGTGGAAGGAAATTTTCCATGGACTGCGGTGGAGGGGATGGTTTCAGGATGATTCAAGCGCATTACATTCAACCTCACCTCCTGCTGTGTGGCCCGGTTCCTAACAGGCCTGGACTGGTACTGGTTCAAGGACTGGAGGTTGGGGACCCCTGCCTTAGAGTATCGCAAGCTGTTGAAGATGCTCCCACCACCCAGAACAGAGCCTCCTTCTCTTCCCTGCCTGTAGCTCACACGCAGCCCAGGCAGAGAGTGTTTAGATTCTGCAGCATCCTCATGGAGCCCTCCTTTCCTTGCCCTAGGGGAATCGCATCCTGACATCCTCCTTGGCTTTCCCAGAAGGGTCCCAAAATATTCCAGAATCGCAGTGTTTGAGCCTTTGTCATCCAAAGAGCTCAGGCACCTTCTCATGTGACAAGTCAGGCTCTCCCATCAACCTGAGACTGGGTGGAGAGGAATTAAAGAAAGCATGTGTTCTGACTGCTAATAGATATGGGGTTTCTTTGGGGGCTGGTGGAAATGCTCTGGAATTAGATAGGGCTGATTGTCGCATAATACAGCGAATATACTGAAAACCACTGAGTTATATGCTTAAAAGTGGTGAATTTTAAGTTATGTAAATTGTATCTCAATGAAAAATAGGAAGGAAGGAAGGAAGGAAGGGAAGGAGGGAGGGAGGGAGGGAGGGAAATAGGGAGGGAAGAAAGGAAGAAAAGAAAAAAAGAAAGAGAAAGAAAGAAACTGCCCTAGGTAAAGAGCAACAGATCTAACAATCAAACTTCCCTTCCATCAATATATTCATAGTAAAAGGACCCAGAAGACCAGCATATGCATGATTTCCCACTTAGATCTCTATTGCCGGAATCTTATACTTTGTTACTACAGGTCAAATACACCACTGAGAAATCATCATGACATGTAGTCAGTTTTGCATCCCGATATATTTAGATTGGGGGTCCCAGGCCTGGAGCTTGATTGAAAACATGCCATGGCAGATACTGCTGGTTGCCTACCTAATACCCACACCCCTGTTCTTCCTTACTAAGCAGTACTCTTGATTTTATGCTAGGTGGCAATCTGTTCTGCTAAAATGCTATATTTTCTAGGTTTCCTTGCAGCTAAGGGTAGCCAATGAGAATAAAGCTGCTAATCATTGGGTGGAGCTTCCAGGAGTGTTGGTTAAAGGTTACAAATTCAGCTAGAAGAGATCTCTTCTTGCCCTCTTTTCGTCTTGCCTGGAACACAGATATGATGGCTGGAGCTCCAGCAGCTATCTTGAATTATGAGACAACTCTGAGGTTGAAAGCCATGAACTAAAGATGATGGAGCATAAAGATAGAAGGATTCTGGGTCTTCACTGACAATGAAGCTTCTGTACCAATCATGGATTTCCAATCTCCAACTTTTCTTAAAAAGAGAAAACAGTAAAATATTTTTTCAAATATAAGTCAGGGTTTAGTTAGCTATTGATGCATAACAAGCCACACCAAAGTCAGGTTTAAAAAACAAACCATTTATTTGGTTGGTGACACTACAAATAAGCAATTTAGGCTGGGTTCAGCAGGGTGGTTCTTCTGCAGTCAGCTTTGGGTTGGCTTCACGAGGTTTACTGGCTGTCAGCGGAAGACACCTTAGTGTGTCTTAGCCTTTTCAGCAGGCTGAACTGTCATGATCTCATAGGAAGGCTGAGGTACAAGCACAAGCAAGTGCAGTCTAGCAAAGAAACAAGGAGAAGCATGTAGAATCCTTTGGGACCTAAGCTCAGAGTTGGCACTCTATTGCTTTTGCTGCATTTTTTTTAGCTAAAGGCAATCATAAGGGCAGTCTAGAGCCAGGTTTGGTGGAGACTACAAAGTCACAGGACAGAGGGGATGGCTAGATGGAGGCTCTTCACTGGAGCCATTGATTGATGACTTTAATCTACTATATTCTCTTACAAGCAGTACAAAATCGTTTGACATGATATACCTTTCTTTGAGCATCTAGTCATTTCCAGGTTTTCAAGGGCTTTTTTTTTTTTTTTTTCAGATTTAATGTGTTTTATTGATTAAAATATTACATTTGTGCCAATTTCCCTTCCCTCTGCTCCCCTCCACCCGGTGGCCCCCCTCCCTCCAGTTGTCCCCCCCTTTTAGATTATGTCCATTAGTTGTGCATACAGTTCCTCCCAACCTCTCTCCGTCTATTCCATTCCCTCCTACCTTGATCCCCAATTCCTATATCATCTCCCTCCCTTTCCCCATTCCCCCTCCCTGTTGACCTCCCCCCAATATGCTTCCCGTACCCACAGTTCCTTTTCCACTCTCGTTGCCTATTTAGTTTGCCTTTGTTTCATCTCCCTAGCTTCTGTTTTTTTAAACCAGTCCCTTTAACATCTCATATAACAGTGGTTTGGATCTAATGAACTCTTTCAGTTTTATTTTGTCCTGGAAACACTTTCTCTGTCCTTCTATTCTGAATGACAATTTCGCTGGATAGAGTATTCGTGGTTGTAGGTTTTGGATTTTCATTACTTTGAATATTTCTTGCCAGTCCCTTCTTGCCTGTAGGGTCTCCCTTGAGAAGTCAGCTGATAGTCTAATTGGGACCCCTTTGTACATAATTCTTTTCTTCTCTCTTGCTGCTTTTAAGATTCTCTCTTTATCTTTAATTTTTGACATTTTGATTATAATGTGTCTTGGAGTGGTTCTCCCTGGGTCCAGTCTCTTGGGAACTCTCCTTGCTTCCTGGACCTGCAAGTCTATTCCCTTCCCCAAGTCTGGGAAGTTCTCCTTTATTATATTTTCACTCAATTTTTCAAGTTCTAGTTCATCTTCCTCATTCTCTGGCAAACCAATGATTCTTATGTTGGGCCTTTTATAGCTGTCCCAGAGGTTTCTGATCCTCTCATTGTTGCTTCCCATTTCCTCTCGCTGCATTGGTTGACTGCTTGTTCCTTCTCCATATTCCAGTTTGTTGAAATGAACTCTGGATTTTTTCTCACCTTCTATCTCGTATGCGGTTTTGCTCCTTTCGTTATGAAATTTTTTCGCTTCTTTCTTATCTTTTTCCTGCTCTTTTGTGAATTCTGTAAGCCACCTGATAACAATGGCCCAGAACTGAGCCTCTGACAGGTTTCTTATGTGTTCATCTGTCAGGTTCTCTATCTGCTGTCTGGTGAGTTGTGTCACCGGGATTTCTATAGTTGTCTGCCTCATTTTGACAGATAGATGCGTTTTGTTTCCTTGGGCCGGCTGTCGGGGGCAGTGCCTGTGTACACGTCACAAATCAGCGACCGGCGCCTGCCTGTCCGCGACCTATTTCGCAGCCCTGTGGTGCTTTCTTTGGGGGCGGGGGTCCAAGATGGATTCACACAGTTATTCCGCTAGGAGACCGGGGTCCGTCCTCCCGTCCCCCTGGGCCTCACTGTTCAAGGCGATGCGGCGGCCGCTCTCCCCAGCGCCGGAGTCGCGCACCGCCAGGGGCTCGGCCGCCGGGACTCCTCGCCGGGGTCGCGCACTGCCAGGGGCTTGCCCGCAGCCGGGATTCCTCGCCGCCCCCGCCCAGGTGCGACCGCAAACAGCACTGCCCTCTTTAACTCTTACCTGCCCAAATGGCACCGCTGGTTTATAACTTCATATGTTGGGCTTCCGTGTAGTTTTATTTTCTGGAATTTCTAGTTATCCTTTGTTTTGAAGTAGTTGTATTCCTCTCTAGTTGTAGAGGGAGACCTAGCGTGTCCGTCTAAGCCTCCATCTTGGCCGGAAGTCTCTCAAGGGCTTTTCTTCCCTTGCAGTTGAGGGAAAGAAAAAGCAAGAGTGAAACTTTAAATACATATTGCTAAGTAAAATAAATCATTCTTAAAAGTCCATGTACTGTAGGATTCTAACTATATATCACTCTTAATTAGAAAAACACTAAGACAATAAAAAACATCAATGTTTGCTAGGGATTGAAGGAGAAGAGGGAAGGACTGAACAGGAAAAACAGGATTTTTAGTACCGTGATACTACTGTGTATGTATTGTAATGGTGGACACATGAAAAAAATAAAAAAGAAAAAGAAAAAGCAAGAGTGAAAATCACATATTTTCTTTGAACATTTCTCTCCTCATTTAGTGAATTGAAGAGCTGACCCCAATGACCAGGAAGTTCTCCGTGGGTGGAATAGGCTGCGTACTGTGGTGGGCTGTCTCCTATCACGCACCGAGGGGAGGGACGGCAGGGAACCAAGAGAGGGAGTTTACAACCCTGTTGTGTGGGGGTATGAGAACCTGGCCTCTCAGAAAAGCAAGAGAGAACTAGAAAAGGTACAAGTTGTGTGGTGCTCACAATCACTTCAAGGCTCTTTCCTTGGCGCTTTGCTGCCGACTCATGGTGCCTTGAGATCCATGGGCCTCCCTCAGGTGTGGTAAGTGGCCAGCAAGCAGCAAGCTGTGCCGTTCTTCTGATGGACGGTGTACATTTATTAAAATCGTCGGAGACAAAAAGTCACACAGCCTTATTTCTAGTGATTACAAGGCAGTAGAAATTCACTTCTGCCCATGCCAGCTTGCCATCCTCTTGCAATAGAGAGGCCCAAACAAGAGTGGCTGCAAGAATTAGACTCCATTTAGTTCTGGTAGATGAGTTTTAGAAGCTCTTAAAACAACCACTGGAATATGTCAGCAGCAAGAGTCCAGAGGGAGAAGGCAGCCATAGCTAGGCTCCCCCCCAGGGATCCTGGAACCTCATCCATCCAGCAATTTTCCCCTCTCAAAAGAGAGAGCCTCTCACCACCAGGTGTTTGGCTGTTCAGAATTTACTGATTAATTACAGCACCTACAGCCAATTGGTCTCCTTAGTAACCACACTAGTAGGGTCCCAGCTGAAAAAGCTGCTTCTTATTTTCAAAGAGGGCAAACCCTCTTCACATTTTAAAACACCTTTTAACACAACACAGATGGATTTTTCAGGCAGAGAGACACCTAAGTTTCTCCATGACTTTGCTTCTAAAATCCTAGTGGGCTTTTGGGCTATTGAGGAAAAATTGAATTTGTTAATCAGTAAGAGCTAGGTTTTAAATGAAGAGTTAGGCAAATACAATTTCAAGGCAAAGAGCCAGTGCTAGCCCCTGCAGGTGCAGGTGTTACTACCCGGAGTTTCCAGCCGAGTGTTGTGCTAGATGACGTGTGGGAGCTGGGCCCTGGCTGGGGTGGCTCAGTGGATTGAGCACTGGCCTGCAAAGCGAGAGGTCACTGTTGGATTCCCAGTCAGGGCACATGCCTGGGTTGTGGGCCAGGTTCCTGGTGTATGCAAGTGGCAACTATGGTAATTGATGTTTCTCTCACACATTGCTGTTTCTCTCTCTCTCTGTCTCTCTCTGTCTCCCTCCCTTCCCTTCTCTCTAAAAATAAATAAATAAAATCTTGAAGGAGAAATAAAAGAGGGAGCCGGACTTAGGTGCCCTTGCCCTCAAGAAGGAGCCCCAGAAGACAAGACCCACACTAAGGAACGGTGGGCAGGACAGTGCAGACTGTAGCCACTCAGATGGTTAGAGAATTAGAAAGCATACTATAAGGTGCTGATTGGAGATCGGACTGCAAGTGGACGAGAAGTTTGAATCAGAGGAAGAGATGATGTCTATCTTACTTTTGGAACAAAAGATGCTGAGGATCAATTTCAGGTTTTGAGTGGGCAGAGATGTGACAGCCTCCATATGGGCAAGCGTAAGGATTGGGGGTATACTCATCTGCTAGGGACTACTGTAGCAAAGGACCACAGACTGGGTGGGCTTCAACAACGGACTTTTATTTTCTCACAGTCCTGGCGTCTGGAAGCCTGGGATTAAGGTGTCGGCAGTATTGGGTTCCCCTGAGACCTCTCCCTGACTGGCAGGTGGCTGTCTTCTCCTCGTGTCCTCACATGGTCTCCCCTCTGTCAGTGTCTGCATCCTAATCTCTTCTTATAAGGACACCAGTTATATTGGATTAAAGCCCACCCTAGTGACCTTCTTTAACCTAAATCCCCTATGTAAAGACCGTGTCTCCAAATACAGTCTCATTCTGAGGCACTGGAGTTAGGACTTCAACATACAAAAATTTATAGCGGGGGAGGGCATAATTCACCATATAGCAGGAGGAAAATGATACTGTGCCAATCATATAATGAGGATAAAACCCCAGAGAGGGAACTAAAGGGAACTATGGGGCACTGGGATACTAATGTGCACAGTAGGTTCCTTCACCCTCTGGCTCCCAGACCCACACATCGGTTTCCCCAGACACCAAGCTGATAGTGTATGTCCTGCGTGGCCACATCACAGTGGGTGCCTCTGCAACACCCACGCAGTTCTCATAGCTGTGTCTTAAGAGTCCCATCACCACTGCAAGGTATATCCTGAAACTTGGAATGTGACGTGCATAGACACTTAAGAAAAGCCGTGCTCAAAATAGGAGGGTATCCAGCCACACATTCACTTCAGATCATGGTACTCTGAGAGGTTTTGCAGGGTGGTGCCGTCTTTCTCTGTGGGGTCAGTATCTAAATGCCAGGAGTGGGCATCAATACCCTCATGTTCCACAACCTCTCACAAATCTACGTATATTCCATGTTGTGGGTGCAATTCCTATACAACTTGTCCCTCTGTTAGATTACACACAAGCTTATTTCCTTTCACAACTCCACACTTGGAGGGGATTCTTAGGTCCCTCTCCAGCCCAAATCTCCCCTTGGGCTTCTGGTGCCATAGTTCCAGAGCCTTCAGGAGGTTCTCACCTGGAAGTCACCTCAATGCCCACAAGGATGTTGTCTTATCCCCTTTAACCAACCTCTGTCCAAATGTCCAGTGTCAGCAATAGCATGCTCACCATCACTCAGTTTTATAACTGGAGCATCTTCCTTATCACCCTTCCCTATGCTTTGTATTCAGGATGTTATCAAGGATAATCATTTCATCCATTGCCATCTGTCAGAGTTTCCAGATCTCCCCTCTCCTTCACTTCAATCTATCCTATGTCCAGCAACCTGCTGAGCATTTTTTAATGGCCTTTCCATTGTGCTTCAATACATCACTCCAAAATTCTACTTTAAAGGCAAAGAATGATAAGAGTCGGGAGGTACCATGGGCACACTGCATAGCCCATTGAACTTGCACTCTAATGACCTGGGTTTGAGTTCCTGACCTGCCATGTGACTTTGGCCAAATCACTCCTGCCTCCAAAACCTGTACTTTTATTTCTTTAGATGGGTATAGCAATACTGAACAATGGTGGTGTGAAATTTATACCATTAATGTCAATGATGGGGCTTTGAAAACTATAAGGTATTACACAGATACAAAATATAATGATTATCCCTCTAGATCATCTCAAGTACAACTACCTCTTATACCATTTAAAATTGTCCTTTTCCTTTCTTGCAAGAACTAAGATGTGTAAAGCAATTACTGTATTAACAAAAGATACATGAGCATTTAAAGGGGATGAATCCCCTCCAAGATGGGACAGTGGGAAAAGGTTGGTGGACAGGGAAGATTTGAACTGGGTCACGAAGGAGAATGGGTGAAATGTGAATAGGTGGAGATGTGGGAAAGAGAGAGACAGTGAACATGCCAGGTGAGCTGGAGCAGAGGAGGCTCTGCAGAAGGGAGTGAGCAGTAGGAGGAAGGGCTGGATGTGCGGGCTGGGTGAGACGGTAGAAAGTCTTGAATGGTGACCTTAATCATTTGTACTCTACCTTGGCAATTGGAAGACATTGAAAGTTTTTGCAGAGGAGGCGATATGTTCACGGGAGTCTTTTGGAAGTGTTCAACTAGGATTGACACTAAATACTTATTGATCAGACAAAGCAGGGGAGTGTCTGTGTAGGCTTTCATCTGTCTCTACATGGCTGCTTCTGTATGGATGACTGCAGCCTCAAAATCCTGCCAGAAATAGACAAACATTCAAGCAACTGCACTGAAGGCTTCTATTTTAGCAAATAGTGTCACATGAAAATCTCCTAATCTCTTCACATTTTCTGTTTGTACATCAATTCGCAGGTCTCCTTCATCGCCACCATCAGAGGCCTGGGAGCCACAGGGGCTGAGCCTGCCCCGTGGAGGAGGGCCTCTTCTTCCTCCCTCTCCCCAAGCAGTTGCTGACTTAAAGCTCGTAGAGTGCCATTCCATGTGGTCATGTTGTTGTACATGCAAGATGGCTGTCTTCCCAAAGCTCTTCCATGGTTCTGGAATAGGAAACTATGAAACTGATTTATCTATTTATTTTTTGAGAAAGAAAATTATTTTCATTCTTTGCAAAACAACAACAACAAAATCTTCAAGTTCAATTTTCTGCATCAATTAAAATACATTTTCTAAGAACCTTCACCCTCCTGCACACCCTATTCCACTCTGGGCCTGGGCTGGCCCCACGCACGAACAGCTGGTACTTCTAGTTCTGTCTGCCATCATTACAATCAACGCGCCTTTACCAAGCACCCACATGAGCTGGTGCTGCCATTGGAATTACTTGCAAAATATATCTTGTTGAATTACAGGAGCACAGTGCCTAAAACATCCCAAGCCACGTGGTCAGTTCAGATAATGGAATTGTTTGTCTGAGGGAAAGGTAGGGAATGAACCTCTTGGGTTGTATATAACAAAAGCATGTGCAGACCTCCAAGAGAGGAACTCTTCCTGAGACAACGGGTACTTGCCAAAACTCAGCTACGCCTTTGTCCATCACTTTGCCCACCAGTGTGGAAGAGTTCCCCAGGCCTGGCCCCAGGGGTTCAGGCTCAGATCCTAATGACAGATAAAAAACTAAATGGGAATGGGGCTCCCTCCTGAGGCAGCACATCTGTATTCCAGGCTGCCATGCAGCCTCCATGGGGCTACATTTAGGACCTGAATGTTTTATTGAACCATTAATAGCGAATTTTCTGCTTGGATTCCCTGCTGCTTGGAGACAAAAGACACCAGAGGGCTCTGAGTCAGGGCTCAGGGTTGGGGTGGAAACATTCTTATTTGCATTTCATAGCTTCCTGAGTGCTTTGAACACACATAGAGCATCCCCTCCCTGCCAACATAACTGTACATATTCTTGTTTGTTCACTCAACAAACATGGACTGAAGGCATCCTGGGTGCAGATGCTGTGCTG
Organism: Furipterus horrens; assembly: GCF_987537825.1. NCBI lineage: Eukaryota > Metazoa > Chordata > Mammalia > Chiroptera > Furipteridae > Furipterus > Furipterus horrens. The sequence continues at coordinate 35,614,779 of NW_028327180.1, forward strand.
GGGCTGTGCATACAAACAAGAACTGGGACAGATCCTGTCTGCAGCACACCATAATCCTTCAAGCTTGAAAATGCATGTAGGATGAACACAAAGCAGTTCATGCCCCAAATATGATTGGATTTTAGGGGGTTTATAATTAAGAACAGTAGGTTCAGAAGAGAGAAGTAAAAGGCCAGATGATCACAAGTGGGTGAAATGATATGGACATCGATGGGTGGGAAACAAGAAAAAAAGAAATCATTGATATGGTGATTTTTCCTTCTTTTCAAAGTTTTATTTCATGTTGTCACAATAATATTTATATAGTAAGATAGGAAGGAAAAAATTTTAAGGTTAGATGAGAGGATCTTCAAGATAGATCTAGAGTCTTTGCAATTAATATAATATTTTCTTATATGGAAACATTTGCTAAACGAATAAAAGTTTCATTACACAAGCAATTATCCCAATAATTTCCAGGGATGGAAAGACCGCTTATGAAACAGAAATAGTATTTCTCTCCAAAATGAAATAGGTTTCTTTTGACTATACAAGAGTCCATGCTCATTGTATCAAAAAGTTATTTAGACTCTACAGAAAAGTATAAAAATGAAAGTACAAATTCATCTGGAGACCCACATAGAGTCACTGATCTTTGACAAATGAGCAAAGGCAATACAATGGAACAAAGATAATATTTTCAACGAATGGTGATGGAACAGCTGAAAATCCACAAGCAAAAACAAAAATGAATCTAAATACAGACCTTTTAAGCCCTTCACAAAAATTAACTCAGAATCCATCACAGACCTAAATGTAAAACACAAAACTATAAAACTCCAAGAAGATAACATAGGGGAAAACTTAGATATCCTTGAGTATGGAGATGAAATCTTAGATATGACACTCAAGAAATGTCATGAAGGAAAGAATCAATAAGCTGGGTTTAAAACCTTCTTTTCTGCAAAAGACAGTGTCAAAAGAAAGAGAAGACAAGCCAGAGACTGGAAGAAAATATATGCAAAAGACACACTGGATAAAGGACTGTTATCCATAATATATAAAGAACTCTTCAAACTCAATAATAACCAACAATCTGGTAAAACAATGCACCAAAGACTTTAATAGCCACCTCACCAAAGAAGATATACAGATGACCAAAAAGTATGTTAAAAGATGCTGTACTTCATATGTCATCAAGGAAATGCAAATTAAAACAACAATGAGATATTACTATGCACTTAGTAGAACGGCCAAAATCCTAAACACTGACAACATCGCAAGCTGCCAAGAAAGTGAGGCATCAGGAATTCCCATTCATTGCTGGCAGGAACGTGGAGTGGTACAGCCACTTTGGAAGACAGTTTGTCAGTTTTTTACAAAACTAAACATAGACTTACCATACGATTCAGCAGTTAGTCTTCTTGGTATTTACCCAAAGAAACAAAAACTTATGTCTACATAAGAATCTGCATATAGATATTTATATAGCAGCTTTTATTCACACTTGCCCAAATGTGAAGCAATCAAGATGTCCTTCAGTAGATGAATGAATAAATGAGCAGGGGGTACATCCAGACAATGGGATATTATTATTCAGCACTAAAAAGGAATGAGCTATCAAGCCATGGAAACACATGGAGAAAACTTAAATGCCTATTACCAAGTGAAAGAAGCCAATCTGAAAAGGCTACTTACTGTATGAGTCCAACCAGATGACATTCTGGAAAAGGCAAAGCTATGGAAACAGTAAAAAGGTCAGTGGTTGCCAGGGGCTGGAGAGGAGGAGGGATGAAAAGGCAGAGCATGGAGACTTTAGGATGGTGGGAGTGCTCTGTATGACACTATAATGATGGACACACTTCATTCCACATTTGCCCAAACCCACAGAGTGTACAACACCAAGAGTAGACCTTAGTGTAAGCTGTGACTTTGGGTGGTCATGATGTGTTAATGTGGGTTCATCACTTGTATGAATTGTACCAGTCTGGTGGGGGATGTTGGTAATGTTGGAGACTGTGCATGTGTGTGTGTGGGGGGGGGGGCATGGGTTGGAGATGTACAGGAAACCTCTGTACTTTTCTCTCAATTTTTGCTGTAAACCTAAAATTGCTCTAAAAAATAAAATTTATCTCTAATTCTATCTCAGAGAGAAATCCTATTACTATTTGGTTGTATAAACCACCAAACATTTCTTCATGCCTATATCTTTAAACCTCTACCACCATGTACATAACAGCATTATTCACAACAGTCAAAAGGCACAACTATCCCAAGTGTCCATCAATAATGAGCAAATAGGAAATTCTGAGACATGTTACAACATGGATGAGACTTGCAGGCATTATACTAAGCAAAATAAGTCAGTCATGGAAGGACAAATACAGTAGGATTTCATTTATGTGGGACACCTAGAGAATATTTATAGAGACAAAAAGTAGAATGGGGGTTGTCAGGGGCTGGGGGGAGGGGAGGATGTGGAGTTGTTTAATGGGACCAGAGTTTCAGTTGGGAAAGATGAAAAAGTTCTGGAGATGGATGGTAGTGATGGTTACACAACAAAGTGAATGTGCTTAATGCCACGGAACTGTACACTTAAAATTGGTTCAAGTGGTCAAATTTATGTTATATATAGCCACAATAAAAACACATGCATCCACACACCATACCCTTGGTTAAAAGTATGAGAAACACTCATTTGTTTCACCAAAAAAAGGAGGACTTCAGATACAGGAACATCTCCTGGAAACCAACTGCAGATAAGCTGCTAGCATTTTAGGGACTGGGACCAAGAACCAAAGCTTCAGAACCAAGGAGCCTCTCGGTCTCTCTGTCCTGTCTGAGGAGTTTCATGGTTTCTCTCTTCTCCATTATTTTGCACTTCTGCTTCTTCTATCTCTCAGGCTGGCTGGTTTTCTCTGCTTTTCCAAGCATGTGGTAGATGGCTTCTCTCAGCTTCTAGGTTTACTTGTCCTTTTTATAGGTTTGTTTTTCTTAAAAAAGAACACTCAATTTTTAAGTTTGAGTGCCCAACCTAGAATGGCTTAATACTTCTAAATTCCAATTATAAATTCCCAGGAAAGAGATGATTTGCTCCAAAGTTTATCTTGAAAAATTTCAAGCCTGTAGAAAAGTTGAAAGAATAGAACAATAATTCTTGCATTAGATTCATTGATTCCTAGCACTTTGATACATTCATGGGCTTCTTCCTCTCTCCCTACGGCACACACATTGTTTTTTTGGCTGAACTATTTCAATGTAAGTTGTAAACACCATGATGCCTTTCCCCTGAATTCTTCAGCATTCTCTCCTAACATAACAACATTCATCTTCTGAATCATTATATCCTTATCACACCTGAGAAAATTAAACACAATTCAACAACATCATCTAATTTCCAGTATACAGTCAAAATTTCATGTATCCCAAATGTTCCTTTGTAATTTTTAAAAAAGATTTTGTTTATTTATTTTTAAAGAGAGGGGAAGGGACGGAGAAAGAGAGGGAGAGGAACATCAGTGTGTGGCTGTCTTTTGCACGCCCCCAACTGGGGACCCGGCCTGCAACCCAAGCATGTACCATGACTGGGAATCAAACCAGCGACCCTTTGGTTCTCAGGCTGGAGCTGAATACACGGAGCCACACCAGCCAGGGCTCCTTTATAATTTTTTAAAATTAAGGACCCAATCAAGGTTTTTATACTCCATAGTTTTGGTCATTTTAAAAACTGCATCAGCCACCTTGCTTTCTTTCATGTTTCTTGACATAGTCTGTTTTGAAGCGTTCTGGCCAGTTGCTTATAGAACTTCCTTCCTTCTGGGTTTGTCTGGAATTTCTTCATGATTTGGTACAGATTAATCATATTTTTTGGTAAAACAATTACTTAGATAATGTCATGTACTTCTCATTTCATCACATCAGGAAGCAATTTCTGGTGATGCTAACTCTGATTCCTTAGTTAATGTAGTAACCACCAAATCTTTCCGTTGGAATAATACATTTTGCCTTTTTAATCAGTAAGAAATCTGTGGGGTGGTAACTTTGAGACTGTGAATATTCCACTTTCTTAAAAGTTTTATTCAATATTTCTCCAGTTTTATTGAGAAAGACTCGACATGCATTGCTGTATAAGTTTAAGGTGTACAGCATGAAGGTTTGGTTTACATATATTGTGAAATGGTAACCACATGAAGTTCAACTATCATTTACCTTTTCATACAGATACAATAAAAAGAAAATGAAGAAAAGAAAAAATGTTTTCCTTGTGATGAGAGCTCCAGGATGTACTCTCTTAACAACTTTCCTTCTGTCGTACAGCAGTGTTAGTTATAAGTCATCATGTTGTACATTACACCCCTAGAGCTTATTTATCTTAAAACTGAAACTTTGTACCTTTTGACCATCTTCTTCCAATTTCCCCTCCCTCATCCATCTGTCTCCAGTAACCACAAGTCTTACCATTTAAAAATAAATAAATAAATTTGGGGTTTGTTTTTAAAAAATATTCATTCCACATATAAGTGAGATTATACAGTATTTTTCTTTCTGTGACTTCACATAGCTTAATGCCTTCAAATTTCATCTATATTGTCTCAATTAGCCAATATTTTTGATGATCTTGGCCTGAATCAATTATGTTGGAGGTTGCAAAGTGATAATTTTCAAACATTCTTTGCTTACTTTTAAATGACATTCTTGTAAAGAAGAGCTTTCCCCCATTTTCCTTCTCTTTTCTTCCCTTTCTCTTTAGGAGCACTAGAGAATGTATATCTTTAAAAGAAAACTTAATGCATCATAAACACTGTAATTATTCTTTTTTGATACTTAAATTGCCCCGAATTTGGTCAGTGGGAAGCCTTCAAGTTGGCTCCTATATCCTGAACTGGCCCCATATGTCTTTGAATGCTTTGTGTTTTCTGGACAACACTTTCTAGAATATTCTTGCACTTCCTTGGCCCAGAAAGGGAGATGTTGAAATCAACCAAAAGACAGAATCTGAATGGCTCATCATGAATCTTACCCCGCCACATTCAACCCCAGTGGCTATGGAGGGTTGTGGGGTATAGGTTGAGGGCCCCATAGAACAAACCTTCCTGCCTGCATATGTGTGTGTGAGGGGGCGGGGCTGGGGCACAGCAGGGGACAGTTTAATACTGGAAGGTTTAATACTAGGAAACCAGGTCTGGGACAAAGTGCCTAGTCCAAGTTTTCCCCATGTTACCTTTTTGGGATATCTCCATCCCATCTTTCTACTTTAAATCTACCTCTGATATGCATTTGAGCCTAGTTTCACCTGTGTGAAAATGCTGGTGGGGACACAACAGTGTTTTTGTTTGGGCCCCTTACCTCCCTAGAGATCTGATATTCAGACATACTTTCATAAATTCAGCTAATATTTTCTGATTTCCCACAATGTGCCAGGATGGTTGATTTTACAGATGTTATCTCATTTAGATTTCAAAAACAACCATTCGTAATAGAGACTATTATTCTCATTTTACAAGAGAGGAAAGGAGTGTCAGGTTAAGTAACATGCCCAAGGTCACATGATAGTAAGTGGCAGAGTTCATACCCCAAATGTGGCACTTCCTTTATGTGAAAACAACCTGGTACCTTAAAAAGTTCACCAACTATGCCCTGAGTACCTACTGTGTGTTCACTATCGTATCACGCATTTGCAAGGAGGTATCATTTATTAAGCACTGACTATGTGCAGAGAATTAAATTTATTAATGGAGCAAATGAGTGGAAGACATGATTCTCATTGTTCAGGACTTTGTCCTCTCACATGGGAATGAGGAGAAACACACATAAACATACATACACACATGCAGACATATATACACATACAAATAAATAGGTGCAGGTTAGCTTGAAAATGTGAAAAGAAGTGTCATAAAAATGTCTAATGAATAGATTCTGAAATAACTGTAATATTATTTGAACTTCTTTGAAGAACTTTGTGAAATAAGTATTGACCCAGGAGGCAAAAGCCATTCATAATGATTAGATACTTTTAAAGTAAGCAGCTACTGTACACCAGGTGTATTATATGTGGTATATACTCCGATCCTCCTAACACCATGTTAGGGACTAAGTTGTGTCCTCCCAGAATTTGAGTGTTGAAGCCTGAACCTCCAATATGGTTATATTTGGAGACAGGGCCTTTAAAGTGGTAGTTAGGGTTCAACAGAGCCATAAGGGTGGGCTCCTAATCCAAAATGACTAGTGTACTTATGAGAAGAGGGAGAGACACCAGAGATGTGTCCCCCCAGAGGAGGGCCATGTGAGGGCACATGGTATCTATCTGCAAGGCAAAGCGAGAGGCCTCAGGAAAAACTGAGCTTGCTGCTACCTTGGTCTTGGACTTCCAGCCTCCAGAACTGTGAGAAAATGAATGTGTGTGGGTTAAGCCCCTGGTCTGTGTTATTTTGTTATGGCAGCTCTAGCACAGGAATACACAGCTGTTCCGGAAGAAATAAGACCTCTGCTTCTCAGATAAAGAGAACAGGTTCAGAGAGACAGAAAGCATTCCCAGATTCCTGCAGATAGAAGTGGTGATACCAGAACTCAAACCCAGGTCGGTCTTACATGGAAACTATGGCTTTTTTCGCTACACTCCCCTTGGACAGAGTCCTGGCACTGCCACAGCTGACATAGTGGCATGAAGGCAAGGATTAGTCTAACTTGCCCACTGTTGTGTCTGCATGGCCTGCTACAGTACCAGTCAGAGCACTCAAAGGTTTGTTGACTATCATTGCCCCAAAGAGCTTTGTGATTTGGTTTATATAAGAAATTAAACAAATATATAAACCACATCAAACCATGGTTAGGGTGGAGGTTTTTGGAACAGTGATTCTGGGAAGGGGAAGTTCAGAGTGGGCTGAAATGGAAGGGAAGGTTCCAGAAGGTAGATAGAACTCCAGCTGGACCTGAACTCTGTTTCACCAGGAAGAATAGTCATCATCAGTGTTGAATGTCTTATTTATTTGTCTTTTTATATTTGAAGGCATTCTATGAATACAAATGTGAAAAGAGAGGGATAGTGAAAAACAACTTTATTGGAAATTTTAATAAGAATCCAAACATAGCAAATCTATTTATAGCAAATAAATTTTGAGGCACAACCATCATCAAAAACAAAACAATAATATCACAAATCCTCTTAGCAAAATGGGGTGGTTCACATCCTTGTCACAAAATATTGTGTGAGGAAATATTTCCTTTGCCTGATTAACTGTGTGAAAATGCTTTTTGTCCTTAAAAATACATGTTCACAAAATCACTCTTGAATTTGAGGAAAATCATTATGATTCTGTCACCTGAGGACACGTAGTCTCAGATTTCACTTGTAGGAAAAATTTTACCATCATTGTTAGTGTCTAGAGTGCTGCTGCCTCATTTCATTTCATCTTCTGGTTTGTCTAATGATTTGAAAGATCTTCCTTGGTCCATTTTCTTTTCTTTGCCTTTAAGGGTAGAAAGTGAAAAAATATGAATTGTCATCTGTACTCAGTGAATACTAAAAGCAGCCTAGAAAGATGGTGTTTACTGCCTCCTTTCATACTTTATTGAAAGATGATACATTTCTTTGGCTATAAGAAAACTAAAGGACAATGATTTCTTCACTATTGCATCATCTTTCTAGACAATTCCATCATTCTTCCATTTAAAATTTTTTGGTCTTTTTTAGCATAGTGTTGGGAGCAATTGATGAATGATGATAAGGAACAATGGTTAACAATAATTCCCAGTTAATGGAATAGATATAGGAAAAATAAGATAATTAAGATCCCACATTGTATCTTAGACACAAGATAAAAGGGTCCACAGGCTAACTGCAAGGTAAATTCAGTTTTATGTAACTAAAAATATGTATTCTCTTTTTGTTCTTTGGAAGGCCTCTAAGGAAGAAGAAAGTTATAAAATAGCAGCCCTTATGAATAGTTAGAGCTCAAAGAAGAAAGGCAAAAGGGGGCTTGGAAAGTGGGTGAGATGGATAGGTGCTCCAGTTGTGTGCGGCAGGGTTGGCAATCAGATGCGACACAGAGAGGCCACAGAGTGCTCTGCATATGGGAGTCAGTGAGCGCGTCATATTGATGCCTGCTGGTGTGTTGCTGGGAGGCGGGGGGCATCAGGTGGGAGGCCTGATCATGGCCACTACTCATCTGAGTGATGTAGATGTTGCTCTGCAGGGCAAGGCACAGTCACTCTGAAAGGTTATGAATGCGGGTGGCATGATGCATGGAATAGTTTTCTGGCTGGGTTCTATGATTGTGAAACTTCATTCCCAAGGGAAACAACTGTAGCTTTTAACATGTAACAAACAAAACAAAAAAAAATCCTACATAAGAATCTTAACATTCCATTCAGAGCATTATGCATTTATTTTTAAGTACTTCAATATGTATTACATTCTTTTACTCAAATTAAAAACCCACATGCTGTCCTCGAAGTCAATTAAAACCATGCGCATATTAACAAGTAAACTACTTAGTTAAACCTCATTTCACTGGGAATTTGCACTGACTCCACAGGCCTTGAATGTCTCAGGCACCACACTGGTTTGCCAGAGGGAGCATGATGGAAAATAGTAGGCTTCTCAGTCTGGAAAGGTGAAGTTTGAGTGAGTGTGTTTGTACGTTCTCAAATGGTAAGTGCCACAGATAAATTGAACATGCATTTGTTTTTCAAATTCTGAAAGAGTTTCACAGGGAAGAAGCTTATGGAACCATTATCCCAAGTGCCTGGAAAGGTAATTTCAAAGATTAAGAGAGTGGTGGAGATGACAGTCATAGCTGTCTATTAAAGAAAACTCAGTGCTTTGGGGGGGTTCCCCTGGAGGCTACCATGAGGGCCATGCACTTCCAGCTGCTTAGGTTGTCCCCCCTGTTGTGGTGCTTCTTACATCCTCAGGAGGCCATGTGCACCAAGAAGAGTATCTTGTTTTCAGAACACATGCCCATCGACTTTGTGTGTGTGTGTGTGGTATATTGATATGTAACAGCATATTAGTTTCCATGCAAGTATCCGCACTCCAGTGAAAATGCTCTCCAGGTGTACAATGTAAGGATTTGATATTTGTATACACTGTGAAATTATCACAAGATTGATTTTTAAACATGAAACGATCACTTATTGTTGACTAGATGTAGGAAGTGGGTCTCACCTGGGGTCTCTCATGAGATTGCCATCAGGTAGAGGCTGGAGCTGGAGTCGTCTCAAAGGCTGTTTGTTGATGCTGTCTCTGTTAGGATCCTGACTGGGGCTGAGGACTGGGCATACTCCACTTGGCCTCTCTATTGCTTCCTGGGCTTCCTAACATCGTGGCAGCTGGGACTGAAGAGCAAGCAGCCAAAGAAAGGAAGAGCCAGGCTAAAGGACCTTTTATGACCTAACCTTGGAAGTCCCACAGTATCTCTTTGGTACATTCTTTTTGTTAGAAGTGAGTCCCTAAGTCCAGCCCAATTCAAGGGTCAGGGAGTTAGACTTTACTTCCTGATGGGAGGTCCATTGATTTTTTTTAAAAAATAATGATTACAATTGCCACATACTTGTTACTACTTACACCTAACATTTCCCTTGTCATTCAACCAATCAATCGAAAAGCAAATATTTATTGTGCTGGGCATTTTTTCATATTTGACATCTAAATAAGGCTTTATAGTTCCAAAGCACCTTCATATCTTATTATTTTACTTGATAGTCTCAACAATCATGTATAAAAAAGCTGAGTATATTTTATTACTTCATTTTTTTTCAGATAAAGCAAGAAGAGATGAAGGGACTCACCCGTTAGCATTGCCCCTTTGGGGCAGAAATAGCTAGGTCTCCGCACCTCACCTCACTTAGTCAGTGGGTGCAGGCTGCCCCGGAAAAGGTGTGACGTTGGTGGCATAGACTTCTATAGTGGAGGCAGATCTTGAGGGAGCTGAGAGCTGGTGGCTCTTGCTGACCATGCTTCCCAGAGCTGGACCTCAATCCTTCCTGAAAGGGGGTCTGGGTGGTGCATCCCCATGACCGCCCCAGGCTATTATATTTCTGTTATAAATTAGGTGTTGTCTAGATTTAAGGGACCCAGACCTGGTGCAGATTCTGCTACTCATTGGTTGTGTGATCCCTGGCATGCCTTTCCCCCTGCCCTGAACTTAACCCCTCTCTCCTGTAAAAGTAAGAGAGGAATTGAGGAGTTGAAGCCAGCCTCCAAGGTGCTTTCTGGCTCACAAAGTTACTTGGGCTGGGCAGACTTTTCTGTCTCATAGAGTGGGTTGAATTAAGCATTTTTGCTCTTGGTTGGGGATATTTGTCATAGGCTGTTCAAAGTAAACTAGAAAACCCCCTGGAGAATAATGTTTTAATAAATGCAACAACTGGAGAATTTATTGTGACTTTTAAGTGGCTAAAGAACAGAGAATCCCTAGGGAGTGACTGGATGCCACTTGTCACACTTGGGAATGATTTAGCCTTTCCATTAGTGGGGAAGAGTGAGTAGAGTAGTGGTGAGTAACGAACAGCAGTGTGGCGTACTTAGCCTTTATGGAGGACGCTTTTGTGTCTTTGCTGTTCTTCGGGTTTTACTTCCTGCCTGAAAACCCTTCACTGGCCTCTTTTGTGTTTTGTAAGCATCAACTTACAATTGCACATTTGATGTGGAAGGTTGTCTGAAGCTAATGGATTATCTGTAGCTTTCCATTATTCTTATCTCCTCTTCCGGAGGTAATTAAAAGATGACGGTGCCATTGAGTGATTTCATCTAGTTATCTGCGGTATTTATCTTTATCTCTGTTGCTGAATATCCTCTTTTCTCCACTTGAAGAAATCTTGGCACCTTCACTGTTTGGGGAAGATTGCTGGTAGGAAGGATGGCAGGTTGTCCTGGCACCTGTGAGTCCTCTGGGCCGTAGATTAAAATGAGGTTGAGGTGGGAGCCCTACAAAGTATCTTAGAACATTCCAATCCCGGCCCCTTGGAGAACAGGTGGGAGACAGAAAGGAAACCAGGGACTTTGGAAGGTGTAAGTCTCTGCAGCAGCAGCTATGTCGGAGAGATTCTGGGAGCTGTGATTTTTGCCAGGTGGGGGAGGTTAGAAGGGGCCTCTTTGGGCTGCAGATGGGCCACCTCTAATGCTGCCAGGCTTCTGCAGCGAGAGGGGGATAGGAGCCAAAACTGGGGGGTACATCCAGATAATAATGGTCATCTGTGTGCTATTCCCAAGTTTCCTAGAGGTGACTTGCAGGCTGGATGGTGAAGAAGGTGAGGGATATAGACAGAGGCAGGGGATTAGGGCAAATGACGTAAGAAAACTCCAATGGCAGGACTCAGCTGCTCATGTATGTCGGCACCAGGGCCTGAGTGGGGGAAAATATGGATGAAATAGGACAACAGTTACTAATCAGAAGTCCTTCTTCTCCATGTTCTGCAGGATTCTGTGGGGTTGAACTGGGAACCGCTTCAGTTCTTGAGCCAGTGGGAACATTGTGTGGGAATGTGATTCTAGCAGTTTTCTGAAATGGATCACAATGTGGGAAAGGGAGTCCTGCGTAGCCCAGGTCTGAGCAAAGGAGAGGGAAAGTGGCGTGGAGACTCTCCAGTGCTGTCTAAATGTGTTCTCTCTTGCTGAATGGCATCAACACCTTCCAGAAGCCTGGACTCTGGCCCTGGAACATCCACAGTGCACCAGTTCCAGTTTCCCTGCCCTGCCCCTCACCGAGCCCCTGACTTACATGAACTTGGACAATTTTAAAAGTTTCCTACCTGGGCCTCCTGCCTCAGTCTCTCCTCCTTCTGAACTCATCTTCTTCGCTGCTTCTGGGGCAGTCTTACTAAAAGAGCTATGGTCTTCTCCTCTGGCTGGAAAACTCTGCAAACCCTCTGACCCCTCCACAGGGGGCTGATTTCCTTAGCAAGCACTAAGCCTTTCAGCTTGCTTTCCCATTCTATGTCTGGTGTCCCCTCTCCCTGATCGAATGGGAAGTCACAATTTAAACTTTGATGCTCTCCGTCTTTATAACTCGTCCTCCTGATTAGAACCTCCTCCTTTTTCCAGCTCCACCCACCTCATCTATAGAACTGTCACCATCTCTAAGGGCTTGTTCTGATGCCACTTGTTTCAAAAAGCTTACCAAGACCTCTCTGAGCAGAATCTACCTTTGCCTTTTCCCTGCTGTTATAGCACTATTATCGCATGTAACTCAGTTTGCCTTGTTTATTGGTGCTTTTTCTGGCTTCCCCATGTAACATATTGTTAAAATAACCTAGATACCCCCACAAGTATCCCTCAGGCAGGGGTTTTGACTCCTCCCTGGGTGGTTGGCTTTGTCAATTCTTCCTTGTGCTGAGTCCAAGTCCTCCTCTAGTGATGTGCATGCCTGAGTTGGGGCTTGGCTTTTGGCATGACACAGAGAAAGTCGCTCTTGCTTTCTCAAGGGCAGTCTTTCAGCTATTGGAAGACAGTTCTCCCCTGAGTCATCTTTCTGCCTAAAGGAATCTGCTTGCTTCCGCCATTCATTTTGACCCACGACTTTGTGAGCCTCCCCAGCCTTGCTTCCCTGCCTTTGCGTTTATAATTAATGCAGAACCTCCACCCTAAAAGGATTAGAGGGGGTTTTTGACAACAACAGCAGAATGCAGCAAGGTTAGGCTCCGTTCCTAATGAAAAGGGAAATTGGGATCAGGAAAAATAAGGAAACAAATATGATAGCTCTACAGGTTTGGCTTTGAGGGTCTGAACAGTAAATGTTAAAGAAAAGGACAGTAAGGTATGGGTTCTTATTGTTGAAAGAGGAATAAATACAAGGCTTGGGAGATGTGTTTTTTTCTTGACTCTAAGCTTCTCATGCAAGCCTTTTTTATTTCCTAAATAAACTTTTTATTTTGGAATAATTTAGATTGACAGAAAAATTCCAAGGATAGTACAGTGTTCCTGTAGACTCCTCACTCAGTTTACCCCAATGTTAATATCTTGCATAACCAAGATATTTGATACATTTGCCAAAACTAAAGAATTAACATTAGTCCATAACTATTCATTAAAGTCCAGGCTTTATTTGGATGTCATCAATTTTCCTATTAATATCCTTTATTTCTGTTTCAAGATTTAAACCTGGACACAGCATTGAATTTGGTTGTCTCAGATCCTTAGTCTCCTCTGCTTTGTGAGTTTCTTAGACACAGGCTTGTTGTGGATGTTGTCTTTGTTAACAGGAATGCTGAGTAGCTTCCTTGATAACAAGATTTTTAACAAAAGTGGGGCCACATCTCATACACCATCCCTTGTAGTGATGCTCAGTGAAAGCTGATGTTAAAGCGTTCAAGAGCACTTCAGTGAAGAGGATTCTGTAGCTCAGGCTAATGGGTGCCGAGTAGGAAGACTTTTAGTGGTTTAACCTCAACGGTAGGTAGGACTGAAGTTAGATGTGAATGACTCTAGGCCCTCTTTAAACATGGAATCTCTTAGCAAGGCGTTCCAAAAGAGCCGGAGTTGGGGGTTCAAGGCTATATTCTCTGACAATGGCCTGCAGTGGTGTTTTATTTTATTTTTTTCTGACTAAGGACAAACCTTCATCTTTTGGGAAACTAGGTGATCAATCTAGGCTTTTGTCATGCTGACATGAAATCTATTGTCTTAGTTAAGTTTTAAAATTTATTCTATGCAGCTTTTCCCTCACTCCTTCCCTCCCTCTTTCTTCTTTCTTTCTTTCTTTTCCTTTCCTTTCCTTTCCTTTCCTTTCCTTTCCTTTCCTTTCCTTTCCTTTCCTTTCCTCCTCCTCCTCCTCATCCTTCCTCTCCTTCTCTCTCTCTCTCCCCCTCCCTTATCCACTCTCCCAACCTCCCTCCCTTTCTCTTTCTTTCTCTTCTTTCCTTCAAACTTAGGAAATGGGTATTCTCTTCAAAAGTATTTTTTCAAGCCGCTTTCACCTGAGCATGAGTGCACAATACCCTATAGGAAGTCTAATACTTTATAGGAAGTGGGTCATGGAAATTCTCTAGTGGTGACATGCCAGTTGTTAATGAGGCCCAATAGAAAAGGGTTGTGAAGAGAATGCATTGTAATGGACTGGAAAATGTGGAGTATTCAGGGAGAAACCAACACTAGTCTGGTTGAAGGAATCCTTCTGGTGAAGCAGCCAAGTCTTCTGCCAGCATGAGAATCATTCACTGCTGAGCACACATTTGCCTACTTAAGATGGTGTGTTATAGAGTGTTGTGATGTTGGCGATAGGAATGAGTTCTTCTGGTCTAGTATCAGATCAGCAGTGTGGTTTCATTTTAACAAAGGTATCCCATATTCAGAAACCTGAGTAATATTCTAATCTCATATGGCCCTTGAAATCCATTATCACATGTAAAATAATAAAAATTCTATATTATCATGTGAATTGCACATTAAATATTTCAGCTTAATTCATTAATGTTTTTAGTCCTTTGGGACTGCTATAACAGAATATCATAGACGAGTGGCTTATAAACAACAGAAATTTCTTTCTCACAGTTCTGGACGCTGGAAGTCAAAATCAATGCCTAAGCAGATTCAGTATCTGGTGAGAGCCAGTTCCATGGTTCATAGACAACTACCTTCTCCCTGTGCCCTCACATGGTAGAAGTGGAGAGGGAGCTCTTTGGGGGGGTCTCTCTTATAAGGGCACTAATCCCACTCATGAGGGCTCCACCCTCATGACCTAATTACCCCCCCAAATGTTTTACTTACTAATACTATCACAGTGGGGATCAGATTTCAAACTCATGAATTTGGGCTGGGGGACACAAAAATTCAATCTATAGCAGTAATCATGGGACATTTGTGGGTGTATAAAGTGTATAAATTCAGTCAAGTTGGAAATGGTGACATACATTCAATTTAACTCAACAAATGATCTTTTGTAGATATGCTACATGGCTGGCACCCTACTAGGCCCTGGGGATACATACATGAATAAAACATTTATTATCACCTTGAGGAGCTAATAGCTTAGAAGGAGAGAGGCATTCACGAAGTGCTATGGGAGTACTGACAAGGAGTATTCAACCCAACCTGGGGGTTTAGGGACAGCTTCTTACAGGAGGTAACATCTGAGCTAACGCTGAGATAAAAGAAAGCTTGGAAGTGAGAGGTGGCAGCTTCGCCAAGAGGACACAGGTTTGCGACAACAATGCTGGAACTACACGCACTTCTGTCCTATTCAGGTGTGAAATGTGAATCCCTGAGTGGTAGAGTAAAGCTAGTAAAGCGTGTTTTACAGCCTGCACTTTGTCTTCAGCTGATGGAGAATCAGGAAGGCTTCTCATCAGGGTACGATGTTTTTGTGTTTTAGAGAAATCTCTCCAGAGCCCATTTGAAGGATGAATTCAATGGAAGACAGAGTAGCTGCTGGGGGCTCTGAAAAGATCTTGACTGGAGCACTTTTATGAACACCTATCTCCTCTCTGCTGGGATCATCAGCTGGTAAGAAAAGCATAGCTCACTGCTGGGGCCTGGAGGGGAGTCCCAAACACATCTGGAGCTTTGAGTGTGAGGCAAACATGGTTACGGGCCAGGAGAGGTTTGGATTTGTGCACCGTTATTTGTAATGCTGTAACGAGGGAAAGCCCAGGAACCAGGCAGGAGGCCAGACTTTCTGGCAAAGCCTAAGCTACAGCCCACTGATCCAAAGTGCGTGGGCTGCTGGTTCCAGTGACCCTGGTCTCTGTCAAGGGGACCTTCCTTGCTGTGCAGAACTGCTCTCTTTCCATGTGGATGGGAGAGGACTGTTTTTCCCATAGTTTCTGAGAACCAAGTATCTCCTCAGGTGCTTCAATTGGGAGGTGTCAGCTTGCCAGGCCATTTGGCTCTGACCTAGAGAAGAAGCAGTTTCTTCTTGAGCAGAGAGCTCCCCACTGCCTGCAGAAGCACAGTGCCCTGCCCTGCACTGAGTGGTGCAAATAGGCATTTAAGGGGCTCAGAAATTTGAAGGCAAACGGACCCAAAACCAGACTAGGGAGTTCTGATTTAGACTTAGGGAGAAGAAAGAGACTTAAAAACGTTATACAAATCCTACAGAAATATTAGACTGTAGTGCAAAGGAATGGTCAAGGAGAAAAATAATGGTTCTAGAAATATAAATTTATCTCTAAATCTAAAAAAGTGAACATAATATCTGAAAAAATGGAACAAATATGATTAATGTAGTAATTTGGAATATCAAAAAGGGGACCAGATCTAGAGATTTTATGATCTCTGTTCAGCTACCAAGTAATTCACAGGATTAAAAGAAAACAATGGGGCCATATTATTCATATGCATTTTACAAATTTGTAAGTCCAATAATGATTTTAACTAAATCTTGCTACATTATTTTTTTGTTGTTGTTCTCAAAGGCTGTGTATGTACTGAGAGAAAGATTGTGTATATATTGCATTTTGGCAATACCATCTCCTTTAACATTGCAATGAACAGAATCCAGTTCTTCTAGGTTGATGTATTTACATGTCATTTGTATGGTATTATTTACATTTGCTTAATTTTGCTTTCATCTTAGTTACTTTTGTATTGTAATGTCTAGAAAACCAGTGAAATGGAGAACAGGAGACCCTTTTGTATCAAAACCTATTGGAAATAGTGAAAGCAACATTTAAGGGAATATTTATTATAGTTTAAAATCTATTGCAGTATAGCAGGTCTTTAATAACTTCATTTTGTTCAACACTGCTATGAAGTTTGGATGTTGTCCCCATGTCTGTGTGGGCTTCTCCGGGGACTCTGGTTTCCTCCCACATCCCAAAGATGTGCAGTTAAGTGATTGGCATGTCTACGCTGTCCCTGTCTAGGCTGTTCTGTCCAAGGTGGGTCACACCGTGTGCCCTAAGCTGCTGGGGGAGGATTCAGCCACCTTGCAACCCTGAACTGAAATAAGCCGGTTGGAAAATAATAATTTTACTTGTTTTTATTCATCTTTCTTAAACACGTGTATAGCTCACATTTATTTCAATGCTTAATATTAGAAGTGTTTGGGGTCTTTATTTTAAAAGTTTGGTTATATTTTCGTGACCAGAAATATGCTGTAGGAACTAAAGTCTTCTTTATATCATTTGTCTATAATAAAGTTGGTTTTGTTAGGCGTTCTCTTAAAGTTGCAGTTTCCAAGAACCTATTGACACTGTTAAGTGAGGACTTACTATATTTCCCTAGTTTACAAAGAAGGATGATGGTTCCATGAAGCATAAAATTAGACTTGAAAATAATAATGTAAACGCTACAACTCAAATGTAGAATGTACAAAAATGTAGATGTGACTCTATGGGCTGGAACAAGTAAAACTGCACAATTTGTCAAAAGAGGAGTGCAAATAAGAAGTATGATCATAATTAGAAATTGGATTTTGTTGGACAGGTAATTCATTTCTCCCCCTACTCCCTCATATGTTGCCTGATAGGCAACTTTGTCAAGTAGCAGCACAAAGCCATTAAAGTGCTTGCAAATGAAGTACAAAAACCTCTTTAGTAAAAATAAACCTCCAACTGATTACTTCTGTTGCTAAAGGTAGAAGAGAGACCACAACTATAGGCATAATTCAGAATTGCAATCTTCATAGTGAAGAGAAAAGAGGTATTAGTTACATTACTGATGCAAAGTGTGTAAAACCAGCCAAAGGCTGATGATATATCTGCTTGGGATAAAAGCATAACTAATTATTGAAAAATTCATTTAAAAATGATGCTGTTAAAAAATAATGCTGTTGGGTGGGCCCTGACCAGTGTGGCTCAGAGGGTTGGGCTTTGTTCTGCAAAGCAAAAGGTTGCTGGTTTGATTCCCCATGAGGGCACACACCTGTGTTACAGGTCCAGTCCCTGGTCGAGAGGTGTGCGAGAGGCAACCGATTGATATTTCTCTCTCACATTGTTGCTTCTCTCCCTCTCTTTCTCCCTCCCTTCTCTTTCTCTAAAAATAAATAAGTAAAATCTTTAAAAAATTAATGCTGCTGGCCCTCACAAACAATATGAAAGAGCAATTACCATCATGTAATTGGACACAACTACTGATGTACAGAGTATGAAATGGCTCTTAGTACGTGTGTGATACATGCATGAGAAAGAATTGCTTAGGGACTTTTTGTCTTCTTTATCACAAAGAAAAGCACATGCTGCAGAAGATTTTGGTTTACTTAGTTGCTAATTAGTTCATGAGTGAAAATATAGACTGGAGACTGAGTGTTGGGATCTTCTCTGAACATGCCTCGTGGTGCATAAAGCAAGGAGGGCCATTTACCACTCAGCGAAGGAAAGAGGTTACTCGGTAATGTGGACCCACACACTGCTCTGTTCACTGAGAACAGCTGGTGGCCAACAGTAGGTGTCTTGTACTAACCAAGTCTTATTTTCTGTGCCCTGGTGCTTTGATGTCTGGGACCTTGCTGACACCTGAGGGACTGCCCCTACCAAGGTTAACTAATTGCTAGAGACAGTAAAGGGAAACCACTTGAATTGCCTTTTATTTACAAACTGACCCATCTAGAGCTCCTACCCCTGATCATCGCCTTCATCAGGCTCTCACAAGCCAGTGACTATCCCTCTGTCCTGGTCACGCCAGAACCAGATAGCAGACAACCAGGGGCAGTCCTGTGCCCCAGAGCTTACTGCAATTATTCAAAATAGCCTATCCAAACTGTTTATCCTGCCTCACCTGTTCCTTTCAAAGGAAACTACAATAAAGGCTCTTATCCATATTTCTTTGCACCCCCTTGCCCCGCCCCCACCCCTGCCAGCTTTTTGTTCAGCTCTGGTTCTACCTCCTGGTCTGATGGCCTGACCATACCTGAATAATAATAAAGTCAACACTTTCAAAAACATCCTGATCCCGATTCAAGGTTAATAGAAATCGTGAAAATTGTGACTTCATCCAAATTATACCCACTGGCGGTATATATTTTTAATGTGCTCTGTCAGGAAATGGGCACCTAGTACAAGGCATTTTCCACCCTGAAGTACCCTTGCTGTCAGAGACAAAGCAGCTCTCAAGAGTTTTTTGAAATCAGGAATAAAAGAAAAACATTTCTTCACGACTTGGATAATGTCATAAACTCCATTCCTGGGACTTCAAGCCTTCTGTTCTACAGTGTATCTTAGCAATGTGTTCTATTATCTTCAGAGCCTGAGCCTATTGCCTCAGGGCTGAAGGATCATGAATTTTAATATGGAGGATAAAATACCAGGATTTCTCCGTGGTGCAAATAACTCAGTGGCAGAAACTTTGTCATTTCTCCAGCACTCGTTGATTTTCTTCTCAGGGAGAAAGAAATCAATGATGTATTATTGGGCATATTTTAAAATTACCTCTGAGGGCTGCAGTGGAGCATGAAAAGCTACTTTCCAAAGAGTAGATTAGGAGTCCATTCAGCTGGAGTCCATCCAGCTTTGGAGTGTGATGTGCTTATTGACTTAGCATCTGATGCAGCGCTGAAAGAAGTCTTTAGTGAGTCATCTCTCCATGATTTCCGTGTCCCGGTACAACCCGGGCATCCAGCACTATCTCGCAGAGCCAAACCCTTGCTACCACACTCCATTAACTTATCATTGAGACTTAGACTTCTATAATTAGGTGGAATTAGAAGAAACCAGTTAGATGTGGAATCTGGTGACATGAACTATGACATCAAGCCAAAGAGTAAAAGATTTCAAACTGAAGATTCAAAGATGTCAATCTATCTGAAATAAACAGTATTGATTTCAATGTTTTAAAAATATTAAAGTTATGACGACTCTCTTTAGAAATGTCCATTATATGGTCTGTAGATGCCCAAAGTCAGAGAAATCTTGGTTTAATGTAATACTTCTTAAAGAATTGCCCTGAATTTCCTTACTGGGTCAGGTATATTTCCTTATTCCTCTAGGATCATTTCTCTCTCAGCAGGGTCTGTATTAGCCAGGGTTCTCCAGAGAAACAGAACAAATAGGGAATATATATGATGGGAGACCCCCCAAAACCAGAATTATCTTCTGGAGGGTGGATCTCTGCTAGGTGAGTGTTCTAGGAACCCATCTGTATCAGTGCACCAGCTGGCATTGTTGTGAGAGGCTGTGTTCGGCTTCAGTGAATTTTTTTGAAGAGTCTTTTAACATGTTTGCTCCTTTCATGATGGGTGATTTATGAGCACACCTGCACACACCATGCTGAGTATTCAGCAGTTTTTCACCAGAAACAGCATGACCCCTGTGCACCACCCTCCCTATTCACCTGTTCTTGCCCTGAGGGACCCTTTTTGCTTCCCTGGATGAAAAACTCCTCAGACGGAAATGCTTTGCCAATGTCTAAGAGGTAAAACAAAAAGTGGCAGAAGCACTAAAAGGCATAAAAATTGATGAATTCAAAAACTGTTTTGAGTAGTGGGGAAAAAAGGCTCAATGAGTGTATTATATCAAATGGCTAGTACTTTGAATGTGACTGAAGTTTAAACTATTATGTAAGAATAAATACAAAAAATTTTAATAAATTCTATTTTTTGGATCCCCCTTGTATATACCATACATATGTTATAATATATATGTATACACACACAGGCACACACACACACACATATTTATTGTATCAAACACAAGTTGGCTTACATGATTATGGAGACTGAGAAGCTTCAAGATCTCTCATCTGAAGGCCTGAAAACCAGGAGAGCTGATGGTGTAAGTTCCAGTCTGCATTCAAAGTCAGAAGAAGACAATGTCCTAGCTTGAAGACCTTCAGGTAGAGAGAGAGCAAAGTCTGTCTTGCTCAGTCTTTCATTCTCTTCTGGCTTTCAGGGGGTTAGATGAGGCCCCCCACATTGGGGCAGGCCATCCACTTTACTCAGTCTACTGATTCAGATGCCGATCTCGTCCAGAAACACCCTCACACACACACTCAGAATAATGTTTAACCAAATGTCTGGGCACCCCATGACCCATCAAAGGGTCCACAGCTCTCCTGAACATAGGATTAGTTGTGACCATTTCATCAGTATGCCATATAAGATGTGGATGAAGTCCAGCAGGGAACAAGTTTAAGTCCTTCTGCATGATTTCTGTACTGACAGGCTTCTGGCATGGCTGTGCCACTAAATTCTCAGGTGTGTCTAGAGCATGGACATTTCTAGATCTCTCCTCCTCAGGAAAAGACTCATATATCAAGGATTAAGGATAGTTGGAAACAATGAAAATTGATCCTGATTGATTGATTAGAAGCGAAGTCATTTATTGAAAGGATTTTGAGAAGGGAACACTTGTGCACTGTTTGTAGAAATGTAAATTGGCACAACCATTATGGAAGACAGTATGGATTTTCCTCAAAAAATTAAAAATAGATCTACTATATGATACAGCAATCCCACTTCTGGTTTATTCCAAGAAAACAAAGTCCTATCTGGAAAAGATATCTGCACTCTCATGTTCATTGCAACATTATTTACAATAGACAAGACATGGAAATAACCTAAGTGTCTATTGACAGATAAACTAATAAAGATGTAGTTTGTGAGTGTGTGTGTATATATGTGTGTATGTGTATATATGTATATATATACACACATATTTTCCCTGGCTGGTTTGGCTCAGTGGATTGAGCGTCGGCCTGCGAGCTAAGTGTCGCTGGTTCGATCTTCCAGTCAGGGCACATCAGAGAAGGAAAACTCTGACTCCAAAAAACCTCCGCTGCCTTGCGGCATACCTCTTCAGGGGAAAGGCTAAGGGAGTAAACCCCGACAGAAAATCCGGAACCAGAGTCCCTAAGGCGGTTTGACGTTGTAGTCAACACCGGCAACTCCTGCGGCGCACCTGAAGCCAAGCTGTATTGACTCCGTCTTTCCCTTGGACCCTTCAGCTGCGAAGAGAGGGGGGGTCTGCTGCATGGGCAACAGCAGACCCTCCATATCACCCTGCCCAGGCTCTGTAGCTTCAGCTTCACTGGAGAGGACACTCCAGCGTCATCGCAAGATGTCGATTCAACACGGGAGGAGACAGATACCGTGTCACTCCCGAGTCGGACTGCACAGCCATTCTCGGCGGTGCAGATAGACTCTTAAGAAGCTACACCATCGTCTCTCGAGACGGACGGCTGCCGCCGCCGCCGATACACACATACATATATATATATATATATATATATATATATATATATATATATATATATATATATATATATATATATATATATATATATATATATATATACTATACACACAAACACATATACATATATGGTCTGTTCAGAAGTTATCCAGCCATGTACTATGAAAAGTAGAGACATTTATTGAAGAAGATACAAAATACAACAAAAATTGTACATAGGACAATGATGCCTTAGCCTCCATTAAAGTAGGCACCTTAGGACCTCACATAGTTCTCCCAATTGCCATCAGCTGCCCCGTTGTGTTTTCCTGAATCTCATCAACAATCTGAAATCTCCTTTCTTTTAAAGGTGATTTTAGTTTTGGGAAAAACCAGAGTCCCAGGGCACTAAATCTGGGCAGTAGGGGGGCTGAGCCACCCAAGTGATTTGATGTTTTGTCAAAAAAACTCTGCACAAGACGTGATGCATGAGTGGGCATGTTGTTGTGATGAAGCTGCCAATCACCAGTTGCCCATAGCAGCGGCCTTCTGAATCATTCAAATAGTTTTCGCAGAGGAATGTTCAAGCTTAATGCAAAATTTGATGCAGATTTGTTGCTCCACTTTCTCAGTCATTTTGAATGTGATGAGCACACAGTACACGTACTCACTCAGTGGCATGTAGGGTGTGTAGGGTGGCTCTGGCTCTCCATTAACTTGAGCCACATTGTATATGTATATTAGTTAGGATGCTTTTGTCTGCAAGTAATAGAAAAGCCAATCCTAATTAAATGACTTCAAAGAAGATGAAGTTCATTCACTCATTTGAAAAATGTTTATTGAGTGCTACCTGTACACTAGGTATCCATCTAGGTGCTGAGGATTCAGCAGTGAACAAAATTTCCTGCCCTCATGAAAAAATTCTGGTTAGAGGAGGTTAGGAAGGAAGATAATTAACCAATAAGCATATATAGGGTATTAGGTGGTGACAAGTGCCAGGGAGGAAACCAAAGCAGGTTAGAGTATCCATGTGAGGTAGGGTTTGCTTTTTTAAAATAGGGTGATCAAGTAAAGATTCCTTGATCTAGTGTCATTTGAGCAGAGACCTGAAGGAGATGGGGGGATGAGTTGTGTGGGTATCTGGGGACTTACATTTTCAAATTAGGTTATTCTGAAAAACTTTGTTTCTGAAAATAACCAAAAAGGTTGGATTAATTTTTTTAAATGATCCTTTTATTTCGGAGTACTATTAGGCTCACAGAAAAATTGCCAAGCTAGTACACAGAGTTCCTGCTTACCCTTCATCCAGTTTCCCTTATTGTTAACATCTTCCATAACAATGGTACATTTGTCAAAATCAGGAAACCAGCACGGGCTCATGACTATTAAATAAACTTAGGACATTATCCAGATCTCATTAGTTTTAAGATTAATATTACTTTTCAGTTCCAAGATAAAATGCAACTAATATCACATTGCATTTAGTTGTGATGTTTCCTCTCTTCTTGTCTTAGTCTGTTTGTGTTGCTGTAACAATATCACAGACTGGGGGTTTATAAACACAGACATTTATTTCTCACAGTTCTGGAGGCCAGAAGTCCAAGATCAAGGTGCCAGAAGATTCTGTGACTGGTTAGAGCCTGCTTCCTGATTCATAGATGGATCTTCTTGCTGTGCCCTCACATGATAGGAGGGATCAGGGACATCTCTGGGGTCTCTTTTATAAGGGGCACCAATCTTTTTTTTAAAGTATATTTTATTGATTATGCTGTTATAGTAGTTCCAATTTTTTTTCCCTTTGCTCCCCTCTGCCCAGTACCCCCCTTCCCTCCAGGAATCCCAACCACCTTAGTTCATGTCCATGGGTCGTGCATATAAGTCTTTGACTTCACCCTTTCCTATATTATTCTTAACTTCCCCCAATTATGCTTCTTAGTCCCTACACCATTCCCCCACTTCTCCCCCTCTTCCCTCCCAACTGATAACCCTCCAAATGATCCCCATACCTCTGATTCTGTTCCTATTCTAGTTTGCTTAGTTGGATTTTGTTTTTATTTTTTAGATTTAGTTGTTGATAGTTGTGAGTTTGTTGTCATTTTAGTGTTCATAGTTTTGATCTTCTTTTTCTTAAGTAAGTCCCTTTGACATTTCATATAATAATGGGTTGGTAATGATGAGCTCCTTTAGCTTCACCTTGTCTGGGAAGCACTTCATCTGCCCCTCCATTCCAAATGATAGCTTTGCTGGATAGAGTAATTCTGGTTGCAGGTTGCCTTTCATCACATTGAATAATGCTTGCCAGTCCCTTCCTCCCTGCAAAGTGTCCTCTGAGAAATCAGCTGATAATCCTATAGGCTCCCCCCTGTAGGCAACTCTCCTCTCTCTTGCTGTCCCCAGGACTCTCTCTTTATCTTTCACCTTTGGCATCTCAATCATGATGCATCCTGGTGTGGTCCCCTCTGAATCCAGCTCGCCCGGGACCCTCCATGCTTCCTGGACCTGTATGTTCATCTCCTCCTCAAAATTTGGGAAGTTTTCCTCATTTTTTTCAATTCTTGCTTCCTCATTCTGCACTGGTTGACTGTTTTTTTTTCTTCCTTATGTTCCAAATTATTGATTTGAACCCTGATTTCCTTCCCTTCACCATTGATTTTGTGTGGATTTTCCTTCATTTCACTTAGCATAGCCTTCACTTCTTCCCTTATGTGTTTGCCGTACTCAAGCATATCTGTCAAGCCTGTGAGCATCTTTATCACCAATGTTTTGAATTCTGCATCTGTTAGGTTGTCTGTCTCCTCATCTGTTAGGGTGGCTATTTCCTCATCGCTTAGTTCTTCCACTGGAACTTTGATCCATTCCCCCTTTTGGGCCATACTTCTCTGTCTTCTCATTCTGACAGGCTCCTGTGTTTGTTTGCCTCTGTGTCCCAGGTAGAGCTGTCGCTCCTGTTACGTTGTAAGGGGCGGAGCCTTAGGGATTCATCAGTACAGGGCAACCTGTTTCACCACGTTGTGGCGCTGTATGTGGGGGAGGCGTCCGAGAGGGAACAACGCCACCTGCCCAGCACTCGCCCATTTTCCAGGCACCTCTCCCACTTCTGCACTGACTGGCGCTACTCTAGCTACTGCCCTGGCTGTCTTTCCCAGAGTGGGTGTGTCTGCAGATGTTCTAGGACTGTGGGGGCCCTTTAAACAAGTGGACTCTGCTGAGACCGGCAGTTTCTGCTTCCACCCCAACCCCCACTGGTCTGCACAGACAGAAGCAATGAGGCTTGAATTTCCCTGGTGCTGGGACCGTGAGCTGTGAGGTCTGGTGATGAAGGGGCACTAATCTTAAAGGTTCCGGTTTTAGGACCTAATCACCCCCAAAGGTCCAGCCTTCTAATACCACCACCTTGGGGGTTAGGATTTCAATGTATGAATTTGAGGAGACATAAACATTCAGTCTATAGCAGATCTGTAACAGTCTTTCTTTGTTTTCCATCACCTTGACAGTTTTGAGGAGTATTGGTTAGGAATTTTGCAGAATGTCTCTCAATTTGATTTTTTAATTTGTCTGATGATTTCCCTATGACCAGACTGGGTTATAGGGTTTGGGAAAGAATACCAAAGAGGTGAAACGTTCTTCTCATAACATTATATCAGAGGGTACACAACATTACCATGGCCTATCACTGGTGATACTAACCTTGATCAAGGTAGCATTTGCCAGATTTCTTCAGTCTCAAGTTAATTTCCTCTCTCCCTTTCCTCACTCTGACCTTTGGAATCAGGTCATAAATGCAGTCCACATTCAGGGTCGGCAGGGGCAAAGGTGGGAGTGGTGGATTAAACTTCACCTCCTAAGGGGAGATCATCTGCACAAATTATTGGAAATTCTTCTATAAGGAAGATTTGCTTCTTCTTCCCCATTTATTTACTTGTGAAATGATTTACTTTGGGTTATAATCCAAAAGTGTGTTGTTTACCTCATTGCCCAACTGTTCCAACTTTGGCCATTGGGAATTCTTTCTGCTGGTCTCTTGTGTCCCTTTGACAGGTTTCCTTCTCTTAATTTTTCAACATTATCTTACTTTCTGGCACTACAAGATATTCTAGGCTCACCTTGTGTTTTCTTTGCCTCGACCCTAGAAGGAGTCATTGATCTAAGGAATTCTGGTTTCAGTTACTGGAGAATGATACCTAGAAGACAAGATTTTGGCACTGGGCATTCTTGTTGCTACTTGGGTGTTATTGCTATAGGGCTCTTGGCAGAGGGAACTAGGAAATATGTGGAATTGATCAGAAGCAAATACATTGGAAGACTTCAAGTTTAAAAATTGATTTTTATTGAGATATAATTCACAAACAATACAATCCACTCATTTAAAGTGTAAAGATTCAGTGACCTACCAAGTTAAAAAAATTTTAATGTGGTAAAGTATACATAAAATTGGTTGTTTTGACCATTTTTAAGAGTGTAGTTCCATTGTGTTAAGGACATTTACATTGTTTTGTAACCATTACCACCAATCATTTTTAGAACTTGTCCATCTTCCCTGGCTGAAACTCCTTATTCAGTAAATAACAACGCCCCTTTCCCCCTCCTCCCAGTCCCTGGTAACCCCATTCTACTCTCTATTTCTATGAATTTGACTTCTCTAGATACCTCATATAAGTGGAATCCTATGGTATTTGTCCATTTGTGATTGGTTTGTTTCACTTAACATAATGTCTTCAAGGTTCATCCATGTTGGTATGTATCAGACAGAATTTCCTTCCCTTTCTAAGGTTGAATAATATTCTATCATATGTGTATACCACATTTTGTTTATTCACTTATTTGGACATTTGGGTAATTTTCACCTTTTGTTAATTGTGAATAATGCTTTTATAAACATTGGTCTACCAAGTTTCTAATTTAAAATTTTAAATAGATAATATATTCTTATGATCAAACACAAAAGAATGGATATACAGTGAAAAGTCTTACTCCCACTCATGCTCACAACCACCCAGTTCCCTTCCCAACTGGCAACCTTTGTTATCAGTTTCTTGTGTGTCCTTCTAAAGATATGACTTTCCTTTGAGTCAATGTCTCATAGTTGTTTTATTCACTCATCTACTGATGGGCACTTGGGCTGCTTCCATATCTTGGTGATTGTAAATAATACTGTAATGAATTTAGGGGTACTTGTGTCCTTTCGAATTAGTGTTTTGGGTTCCTTCAGATAAATTCCCAGAAGTGGAACTGCTGGGTCAAAAGATAGATCCATTTTTAATTTTCTGAGGTATCTCCACACTGCTTTCCATGGTGGCTGCACTAGTCTGCATTCCCACCAATAGTGCAAAAGTGTTCCCCTTTCTCCTTGGCTGTAAAAAAGAAGAAAATTTTGCCCTTTGCAGCAGTATGGATGAACCTGGAGAACATTATGCTAAGTGAAATAAGCCAGTCAGAGAAAGACAAACACCATATGATTTTACTCTATGTAAAATCTAATGAACAAACTGATCTAACAAACAAAACAGAGGCAGCAGACTCATAGAGAGTAGATGACAACTAGTGGGGGTGGGGTAAGGGATGGAGGGATTGAGCAAAAAGGAGAAAGGACTCATGGACATGGACAATAGCATGACGATTGCTGGGAAGAGGAGGGTATAAGGGGACTAATTCGTAACAACAACAAAAATAAAATAAAGTTGACCTGGCTGCTGTGGCTCAGTGGATTGAGCGTTGGCCTGCGAGCCAAATGTCGCTGGTTCAATTCCCAGTCAGGGCACATGACTAGGTTGCACACCAGATCCCCAGTTGGGGGCGCCAGTGAGAGGCAACCACACAGTGATGTTTCTCTCCCTCTCTTTCTCCTCTCTCTAAAATAAATAAATAAATAAACAAACAAACAAATAAATAAATAATTTTTTAAAATACAATAAAGTTTAAATTAAAAAAATTAAAGGTATGACTTTCCTTTCTGACACAAATGACATTATCTTCTATTCACTGTCTGCACCTGTTTTTAAAATTTAACTATGTCTTTTGCATACCTAAATTAAGAGTTTTCTCATTCTTTTTTTATAGCTGTATAGGATGTCATTGTATGGGTGTGCCATACTTTATTTAACCATCCTTTATTGTCATTTAGGTGGTTTCCAATTTTGTGCTTCAGAGACACAGCTGCAATGAATAATCTTGTAGAAATGTCATTTTATGTTTGTGAATACATTTGTATGATAAATTCCTGGAAGTGAAACTAGTCAAAAGATATTTCATGAGTAATGTATATGTAAATAGCAAGACGTATATAGATATCTATATATATCTCAGAATTACATATATATATATATGTAATATATTTAGTCAAGTTGCCCTCCATGGAAGTAGTTCCAATTTATGCTCCTATCAGCATATATATGAAAGTGTCTTCCTACATAGCTTTGCCAACACAGTATGTTGTAAAAGTTTTAAAAATCTTATCCAACCTGTTGGGTGGGAAGTGTTTTCTGATATTCACAGAAAGACTTATACAAGAATGCACATAGTAGTATTACTTAAACTAGTGAAAATACTTGTATCAATAAGAGAAGGCCATGAAAGCCATACCCCTTCCAGAAAGCCATCTTCCTCAGTGCCCTCCTCAGGGGGGCAGTGGAGAACAACGGACAAGAAAGTTTCTCCCCAAGGCCAGGATAAGAGGTCCCAGAGGCCAATGAACAAAGAGGACCATTCTAGGAGCAGAAGTAGGGATTTCTGGGTAAGTCAACCAAGGAACTCACTCCTATGCAAACTACAGTATTTATTCTATTCATCTTCAGTGGAATCCATTACACATTGTGGAAAATGTTGATCCACTGATTGTATTCCTTCCTTATCACTGTTTATTGAGTCAATTCAACTGGGTAAACTCAGTAATGTGTTTTTTAGTTTACAGGTCACTAGATCTTATGAAAGCACATTTGGGTCTAAGATACTCAACTTTCAACTGATGGCTGGTCTCATGGGTAGACTGTGGCAGATATTGTGGAATCCTTGATAAACTATTGCCCAACTTTTCTTTCATCTTTTCTTTATTTAAAAATTTTTATTATTATTTTATTTTATTTTATTTATTGAAACCAAAAAAAAACAAGAACAGTTCACCTCTTTCTCCCACCCACACCTCTGGCAATCACTAATACGTTCTCTGTATCTAGACCTTAGTGTGTGTGTGTGTGTGTGTGTGTGTACACACATGTATATATTCCACATATAAGAGAGATCATATGGTATTTGTCTTTTTCTGTCTGACTTCTATGGCTGAATAACATTCCGTTATATATATGTACCATACTCAAGTTGTTTCCATATCTTGGCTATTATAACTAATGCCACAATAAACATGGGGTAGATGCATCTTTTCAAATTAGTGTTTTTATTTTCTTCAGATAAATACCCAGAACTGAAATTGCTAGATCATGTAGTAGTTCTGTTTTTAATTTTTTGAGCAACCTTATTTTCATAGAGCCTGAGGTTACATACATATGTAATAAGGTCTTAAAGATGCAAGAGAATGATAATACCAATTCAGAGCAGTGTGGTTACCTCACTGGGGAGGAGTGAGTGGGGTTTAACTGATCTGTCAAAGTTTTGCTTTTAAGGTTTATTATCTTTATACCCTTTATGTCTTGCAATTTTCTCACTAAGTCAAAATGTATAAGAAATGATATTGGCTAGCTACTGGAGTGGTAGAGTCATACAGATGTTGGCTCAGAGGCCAGTAGGCCAGGATCAAGGACTAAAATCCTAGGACATCCCAATGCAGAGCTGGCCTGAGAGGACATCATAGCTGTCCTGCTGAGCACTGGACCTTCTGTTGCAGCACTCGGACCATTGGCTCTGGACACAGGCTACCTCCACTAACACTGCATTGGTCTTACCCTAGAACACCTATCACCTTTGGTCCTTACTTCTTTGCCTCACTTGCTTCTGTTTTGAAGTCTAGGGAGAATGTACCTAATTGGCAGAGCTTGGGTGTGGGGCCGTGTTCTAGCTGCAAGGGAGTCTGGGAAGGTACCCATTTGGCATTTTCAACCTTTGTAATGGGAGGTGAGCTCTGCCTCTCACTAGAATTTATAAGGGTGGGAATGTCCCAAATGTTAGATAGAGGTTCAGATTCTGGGTGATCCAAAAGTGAGAACGTCCATGACAAACCTTCAATACATGTGATCAGGTTGACTTAGTATCTTAGGTAGAGAAAATAGGAAAAATGAAAACATTGAAGTGATTTTTTTTTCTTTTTTTTAGAATGTAGGAAAAAAAACAGTAGGAGGCAAAATTTAGTAGACTAAACTTTACCTATTTATAAGGAGCACTAAAATCTCAGTTCCTCTGTCTGTATTTATTTTCTAGTTAGTCATTATATTTTTTGTAAGCGAAAATGATCTTCCCTATTAGATCATAAGTTCCTCAAAGTTAAGGACCATTCCTCACCTTGGAGACATGCCATGTTTGCTATGGAATGTCCATGGACATTCAGATCAGATGGAACCAAACTTGACTCCTGGGTCTACTGGTGATAAGCTAAATGATAGTGGTTATGTAAGGCAGCTTCTCTGAGACTTGGTATCCTTTTGAATGACATGGAAATTGTACCCTCTTTTCTGTGTGTTAAATATTAAAACCAAGATAAATAGGATTAGAGGGTAAGACATTTGATAAATATTTCCTTTCTTCCCTTGTCATTAGGCCCTTTCTGTTCCTCCTGAAGTCCTACATTGGGCTTAGAAAGAGGACTGGCCAATGTCTGCTGAATGAATAAACTTGGTTTTATCACATCTGTACATGTGCTTCTGCCCCTTCCTGCTGCAGCTGCCATATTTGAGCTTACTTGGTAGCAATTTCGGTGACTTGATGGAATTCTTTTTTTCATGGGCAGCCTCTAGGAGATTTTTACATGCCAGCAGGACTTCGCTGGTGTTGCTTTTCTTCATTTACTAAACAGCTCACTTGACAGAACACCAGGTATGTGCCAGGCTTCAAGGACATACATCTCACCATCATGGACTCTCAGTTGCAATAGAAGAGATGGGCTTGTAAATAACTGTCATATAACGGTGAGTGCTCCAGAAGAGGTAAAGATAGACAATGAGCAGCTCTCATGGCCATCTACCATATGCCATGTTCAACATATGCCACGTTATTCCACTGTAATACCATGTAATTCCTAGCGTTCTTCCAAAAGATGAGTGTTTAGATGATGATAGTTTGGTTTAGTTATTTATCAGAATATTTTTAGAAAATGACATCCCTACACATGCTTTCCCAACGTGTGCAAACCACAGCTTTTACTTTACCTTTATTTCTCTAGTCTCAGTGGCCTTCTTGAGTAGGAAGGAGACGCCATTTTGAATTTCCTACTTCACGTAGATTTGAAAGCTTTGTTCCCAGAATTTTATCTCAACTTTTTCCTGCTGAGAAGAATCACAATTATTACAATTTCCACTGAGAACTAATTATGAAGACGGCAGTAAAATTACTGTATCAACAGTCTCATTAATCCAGTCACTCAGGATAAACCCCGATGGAAATTAGTAAATGCTGTGACGTAGCAGGACTTTGGCCCACAGGAGGCGCAGGAGGGGTCGCTGAGCCCATCTGGCTCCCAGTTATGGCACTCGGTCCTGAGGAGGAGGGGCGGGAAAAGGAAAAACATGGGGCTTTTACGTGAGTCTTTCAGCCGTAGAAAGGAGGTGAGGCCCTGGAATACTAAGCACAGTGTAAATGAATGAATTAAAGCTAATGTATGAACAAAGCTTAAAACCATTATAGAAACAAAAAAAGCAAGTCATGGAATAATGTAAGGGATTTTAAAATCTGCAATAAATGCTTTATGGTATTTGTATGAATATACTCAAGTAATAAAACTGTCCAATATGCCTGGCAATGACTAATTCTGAGTACAAGAGAGTGGTTATCTCTGGGCTGGGAGGAAGGATTGAAGTAGGGACTCAAGAGTTGTGAAATGTTAATAAAAAACAATAGATACCTGACGCAAAAGGAGGAAAGATGTGTGAGCACAGTAGCTCTGCCAGCCTATGGACACAGCCCAGGTCATACAGGGGGAGTGAATGAAACTGGACAGAGGAGCCTAAAACCGAGTCTTGTCTCCACTGAGGCTGTGTTGGGAGGCCTTGGAGAAGTTTCTTTAATGAGTTTCTTCTTGGCTTCTTTTTGTAGAATGGAGAAAATCATAATATTTGGCCCTACCTACCTTAAAATGTTTCTATGCAAATTCTTTACTCAATGTACAATATATGAAGACTATTGACTATTGTCCAAATGAGGGATTATTAGCAACCAGTAAGAGCTTTAGATACACAGCTGCCCCCACTTATCCATGCATTATACATCCCAAGACTCCCAGTAGGTCCTTGAAAACGTAGATAGTACCAAAACTTATATATATATATATTTTTTCCTATGTATACATACATACATATATATATACATACCTATGATAAAGTTTAATTTATAAATTAGGCACAGTAAAAGATTAACAACAATACCTAATAATAGGATAAAACAATTATAACAATAAACTGTGGTAAAAGCTATGTGACTGTGGCTTCTCTTTCTTTGATAACCAATCTGAAAACCATGATAGCTACTATGTGACTAATGGGCAGGGAATACATACAGTTCAGAGACACTGGACAAAGTGATGATTCACACCTCAGGCAGGAAGGAGCAGGACAGCGCGAGATTTCATTATGCTACTCAGAAAGGCGTGAGATTTAAAAATTATGAATTGTTTACTTCTAGAATTTTCCACTTAATATTTTTGGCCTTGGTTGACTGTGGCTAACTGAAACCATAGGAAGCAAAACCATGAATGAAGGGGGACCACTACATGCATGGTTAAGCCAGAAATATTGAGGTTAGCAACCAGCTTACTGCAAGGAACCTCTGTATTTATCTCCAGTTCAAAGCTTAGATGTAGAAAATAAAATGTTTCAAAAAGTATGGGGAAATATGTGATAACTATTGAGAAAAAATATCCCTAAAGCTTTGCTCATGTTCCACATTCCCACACACACTACCCCACCCCCC
The DNA here is from genome assembly GCF_987537825.1 of Furipterus horrens. NCBI lineage: Eukaryota > Metazoa > Chordata > Mammalia > Chiroptera > Furipteridae > Furipterus > Furipterus horrens. The sequence continues at coordinate 35,647,866 of NW_028327180.1, forward strand.
CATCCCTGATGGTGGTCACATCTCTTTCTGTGATTGTGCTCACTGGAACCCTCCGGAGGGTGCTGTGTGCAGGCTCACTGAGGACACAGGGAAGAGGGTGGGTGGGAAAAAAACTGACATCAGCTTGAAGTGAACCAGTTCAATGTTACCTGTAGCAAATGGCCTACTCTTTCTCCAAGGCACAGATATTTGTGCAAAATTCACTTCGATACATGAGCCACAGGGGATAATTTACTGGGGACACAGGGTGGGGACTTTTACCTGCAATCTTTCCTTAAAGGATGGTCCCTTCAATGACACTTGTTACCAAGGGTTTTGACTCAGTTTGGGGTTATTTTAAGACAAAGACAAAGGGCCTCTGCTGGCAGTCGCTTTGTCTATTGGTTTTTGTGTTTTTTGCATGTTCTTGCATGTCTGTCTCTATTCACTGTCTGTGGCTGTCCCTTACTGTGTCTGCTTCTTTGCCTCCCAGACTTATCTATCATTTCTCCTCCCCTTACTTGTCCTCTGAGCTCTTTCCTGCTGCTGCCCACACTGGCTCTTACTTTCTTGGATATCTGCTCTCATTTCTTTGTCTCTTTTTCTTGCATTTGTGATTCTCCCTCTCTCTCCTTATTTTGTGTCTCTCTGAATGCTACCTGGTGCCTATTGGTTGGGGACCCCAGTCTACTCTTTCTAAGCTAGAGTCCATAGCTTAGAAATCTCTCTCTGTTAAAATGGTAACTCATACTCTAACCGATGAGCATTTCCTCTCCCCATTGTTCTGCAGGAACAAATGTTGTCTTGAGTCAAGTGTGCCAGGAGAAGACAAATGTGAGTCACCATTCACTTTCTTCTGCATGCAGCACGCGCCTTCTAACTCCTGTTAGACACCCTGAGTGAGAGAGGGCTGTTGCTTTGCTGAACATTTTGCCCTTGAGATTATGCTGGGCCATGGTGGAGAGTTACTTTCAGGGAAGCAGATACCAAGAAGGAGTTGCAGGGTGAGCTATGTGAATTTGCTGTTCATAAAGGATTATATTCAGAGAGCAATTCAGTAGAGAGGAGAATCCTCATTTCAGGCAGTCATAATTTTCCACTGTAGCACACCCCTGCAGGTGGTATCAGAGAGAAAAAGGAACCACAACAGGAAACAGTGGTTTATTTTCTATGGTCTGTGTGGTCACTTGTCACTTGTCACCACATTGGGATTGTGATATGAGGATTAAATTTATTTGGGCTGATGGAACCAATCAACCCGCCAAATGGACAAAGGCATGGGCCAAGGCATGGCGGTATGAAACAGAAGTCTTTTAAGGCAGCTTTCAGAGTGCAGTGTGGGATTCAACGGAGCAGGGAAGACTTCCTGCCTCTGTTGGGGCTTCAAATTCTTTTAGTCAGTGATGACAAACACTGTTGGCACAAGACACAGAAGCTTCCGCTGCCAATCACAACTAGATCCTCTAGTTAGGTTTTAACATTAGAGTGTGTCTAAGGCAGATCCAGTCTTTACTCTAATGAGATTGTGTAAGAATTCACACACACACACACACACACACACACAAAATGTATTATGTAGACGTAGCACAAATGCAGCCTTATGTTCATACACTGTTCAGAGTGTAGACAGATTTCCCCTCCCTTTGAAGCAGGCTTGCCCTCATGCCACATCCTGCGGGCTTTGATTTGGTGCTTGCTGCTTCTTGCCAACAAGCCTAGTGCTGCCAGGTGTCAAGTTCACACCTATTTTGAAACTCCTCGTTCTACCATTGTGAAGAGGTGTGGTAGGATCTTGGTGTTCCACCTTTCAGCATTGGGCTGTTGCATGAGCTGTGTGTTACTTGTTCTGCCCATCATTGTGCAGAGAGGCCACATGGTGTAGGTCAAAGCACTGGCTGCGAAGCTAAATCTCCAGCATCAAATCCGGGCCTGCACTTCTGGGCTGTATGGCCTCGGGTAAATCCTGTAACCTGTCTCCTCATTCCTTTGAAAGGGATAATTGGATTTATGTTGTAGTGAGGATTAAATATAAGCACTTAAAATGAGACCTGGACACTCAAAGAATTAGAATTGTCAGACAACCAGGTTAGCTCAACGGTATTTTGTTCCTCCATTATTTACCTTCACTCCTTTGGCCCCAGGAATCTGACTGAACCAGATTCAGAAGGGATCAATGTGGAGAAAAGGTCTATGCAGGTCCTCCACTCTCTAGGTGGAAGGCTGTGTATGTCTGTCTGCCGACGTTCCAGGTCCTGCTCGTCTGTCTGAGCCCCTTGGTCCTGGAGCGCCCTCTATGTGCCAGCATAGGGATTTACAGTGACATCTTAAGTTCCATTGAAGACCAGCATGAAACCTCCAGAGAAGTTCATCTTTCATTTACTGGCCCCAGGAAGTAGAGTCTGGAGACAGGGTTCCAGACTTCACCATATCAAAACGACGTTTTTCCATCAGAGCTATCCAAAGGTAGGACAGCTACACCTGGGAGAGGCTGAGGTTCTCGATGGCTGGAAGAGTCACATGGTCCACTGGGCCACCATTTGTTTGTTTTATGCTTTTAAATACACTGCAGCTCTCTTTTCCCATCTTAGAGCACATATGAGTTTCACGGCAGCAAAGCCTAGTGAGGACACTGATTCTTGGTCTCCCCCCTTCTATCTGATCTCACCTCCTTCCTTACTACCTCAGTTTTTCCTCTGAATGGCCCATTGTTCATACAGCAAATTCCAGTTGTCCTCTGTAAGCTAGGGCAGTGCTGGGCTCAGAGAAAGAAATCACCTGGATGATATGTGATCCTCGTCTTTAAGAAAGTTTCATCCTGGGATAGGCAGACAGACATGTAAGTATTATTAGAAGTACGTAAGAGTACAAGTCACCTTATTCATCCACTCTGAGGTAACCACCCACCTTTATGCATCTGTTTTTTATATATTTGAAAAAATATTTATTACAAATGAAAATGATGGGGTGACTTTATGAATATTGAAAATAGATAATTTCTATTGACTATGGTATGTGTAATAATAAATGAATATATAGGGTATTATAGGAGCCCAGTGTTGAACTGAGGGTAGGATCAAGAAAGACTTTCTTAGGGGAGGTTCTGAAAACATTCTAGGTCCTTTTGCTGTCCCTCTTCCCTGTAGGCACTGTTCTATAGCTTCCAACCTAAATCTGGTTCCCTCACTGCTATTTCTTATTGCCTCTTCTTAGAAAAAATGAGTTTGTCTCCTCTCACTCAAATCAGAGAGCACCTTTATTATTTCAAACACAGCGATATAAATAAAGCATAATATGATGAAGCCCCACCTACCCATATCCAACTTCACCAAATCTTAATATTAACCCATAGTTGCTAGAAAATTCTTTAACAGAAATTACACATTTCAGATATAATGGAGGCCTCCTATGTACCATTCTCAGACCTTTCCCTCCCCCTCCCTCTGTCTCTCCCCGGAGAAATCATACTCAGGAATTCAGCCTTTATTATTTCCATCACATTTTAATATTTTTGCCACATATGCTATGCATCCATAAAAATTATAAAGCATTGTTTTGCCTGTCTTAAAAGTTTATATAAGTGATATCTTGTAAATATCCCACTGCATCTTGGTTCTTTTGCTCAAAATTGTTTCAGAGATTTATTCATAGTTGATAGATGTAGCTCTAGTGCTTTCATTTTTAAATGCCATATGGTATCACAGAGTCTGAATCCAACACAATGTACTTACCCATTCTCCTCTCATAAACATTAGATTATTTCCATTTTTTGACTTGTTTTCTCTGTTATATGCAATCGACATTCTTACACATGTCCTTTTGTGCACATGTGTAAGAATTTACTTAGGGCACTTATAGATTTTAAACTTGCAGGTCAAAGAGTATGCACATTTTCAGCTGGGCTGGATGTGGGCAAATAGCTCTGCAAAGTCATGACCGTTTATACTCACTCCTCCATGCAGTGTGTGGGGTTTCCTGTCGCTCTTCATCTTGTCCACATTTCCATGATCAGATTTTACACATTTGGCCATTCTGATGAGTGTGAATGCATCTCATTGCTGTTTCTATTTATATAAATAGAAATTTACATTTGAATTTTCCTCACTGCTAGAGACATTGTGTGCCTTTTCATGTGTCTGTGGGCCACTGTTGGGTTTTGTCTACTGGGCACTGCCCTTCATCTCTCTGCCCATGTTTCCTCTTAGGAGACATTAGTACCTTTCCTTTGAGAAAGAGAAAAGCCATCCCTGACATCCGGAGCTGGCCTGGGTATGGAACATACAAATTTTCTACAATGTCAACTTCAGGCAAGACCACTCTGGGACCATGATGGGTCAAGACAAAAAGAAGACACTCCATCATCATGTCTGAGCACAGACCAAACATGTATATTGTCCAAGCCGCAAAATACAAAGCACGCCCCTGTGGTAGGCGAACCTTTAAGCTGCCCTCCCCTCCACCTTACCAAAGTTCCTGGCCCCTGGTGTACACACACGTCCGTCCTCCCTGCGCTGCTATTCAACAAGCACGAGTCTAGGTACTGTTGTGCAGAGATTTTACAGAGGTGCCTAAGGTACCAAGTCAGTTGCACCTTAAGATAGATTATCCAGTAGTCCCAACCTAATCATGTGAGCCTTGTAAAAGTGGAGAGTTTTTCTGGCTGCTTGTAGAAGCAGAAGCCAGAGGGACACTCTAGCTGGCCTGGAAGAAAGCAAACATCACATTGGGAACTGCCTGTGAGAACTGCAGGAAGAAGCTAGAAGGAAAATGAGGACCTCGGTCCTAGAGCTGCAAGGAATGACTTCTGCCAACATCTGGTGAGCTTGGAGCAGGCCGGTGAGCCCTAGGAGAGAACCGGAGCTCTGACCCAGGGAGACCGGAGCTGTGTCGCACCTGACTCTGACCCGCAGAAGCTGTGAGACCGTCGAGCTGTGCTGGGTTACACCACTGAGTGCGGTAATTTGTTACAAAACAGTAGAAGACCGATGCCCTCATCCTCCAGCCACTGTGAGTGCCTGCTGCCTCCTTGCCCTGCTTGCTGATGGCAGTCAGTTCAGAGAAAAACCTTTCTTACTAAAATCTTTCCCAGCATCACCTAGCACAAACTCAAATCCTATATATTAGCCCTTTCTTATACCCGCTTACTGGGATGCCCCAGGGCTCCCCATGGTGTGTGTTCCCCACAACCTCATCCAAATCCAATTACTTCCCAACAGCCCCAGCTCCAAACACCACCACACTGGGACTAGGGCCCCAATATGTACATTTTGGGAGGACCCAGACATTTAGTCCATAGCAGCAGGTGAGACTTTTCTGAGGAGGATCAGAAAAGTGTATGCAGAAAAAGCAGGGGTGTTGTTTTGGCAGAGGTCAGGAGGAGCTGGGTCATGCAAGATCCTGTATGCCTTGGTCAAGGTGTTTGGATTTCATTCCAGTCATTGATCTGGGGAAATTGAGTAACATGAACTAATTTCATCGTAGTGAACATGAAAGCTAAGCTGCTATAATGAAATTGCCAAAGAACTTTTAGTGGCTTCAAGAACATAGAAGTTTATTCCTCTCTCACATTTTGGTCTGGGGAAGGTAGGTGGCCTCTTTACACTATGACCTCATCCAGGTCCCCAGACTAGCAGGTGCTAGTCTCAACAGGCGACGTGAAAGTTGAACATGTCACCTTCAGCTAAAACCCGTGGGCTAGAACAAGTCCCATGGGCACACCTGGCTGTAAGGGAAACTGGGAGATCCTGTGTCTAGCTGTTCAACAAGATGTGCAGGAAAGAAGAGAGGAAAAACCCAGGGGGACAACTGACCTGGTGGAGTCTGTCACCTCTTTTCTTCAGTGATGCTACAGAAAAGTACAACTCTACTAAATTTTACATGATTGCTCTGTTAATTTATTAAGTTCTTTGTTGGCTGCAGGCATCGTCTGTGAAAGCAAGATGTATTCCATTCTCGGAGTGCAGCCTTGGGTTGAGATCCAGGGCTGTTGATGGGGAGGGGTCTCGTCAAGAAACCAGAGCTCAGAACTGTGGCTCAGCTACCGGAGCTCTAAGTTAGTTGAGTGAAAACAATGATTTAGTCAATTGTCATTCAAGTCAGACCATATGTCTGATACACTATTATCATCAAAGCCAAGGCATTCTGGGAGAGAATGATAATCCCCATTCATTATGCGCAGAGATTTTAGACACTTCGAAACTGCTAGATTACAAAGTTGCTAGGGCAGAACCTGCAAAAGATAAAGTTATAATTGAAAGCTACTTACGTGAGATATTTTAAATGAGGTTAACTTTCTACTTCTAGGCATTTTAAGAAATCTCAAATAATTATTTTTTGCTTGAGCTAAATTTAGAACCCCTAAGATGGATGGTTCTGTCATGCTCTTGCTCAAGTAATGTTAATGGTTTCCCATTGTTTCATAAGTGCTACCACGGAATGCCTACTGTATGCATGCCCCTGGCCCACCCTTGTAATCATGTCACTTAATCCTCACAGTACCCCTGGATAGGTTCCCAAACTAGGCAAGTAAAACACAGGATGCCCAGTTAAGTTTGAGTTTCAGATAATAAATAACTTTTTTTAGTAAAAGTATATTCTTTTATTATAAAATATTGTATAGAATATACACTAAATATATTTAATATTAATATTTAGTCATATGTATTTATATTAAATGCAAAGTTAAATTAATATAAAATATTGCATAGAACATACTTACACTAAAAAATTGTTATTTATCTGAAATTCGAATTTAACTGAGGATCCTGCACTTTACCTGGCCATATTACCTTGCACGGTTCTTGCTGCTCAGGTGAGGAGATGGAGATTTAGGGGGGCCTGAGTGACTTCTTTGGGGTCACTTAGCCAGTAGAGACTAGTGCGGTCTTTAAACAACAGTCTGTTGGATTTGGAAGCTCATGGTCTTGCGAGCACGTTGTGTTTATTTTTGCCATACTCTTTAGACTGCCCCTGGACATCCTCCAACCTGCCCCTAACTTACCTATAGTCTTACTTCTTCTCTGCTGCACTGAGCTCCAACAGGACCCTGTGCTGGGTGCAGGGTGCCGGGTGCCGGGTGCCGGGTGCAGGGGCCGTCCCTGTCCTCAGGAATCTCCCATCCAGCAGAGACCCAGATAATTATAGTTACAAGGTGGTCAATGGAGGGGACCAGGCAAGGAAAGAGTGTATTCTGCCTGATGAAATAAAATAGACTTTGCTAGGGGCAACATATTGAAGTATCTCTCGTACATCGATGTTTCTCTACTTCTCTTTCTCCCTTCCTTTTCCTCTCTTTGAAAATAAATAAATAAAGTCTTAAAAAATAAAATTTAAAAATTGACTGGCTTAAACAACAGAAATTTGTTTTCTTTCCGTTCTAGAGACCAGGAAATTCAAGTTCAAGGGGCTGGCAAGGTAGATTTCTTAGGCTGAGGAGTTAAGATCTTATTTTAGTTTAAAGACAACTTTGGATTTTCTTTTTTTAAAAAATAACTTGTTTATTTATTGATTTTGTTTCATTTATTTATTTATTTACTTATTTTTAGAGAGAGGGGAAAGGAGAAAGAGGGAGAGAAACATCACTGTGTGGTTGCCTCTCACTGGGGCCCCCAACTGGGGACCTGACATGTAACCTAGTCATGTGCCCTGACTGGGAATCGAACCAGCGACACTTGGTTCGCAGGCCTACGCTCAATCCACTGAGCCACAGCAGCCAGGGCTTGAACTTTATTAAAGAAAGAGATCAAGACAAAGGTTCCCAAAATAAGAACTGAGGTGCTTCTTGAAGTTCAACTTTTAGAAGATTAGAGATAGTAAAATTAGAGCCATTTGATAAATCAATTGGATGAGCTGTGATAGGAGAATGCCACTCATACATCTGGGACAGAGATTAAATCCCGAGGGTGAGCTAGAGACAGGGATGTTGGCCAGCTGGGCATTTGGATGCTTGGCTTTCATCTGTCAGTGAGCTGGAGCAACCATCATTTTTTTCTCTTTGGTAGAACATTTAGCTGACAGAGTCAGAAAACTGGTAGATAACTCTCCTAGGTTGAAAAAACGAGTGTATCTGCCTTAATATCATTTTTAAAAATAGCATCCAGTGGACCACACATAAATGATGTGATTTGTGTTTTCTGATTTACTCATTTAAAAGTTAAATTTTGTTATAAATAAGCACACATTTTTAAAAATGAGCCAAAAAACACTGAAAAGTTGAATAAGAATTTTCTCCTATTCTTCCTTCCCAGATAAAACCTGTGATTTTTCTGGTTTGAAAATATAAAATAGTTTTGATATTTTAAAGAGTGTTTTATTTGATGCTGCTTTCAGTTTGGACTGGCTCAGTGTGCTTATTTCTCACTGTGAGATTCCCCAGGTTGTCTCAGCAAATGTGACCATTTTTTGTTCAATGGACCTGAACTGATGACCTTGTTGAAATTACATGCACTTTCACTAATACCTAGCGAACGCCTGCCATGTGCAGGGTGCTGAGCCGGGCCCTGTGGTGTTACCTAGATGAGTAAGACACCGCACTTGACGCAGGCAGGTTATCAACCGGTGAGGCTGCCAGACCTGCGCAGAACAAGATAGAAGGATGATATAGAGTCAAAGAAGAAAGATGCTAACTCCGCCTGGGCTGTTTATGTGTAAAGTGTAAGGAACAGGGTTTTGAGAAGGGCATTGGAACTGGAAAGGAAAGGATGCCTTGGCTTTCTACTGTAGAACCTTAAGAAAAGAGAGCAAATGTGTGACAATTCATGGTACTGGTCCTGGCACAGATGGCCGTCCTGGCTGGAGTGAGGAATGAAGTGGAGAACAGGCTCATCCAAAGTCCGAGTGGCTGCTCCCCACAGGAGAGGCATCACAAAGGAGAAGAGGTTATGTTTCCAGGGGCTTTGAAAACTGTGAGAGGGTCAGTGGCCACAGAGGTGGCAGTCAGTGATGGTGGCAGCCAGTGATGGGAGGAGGAGAGTGACGAGAAGGGAGGTGAGGAATTGTGATTGTGTACATCGACACGTGTGCTCATGTATGTGTTTGTGTGTATACACATGTGTGTAAGTGTGTGAGCAGAGGGAGAGATTGGTTTTTGGCAGTTGCTGTTAGTGAAAAACATTTGACAAAGAGATATTCTAAAGAGGATTCCTGGAAGCTTTCTGTATGATATACTGTGTAAAATCCAGACGCCCCCTTTTTTTCTCACCTTTAAGATTATCCTTCTAAAAATTTGGTGCCAGATTTTGCTTTTCGGGGATGAGTTGACAGGTGGAGTCAGATGGCCCAGTTATAGACTGGTTTCCTGTACACTCTGTAAGATTGGCCTCGAAAACTTCTGATTAATTGAGGTGCATTTTCATTTTCCTGTTCTGTCATCCCGGGTCAGCAGTTTATTGTTAGATAGCAACGCACCCCAGGACTCTGTGGGTAAAAACGACTATTCTGTTGCTTATAAGTCTGTGGCTGAGGAATTTGGGCAGCGCTCAGTGGGCACAGCTTGTCTCAGCTCCCTGTGGTGTCAACTGGGGACCCTCCCATGGGTGGAGCCTCTGGGCAGCTGCCATCTGGGGGCCCAGGGTCTCTTTCCTATAGCCCTTCTCTTCCCATGGGCTTTCATTGCTTGGTCTCTCACTTCATGTGAGCTCTTGGGACTTTTGTACATGGGGGTGAGGTAAAAAGAAAGAGCAAGTCGAAGCCAAAGGCCTCTTCAGTTCTGAAACTCACTTTTACCACATTCACTTGACCAAAGGAATGATTAAATCCACCCCAGAGTTAGGGGACAGGGAGAGAGACACCACCTCGTGGTGATAGATCCTGAAAAGGGCTGTGGCCATAATTTCTAATCTACCAAACATCCCAGTGGCGTTCTCAAGGGCTTCCGGGCTGTCCCTGGCCTGACCCTCTGCAGATGTCCCAGGCCCCAAAGCATGCAGCTTGATTTCACTGGCAGGAGAAAACCTGGCTGTGCTCTGGAGGGAGGCTGCCCCACATCTTCTGAGGTTGTTTACCAAACAGATATCCTTGAAGGAATAGCTTGGAGCAAAGAACCAGCAGAGCCTTTCTCACGAGACCTGCTGAAATATGAGACACCCATAGACACGTGTCTCCCGCAGGAATTTACCAGCAAACAAGACAGACAGGACTTCTGTGCTCAGTGAGTGGACATTTTAGTGGGGGAGATAGGGCACAAGCAAACAAACTGAACAGGTGGTCTTTAGTGCTCTAAGGTGGTCAACAGGATTGGGAGACAGGGACCAACACAGGGAGGCTACTTAGATGGGGTGGTCAGGTAAGGCCTCTCTCAGGAGGAGACATCTGGGCTGAGTGGTAAAGGACTCCAGCTGGGGGAAGCACTGTGCAGGCAGAGGGAACAGCCTGCACAGGGGCTCAGAGGCAGGAAGGAGTTTGGTGGAATGTAAGAGCTGAGCGAGGCCAAGGTGCCTGCAGGACGGCGAGCTGGGGAATCAGAGGTCTAAGGCCCTGAAGCCACAGTGAGGGTTTGGATTTTATTGTAAGTGCACATAGAAGGGTTTTAAACAGAGGAGAGAGAAGATCTTATTTGCATTTTTACGAGCCTCTCTTGGCGGCTGCCTCAGAACGGATTAGAAAGGCTTCTTCAATCCCTGACAATCCTTACTAGTTCTGATTGCATTTTTAATCTATTAGCTCAATCTGACATTGACTGGGGTTTGACATCCACATTCTCAGAATGAAAACTGACTTCTAAATTTAATCATGGACGTTTCCTGCTGCTTCTATCACAAGCACATCACTTTTACTCACCTCTCTCCCGTTCTCTGCTCAGGCACCTGCATGTGCTCATTCTACGCTTTCATGTCGGTCCAATAAGGTTCAAGAACCCCAGTGTGGCGCTGCAGTTTCTTTAGGTAGGAAAAAAAGGAAAGGCCAGATGAGCTATTCAGATTCCCCACAGCGTGCAGGCCTTAACCCCAAGAAAAGCTAGATGACATTCAACTTGAGAGCTGCGTCAAGCAAGTACCTATGGGGAAAATGGCCAATCATTTAGTCCTTCGAAATAAAGTATGTTGAAGTCATTATGCTTGAATTCTGTGCATCTGCTTTAAGGGCTTGGTTTGGATCAAGTCTAGGATCTGTGATCTCAATGGTGTGGACAAGGTGAACAGGTAGCCACAGAGGCCATTCTAAGCTGGGGATTACTTTGAGGGCTCACACGGAATTCAAAATATGGTCCGATTTTCACAGTTCATGTCAGAGCATATCCTTGTTTTTCTTTTCACAGAAATGTGCGCTGACCTGGTCTCTAGAGTAAGACTGGTGCTGTTAGCCTTTGGCCTTGTGTACCCGGCCAGTCACCTGGATGCTGGGAGGTGTTCATGCCCCAGTGTGAACTTCTTTCTGGCCTTTGGAGGTGCCATGACCTTTCTTACCTAGGAGCTATATCCTCTGTGTACTTTCTTTAGCCTGAAATATAAACTCACCCCTCTCCCACCCTAAATAACCTGTCTACATAACTCTTATTTATCTTTCAGTTCTCAGTTTAACCTCACTTTCTCCCAGAAGCCCTTGCTTCCCCCCAACTCACTCCTGCCCGTTATGTGTTCCTGTAACACCCTGCCTTTCTCTTTTGTGAGACTTAATGGAGTCTTGCTTGTTTAGTGCTTGTCTTTCTTGTTAGGCCAAAGGTCCATGAGGGTGGGATGTTTTGTTCACTCACTATCATTCTCCCAAAGTATCCTTTAATTAAAAAATTGTTTATCAGTTTATTGTTGTCTGTGTATCGTAGGGCCTTGTCCATCTCCTTTATCATTGTATCCCAACACCTACTTCTGCACAGAGCAGGACGCCATGATGTTGTGAATGAGGAGACATACATGGTGTGGAAGGGGGGCAGGTGTAGAGCCACACGTGACTGTGTGTGGGTCCCAGGTCCCCTCTTACAATCTCATCTTGGCCACGTCTCAACTCTTGAAGCCTTAACTTCTTTATCTATCAAAAAAAAAAAAAAAGTAAAGATAGGCTAATTACACTTCGGAGGATCATGGTGAGAATCAAATAAGGTAGTAATTGTAAAGTCTCTTCTTGTTCTTATCATGAAGACTGCTGAGTTCATTTCTCCTCTCTTTTGAGGATGTGGGGTCCCTAGTTTTGGGGGTACCATGGCAACATGACCTGCTGAGATGCTTCACCTGCCAGAATCTAATTTCTTCTTCCTCAGAACCTCACGGTCCATCACTGTCTCTTGGTCACTTTTTTTTCCTCGGGTTTCTGCTCTCAGGGATGTGAAAATGGGCTCCTCACAATTCTGGGGACCCCTCACAATTTTGGGGACCCTCCCACTGGGCCTCATGCAGGTGCAGCTGAGGAGATTGTTTTGCCTGTGTGAGCTCAATTTCCTAGGAGTTGTCTTGGTAATAGTGATGCGTGTCTGGTTTCTGGTTCTACTCACATAGTGTCTCAGTCACGTTGTAAGCCTGGTAATTATCTTCATTTTACAAATGAGAGCGCAGGGTTTCCTTTGTCCCTCCCCAAGGCCAGGACATGGTGGAACCAGGTTCTCTGGCTCTGGAGCCCTTGCTCCTGCCCTTAACCACATGGTTGACAGTGACACGTTTACCTGATGATCCCCGGTGCACAGCCCCAGGAAGGACTTAGGAAATGTCTCTGAGAGGGCCTTGTAATGACAACATATCAATTCACAAAAAGTGTCTATGGTTTCATTCTGGATTTTTCAAGCCCTGTGTGGTTTTGCTGATTCTCTCCTGGGCCGTGATTCTGAACTGATGGATCTTATTTCTACAAACTGCAGTGTCCAGGGCTGTCCAATAACATCAGAAGGCTCTTTCTGCACTTGGAAAAGCGACCTGGATGCAGTGAACTGGAGTTCTAGCCATGCCTTTTCTCATTTGTTGTAGTTCTCTGCTGTCCAGGCCACTCTTTGCACTACTTGTTTCTGTCTTGGGCCACTGGTTTTAGAAGCGGATATTACTCAAAGTTCTTCAGAGAAACAGGACAAATAGAATATTGAATCCATCCCTCCCTCACTTCCTTCCTCCCTCAATCCCTCCATCCTCCCATCCATCCATCCACCCATCCATCTATCTAGATTTATTTTAAGGAGGTGGCTCATGTGATCGTAGAGGCTGACAAGTCTCAGATATAAGGGCAGGTTGGCATGCTGAAGATTCAGGTAAGAACTGGTGTTGCAGTCTTGAATCCACATTCTGTCTATCCAGCACCTTTCTGGAAATCCAATCAGGGTTTCCATGTGGCAATCTTGGGGAGAATTCCTTCTTCTCTGGAAAACCTCACGCTTTATTCTTACAGCCTTCAGCTGATTGGATGAGGCCCACCCCCATTATTGCAGGCAATCTGCTTTCCTCAAAACCTACTGTGTTCAACATAATCACTCCTAAGAACTAACTTCACAAAAACATCTAGGCTACTGTTTGTCCAAACAGCTGGGTGCCAGAGCCTAGCCAAATGGACACATAAAATTCATCACCACAAAGAGACTGGGACATTTCTCAGTATCTGTTGCTACCACCCACATTGGGTCTCCTCATCCTCACCTACCACCAAAAACTTTTACTGAAGTTTGGATGTCTCCTGACTTTCTTTTCCCCTTCCAAAACAATTATGGAGCAATCTCTTTGACTTTCACACTTTGTTTGCTACCCCCACCTGCTCAGCTCATCACCTGTTAAGTTCTGCAGATCATTTTAAATATTTCTGTTAGCTACCTCTGTTCAAACTTTTCCAATTAACTCTTTAGGAAACCTGGAATAGCCAAAGCATCCTCTCAGGACTTGTCCAAATACCACGAAGCAAGGAAAATTAGTATTCATTCAATGTTTACAAGTGTTACGACTAGTATGTGAATTGTAGATAAAAATTTATGGTATGGTAGAATTGTACATTCATATGTTTATGAGTATATAATGGAACCCTTTATATATCATCAGATATAGTATATTTATGATATATTTTTGCCAATTCTTGCATAAATTTTTTCTGTAAATAATTAGAGAACTATTTTATAGATGCTATATTTTGCTTTCATGCTATGTTAATGGTGCTCAATTAGTATCCAGTTATAATATGGTTTCTACAAGGAAAATATAATCTGCTTTATGATGACACTATGAAGTAGATTTCCAGAAATTATTTTAGCCAGTGTGTGGATGTCTAGTGATCTTTCATATCTGACCTTTGACCTGCATTGCTCACTCTCCCTGAGTTTCAGCAGTGCCCCAGCATTGGCAAAGACCATTGCCCAGTTACCTCCAGTGTTAATTTAAGAGAGACTAGTTCAAATATCCTATACTCAGTATCTCTCTAGAGGATCAGATATAATCCATAAAAAAAGAATGTTTGCTGTCTAAAAAGATATTTGTATGTTCTTGGTTTCAGAAAGGAGCCTTGAGCTAACACCTTTGTATGTTAAAATGAAAAGAAGTCTTCAAACAAATCCTCTAATTCTCCTTTCAGGAAAAAGCCCCCAGTCCTTGTTTGCTAGTTTATTCTGAAAGAAGCTTTCCATGCCAACAGGAGCAGTGTCTGTGAACACTCTGAGTCCTGAGGGTGGTGTGGCCGTCAGTGGTGACTCCTGAGCAACAGCAATAACCATTCAATGAAATACAGGCTCAGGGGGTTCGGAGGTACACAGAACTGGGACAGGGGGGAGTTGCAGTAGTCTGGAAAGCCTTCAGAGAAGAATAATACAATTGGCCTCGAATAGGTACACTTGGTTGGCATGGAAAAGAGGGGAAGAGAACCAAGAGCCAGGGCTTGAGGTAGGAATGAGTATGGCTGGAGAGGGAGGGCTGGGAATGGCCCCACAAACTGGAGGGGCTCCTGGAAAAAGTGGGACAAGGAGGGGGAGGCCGGCCATGGAGCTGTGTGAAGGGCATATGGCAGGATTTCATTTAGAAATCAGGGGAGAGGAGTCAGAGAATGTTCCTAGAAGGGGCAGGGAGAAGAGCGTGTTTGGGAAGAATGAGTCTGGGTGAATTTGGGTGGGGAGAGAGATTTTAGAGTTAGGCCATTGGGACAATGAAGGGTTAGCCTCACTGGCAGTCTGTCCACGCCAGACTCAGGACTGGAACTCATCTCCCTGGATTCTTGGTCCAGGTTTTTCTGGGTGAGAAGGTTGGTAGAGACCCGTCACGAGGTACTTGGCAGGCACCTCCCCTAGGCAAAGTGTATGTAAGGCGGAAAGTGTGCTCATTTAGTTCCTGCTTTATTCTGCAGAAGACTTGCTATTATTATTGTTGTTGTTATTGTTGTTTTAGGGTATGGTTTCCTTCATATGTGGCTTTTAAAGAATTAGAGATGTTTCTGGAAAGTAGACCATTCCCAGGTTCTTTGTCCCCTCAGTGAATCAAAAATATCTGTTGAATGAAACACAGCTGAGCTAAGTTCTGAAGACTGAAGAGAGGACAGAGGAGAAGGGCCAGGGTGGGGACAGGGTTTATTGATTGTTCTTCTTCATGGTGCCAAGTCTTTTACACGTTTATACTCACACCACCCCAGCAGGATGAGAGTAGTATCCTCATTTTGCAGACAAAGAAACTGAGACTTAAATAGCTTGGTACAGAGGCAATTTGGAAATCTTGACCCTGGACCAAGAGAGAGATTCATCCTGAATTTGGAATTTTGGTGAACAAGGTAGTGTTTGCTCAGGGCTCCTGGGACAGTGCTCACTGGAGCTTTCAGCCACAAGACCGACACAGAGAGGACAGGATTCTAGAGCCATCAAAAGGGAAAAATCTCAAGGTTTACACACCCATGCCCTTGTCCATGTTCTGCTTACATGAAAATTGGTAAATGTACTAGTCACAGGATGGTGAGGGACTCTTTCACTTATGGCGGTGGCAAAGAAATAGTTAAAAAGGGGGCTGCTCCCCTGCACCTGTTGGGACAAATTCTTTGCCTTTCCATCTTAAAACAGGCAATTTTACAGAGTACAGAAGCTGAGGAATGAAACATTTTCTCATGGTTGCTCCGGGGTCACTGCGGGTCCGTCAGGGCCGGCTGATCAGTGTTTGCCGAGATGCAGTCTCTGCGCGTGCGATCATGTGTCTTGCTTTTATCACTTGTTATTTTTTTCTAACACATTTCCACGTGTTAAAATCATTTATCTAGTTGACATTATTTGTAGCTTCAGCACAATCTAGAATATTGATTTACTATCATTTCCTTTACCATTTCCTTAACTTAGGGGAAATTAGCGGTACATGTTCCAGGGGCATTTGAGTTATTTCCAAACTTTTAATTTTCTATATGAAACCATTCTTTGTAAAAATTATCTTTTTTTGTTTCTTTTGGGTTTTCTTGGAGGCTGTTCTCCAAAGCAGAATGACTAGGTGAAACTGAGCCTGCAGGGTCCGAGGAGGTGCAGACACCCGGGCTACAGCATTGACAAGGGCATGAGAGGCACAGGTGCCCCTGGCGTGGCCAGTGTGGAGCCAGGGGGTGGCGCGCAGGTGTGGGTAGTGACTCCACCCACTGAATTTCTCATGTAGCTGTTTCATTTTTCAGTTCTAAACTTTTCATTAGATTCTTCTCGATCTCTTCTCTTTCTTTGCTGAGACGTCCTAACTTTTTGTTTGTTAAAATCTGTGTTGAATGTTTATTGAAGCATTTTTCTGCTGATTGTCCCAAAACCTTTATCAGGTAATTCTCAAATCTCTGTCACTGCAGTGTGATCATCCACTGATGTTCGCTTTTTATTCCGTTTGAGACCTTTGGATTCGATTTTTGATTGAAACCTGGACATTTTGAGTATAATGTCATAAGACTCTGGGTCTTTTTAAATCTTCTCTTTGTGCTGGCTTCCTCTGACCGCCCCTCCTCCCACCTCACTCCTGGAGAAGGGGAGGGAGGCTGCCTTGGTATTGCCAGGTGGAGGGGAAGTCAAGGTGCGCCTCTCAGCCTCTGCTGATACCTTGGTGGGGACTCCCTCATTACTGCTGGCGACGTGGAAGAGTTGCGTGCTCCGGCCAGGCTTCCACTGACACTAGCCTGTCCGGGAGGGTGCGAGGGCCTTGCTCCCTTGTGGTCTCCCCTGATACTTTGGGTGGGGGGTGGGGGCTGCTCTTGTTACTGCTGTTTGGTGGTCAAAGTCCCAGCTCTGGCTCTCCGGCAGGCGACCTCTGGTCCCACTGACACTGTATGGGGGAGGCGGGGTGGGTGAGCACCCTGGTCCATGCTCAGCCCTCTGTGACAGCACTGGGATGAGAGGGGGCATGCTGCAGTGCCCTGTCACAGCCGGGAAGGGGTGGAGATCTAGGCTCCCCACCGGGCCTTTGCTGGCACTGGTGCAATGGGGCCACAATTTCTTCCCATGATGTTTGGCTGGAGTAGAGCTGTTGGTGTGTTAGTGATTTCTGTTTGGCTAAGTTGATCCTTTTCTGGTTTTTGTTATTTTTGGTCTGAACTCATATGTGTTTCTGAGTTGGCAGCTTCCTAGCTCCAAGCCTGTGATACGTGAGGCCCAAAGAACACCCAGGGCACTCACTGCCAGGTTGCTGGGGGCCAAAGGCCTACGTGGTCAGCATCTCTTCACCTTTCAGTCTTCCTGTGTTTGTTCCACGTTGAAATGTCCAGAGCTGTCACTGTCCTTAGCAGGAGGGGCAGGAAAACGTTTGTTTACTCCATCTTCCCAAAGCTGAAGTCTCCAGCACACCGTAGTTTATGTTTCAACATGGTCTTCATAACCTACATTTTCTACACTCTGATTTTTTTAGTTCACCATTATGTTTATTTCACTGCAGTTGTTTTGATGTACCCAACTAATGCATTACATAAAATACAAATTAAAACTTAGTTACAGTATAGTCAGGGGTTTTAAAGAATCCTTTTCAACTTCAGACCCGTAGTGGTCTGATGCGTTGAAGCACATTAACTCTCTCCATCCTCAGATATTACAAAAGTGGAAGGCTGGCCAATATTTATTTCCATGATTACTGTACTTCTCTCCAAAGAAGTCTTTACATTTTGTACATTTCAAAGCATCCTCATATCCCGGCTTGCATCTCTAGCTTTGTGCATGCGTTTCCTAGATGAAGCTTCCCTCCCCACATGACCAGATTCCTCCCACTGGTGGACTGCCACCTCCCTTTATTCCTTTCTCCATGCTCACTTTTAAGCCTTTGGATGAAATCAATTGCCATCACTTGGGAGTTTTCTCGAAGGCCTTTTAAAACCCATTCTTTATTCATTACTTCACTCCTACCTCCACCCGCCCCCATACTCACCAGAGAAAAGATGCAGAACTTCAGGGCACAAGCACCCCCTGAGAGGTTCCTGGGCCTTGGCAGATAAGGCCAAGTCTTTCTGTTTGCTCCTGGAGGGAGAGATAACAATAGGCTCTCTATAGAACGTCACAGTCAAAGTGGGCGTATTGTGAAATGACCCTCCTTGTTGCTCTAAATCAAAGAACAGTATCTTTCCTTGGCTTTCTTTCTAAGTGTCCTCTTCCTTTTCCAGACATCTTTACCAGCACATCAACATTCCTTCTAAGTAAAAGGTGGGATCAAAGTGAAGGTCTGATTCCCAGTTTGGCATTAATCGATTGCATGCCATGGAATAATCAATGATTTACTTTTGATTTAATGATCAGAATTCCAGTAAGATCAATTCTTTGGATCTCAGACAGTGTCTGTGAGTTTTTAAGCTGTTTGACCTTGAGATCTGGCTGAAACAGACTCAAGGTGTAAAAGCCTAAGCATCACAGACCACTGTGTCCTCTCAGGAAAGAAGCTGTGATTCACATCCACAGGCAGATCAATACCGATGTGCCTTCAGGTGTGGGCAATGTTTACACAGTGATTGTCCCCACTGTGCTTATACCTGAGGGACATCCTGTTATTCCGGTGCTGGTTGAGGAGTTTAAAGCTGTATGCTTCAGAAATAGCCAAGGATGTATTCTCAGGCAGGAGGAGGGAGGGTGTGCGGATGTCCTGTCGCTGCTGTAACAAACGGCTGAAAACTTGGTGGCTTCAAACAGCAGAAATTTAGTCTCTCACAGTCCCGGAGGCCAGAAATTTGGAATCCGCCAAGGCCATGCTCCCGGGGCTCTAGCCGAGGGGGCGTCACCTGCATGGCCTGCTCCACCTGCATTCCTGGGGCTCATCCCTCCAGTCTCTGCTTCTGTCACTTTGGTGCCCCTGGTGTGTCTGTGTCTTTTCTCTCCCTCTCCTGTCACTCTCAAATCTCCCTGTCCCTCTCTCTCTCTTTCTTTAATCCTCACCCAAGGACATGTTTCCGTTGATTTTTAGAGAGAGGGAGGAAGGGGGGTGGGAGAGAGAGAAAAAGAGAGAGAGAGAGAGAAATATGGATTTGTCCCCCCACACCCATGCGCCCCCTGACCGAGAATCAAACAGGCAACCCTTTCAAGTACACACACACACGCACACACACACACACACGGGAGGATGCTCCAATCAACTGAGCCACAAGGCCAGGGCTCCCTCTCTTTTAAGGACACTTATGACTCCCATGGGTAATCCTCATCTCAAAGTCCTTAACTTAATTACATCTGCAAAAACCCCTTTTTCCAACTAAGGTGACATTCATAGGTTGCATGTGAATATCTTTTTGGGGTCATTGTTTTAGCCTACCACAGAGGACTAAGAATGACTCCAAATTGAATGACTTATAGATATCTTCTCTTTGGTTCCACGCCTTGCGGTGTGGGGCACAGAAAGATTTTTGTAGATATAGTTCCTGGGAGAATACAGAAATGATTTTGTTCCTATATAAGCACTATAATTCTGATTGTTTCTTTAATTCCAATAGTAAAATCTCACTGATGATAAATACGGTTTCTAAGACTCAGGTATGCAAAAAGGAAATCCTTAATTGTTTCTCCATAATTTCTATCTCAAGCTTCATTTACCTCATCAAAATTTAATCAAGCCACTTCTAAAAAACTCAGCCCCTTCAATGATTTCTCAGTCCTTTTAGATTTAGAGTTAGTTGCTGGTTCGCTCTACTCCCCTTCCTTCTCCGCAGGGTTGCTTCTACATTCCCAGCTTAGGTGGGGCATACAGTTTAATGGTTACAAGTGAGCCTTTGAACTCACAGTGTCTGCACTGAAAACCTGAATCTCTGCTTCCTGGCTGTGCAGCCTTGGTGCTGCAGGCTGGGCTCCTGGGGAGCAGACCATGAGACCTGGGATATTTGCTAAGGAGTGCCCTCGGCATCAATACCCTCGAAGGGAGGGGACAGAAGCAGGAGTGGACAGAGGAAGATGTCCAACTGTGATGCAGGTCCAATGACCGCTTTGGTCAACCTCACAGAAAACTTTGCAGCTAGTAGGATAAGCCTTCAGATTTGTCCGAAGTTGGGCGTGTGCCCTCATTGGCCAGGCACTGAATGTTGGCTGCCCTGGAAAGTGATGTGATCTCGGGCCAGGCAGCTCGCTGCAGCTGAGGCAATCCCTCAAGGGGCTGACCCCCAAGTAGCTGCAGATCTGGACACGTTACAGTGTCCACTGCAGTCCTTTATGTTGTGTGGATCTGCTTCCCCACCAATTTCTGGGAGTAGCTACTCCAGGGCACCTGGACACCCTTCCTCCTGGGGGAAGTTTACAAGAGGAAGATCTGAGAGATGAACTACAGTATGCACCTCTGGGCCACGCTGACACCCATCAGCTCCCTATCAGCTCCATCCTCTACTCTGCACTCTGATCCTCTTAACCTCAGTCAGTACCGCTGCTGTCTCGGTGGCTGATTTGGTGGCCATAACTCCGACTTGTACCGTGGAGGGCATCTGAGCCCTGTCACCAAGCCCTTCTCAGGCAGGGTTCCCTGCACTTGTCCATTTTCTGTCCAGATTGGTCAGTGGGGTGCCAAGAGTCACTCAAGTGCACCCTTCCTAACCTCAATTTGTCCCAGCAACCCCACCTACTTTTGATGATCACTGTCAATTAGCCCTGCCAGAACAGTGTCACCGTGGTCCCTGGGCTCAAGGAGCTGAAGTGCACGGGTGACAGCTACAGCTTAAACTTCCACAAGAGTCTTGCTGTGTCCACTAGAAGAGGCATTCTCCCTCTGGGGACCATGGGTTGCAGAGCCCAGAGTGGTGGGGACAGGAAGCCCAAATTCCCCCTGCAGGTCACTGAGTGTGATATTAAGTAACACCACCCCTTAGTTCCCAAGCTATGCATTCTTTTTTCTGGGGCACAGCCTCCTTTAGAAGTTATGATTAAACATGAGTACTGGATTGGGGATACCCCATCATATGACGTGATGGCTGTCATGTTTTAAGAGCTGATTTTCCATCAGTCCCTGGCCCAGTATAACTACTGGCACTGTTCCCTACAGTGTCGTCAGGTGGGTTATTCCTGCCCGGAGCAGTTTTCTCATGTGTACTACTGGCATTCTGTTGAATACTTGGGGGTGACCCTCTGCAGAGCTCCAGGATTCCTTCTCCCTTTGCAGCTCTGTGTCCTACCAACTCCAGCCTCCTTGTCTGCCTAGGTTCCCAGACATGTCTTCCCAATCTAGGGAGTCTTCTAGGCTCCACCTGGTCGCCCTCCCTGCATCAAGTCTGGGACTCTCTCAAGGCCTTACCTGGGGCAGCCGGAGGGCTTGCCTTGTTTGTTTCCCATCTTAGCCATCACTGTCCCTCCCTGCCCAATGTTCACTGTCTTGAAAACTATTTTTTGTGTTTTTTGCCCACTTGGAGGTGGTTTCAGCAGGGAGGGTGAATCTCAGTGGAAGCAGAATTCAGCTGGGGTTTTCTAAACCCAAAGGCAAACATTTTTTTCCCCTCTAGTTTCTCCATGATCCCATTCCCTTTGGGGCAATGACAGTCTGGAATGTCCTGGCCTGCCAAGGGTCACAGGTTAAAGTAACCAGGAAAATAAAAAACAAACACAAATACTGCTTAACAACATCACCTCTCATTCCACCAAAATGGTGTCTCATCCACCTTCTTTCATTTAATCAAGTTGTACTATCTTAACAGACGAAGAGACTCAGAAGATTCTGTTGGTGTCTAAACCCTATTTATCCTTGGTTTTATTTTTATGGAAGAAATTGTCCAACCGTGCACACAATTCCTCTGAGAAACAAAATGTCTCAATTTCAGGAAACTCAAAGCAGCGCGCGGAGAATCCAGTGCGCCCAGATGCCTTCGCCCTGGGCGTCGGGTCCGTCCCTGCTTGCTTTATCGCAGAGAGAGCTTAGGTTTTGTTTGCGTGTCTGGGTCTCGAAAGCCCAGTGTCAAAGTCTTTGCACTATCACAGCCACTTTGCCAAAGGGCCTCACTGGTGTTGGGGAGAGACAGGAACCATCCTGGATCTCCGTGGGGCCCCATGAACCCCACTCTCCGTGGGCTCCACAGGGAGAGAAAGCAGAGGCTGGGACTCTGGAGACTGGGTCCCCTTCCGGAGTCTCTGGCTGTTTATGACCCACCCTGTTGTGTTGAACTAACTTAAAAATCAAAACCCCAGCTTCTTTATGTTAACGCTGTGGGGGAGTGGGTGCTTTGATTAAGTGAACTTCACTGAGGTGAGCTGAATATTAGTTTCAGTTGCCCTCCAAATGGCTAAGGGCGAAAATGCAACATTCGGCGTAAATTGAGGCTGGAGCCAATTCTCATTCTCATAGAACTTATGGGATATAAGCATGAATCTGACATTTTATTAAAAACTCAATTTTTTTTGCTGTTGCTTAAAGTGGAAAACATACACTGCCATATAAAAATTCTTGGCATTTTGGTTAAACATGTCTATATTTCCTGCACAGTTAAAACTGTTCATAACCTAATTTAGCTTTTTGATATGATAGTCCATTGTTGAGATACATCATGAGTTCTACTAACTGTAAGCACTGGTTTTCAAATCTAATATTTAAGATGCACAAGTTGCCTGGACACAGTTGAGCTGATGGTTTAAGATGTGCTTAGCTGGAGGTATGGACAGAGCAGTTTCTGTAGGAGTGGATTTCCATGTGGTGTTTGTATCTTTCACTTTGATGACATCTAGAAGATCCTTAAGGTACCACGAGGTAAAGGCCAGGGCACATTCATTTAGCTGCCGAATCAAATTTGCATATAACAGTATAGTACTGAAAACATCTCACTATTTCAGCATCTTCCCCGACAGGCTACTCTTGCCTTGGGAACAGAAAAGAGAAAGACTCTTGCTGAGTGTATCTGTTTCTCCTTGGGATGTTCCTATGAGAAAAAATATCTATTTTGCCTTCTCTCCCAAATAATGGCAATTTCAGGAAATCCTAGAACAGTTTCCAATTTTACGACTTCAGGTGCCTTTTCTTTTTATTGTCACGGGAGTTGGCTTAGGCCATGCCTAGTAGCAGCAGAATTAATCTATATGAGAACACCTCTGTGCACTCTGGTCTAGGTCTCATTTACAAGCCCTACTGGGAATTTACAAACTCGTTTTGACTATACATGTATTTCATTCCAAAAAGATTTTATTTAACTGTACTTTTAGATTACACTTAGAACAGTGTGAAAGTCTTTTTTTACAGACTAAAAATATTCTTATCCTGTGACTTAGCAAATGGCACTTGTTGGTTTTTACCCAAAAGAGGTGAAACTTATGTCCACACAAAAACCTGCACAAGGATGTTTATGGCAGCTTGATGCATAATTGCTGAAACCTGGAAGGTGAATGGAGAAATAAACCGGGTGCATCTAGATAGGGGAATATAATTCACTGCTAAAAAGAACTGAGCTATCTGGTCATGAAAAGACATGGAAGAACCTTAAGTGCACATTACTAAGTGAAAGAAGCCAATTGGAAAAGACTGCTTACTCTGATTCCCACTACATGACATTCTGGAAAAGCCAAAACTATAGAGATAGTGAAAAGATCAGGGGTTGCCAAGGATTATGGGGGAGGGATGAAGAGGCAGAGCACAGAGGATTTCTATGGTAGAGAAACTATTCTGTGTGACACTTTAATAGTGGATATGAGTCATTATACAATTTTCCCAAGCCCATCGAATATACAATATCAAGAGTGTACCTGGTACAAACTTGGGACTCTAGGTGATTATGATGTGTCACTGCAGGGCTATCAATTATAACAAATGCACCCCTCTGGTGGGGGATGTTAATAGCTGGGGAGACTGTGCATGTGGTGGGGCAGGGAGTACATGGGAAACCTCTGTACCTTCCACTCAATTTTGTTGTGAACCTAAAACTGCTCTAAAAAATAAAGTTTGTTTTAATTCAATAACTATCTCAGTGGTTTTCTACTGATGAAAGTGATGTGTATTTGCAGGCTTGCTATGGTTGAGTTAATTAGAAAACCCTTCAAACTTTCAGCCTAAAGTCAAGCCAAAACTTGCTGAAGGTCATCAAAGGTCTAAGGTACATTTTCAAAACTGTACTAAATATACCAAAATATCTTCATTTAGAGGCAATGGCTTTGAGACTGCAAAGGGCTGAACAGACACAAGGGTTGTGAAAAATAATGTAACAAGCCACTTCAGAATGGGGTTGGAGCTGCCGCCCCGGAGCTGCTGCCTTGCACGGCTCAGTCCTCCAACCCTTGGAATGTTTAAACTGGGCAAAATAGCCTTTGGACTGGGCCATCTATTCCAAGCAACTGTTTGCAAAGCTAACAGGAAAGCAGAAGTTCTGACTACTGGGCTAAAAATTAAAGACATTCCTTAAAATTAGCATAAAGAATAACTTAGCTTATTTGCACCTGTAGAAAGTCCTTCCTTGACTTATGAACACCAATAGAAATTCCTTCCTTCCATTCAGGTTATTATTGCCCTTTCTTTCCTTGCTTATAAACACCCCTTGCCTTCACCCCCTAATCAGAACACTATTTGGGTTTCTGAATTACAATTCTTTTTGTATCCCAAATAAAAGCTTGTTGCCTCTCACCTTGGTTTTTATTTTTAGGGTAACATGGTCAATATCTGAATGGGAAACAGCATTAACATCACCAAAGGCTGGGCCCCAGAACACAAACATGGTCACTTGACTGTATTAGAGTAGGAGCACCTGCCCCGACTTTAAGATTAAATGTCCACACTGGTCCCTGCAGCCCTGAGATCGAGTTTATGAATGACTATTATTATGTTTTTATTATTGTAAGTTTAGAACTCAAATTCTAAAAGTATGGCATCCCGGTGCAGGAATCAACATCTAGATTCTTCCTGTGTTTGCCATGATGAACGTTTGCAACATCAAATAGGTGCTTGTTTTTAATGTCACACTAAAAAATATGTAATTAATCCTTTCATGGTGAGCCCCCATAGACATTTTCCCTTTCAGTGCCAATATGGCGGCTGGACTGGCTCCTGTGGTTCTGATTATGATTGCAGATGCACCCCAGCAACAACCATCAGGAACTTTGAGAAAGCAAGGTATTTTGGAAGACACCTGGGCTTCCACCCTCTTATTGAGTGCACAGGATACTCCAAAGGGCCCACACCTGTGCTCAAGGACAGAGCCAGCCATACGGATGCCGACGAGGTGGAGGGTGAGGCCCCAGGAACTGGGAAAGTAGCAGCCACCCACAAAGGAGAGCTTTACCACCCCGTTTTTTGTTTTTGTTTTGTCTGGAAAAATCAAACTATTTAATGGAAAATTCCAAAATATATGATGGCTATTTCCATTCAGCATGCTCTGGTTCAACAGTTCCACGTGGTTGGAAAAAGGAACTCGGGCTCTTTAAACACAGAGCTCACAGGCCTTCCTTGTGAAGCCCTAAAGGATTTCAGCTCACACCCTGGCTGACCACTGAGCCGCCCCATGCCCAAGAGCAGGTTGTTCCTGCTGGGCTCCAGGGGGAGGTGGTGGCAGGGGCCCAGCGAGGGCACACTGCCATGGTCTCTGATAGTCCCTCCGTCCTGCACAATGCCACGTGTTGATTGTACACCTGTTGAGTTGTTGCTTCCTCCAGTCCTGGGCAATGGAACTTTGCAAGGACAGCTCTCAGGAACCTCTGTTCCCGAATGAAGGTATTTCTTAAAGGAAACAAGTTGTCAGTTCTCACAAGTGGCTGCATCACCAGCCCAGAGGCTGGTGCATAGCAGAAAATAGTTCAGTATTTTAACCGACATGGATTTTAGAAGTAACTGGGTACCAAAGGGTTATGGCTTGGGCCAATCTCAAAGCCCTTCATCTTTACCAGCTGGTAGCATTCTCCGGCAAGCATATTTACCTTTTATTTTAAAACTTTAGCTTCTTTAGATCACAAACTATAAGGAATTGTCTTCTTAAATTATACTTATTAAATGTTGTTTTGAATTTGATTAGTAAGAACAAAATGTGTTTTGGGTACATCATTTTAAAAATAATGTCCTTAATTTCTTCATGTTTTATATGCTTTTAGTCTGAATCAAAGGTGATTAATCACAGATGTTGAAGTACGTGATTTGGGAGTTTTACTTTCTTAAGAGCCCAGAAATGAAATCACATGTATGGGAATTTCTTGCTGGTTTGGAGTCTAAAGTTTGTTTTCCAGTCACAGCCTCTTCTATTTAGGCCTGAATTTTTTTTTTTTTTTTTTTTTTTGGGTGGCAATACAATTCTAAGACTTATTTCAATGTATAACCAATATAAAAATTATTAATGAGATATTTTACCTTTCTTTCTTACTGCGTCCAAAGCCTGGTGTTTATTTTACCCTTTCTGCACATCTAAATTCTAACTAGCCATAGTTCTGATGCTCACCACTTGCATTAGACAGCATGTTCTGGACATAATTTCAAGCTTACTTTTCTTGTTTGTTTGTTCACCCTCAAGCCTCTCCCTTTTTCAACTTAATGGAAGCTACCTGGAGGCCGTGGAAGCAATTGTGTTGCGCGGAACAAATTTGATCTTTGCTGCAGTACTGAGTCCCTCTGAGTAATTAGGAAGCCTGGGTGAATTAGTGAAGCTCTTAGCAGTTAGATACCTGGTTCAGCTTATTTTTTAAATTATATTTTATTGATGATGCTATTACAGTTGTCCCAATTTTCCGCCTTTGCCCCCTTCCACCCAGCACTCTGTACTCCCTCAGGCAATCTCCCCACCATTGTTCATGTCCATGGGTCATGCGTGTAAGTTCTTTGGCTACTCCATTTCCTATACTGTACTTTACATTCCCACAGCTATTCTGTGACTACCAGTTGTGCTTCTTAATCCCCTAACTTCTTCATCCATTCTCCCACAAATATCACCTTCCATCTGGCAACCATCAAAACAGTCTTGGTATCCATAATTCTCTCTCTGTTCTTCTGTTTGCTTAGTTTGTTTTTTAGACTCAATTGTTGATGGATATGCATTTTTGCCATTTTATTGTTCATAGTTTTGATCTCCTTTTTCTTAAATAAGTCCCTTTAAGACTGAAATTTATCCTTTTTAAAAGTGATTGGTAGACTTATCCATTAAAACTCTCTGTGCTTCTTTTGTGGAAAGATTTTTAACTATTGATTCAGATTGTTAGCTGACTATGGGATAATTTAGATTTTCTATTTCTTATCATTTTCAGTAGGCTCCACTTTTTAGAGGAGTTAATCCATTTCAACGAATTTTCAACTTTAATTTGTACAAAATACATTCTTTAAAAAAAATCTGCTACATTGGGAGTTGTGTTTCCTTTTTCAATTCTAATAGTATTTAATCTATTATATGTCTTAGAAAGTTCCTTTAGGACATAAAGCAGGAAAGGGGAAGCATAGGATTGGTGGATCCCAACCTGGGGGGGTGGGGCAATAAAGCTCAGATGCAGCTGTGAGGTGAACTTTGAAAGTCCCAGCCCACAAGAGAGAAGAGGACCAAGGTCATCTTTAGAAAAAAAGTAAGGGGGAACCACAGAATGGTAAGCATGACAAAAGGTTAGGAAAAAATTGAGGATACAAAGGCAAATAATGTATGAAAGGAAATTAGGGATTGCGAGGGATAAAACTGCACCAGAAATGTATAAGCCAACATCAAATGTGATATGATTGTAAAGAGTGAATTTGGTATAAAAATAGAGACTCTCATTTTTCGTTAACACTATAAATGTTTTCTTTTAAGTGCCTGGTGTTGTAATATGGAATCCATACGGAGATCAAATGTAATTCTAACGCACTATGGGGCCCAGCATAGGACAATATGTGCATATTCATAGTAATGAAATGCTTTCTTTTATTGGTTTCAACCTTCTGAGTGCACACATGGATGAGGAACACTTAGTGAAAGGGAAGAAGTGAAGTTTTATAAGCCTCGAAAATATAAAAAAGTGAAACTACAGCCTATCATCATAACATACGTCTTTATACATATGTCCCATGAGGCCTTTGGGATAAATTCCCAGGGTCGGGGCGGCTGCACATATGGGTGTGTACACTTGTAATTGATATGCTGCTAAATCACCCTCCAGAAAAGTGTACCAGTGTCTCTCTCAGTATCTCCCCCTGTTCCCATCTGCTTCCATTCCGCCAGGAAATCCTCAGAGCGCTTGCTATTTACGGTATCCTCCTCTCTTTTCCAGCCCTGCTGTAGATATGTCCTCCTACATTATTATTTATTGGATCATTTCAAAGGGTTTTTGCATTGGATGGGGGTGGGTATAGTGTATGTCCTAAAATTACCATGTTTTTTAAAAAAGATTTTGTTACTTATTTTTAGAAAGAGGGGGAGGGAGGGAGAAAGGGAGAAAAACATTGATCTGTTGCCTCTCTCAGGCACCCCAACTGGGAACTGAACCTGCAACCCAGGCTTGTGCCCTCACCCAGAATCACTACCTTTCACTTTGCAGGACGAAGTCCAACCAACTGAACCACACCGGTCAGGGCAAAATTACCATCTTGAAAGCAGGTGTGCCCTGCTAGATTTTTAAAATGGAGATTTTTTCTTCCTGATTATAGAAGTAATGATGCTCTTTGTAGGAACAGTATGAGACAAAGGAAAGGTTCCTAGTTAGTGGTTCTGAGCTTTGGGAAAGGCTTAGAGAGATGGGAACGGTGGCCAGAGCAAGGTGCTCGGTGAAGAGCAGGCAGGAGCTTTTTGGTGTTTAATCTGCTGGGACTGGGAAATGGAAAAGAATCCACCTCTTCCTGCCTCTCGCTTACCAATTACATGGAGACAAAAATCACCCACTTTTGCCTTGTAATTTTCCTAAATGAAAGCGGCAACACTTTATTCTGGTATTTTTTTGTATTGTCATTGGTGCTTGTGTAATTTCATTTTTTCTAATATCTTTCCTTGGCCTTACTTGTACTGCTGAATAGTCAGTCAATAGCCTGGAACCCACCCGCCCCCCGCCACTGACCGTGCCTGTTCCTTCAAGCAGTGAGGTCATTCAACTGGTGAATTGAGAACTGCTAATGCCTAAAAAAATCTATGTGGCATGTGTGCTGCCTCAGTCTGTGCCTCCTGACGGCCGCCAGCACGGGGAAGAAGGAACTGCGCAAAGCCATTTAGACCCCAGCTTGATTGGTAACAAAACCGGATGCCCTGGGGGTCTCTGCACCCTTGCAAGTCTGGTGGAACTAGACTCAAACTTGTCCCCACAGCCAGGGATACTAAGCTTCCTTACACTTTCCGTCCTTTCCTTGCTTTTCTTTTCTTTTTGTAGCAGATACATTTATTATAAGTAAGTGAATGTGAAATAAGTGTGCTTTAACATCTGGATGTGTGACAAACGCTTTTGCAGTGCAGTTTTAGTGCAGGCACGTGGTTCTGCTGTGGCTGTGAGGGGCCCGCATAAACCGCATGCGCCCGCATGGCTTTGCTTTTCCTGTGGCTTTCCTCTGCGCTTCTCCTTCCACGTCAGCGTCTCTGGTTCACAGGCTTCTCAAGGGTTTGGTAACAAAGTTGGTTCACAGGGAGGGATCATTTCCATTGCCTCTGCCACGTCCCTTGTCTCCTCCTCCCCGCCCCCCCCCCCCATGCCTCCCTGCTGGCGTACCCACTGACCACTCACACGCAGGGCCTTGGAAAGCGTGGCCCCTCTCCAGGATCCTCAGGTTCTCTGGTGAGGAAGAGCCCTTCATCCCCCCAGGCCCACTGAGATCCCAGTGAGTGAAAATGTTGCCACTTCTATTTCACTATGTTACTAGAAAAGCATTCTCCTGTATGATTGATGGTGAACTTTGTATGTCTACTTGGCTGGACTGTAGTACCCGGTTATTTCATCAAACACTAATCTAGGTGTTGCTGCGAAGGTAATTTGTAGATGTGGTTAACACCTACAATCAGTTGACTTTAAGTAAAAAAGATGACTGTGTGTGTGCACCTCTTCCAATCAGTTGGAGGCCTTAAGAGCAAAAACTGAGGTTTCTTAGAAAACAAATCCTGCCTCAGGCCTGCAACACACATACGTATATCTATCTATATCTATCTACCTACCTACCTACCTACCTACCTACCTACCTGATTTATCTACCTCTCCTATTCGTTCTGTTTCTCAGGAGGACCCTGACTGATATACCCTGTGTATTTATTTTAATTACACAAATCAGGCATGTTTTATATATAAAATTGTAACAATCAAAAGAAAAATGTTATCAGCAATTTCATCACCTCTACAAAATACTGCAACCACTATTAACCTTTTAAATCTATGTAAGTATACAGCTTTCAAAAAGGTATATTTTATTTATTTGTATAAGTTTCTTTTTCATTTAATATGTTACAAGTCACTTTCTCCATCAGTAGAGAGCCACATCATTTTAAATGACGGCCAGATGTTGTATTTTGGGCTATACCATAATGTATTTATTCCTTCCCCTACTGTAGGAAGATGGCATTCTCTGTATTTTCACTTATAAACAACACTGTAAAGAAAGATGCTAAACTGTCATATTAGTATGATGGAATATTATACAGTGATTAAAAGCATATTTATGAAGACTACACAATAACATAGGATGTTAAGGAGAATAATCTATAAAGACCCTAATTATTATAGCTTTGTATTACAGAAAATACAAATATAAAAATGCTGGATGTTAAGTTCCCCCCCAATATTAACAATGGCTTTCTTTAGACTACACTGTAGAGAGTTTATTTTCTTCCTACTGACCAAAATGTCCACCTCACATATCTTTGGGCCCTTTGTGATTTCTTATCACAGAATAAATTCTCCTGACCTCCTTCTCATGCTCCCCCACATCCATACACACAGGAGAGTATTTTCTACAAAACCGTTATCACCTTGGGCTGTGGACCTCTTTAGGTGGGATTTAGAGATTGCTAAAGCTAGAAAGACCTCACAGCTCTGGTCAAACCTCATCATTTTCATATCAGTGCAGGCTGAGAGAGGGAAAGTAATGTTCCCCACATTCTACGGGCAGCCGAGAGCAAATCCTGTTTCTTAAGTTCACGCTTTCAGATGAACCAGTCCACCCTGCTCAACGGCTGGATTGTGTCTCAGGAAGGCACTGCACTGTGTTTTGGTGATATCTTTCACTCCTGAGAAAGTCAGCATTCAAGAAAATGCCCTTAGCATTTTGCCCCTGGGAAACCAGCCCAGTGAAGGATCAGAGAGAAAGACTGAGCCCTCAATTTGGTTTTTCTGATTAGGTGAACTATCCTGCAGGCAAGATAGATGGTTGCTGCTAAATCAATGTGCAGAGAAATTGAACTGAGTAGTAGGAATTATTCATGGCAATAAAATGTACCTTTTATTAGAAAGAAGGTTTTTTACATTATAAAAATATCCTATGGTCTTTAAAGCTGGACATTTTGAACAGTATGAAGAAGATAAGCTATCCGTTGTCACGTTGTCTAGAGATGGCCTCTGTTCATACTTGGGGGAACTTAATTTCTGGCGTTTTTGTATTTGTATTTTCTATAATACAAAACTATAATAATTGGGGTCAATATAGACTGTTTTCCTTGACACCACATATTAGAAACATTGTCTTTGTATTGTATAATCATAAATAGGATCTTAATGACTGTACAATATTCTATTACATTAATATGGCAGTTTAGAATCTCGTTATTACTGAACATGTGGTTGTTTCTACTCTTTCACTGATTGAGATATAGACAGGAACGGAAAAAGGTCCTCTAAGGGATGTATATGTTGGAAATATTGGAAATAGTATTTCAAGGTTAATGTGTATTGGTAGCCCCAGGCTGTACTTCAGTTTAATAGACAGATAATAACTAGAAATAATTTAAACTTGATAACACTCTTTTAAAAGTGTCCAGCACTGGTTTGCAGGAGGGACTCTTAGCATGCCTATTTAATTTAAGGGTTTTAAAAATGACCACTCTTTCTGTACATTAAATTTTATCAGCCTGGTAAAATCTTACAGCCCTGTTTTGTCGACTGTCCTTAGATGAAAATGTTCTAAAATGATTGTGGTGATGATGGTTACGTAATTCTGTGAATATACGGAAAACCACTGAATTGTGTACTTTAATTGGGGGAATTGTATGGTATGTAAATTGTTTCAATAAAGCTGTTTTATAAAAAAGAAAGAAAAAAGTTAGTGTAAATAGATTTATAGCTTGCATTCCACATTCAGAGGGTTTCTTAAAATTTCAGGATATTTATTAATATGGAACTCTGCTTATAATTGTAAAAGAAGTAACAAAAGAACGCTTTAAGAAAACAAAACAACAAAAAGCTGTGTATTAGTGTACAACTTGTTATCTGAGAAACATACCAGCTCGTTTTACATTGTAATAAATTTGCTCATTAATACCAATATGATGATAATGATGATGAAAACTGGAAATATTTTCTTTTGACTAAAGGTACATAGTCAGGAGAACTTCTTCTGATCCTTTCAGTGTGCATTTGTACCCATTAGTGCATATCTACATGGATTTCGTGTATAATTTATTATAACCAAGGTGCATACAAATACATGCAAACAAGCTTGAATTGTACTTGTTCTCTTTACCTGCGTTACATGAATAATGCCCTTGACTATTTACAAACCTTCTCTGACCCTGTTGAGTGTTCTGATCACTGGACCTGGGATGTCAGTGGAGACATGAACAACCCATGGCCTTGCAAGGAGATTCTCATACACAGCATCTAATTTCTTCTGGGTTCTGGCTTCTGTGTCAGAAGCCGGACGTCTTTCACAGGGTGGCCAGTTGGCTCGTTAATTCATCCAAAGGACTGGTGATAAACGTTTACATCCTGAGACTTAGAAGGGAGACTGTTCTAGTGGGAAAAGAACCAGGGAAAAATATAAGGAGAAAATAATTTTTCAAAAACAAATTACCATGCCATACTTTGATGGTTTTGTTTAAAAGGCCGGCGCTGGAACACACTCATCCCAGCAGGTCCCAGAAAGGGCCCGACGCATATGGAGGATGCTGGGCCTCGGCCTGCGGCATTCGTGTGGCTGGTCATGCCCGTGGTCCTTGATTGTAGGGATATGCATTTTCCCCACCTGACCTGGAGTATTAACTTATCCTGAAAGTCTTTTCCCTTATGATAAAAAAAAAAAGAAAGACTTTATGTTTTAGGGAAGTTTTAGGTTCACAACAAAATGAACAGAAAGTACAAAGTTCCCATATACCCCCGCCCCACTCCGCTGCCCCTCACTACCAATAGCCCCCACCAAAGTGGTGTGTTTGTTACAGTGGATGAACCCATACTGACACATCATGATCCTCTAGAGTTGGTAGTTTTTGTTAGGGTTTCCTCTTGGTGTTGTCTAGTCTATGGGTCTGGAGACATGTAGCTATGATGATGTGAATCCACCATTCACTGACCTAAAATCCTGTGTGCTCCACTTATCCATCCTTCCCTTCTCCCAAACTCTGGCAACCACTTCTTTTGCCCTTTCCAGAATGTCATGTAGTTGGAATCATACAGTCTGGAGCCTTTTCACATTGCCTTCTTTCACTTTGTAATAGGCATTTAAGGTTCCTTCACGTCTTTTCATTTCTTTGGGGTCCTGAGTAATATGTAGTCCATTGTCTGGATGAACCACAGTTTACTTACCCATTCATCTACTTGAAGGACATCTTGTTTGTTTTCAAATTTTGGCAGTAAAGCTGCCATAAACATTTGCGTGAAGGTTTTTGTGCAGATGTAAGTTTTCAACTCCTTTGGGTAAATACCAAGGAGCATGGTTGCTAGATCCTACGGTAAGAGCATGTTTGGTTTTGTAGGAAACCACCAAACTGTTTTCCAAAATGGCTGTACCATTCTGCATTCCCAACAGCAATGAATGAGAGCTCCTGCTGCTCCACAGCCTTGCCGGCATTGGGTGTTGTCAGTGCTCTGGATTTGGCCATTGTAATTGGTGTGTGGTGGTATCTCATTGTTTTAATTTGCAGTTCCCAAATGACATGTGATACTCAGTATCTTTTTATATACTTACTTGCCATCTGCATATCTTTGGTGACATGTCTGCTCAGATCTTTTGCCTAATTGTTTTTCTCCCCTTTATTGTTGAGTTTTAAAAATCCTTTGAATATTTTGGATCACAGTCTTTTATCAGATGTGTATTTTGCAACTGTTTTCTCCCAGCCTGTGGTTTGTTTTCTTCTTCTCTTCTTAGTGGCTTTCCCAGAGCAGAAGTTTTTTAATTTTAATAAAGTCCAGCTTATCAATTCTTTCTGTCATGGATGGTGCCATCACATACCCCAAATCATCTAGGCTTTCTCCTATGCAATCTTCTAGTTTTGTAGTTTTACATTTTACATTCAGGTCTTTGACCCATTTAAGTTAATTTGGGGGAAGTGTGTAATTTCTGTGTCTAGATTTCTTCCTTTTTAAAAAGATGTGAATTTTTAAAGAAAAAATCTTATGTTTTAAAGGACTGTTATTTCCTGTGGGAGCCTTTTCAAAGTTACATGATGCAAAATAATTCTTAAACAGTTTTCAAACACAATTAGAGAAAGGTTTTCTGGAGCCTCAGTCAGGGGCGTGAACTTGGTGCTTATCACTTAGGAACAGCACGGGCCTCAGCCGAGCACAAATCTTTTCTCTGGTTGATCTGATTTTCTTTTCTTTTTCAATTCTGTTCTTAGCAGGCAGGGAAGGGCATTTATCAGTGACAGCCACTGTCAGGTAAACACTGAGTTGGGGGAAAGGTTACTGCTGATTTCGGTGCAGCTGGCAGTGCAGTCAGCAGTCCTTGCATGGGGCCAAAAGCAGAGAAACAGATCCTAAATGGTCTCTGGAAGGGAAAACGCGAAGCAGAAGCTCTGGAGCAGGCGGTATGGGGCACTGGTGATTCAGTGCTTTATGACCCCTTCTCTCTGAGTCATCACAGAAGCAATTTTCTCAGAGGGATGCTGAGGGCTGTGTGGGGGAACGTCGTCTGGGAAGCCAAGCAGAGCCCCGTTTGCAAAGTGAGCAAACCGCAGTGAAGGTGGGCCCAGCTGGGGCCTGCTTCCCTCGGGAGGGCAGCCTTGGATGAGTGGGACCCCAGTGGAAAGGAACGCCGGGGCCTCTCCAGTGCTGCGCTGCCGGTCAGGCTCATCAGTGCAGTGGCAGATGGCACCTCCGTACCTCAGGCTCTCTCCTGGGTCTATCTTCCCCTATCCCTCTTCTCCTCCTACCCCCTCCTCTCTCAGCTCCCTTGCTCTAAATGAGGGATTTCATGAACATGCCCACCTCCTTATGCCAGATTATTGAGTGTCTGCTCTGAGCCCGGACACGAATCGGCTCTGGGCATTGGGGAATTGGGGAGCAGATGTACAAAAATGTGTAAAACAGTTGCTTTTACAGAGAGCTGGGAGGGGAGATGTCTGACATAGTGGGGTGCTCTATTCGAAACGGGACATGCTTGTCGTTAGGTATTTTGATTCACTTGCAGCAGGGAAAGCAGCAGGGGCTTCCCATCCAAAGCTCTGCCTCCCTCCGCTGAGGAGGTTTAGCCATTGTTTATATACACTATTTGGTCAATTTCATGTTGGTTCCTTCTTTGCAGTCCCTACACTGATCAGGTGGGGTTCCTGTCAAGCTTATCCTAGTTATAGCTGGTGTGCAAAATACTGTGCTACATTTTAACATTGGGAAGAAGAGCATTTAGTAAGAATGGCCTCGACCTTGAGACCCTTGCCCTAATTATCAACGTCACCATTTTGACATCAGGATCACTTTTTAAAGTTATGGCAAAAATACATCGCATTAAATTTACCATCAACCATTTTTAAGTGTACCGTTCAGTGGTAAGTACTGTACATTCACAATATTGGGCAACGTTACTCCAGAACTTTTTCATCTTGCAACACTGAAACTCTCTACCCACTAAGCACTAGTTCCCCCAATATCGAGATCGATTATTGTGTCTTGATCATCACACTATCAGAAAACAAATGATTGAACTTTCATCTTAAAAAAATACCAAACATGTATGCAAGGTGAGGCAGAAGTGGGTTATGGTTGTGAGTATGTGGGACACAGTTCATTCTTGCATTATTATTGATTAATTATGGCATTATTTTCCACGCAAACAGCCACAAGCCTACTTTGGGCCCACACTGTAGTGAGATGCTTGCTCATGCACTGAAGGCCTCTAAGAAGACGGGTTTTTGCTTTTGGGAGAGGATGGCGCAGGAGCTGGTGACAGGGTAGTAGGAGAGTTAGTTTTCATGATATATTCTTTGTATCTTTGGAATTTTGTAGCCTGTGCTTGCATATCCTAATTTAAAAGTATTGAAGTATCTAAGGGGAAAAAAAGATCAAGTCACGAGTGCCAGAGACCATGGCCCCCCCCCACCCTCCATCCCTGAGTACCAGCCAGGCTCAGGGAGAAGGTGAGGGACAGGGAGAGGGTGAGGGTTCAGCATGCCTACTATGAATATTTCTTGGAAATTAAAAAGGAAATACAATAAAATGCAAAACAAAAGGCAAAAAAAATAGTGCCTTTATGTTTAGATATGACTATTTGGATCCTGAGACTTGAAAATATCTTCCATGCCCAAATGCTCCCCTCAAATCAGTCATGCCACAATGTCCTCCTTGGACACCTACGTCCCCAGATGATAAGATGCCATTGCTGGCACTGCAGCACTAAGGAGTGACACGGACAGTAGCAGCAGTGTCCAGAGGCAGCAGAGACCACAGTGATCTAAGATAACCCAACAGGGTAAGGAAGGAGCGCTGATGGCGTTGTGCCTGAGAGGATGGGGCGGGAGGGCAGCGAGGGTAGGGGGCGTCTGGGAGGACAAGCGAGGGAAAACACCAGGCGTGTTTAGACAAGGGAAAGGCAAGAGTCTCACTACGTGCGTACGGCGGCTAACGTATCTTCAAATTAGTGGTTTGATTCCCTTTGGCTAAATACAAAGAAGTGGAATTGTTGAGTTATATGGTAGTTCTATTTTTAATTTTCGGGGGACTCTTCATACTGTTTTCCACAGTGGCTGTACCGTTTTACATTAACATCAACCTTGAGGGTTCCCTTTTCTTTACACCCTCCCAATGCTTGTTGTTTATTGATTTATTGCTCATAGCCATTCTGACAGATGTGAGGTGATATCTCATTGTGGTTTCAATTTGCATTTCCCTGATGATTAATGATGTTGAGCATCTTTTCATATGTCTATTGGCCATCTGTATGTCCTCTCAGGAGAAATGTCTATTCATGTCCTCTGACCATTTTTAGTCAGATCATTTGATTTTGGGGGGGGTGTTGTTTGTATGAGTTCCTTATATAATTTGGATATTAAGCCCTTTTGTATTATTGGCAAATACCTTCTCCCATTCAGTAGGCTATCTTTACATTTCACTGGTTTCCTTCACTGTGTAAAACCTTTTTAATTTGATGTAGTCCCATTTGTTTGTTTTTTCTTTTGTTTCCCTTGCTGGAGGAGACATATCCAAAAAATTTTTACTAAGAGCAATGTTAAAGACTTTAGTGCCTATGTTTTCTTCTAGGAGTTTTCAGGTCTTACATATGCCTTTAATTCCTTTTGAGTTTATTCTTGTATATGGTATAAGAAAGGGATCCCGCTTTATTCTTTTGCATGTACCTGTCCAATTTTGCTCACACCATTTATTGAAGAGACGGTCTTTACCCCATTGTATCTTCTTGCCTCCTTTGTCATCGATTAATTGACCATATAGGTATTGTAACAGAACCCACGGGCTGCTCCAATTGAAACAGAACCCATGGGCTGTGCAGTTATTAGGGCCCTGATTGCCTGCAACCAGAAGCATAACTCTCAATACCAGAGTTTGGTGAAAAGAAAAAAATTGTTTGTTTAATAGTTACATAGATTTAGATTATTTGCGGATTTCTGCCGTTAAATCTTATTTTCTTTAAAACACCCACAAACACAGTTCTGCCTCCCCCTACCAAACCAGACTAGTTTTAGAAAAATCAGAGATACATACAGTTTTCCTACTTCTCAGACACAGTTTAGCATTACCTGCAGCTCCCAATCATTCAATCCTGACTGGGGAGGTTTTGCCTGTGTTGTGGTGACCCCCAGCTTTTAATGCAGAACCGCATGGAGTTCACAGCCTCCTTGTAAACTGCATGGAGTTCTCCCTTTCCTTTCAAAGCCACATGGTGTTCTCCTCTAAAAATGTCTGCTACTTATTTTTAAGTCCCTGACTGTGTCCTGTGACGCAGTGGGCATGGTAACCAGTTCTGACCATTCACAGAACCTTGCACAGACTGTGTGTGCTCTTCCACACCATTCCATGGTCCAGAACCCCTCCCATCTTCCTGGGGCCTTGGAAGAACCAAAACCATTTGAGTAACAAAGACACTAGCCGCTAGCCACAGGCATGAGAAGGCATCTTAAAAGCTGTTTCCTTTTCCCCATCGCCGCAGGCTCTGGGGATTTTTGGACACCCCTACACTGTAACAGTATGGGTGATTTTTGGGCTCTGTTCCATTGATCTGTGTGTTTGTTTTTTGTGCCAGTATCATACTTGTTTTGATTACTATGGCCTTGTAAGTATAGTTTGATATCAGGTAGCAGGTCACATCCAACTTGATTCTTCTTTCTCAAGATTGCTGTGGCTATGTGGGGTCTTTTGTGGGTCCATATAAGTTTTTGGATTATTTGCTCTAGTTCTATGAAAAATGTCATTGGTATTTGGATAAGGATTGCATTAAATCTGTAGACTGTTTGGGGTACTATGGACGTTTTAATGATATTATTTCTGTCTATGAGCACAGTATATCCTTCCATTTATTTGTATCTTCAATTTCTGTAATATCTTAAGGTTTTCTGAGTACAGGTTTATTATCTCCTTGGTTAAATTTACTTCTGGGTATTTTATACCTTTTGATGCAATTGTAAATGGGATTATTTTCTTAATTTCTTTCTGATAGTTTGTTATTGGTGTATAATAATGTAACCAGTTTCTGAATATTAATTTTTTATCCTGCTACTTTACAGAATTTATTTATTCTAATAGTTTTATGGTGGATTCTTTAGGGTTCTCTGTATACAGTATCATGTCATCTGCAAATAATGACAGTTTTATTTTCTCCTTTCCAATTTGGATGCCTTTATTTCTTGTCTGATTGCCATGGCTAGGACTTCCAATGCTGTGTTGATTAAAATGGTGAAAGTTAGGTGTACATATATTTCCCCTGATCTTAAATAAAAAGCTTTCAATTTTTCCACATTGAGTATGATGCTGGCTGTGCATGTGTCATATGTGGCCTTTTTTATGTTGAGACATGTTCCCTCTGTCTCCACTTTGCTGAGAATTTTTATCATAAATGGATGTTGGCTTTTGTCAAATGCCTTTCCTGCATTTATTGATATGATCATATGATTTTTATCCTTCATTTTATTTATGTGATGGATCATAGTAATTGATTTGCAGATATTGAACCAACCTTGCAACCTGGGTATAAATCCCACTTGATCATGGTGTATGATCTTTTTAACGTATTATGAATTCATTTTGCTAATATTTTGTTGAAGATTTTCTCATCTATGTTGATCAGGGATATTGACCTCCTATTAAAAATTTTTGTTGTGTTTTTGTTTGGTTTTGGTGTCAGGGTAATGCTGACCTTATAAAATAAGATTGGAAGCCTTCCTTCCTCTTTGATTTTTTTGGAATATTTTGAGGATAGGTATGAATTCTTTGACTGCTAAATTCACCTGTGAAGCCATCCAGTTTAAGGCTTTTGTTGAGAGTTTTTTGATTACTGCTTTAATTTTGTTATTACTTATCAGTCATTTTAGATTCTCTATTTTTTCTTGATTCAATCTTTCGAAGATCGTATGCCTCTAGGAATTTATCAATTTCTTTCAGGTTTCCAATTTCCTGATAATCTTTTTGTATGTCTGTGCTGTTGGTTGTCACTTCTCTTCCAAGTCTGATTTTATTTATTCGAGCTCTCTGTCTGTCCTCCCTTTTTGATGAATCTGGCTTAAGGTTTATCAATTTTATCTTTTCAAAGAATCAGCTCCTGGTTTCATTGATCTTTTCACTTTTTTCAAAAGACTTATTTATCTCCACTCTGATCTTTACTATTTCCTTCCTTCCACTCACTCTGGACTTTGTAGGTACTTCCTCACGCTGCAGGCTCCTCAAAGGTGTTGTTGGGGCGCAGGCGGCAAAGAGGAGAAGCAGTAAGCATTATGTGACAAGAAGTGCTGCTATGGGGCCTCTTTACTCTAAATGTGTGAGGTGCATCCTGGACTCTGGAAAGGCCTTTGCAAGGACCTCTGTGCCTCACTGCTTCTTGCTATCTGGTGGATGCTCTCCCTATCCTGACCCCCCACCCTCTTCTGCATTACAGTGTCTGTTGTGGTCTGAATGTTTGTATCTCCCCAAAGTTCATATGTTGAAATCCTATATCCCCCAAGGTGACAGTGTCAGGAGGTGGGGCCTTTGGGAGGTGATTCTATCATGAGGATGAAGCCCTCATGAATAGGATTAGTGCCCTTATAAGAGCCCTCACAGACCTTTGACCCTTCTGCCAGGTGAGGACACAGCAGGAAGATGACTGTCTCTGAGCCAGGAAGTGGCTCTCACCAGACACTGAATCTGTTGCTGTCTTGATCTTGGACTTTCAGTCTCTGAAAAAGTGAGATACAAATTTCTGTGGTTTGTAGGCCCCCAGTGTATGGTATTAGTAACATGGACCAAGACAGTCTTGTTCTGCTGTACTCCTTCATTGCTGCAGACATCCCACTTGGGAGGAGTAACTTCAAGATGTCTCAAGCAGGCTGTGTTCCCTTCACTCCTTGGCTTCATGGGGATGCGCTCGTCTTTGCACTGGTGTTCGTAGCTGTCGCCTCTGCCGTCCCTGCTGTCCTGGCTGTTGCAGTTGGCCTCTCACTTGAGAATTCTCCCTCAGAGATGGGTGCTAGGCTCCATGTTTGCATGTGTCCTGTGACTCAGTTTATCCGCAAACTCACTCTCACCATGTAAGCCTTGGTGGTCCCACTGAGATCCACCAATGAATTTCTACAACTGGGGGGAGCCATTTGGCTCCGTTTCCCCAGGCACTCCTCACCTGCTTAGTGGTTCTCTTGGAGACCCCTCAGTTGTCTTGGGGGAGGCTCCTTCCTTCCTTTCTCTCATCCCATGAATTTCCTTCAAAGAATTCTTCTTTCCCATTCCAGTCCTTTCCTTTTAGGCTAGAGGCATTCAGCTAGACTGGTTCTGCTCTAGTTCATTGGGTTATTGGTTTTGCTTTGGTTGATTAATTTCAGCGGTCTGCCGAAGTGGAGGTCATTGTCACTACCACCCTCAGCTTGGAGACTTCAGCCAAAATTCCAAGACAACAGACAGAGTTGCATCACATCTTGCTCGAAGCATATACTTACACTGTAGTTTATTGTACTTTTGGTTGTTATTGATCTTTTTTCTTAAACCTACTTCACTCATTTATGTTAACCTCTTGGCCTCTGCAGGCATTTAAGATTGTAACTCCTGCTCTGTGTCTTTACTTACTTGAAAAAAATTGTTTGGTTTGACTCTTACAGAGGTGAATTAGTCTCCCATTGCTATTGTGTTTTGTCAATTTTGCTTCATGTCTGGGGGGGTGGTGGTGGTGTGTGTGTGTGTGTGTGTTTACATCTGCAAGAGGAGTTTTCTGGACCTTGGAAATAGGCAGAAGAGATTACTAGGTGTTCTTTCAGGGTGATGCTGGGCTTGACTCTATTAGGTATTTCACAAAGGCGTAGGGGCAGAGGTTAACTTGTAGAGATGTTTGTCAGGAAGAGATGGAAATAATTTCTGCCCAGAAGAAAGGATAACCCCAAAAGTTATGGTTTATGGCCCTGTTGGACATTAACCAGTTTTGTATCTAACCCTTAATCTGTTAACTATTTTTACCTATCCAGCTTTTGACCAGTTTTAACATCATTCTTGTTCCCTCTTTGTTAAATGAAATCTTTGCCAGGTGTTCTTTTTATATTTTCCCGAGTGGCAGAATTTTTACCTGTTTGAAAATTATACTTTAACTATGTATAAATTTGGATACTGTTATTTGGCGCGTAATGATTGATGAAGTTATGGCTTCATTGTAGATTACCAGCTCTCTCATGATGAAGTTTTCTTTTATTGCTTTAATATTTATAAAATGTTTTTAAGGTATTATTTATGGTATTAAAGTCTCAAATTCAGCTTTGTCTGATAGTCACATAATAATCCCAGCTTTTGCTTTTGGTTCATATTTAATACATTACGGGTTAGATACATGTTCATTTCCATTTCAAGTTATCTTAAATATCTCACATTCAGCATATATTTAGTTTTTATCATTTGACCTAATGTGGGTTTGCTCCACTTACATTTGTTAAAATTACAAGTATACATTTGGTCTTATTGGCGTTATATTTTGTTTGGTCTTTAATACTTCCTTGCAAATTCCTTTATTTCCTTTATCATGTTCTTTTTTAAAACAATGCTATTTTCCAGAGTAAAATAAAATAGTGCAGGAAAGTTCATATACTTCATAAGGCTCCTATCCTTGTTCTTTAGGCTCTGTGGTCTTTTCTGTACCCACCTCCCTCCTGTTCTTCTTACAAACTGGATATGTATAAACTATTTTCAGTCCTTCTGTTAATGATCAACTAGACTTTAACCTCTGTTCCTTGATTTTATCAAGTTCAGAATGAAGTTGAATCTATTGATTCTTGCTATGAACTATGAGGAATTTAGTGTACTCATATTTATATCTTTCTTCCCTGTGTTTCTTCTACGTCCTGATTTTTGTTTATAGTTGACTTTCTGTCCCAGTCCATTATTATTACATTACAACTCTCTTAGATTGTATTGATTTTTA
Source organism: Furipterus horrens (assembly GCF_987537825.1). NCBI lineage: Eukaryota > Metazoa > Chordata > Mammalia > Chiroptera > Furipteridae > Furipterus > Furipterus horrens. Next base: position 35,690,933 of record NW_028327180.1, read on the forward strand.
ACACTTTAAATAACAGACATGTTAGAAATTTGAATGTATAAAATGCATATAAAGTACAAGGAAAAGTAAAATAAACTTGGGTTCTCACCACAATGTTAGAAGAGCCTGTATGTGCCTCCCCAGACACAATTTCTTATGTCCCCATATGTCTGGCTTTGTGCTGATTGTCCCTAACATCTCTGTCCATCTGTGTGCATGTATTTTTATAGCTTTACCCAGCTGTGTAAGTACAGGCCATTTGCTGCTCTGAGAGGAAGGCTCCCAGGGGAAGAGGAGCTGCACAGAGACTGGCCATAGTCTGGCTTCAGCTACCCTGAGCCTTCACAACTCCCTCTTCTGAAGAAGCCACTGGGTGGGCTTCCGAGAAAGTCTTTAGAAATACAGGACTCCCATAGTGAGGCGTCTTGCAAGACTGTAGTCTGGAACAGGTACTGGACGACTGACAGGAACATGGCCAGGGACAGGAGGCTGCTTTGTGTTTTCTGCTTCTAATCTCATCATGATCTAATATATGCTCTATCCTAGAAGCTGTTCCATGTGCTTTTGAGAAGAATGTGTATTCTGCAGTAGTCAGATAGAATGTCATGTATATGTCTGTTAGATCCCTTTGGTGGAGAGTGTTGTTTAAATTTGTTTCCTTATTGATACTCCGTCTAGGTAATCTGTTCATTATTGAGAGTGGGGTATTAAATCCTTAACTATTATTGTATTATTGTTTATTTCTCCTTTTAGCTCTTTAGTTTTGCTTTATATATTGGGTACACCAAAATATTCATTTAGTTTTTCTGTAAAATAAAAGAAACATGTTTCAATTTCACCAATAACTTTATTGATTTGGATATTCTGAGTATGTCGGCTATCTCCCACTATTGACTTCTAGTGGGTAGAGGCCAGGGTGCTGCTAAACATCTTCCAATGCATAAGACAGCCCCACAGCAAAGAATTATTTGGCTAAAATGTCAGTAGTACCAAGAAACTTTGCAAACCACTTTGACACATTCAATCAGTCACAGCACCTTCTTTATATACTGCACAAATCATTTTTTTGCATTTCAGTGGCATTTTTACCTATTTAAAATAATAAAGCATAATAGGCTGAAAGTGTTGCATAAATTCTTCCATCTTCAATATTAAAATGCTGCACAAAAATTCACCAATTTTGATAAGTTTTTTTTTACATACACACTAATATGACAGCTTTCACAATACAATCTAACAAAATTGTTTCAAATGAAGTTAAAGACAACTAAGCACCACTAGAGTCATTGTATGGAAAAAACTAAATGAACTGTGTGCCATACCCAGTATTTAGGTCGCTCTCATGTTGGGTACATAAGTATTTGTAATTGTTATATCTTTTTGATGGATTGACCCATTTATTATTATGTAGTAACCTTCTTTGTCTCTTTTTACCATTTTTAGTTTAAAGTCTAATTTGGGTGATGTAAGTATAGCAATTTTGTGGTTCCCATTTGCATCAAATATCTTTTTTAAATTTCTTTTTTAAAAATTGTTATCCTATTACAGTTGTCTCTCATTTCCCCCAACCCCCAAATATCTCTTTCCATTTCTTCATGCTATTGTATCTTTAAGGTTAAAGTGAGCCTCTTGTAGGCAGAATATTATTGGATTTTGTTTTTCTAATCCATTATGCCATTCTATGTCTTTTAATTGGAGAATTTAATCCATTTGTGTTTAAAGTGATTATTGGTAGTTAAGGACTTACTCTCGTTACTTTGTTAATAGTTGTCTGGCTGCTTTGTAGATTCGTTTTTCCTTGTTTCCTCTCCTACTATCTTTCTTTGTGTTTTGATGTCTTCTAGTATCAGTATCCTTTGAATTTTTTAAAAAAATCATATTCTCTTATGTGATCACTATAGGTTTTTCCCTTGTGGTTATCATGAGGCTTACATAAAATATCTTAAAATTATACCACACTATTTTAAATGGATAAAAACTGAACTTCAATAGTACTTGTAAACTTTACACATTTATTTCTGCTCCTCCTCCTCACAATTTAGGTAACTGATATTACAGTTTATATATTTTTATATTGTGTAATCAAAACCATTATTATAGGTATGTTTTTTCTTTTTACTACATTTGTTTTTTAACCTTTAAACTTGAGTTGTAAGTGAATTATTATGCACCATTATTACCATATTACAAAACCTAATTTTGACTATATATTTACCATTCCAGTGAGTTTTATGCTACCTTCTTATGTTCTTATGATGTTAATGTGCTCCTTTACTTTCACTCACAGAACTCTCTTTTGCATTTCTGGTAAAGCACCTAGTGGTGATGAATTCTCTTAGCTTTTGTTTGTTTGGGAAAGTCTATACCTCTCCTTCATTTCTAAAGTATAGAATTCTTGATTGGAAGGTTTTTTTCTTTTAGTATTTTGAACATGTCATCCCATCTTTCCTGGCCTGAAAAGTTTCTGTAGAAATCTGCCTGTGGTGTTTTGGGGATTTTCTCATATGTAACTTCTCTCTTTCCTCTTGCTATTTTCAAAGGCCTCTCTTTTTCTTTTACTTTTAAAAATTTACTTATAATGTGTCTCAATCTAGCCTTATTTAGGTTTAAATTATTTGAGGTTCTTTGGGCTTCATGGATCTATATGTTCATTTTTCCTCCCAGGTTTGGGACGTTTTAAGCCATTATTGCTTTAAATATACTTTCTGTCTCTCTCTCTTTCTCTTCTCCTTCTGGACTTCCCATAATGCAGATATTGGTTCTTTTTCTTGTGTCCCGTAACTCCCATAGGCTTTCTTCACTCTTTTTCATTTAATTGTTGTTGTTCCTCTAATTGGGTAATTTCAAATGTCCTGTTACCTAAGTTATTGATTCTTTTTTTTCTGCATGGTTGAGTCTATTTGTGAAGCACCTATTGAATTCTGCACTTGTATTTTTCAGCTCTAGTATTTCAGGTTTTTTTTTTTTTTTTTTTTTAATGGTTTCTGTTTCTTTGTTGAATGTCTCATTTTGCTTATGCATTTTTTCCCTAATTTTCTTTAGTTGCCTGTGTGTTCTTGTTGTTCGTTAAACTTCCTTAAGTGGATTATTCCAGATTCTTTGTTTGACAGCTCTCCATTTGCTTAGAGTCAGTTATTGGAGCCTTATTGGTTTCCTTTGGTGGCAATGTGTGTACCTAATATTTTGTAATCCTTGATTCCTTACATTGTCATGTGAGCATTTCAGTAAGTAGTCTGCTCTTTCTGAATTTACAGGTTCCGTTTGGCAGAGACAATTCATCACCAGCCAACTCAGTTTGGCTTCTGGACATGTCTGCTGGTAATGTCTTTGGGCAGGTGGGGTTTGCTAAAAGGGTCTATTTAGGGGTGAGGCCACTACCTGTACTCTGAGGTTGGGATGCAGGGTTTCTGCTTACTGGCTGAGAACCGTTAGATAGGACTGCTGGCTCGGTTCCCTGCCCAAGCGAGGCTGTAGGATGAGCTCTGTGGTTGCTCGGGTTCTCTGGTCAGGCTTACTAGACCATCAGAACTGAGCAGTAGGTGGGGCTATGAATTAGCTTCTCTGCCCTCACAGGGCAGCAGGACAGGCCTCATGCTCTGTGAAGCCCATTGTTTAGGGACCTGAATCAGTCAAGACTGCAATGAATTCTCTGGCCAGCTGGGCCCACTATGTTTGCTATGTGGATGGGGAAAGCCCTGGGCTGTGCTCTCTGCTTGAGTAGCTCTGGAAACAGAACAGTTTGATGGGTTATGCAGACTCCCATGTGTCTGGTTAGGCTCCCTGGTAGGGCAGCTGGAGGCTGTATTCAGCAAGGAGTGGGGCTACAGACCAGTTTCCCTTCCAGGGCCCAGTGGGAGAACCAGTCCCAAGGATGACAAGGCTCTTTGCAGTCTTGACTCAAGCTGACCCATTCCATTCCATTCCATTCCATTCCATTCCATTTCCTGGCTGAAGGGTGCCACTGGCTTTGTGCCAGGGATGACCCACTCTGCCTGCAGTACTCTCTGTGCAAGCATCGCTGGGCTATGAAGCTTCCAGGTTCCCAGTGAGGCTTTCTGATTGAGAGGGGCTAGGAGCTACATTCAGCAGTGAGTGAGCAAGGCTGTGACTCAGCTCCCCCCCCCCCCCCCGGGTGGGGGCAGAGCAGGCTCTAGAGCTGGCAAAGCTCTTCGTTTAAGACCTGGGTCAGGCAGACCTGCCTCCCACTGAGTTCCTTGGTCATGATGTTGACCTTGGCTCTGCAGATGAGCAAAGCAGCTGCAATGGTTGGGAGTACTACTTGGACGCTGTAGGTAGGAACGTGGTCTGCCAAGATCCGAGTGCTGGTTTTTGCAGGCTCCCCCCTGCTTCTACCACAGACAGATTCCCTGTGCTTAAGCCCCATGTATTCCCCTGCAGTCCCTATAGGGCACGACCAGGGAAGGGGATCCCAGGAAGTGACGCACAGTGCTGCAGGAGCTAGATGTTCACCCTCTCACTTCCATCTGGAAGAACTGGAGGTGCAGGGGACACCTCTTGGTGTGGTCTCTGTGGTGCAGAGGATGCGTTAGCCTCACCCCTGTGTGTGTTCTAGAATTCTCTCAGTGGTGCCTTGTCCATGTTTGACAAGAAGAGTTGTTCATTCTTGTGAGGGGGAGCAAAGTCAGGAGGGACTTACGTCACAATTTTGGTGACTCCACACTCCTCTGTTGTTTCTGTTTATAAAGACATAAATATTATTAGATCAAGGCTCCACCCTATGACTTCATCTAACTTTGCCTTCAAGAAGGCCCTATGTCCAAATAGTCATGTGTGTGGGGAGGGGCTTCAGTATATGAACTTTGGGGGGGACACATTCAGTCCCTAACAAGGGAGCTTACTGATTTTGCTATGTAGTGGCCATCGGGGTTGTTTCTTGAGAAACGTATATATGTCAGTATTCTGGGTTCTTTTCTCTAGTGGTTAGATTCTCCCTGTAGGCCTTTCAATTTCTGGTCTTCAGGGAAAAGATCTAGCTGCCAGTATTCTGAAAATGGATTTAGGGGAGATGATTAAGTGTTAGACCTTACTATTTGGTATCATGGATTCACTTAATCATCTTTTCTAAAAAGTATTTTAGAGAGAGGGGAAGGAGGGAGAAAGAAAGGGAGAGAAACATCAATGTGTGGTTGCCTCTCACGTGCCCCTAACTGGGAACCTGACCCACAACCCAGGCATGTGCCCTGACTGGGATCAAACCAGTGACCCTTTGGTTTGCAGGCTGGTGCTCAGTCCACTGAGCCACACCAGCCAGGGCTCACTTAATCATCTCCTTCTCAGTTGTATTGCCCTGACCTTCAACTTTGTCTAAAGTTCTCTCATCCAGAGGTCCTGGGTGAGCCTCTTTGAAGGATAAACCTCCAAACCACTGCTCCGGTGGGAAAAGCACATCTGTCTGCTTCATGAAGGAATGGGTAGGGGGACCTAACTGCTGTCACACAACTTCCGCCAGTCTTCCTCATTCTGCTTCTTCCCTCGCTCTCCAGTGTGTGATGATGTCTGGCCCCGGGGCTTTTGAAGTTTCTGTGGCTTAAATTTACAGCTGTAACTTGCTCCCCTGCCCAGTCACTGTCGGGTTACTACTGTCCATCTGCTGTGCAGCTTCCAGAATATTATCACTATTGGCTTTTTGTCTCTCTTGTCCTTCCTGTTTTTGTGGGTTTATAGTTGTGTTTTTTTATTTTTTATTTTCTTTAATCCCCATTAGTCTTGTGTGAGCTTTGGGTGGGAGCAACACTAGATGAGTATTTAACCCTGTTATTTTAACCCAGCTTTCATTCTTTTCCATAGCAGTGACAGAGTTTTACTTCTCTAATGAGTGATTACTTACTGCTGGTTCTTTCTTTCCTTATTGTCCTTATTCTCAAGTTCTTTATTTGGATGTACTTCTTGGCTGTATTTTTTTCATCAAGTTGTTTTTCAAGGAAGAGCTCATCGGTAGTTGTGCCAAGAAGTGGCTTAAGGGCGGTAGGTTGGAGGGCAAACACCTTCTATTAGGCAAATGTAGCTTTAAGAAAAAGAAAACCTTTTCTCAATCCAATTACTATCCGGAAACCCTTTGTTTTAGAAATTCTAGCGCCACCTTTGCCCACAGGTATTAGAATCCTTGCAGCTTTGTGAGTTTGTGAATGTCAGTTTGTTCCCTTTATACTCAGTTCTGCACTCCCTAGCTGTGGACTTAATTTACTTACCTGTTTTGAACTCTGGTTTCTCATTTGTAAAATGGAGATTGTAGTTCCTGTAAAGGATCCTTTGCCTGCTGCCCCACACCCCAATCACGCAGTGGCCCAAGTCGCCTAGTTCTTGCAAAGCTAGGCAGGGGCCGAAGCAAGCCTCAAGCCCAGGCAGCTGACCACCGGGCCTGCTTCTGCGTGAGGGGTCCACGAGCTGGGCCCTTCCCCAGAATCCTGGTTGAGACAGGTGCCACTGTCACCTTCCTGGGTCACATTTGCTCACCTCCCAGACAGGATCAGCCCTGTGGCAAGAGGATAGCCCCCTCTGCAGGCTTTAGCTGGCAGAGTACTCTGTCTCAAAGCAGTGCCTTCCATCAGGGCAGAAAATAGAAGGTACGGCCACCTCTAACCTCAATAAAAGCATGTTCACGCTCCAGTGCCTTTCAGTGAACCGGCAGTATGACATTTTGTTTGACTGTTCACGATCAAATGTGCTGCTTGCTGCCTTAATGAAAATGGCCAAGCCGCCAGACAGGATTGCTCCTCCCCCGCCTCCTGGAAGGTGGGCTGTGAGTGAAGGACTGAAAGACTTGGGGGTAGAGGAAACAAGGGGAGGGTCACCGAGGAAGCCTGCCATGGAGGAGTGAGTGCTTATGTAGACAAAAATTTAAAGCAAATCTCAGTATTGAATCAAAAATGTGTGCAACCCTTATGCTTAATCCATGATTCTAGCTATTGTGACAAGAACATAAAAAATATAAGATCTGAAAGACCTTAAATAAACTGTGGCATCTGCAGACAATGGAATGTTAGGTAGTCATTAAAAAGGGTGAAGGAGAGCAATGTGCATTGACATGAGATGTCCTCATTACATTTTATCAAGGAAAGAGGTTACAAAGCAACACACAGTGTAACCAATTTATGTAAAACTGATCTTGTGTGTGTGTGTGTGTGTTTGGAGAGAGATGGATGGAAGGGGGTTTGCCACACAGTTGTCTCTGATGGTGGGATTTCAGGTTATATTGTGCTTTTCTGTTTTATTTCAATAATGAGCATATGGAATTTGTAGCAAAGCTATTTTCATTTAAATAAAAAGAGCAGACTCTCTTTGCTTTGCACTCTCTCCTGATGAAACCAGCCATATCCACTACCTGCAATTTCAAAAACGGAGATAACAGGACTTACTCCTCACAGACTGGTTGTTGGGAGGATGAAATAATGTGAAAGCACAGACGATGCTCAATACCTGGTAGGCTCCTCTTTGAACATAAGCTGAGACTTTCCCCCCCCCCCGAAAAAGGAAATGTGAGGTAGAGCGGAATGAGCAAGTCTGTGTCCCTGGCTCAGGTCTGACTCCTCAACCCATTTAGTAGCTGAGATCAATGCTGCTGGGTGGGCCTTTCCTGGAGCACTTTCCTATTATAGTGTGTGCCACCCACAGACGTTTTTTTAATTTTAATTTTTAAAAATATATTTTTAAATTTATTTTGAGAGAGAGGGGAATGGAGGGAGAAAGAGGGAGAGAAACATTAATGTGTGGCTGCCTCTCACACGCCCCTAACTGGGACCCAGGCATGTGCCCTGACTGGGAACCAAACTGGTGACCCTTTGGTTTGCAGGCCAGTGCTCAATCCACTGAGCCACACCAGCCAGGGATCCGCAAACATTTTAGAACTGGCCACAATGTAGTGGCCTTTTCTGACTTCAGGCCCATGTTGTTAATTGGGGAGGCTGGCATCTGCCTTTAACTGCAAGGATGACCTAGGGACAGAATGCAAGGGCTCTGATGCAGAGGCACACGCAGTGTGACTTAGCACAATAGATGGCGGTTTCTTCCTGGAGGGAGGAGCTTCCCAGGTGCACAAGGCTACTCCAGGCATGTGAAGGGACTGAGGCAGGAGTTAACATTGCATGTTTGGATGTAGAAAAGCAGCTGCTTTGCTTTTTACAGGCATGTATTTGATTATTTGCCCGTTAAAATCAGTTTAAGAAGCCTGTAAACCTAGTTTTTGGAACTTCTTTCACGAACGTACTGCTGGCATACACATCGCTTGACTCCTAGGAACGTGGCACCGCCTCTTCTACCCCCAACCCCCAGAGGCCCCTAAGCAGATAGAGCTGCCAGTGCACACAGCAGAGACCAGCCATCCATACTGACATTGGACAACCTTCTGGGAAGCCCCTGGAATTATAGGGATATTTAAAGATGCTTCTTGCTATTGCAGAGTCTCAGTTAGTCTCTTGCCCTTCAAAGCATAGATTTGACCATTTGCAACCCAACACTTATGTGAATAAAACAGGGCCAACTAGAGAACGGCAGGAAAGGCCTCAGCGCACCAGATACTATTCTGACATCAGCTCCTAGCAAAATGTGGATTCCAGCAAAAGAAATCAGATCCTATTGCCAATAGTAAGAAACGTTCTCATTAAAATGGGCCAAATACTGTCCTTGTCAGATATCAGAAACAGCTAGTACTTTCAGTGCGTTTTATGTTCCACAGGGCCTGTTCTCAGACCGTTAAGTGCAAGAGCTCATTCAGTCCTCACAAACACTGCAGGGAGACACTCTTGTCGTTTCCAATTTATAGATCGGAAACTTGCCAAGAGGCAGGGAGTTTGCTTGTCTGAGGGCACGCATCTGTCAGAAGCTACTTCATCAGAGTAATAACTGTTTATATAGAAAATGGCATGGTATATGTGATGTCTCTCAAATGTGGCCACATCAGATCCTTGCACTGACCCGGAGAGATGGGTGTGAGACATGGGAAGTTGTAGTTCAAGGTGAGCGGACCTGCCCACAAAGCCTGGGCTAATAGAGAAGCTGGGTTTTCAGAGCCTAGATCGTGACGTGTTTCATCAACTCGGGGGTCTGTGAGTTCTTTATGGACAAATGTTAGTTTTCAATTAAAATGATAATCTTAAAAAACTGTGGAAATGAAAATTTACAATTTGAAAGATGTTTTCAGATAACAGGCTTTGGTTTTTAAGTTGTACATTTCAGTAGTTTTTTGAGTCAGTGAAAATTTTTCCCTTTAAAAGGGGTTCATTCATTTCCATGTTTGAGAAACTAAGCTTTATCCTTTCACTGGGTGATCATTTTTTTTTAAACCTCATTTTTTATTCAAACAGATTTCCATCTGTTTTTGTTATGGCTTTTTTTTGTTTGTTGTTTGTTTTTAAATACTCTCCAGGTGATTTGACAAGAACCTGAACTAAGCAGAGCTGTTTGGATTTGAGGGGGATGCTAACATGTTCAACACAGATCAGAAACACAGCTGCAGCTTGAAAGGTTTCACACAGAGGCCGGCAGGATCACTCGCGTCCGACTCGTGCTTCTTACGAGGTGGCCTGTTGCACGAGGAGCACACACCCCTGGGAGGGCCAGGCCGGCCAGACCACGGATGTGCCAAGTTCCACAAATGCCAGGAAGAGCCCTTGGCAGTCGGGAGAGAAGCTGCAGCTCCTGGTGATGGAAAGGCTGTGGGAGCTCTAACGCCGGCAAAGCTGTGAGGTTCTGCATCTTTGCACAAGGCTGGGGGACTCACTCCAGGGAAGGCGGAGAACAAGCTGGAAAGAGGTAGGTACTCCTCTTGAGCACTGAGATGAAAATCCAGATGAAATACTGACTGTTAACCATTAGAAATGGGCATGTTCCTAGGCAACTTTATTCCAAAATCTTGCTCTAAACTGTCATTTAAAAATAAACCTTACACGTGAATGCCCTTTTACAAGTTTACAAAGGACCTGACTATACCTTACACATTTAGGCATGTTCGGGTAAACAGGACCGATGAGAGATTCGAGGCCGACCCTTGTGCAGTGGTCAAGGTCACAGCAGGCAGAGACCGACCTGGGCCAGCACACTCTCCACTCTAGCTCGTTATGAGTGGTACCAGCCATTACAGTACATGCTTTATTAGTTTAATGGTTTTACTTTTAAAGGGAAATCAAACACAACTGAGAAGTAGCTAAATTCCCTCAACAACACTCATGGAAAGCCTCTATGGCTCTAAAAGAGCCCCCAAGAAAGGCAAGGCCATGTGCCTCATGGTGGTTTGATGGCGTGACAGCCAGTGCCCAGGAGAAGTGAGCCACAGACTGGAGACTCATCCCTGGAAATCCATGGCAAGCGTCACTGCATTTACAGGCAGAGGAAAACCCTTACACGAGTCTTCTTTGCATGTTGAAGATTTCATTAAATGGAATTGTTTCTCCTAAAAGTTATAAAATATAAACCTGTGTAAACTGCCACAGAAGCCGAGGGGCACAGGGTTAAGCTGTGCTTTTGAGACGGGACCCTCTCAGGCTGCCTTCTTAGTAGATCATCTGGAACCTAAAAGGGACAGGTCTAAGATGGACCTTTGAAAAGCTAATCCTTTTCTTATTTTTAAATTTGGGCCTGTTATGACTTTTTTTTTTTTGCTTTCATATATGAATTGGACTCTTAATCTTTCTCCATTTAAAACAAACCAAAATTCATCATTTTTAAAAAGTTTTATTTAGTTATCTTTAGAGAGAGGAAAAGGAAGGGAGAAAAAGAGGGGGAGAGAAACAGCAACTGGTTGCCTCTCATATGCGCCCTGACCTGGGACAGAACCTCCAACCCAGGCACGTGCTCTGACCAGGAATCGAACTGGCAACCTTGTTACTTTGTAGGTGGATGCCAACCAACTGAGCCACCCACACTGGTCAGGGCCCCAAATTTATCTTAAAGAATTAAAATGCAGGAACAGCTCCTGTGGGAGGAAATCTTGACTTAGGGCCACATCCAATAAGTCACAAGCCTGCTCAGGACAGACAGAAGGGGAGCCGAACGTGTCTCTGGGCATAGGTGTTGTCCCCACAGTTTTGCGGTGGTCAAGAGTAGGACATACAGATGAAAAAATGTGAAATGAAGGATGTTCGTAATGGCCTGTTGCAGACGGCAGACTAGCATGTGAAAAAGGCTGGTTTCAAGCTTGAAACACAAACATACCTCAAGTTCTCCCTCCCATCACAGGCTACTGCAAACATCAGCACAGAAACTGAGACAATTTGCATTAAAACAAAAGCTCATTTTCTTGTGCTGGAAGGCTTTGTATGTAAAGTCCAGAGTTCAGAATCTGTCAGTTTTCCTATGTTTAACCTGACTTTTTGTCCCTATACCATATAAATTACTCCTAACTTGACTCTTTAATAACATCTAGTTTATGTCATGAATGATGGTATCCAGTGAGTTGATTAATTTGCTTTCGTCAGTGTGTTTCAGTAAGCCACTTTCTGGCTTCACGCAGAATTTAGAAACTGGATACATGACTTAAGCCTGGAAAACTGAAGTGACTTCTTGAGAACACACAGCCGAGGATGGCACGGCGGCTCCATGCTAGGTGACCAGATGCCCTCTGCGTGGAAACAGTTTCCAGTCTCTGCAGCTACAGGATGAGGGTGGAGCTTCTTGCCAAGGGGGACAGGGTAGGTCCATTTGCTTTGCTCAGCCTCTCTGTTGAGTAGCCAAGACATCTGGAATCTCTTTTCTGCCTGAGACACTGCATCAAGGTGGGCTGCTGTGGCCATTATTTTAGGGTCTTTACCATGTACGGGCCTTGTAGTCTGTAGCCAATCTTTCTGTAGTAATTCCTGGTGCCAACCCCTGTGAAGAAGCAAAAATACAAAAGTAAGAAAAGAATCTCTACTAAGCACAACTACAGTAACCCTCAAAATCCAGCAAACACTCCCCTCACAGCCACATTCCTTCCCGCTCTCATTCACAGACCAAACTGCATTTCAGACTGAATCTCATCTTCATAAGCACAGACCATTTCTATTATTTTGAATTCAAGATGCATTAATATAGAAGCTGTATTTCAGAGGCTGCAGATGTACAACCCTGTTGGTAGCAGCACTACTCCCACTGGACTGAATGTGCAAGATGTCTTCACTTCAAATGAAGCCCAACAGTGCTGTGGCTTCCAGGGAGGTTGAGAGAGACAGGAGGCCGGGGAGAACGGGCCCTCCATGGAGGGGCCAGGAGCGACAGCAGGCTACACCGTACTCACTGCTCGTGAGCAAAAATTTAGCGAAGTATCACCAGTCCCATTAAATTAATGCTGCTTAATTTTAATAGTTTTATTTGTATTAATTGGTAGATTTATTTTGGTACATGGTCAGTATAAGCACCTGGAGTTTATACCAGTTTTATATTTGCATATATTTAAGGAACAACATGGTCATATATAAGCAGCTGAGCTCCCAGGAGGATACAGCATGGCGTGGCTAAAAGAGTGGGCTTTTGATCAGTTAGATAAGGCCTGGACCTGTCATTTTATAGGTCAGTTCTTGGGCCAATTATTTAATTTCCCCGCACCTCCATTTTTCATCTGTAATAATGTATCTATGTTTTAAGGATGTATTACATGAAATGTGATTAGTCTAGAGTCTGGAGAAGGCTAATTCCTCAGAAACACTGGCTATTACTGTTATTTTAAGGCTTTTCATGATCTGGTATCTGATTATATTTCCAGCTTTATCTTTTGCTACTACACTCCCTTAAAACACTATGCTTCAGGCTCGGTAAATTTTTAATTTTTCTAAGTTCCTGTGTGTGTCTGGTTCTTTCTTTGGTTTCCAGGTCTTTGCTCATGCTATTCCCTCTAGAAAATTAACTGAACCTGAGGAGGGGCTGTGGGAACCTGCGATTTATAGCCCATCAAAGAGAAGCACAGGCAACAACCTGGACTTGTGACTGGCATCTGAAGTGGAAGCAGTCTTGTGGGACTGAGCCCTTAACCTGTTGGATCAGACACTATCGCTAGGAAGACAGTGTCAGAATTAAGTTGCAGGACACCCAGCTGGAGCTGCAGCATTGCCCGAAGTGGGGAAGACCCACACACCTTGCGTCAGTGCGCTGCAGCACTCAGTGTTCTTTGTGTAATGTACGTGAAAACCAGTTTCTCCTCACAGTGCCTTGCCCCACAGCGGACTGCGATCGCTGGCCGGCCTCTGTACACAGGGTAAGCTCTACTTATCTTGTTCATCACCTTGTACTGTTAATGATCAGGATTGTGCATGAAATCAAGTAATTGTTAGCTCCTTCAAGCCGAGCCGAATTCTCTAGCCTAAACATTTGCTATTCAGAAATAGGATTTCCCATCATGTTTTGTTTCCTGCTCTCTTCGATGGGAGTAACAAAACCATATCCTGTGATAACAGATCACCGGAGAATTTCCCTTTTAATCCAAGGATTGCTGATGCTCATCTCACACATGACCACCTTGTCTTTGCATCCTTATCATTATTTCAGTTCAACACTGTGGCTTGGGATAGAGCAAGGGGAAGACAAAAACATGAAGAACAACAGGCCAGGTGAGCAGCTCAGACCCTCTGAATACAGGAAGACGTCTCAAAACCCTCCCAGGGGTACAAACACTTTATCGTCTGTACTGTCTCTTGAAGCTCTGTATCTGTAAGCGTATCCTATGACCCAGCAATCACACTTTCAAGTGGAAGGAGAAGTGAATTCTTACATCCAACAAATGACATGTTACTCATAACATCCCAACAGGAAATAACCCAAATATCTATCAACAGGGGAATAGATAAAAGTGTGGCATTTTCATAGAATGAACATCATACAGCAGTGAAAAAAACTATAGCTATCTGTAACAACATGGATTAATCTCAGACCTAAATTTGTATGAAAGGAACCAGATATAAAAGCTTCCATCAATACAACGTTCAGACACAGGCAAAACGATTTTATGGTGACAGAGGTCAGAGCACTGGTTACACTGGGAAGGTGATATGGACTGAGAAAGGGAACGAGAGTGTTCTGGAGAGCTGAAGATGTATCTTGATAGGAACTAGTAGTTACATGGCATGGGAACACACACATGCAAAAATTAATCAAGTGATACTCTATTGCATGTACATTATATATCAATTAAAAACCTCACATCCATTTAACCGATGTTTCAATGTGCTTCGAGAGCTCAACCTGCCCCATACATTCAGCGAAAAAAGATGAAAGGAGCATGAAGAGAGGCAGGTGGTTAAGAAACTATTGTGAGAATGATCACTATACCAAACGGGTGCATCTGAAGTCATTCAGTGTGGTGCTTTCTGTTTCTAGCACCCTACTTGCTAAAAACTATTTCCACCTCCCTTTCTCCCACTTTAAAATCCATCTTCAGCCCTGGCTGTTGTGGCTCAGTGGATTGAGCACCAGCCCTGTGAATCAAAGGTTCGCCAAATCGATTCCCAGTCAGGGCACATGCTTGGGTTGCAGGCCAGGTCCCCAGTTGGGGGTGCGCGAAAGGCAACCATACAGTGATGTTTCTGTCCCTCTCTTTCTCCCTCCTCTCTCTAAAATTAAATATTAAAAAAAAAAATCCACCTTCAAATTGAACTATGTGGCATAACAGCATTCAGTGGAGACACAGGTACTTCAATATTAAAACCTGACTTCTCATCATCACTTACAGGTAGAGACTATTAGCATGGGCAGGTGACTCTTAAGAATTTTGATCAAAGGAGAGACATGACTGACTGACATTTGAAAGAGCCGCTTTGAGAACAGAACGAAAGCTCCAGGAGGTCAGGGATTGATAGCTGTTCTATTCACTGCAGAACTGATACTACCCGGAGAAATGTCTGTCACATATTTAAGAACTCAAATATTTTTTCAATGAATGAATGAATAAGTGGTCAAGGGCAGAAACAGGGAGACCAGTTAAGAAGCTATTGAGAAGATATTAAGAGCCTTCTAGAAGATATGGAGGTGTCTCAAAGCAAAATCATGGTGGTGAAAAGTAGGTGGTTGATGTTTATATGGTGTGACGTAAAGAGGGGTACAAATGACGCAAAGGCTTTTGGACTGAGTAATGGAAGGGTTTCGCAAAAAAGGACTTGCTGTTCACAGAGACTGGAAAGAATGTGAGAAGGGATGCAGGGGGACATCAGGAGCGGGGTTTGGCCATGCTGCTGAGGAAATGGCTACTATGAAATGGCTACTGATGAAGTGGCTATTAGATAATCAAACGGAGCTGCTGACTAATGTGGCTGGAAGGCTTTCTTGGTCTTGAAATGATATTGGGGGAAGACGGCCTCTTTTCATGGCTGTTGTCTTGGAAAGCGATTGCTCCTTGGGGCAGATGCCTTGGAAGGGGGGCTGGCTGAGGATGAAGCCTTTGTGTAATGGACAGCAGAGCAGACAGGAGAAGACAGATGAAGACGACCTGGGTCCCTTCTGAATACTGCTGAAACCATGAACTTACCCAGCCCTGAAGCGACTCTACCTATGAAGCTGTTAGGAAATAATATGTTTTCATTTGGTTTAAGCCATTTTGTTCTGCAAATTTTTTGTGCTGTGGTAAAATAGATAAAATTTACAATCTTAACCATTCTCAAGAGTACAGTTTAGGGCCATTAAGTACATTTATATTACTGTACAACCTTCACCACTGTCCCATCTATTGCAGAATGCTTCATCTTGTAAAACTGAAACTCCACCCCCAATCCCTCTCCCCCTGGCAACCACCATTCTACCTTCTGTCCCTATGAATCTGGTTACTCTAGGAACCCCTTTTAAGTGGATTTAAATGGCATCTGTCCTTTGTGACTCGTTTGTTTCACCTGGAATATCTTCAAGGTTCCCCATGTTGAGGTTAAGCCATTTTGAGTTGTTTTCTATTACTAACTGGAAATACTGTAACTGACATGCAAGCCTGAGGACAGCAAGTGATAAAACACATGAGGTCAAGTCACCATTTAAAATCACAATTCAGAGTGGGACTCTATGCTATTCTCCTACTTAAAACTGCTAATGGCGTGTCCCAAGATAAAGCTCACATTCCTCGGCCTGATACACAGTCTAGTTTACTCCTTCAGCTTTAGTTCCTGCCACAAATGACCTTGCTGCTTCTAGTCCAAGATTACCAAACCAGGCATAATTTCCCCAATCCACTGTGCTGGCTCTCCTGCTGCCCCTCAACAGCTTCCCCGCCCGAACGCACTCCCCTTCACCAACTAGGACACCACTGCCCCCCAGAGACTTCTGCACAGGTTCTGCCGAGCCACAGAGAAACTGGGGCTCCTAACCCCACCTCTCGATGCTGGCCGTTCTACTGTTTTGGTAATCACACCATGCTTTACTTTACTTGTATGTCTACCTCCCCTTCTAGAATGTAAGTTTTTTGAAGTCAGTGACGTCTATCATTTGGGCTTAGTACGGTGTCTGGCATGTAAACATGCAATAAATGCTTGCAGATTTATTGTACAGGCACACCATGTTGCATTGGGCTTTGCTCTACTGTTTCACTCCACTGTACTTCACAGACTGCATTTTCATTAACAATGAGGCACATCCCTCCACCAGCAAAAAGATGACTTGCTGAAGCCTCAGAAAAATTAATGCCATTAACATGTCCATAATACCCAAAGCAATCTACAGAGTCAATATAATCCCTGTAAAAATACTAATGGACTTTCCCACAGAACTAGAACAAATCCTAAAATTTATATGGAACCCCCAAAAGACCCCGAATAGCCAAAGCAATCTTGAGAAAGAACAAAGTTGGAGGTATTATATACACAAGACTACAGTAATCAAAACGGCACGGCGCTGGCATAAAACAGGCACAGAGATCAATGGAACAGAACAGAGAGCCCAGAAATGAACCCACGCCTGCATGTTCACTTAATCTGTGACAAAAGAGCAAGACTGTACAATGGTAAAGACAAGTCTCTTCAATAAATGCTGTTAGGAAAACTGGAGAGACACATGCAAAAGAATAGAACTGGACCACTTTCTTATACCATATATGAGAATAAACTCAAAATTAATTAAAGACTTAAATCTAAGACCTGAAGCCATAAGATCCTAGGCACTAAACGCTGACATTGCTCTTAGTAATATTTTTTTTTTTTGGATATGTTTATTTGGGCAAGGGAAACAAAAGAAAAAACAAACAAATGGGACTACATGAAATTAAAGAGCTTTTGCAGAGAAGGAAACCATCAACAAAATGAAAAGACAACCAAGTGAATGTGAGAAGGTATTCGCTGATGCATATGACAAGAAGCTGAGATCCAAAATATATAAAGAACTCATACAAATTAACATGAAACAGCAACAACAGAAACAAAAAACCCAAAAATGACTAAAAAATGAGCAGAGAATCTCAACAGACATTCTCCCAAGAGTACACACAGATGAACAATAGACATATGAAAAGATGCTTAATGTCACTAATCATCAGAGAAATGCAAATTAAAACCACAGTGAGATAATCACCTGACAACTGTCACAACAGCTATAATCATCAATACTGATCAGCAAGCAAGTGCTGGAGAGGATGTGGAGAAAAACAAACCCTTGTGCACTGTTGGGGGATTGTAAAATGGTGCAGCCACTATGGAAAACAATATGGAGGTGCCTCCGAAATTAAAAATAGAACTACCATATGATCCAGCAATTCCAACCCTAGGTATTTATCTGAAGAAATCCAAAATGATTTTGGAAAGATATGCAACCCTGTGTTCATTATGGCATTATTTACAATAGCCAAGACAGGGAAGCAACCTAAGTGTCCATTGATAAAGAATGGTTAAAGAAGATATGGCACGTAGGTACAAAGGACTATTACTCAGCTATAACAAAGAAATCTTGCTTTCTGTGATAACATGGATGGACTGGAGGGTATTACCATGCTAAATGAAATAAATCAGACAGAGAAAGACAAATAGATGATTTCACTTTTATGTGAAATAGGAAAAACAAAATAAATGAACAAGCAAAGCAAAAACAAGCTCATAGATACAGAGAACAAACTGATGGTTGCCAGATGGGAGGGGGTTTGGGTGAAAAAGGTGAAGGGATTAAGAAATATAAATGGTTAGTTATAAAAACAGTCACAGGACTGTAAAGTACAGCAGAGAGAATATAATCAATAAAATTATAATAACTATGTTAATAACTATGTATGGTATCAGGTGGTTAGACTTATCAGGGTGATCACAAGTTATATAAATGTCTAGTTACTACTATACTGTACACCTAAAACTAATATAATATTGTATGTCCACTCTAATTTAAAATTTTTTTCTTAATTAAAAAAGCTTTACAGTTGACCCTTGAACAATTAGGTTTCCACTTGTATAAGTGGACCTGCACAGTTGAAACCTGAGTTGTTCAAGGGTCAACTGTAGTTTGGATCTGCAGTTGGGAATCTGCAAATGTGGAAGGCTGGCCTGGTTATACGCAGATTTTCGAATGTGCAGGTGGTCAGTGTCCATGATACCCATGTTGTCAAGGGCCAGCGATACTTCCCAAAACATGCCACAGCCTATATCTGTCTACCATAATTAGCAGCAGGGGCAAGAGCAGCAGTTCCTACCTCCAACATAGGACTAGTCAGCTGATGCATAACCACAAAGTTCAGCGATTGAGAGTGCCCTGATTTCCTAAGCCTACCAGTTAAAAGAACATAGTTCTTGGGGTAGAACTAAGCATTCCTCCATAATGTGTCCAACCGAGCATGCAGGTGCTCTGGGCGCTCTACTTCTGCCCTAACACATGGGGTGGGCCCAGACACTATTGCCAACCTGAGGAGAGGCACTCGGGCTTTCTGAAGGGAAGGCATGTTTCAGCTCTCACCCTTGTCCTGTTCTTTTCAACAGCATGCTGTAGCACTATGATGGGAAGTCTACTTCCAGACTATCTGGGAAGCTTTCAGGATCCAGAGGAAAGAAGTCTGATCTCTAGGCAGTTTGAACTCCAAACTCTCTTTTTACCTAAAAACCCCCCATTTGTATTTCTTTGTGCCTCTTGCATCTTGAAAAAAAGATTTCCCCCCATTTATGGCAAAAGTATTAGTATCGTTAGCCAGCTGGGAAGTGAACACGCCAGCACCCGGGCTGGGTGAAGACCACATTCCACCTCCTCTCCGTGCGTAGGAAGGCTCCTGGACAGCCCCGCCACAGTAACTTTCCTTTTGTTAGCCAGCCAACAAAGAGCAATTACATCGCACAGCTGACGTCAGCCAGCCTCCTGGACTGACGTGGGCAGGCTGTCTCACAAGCCCCAGCGTCACACTGCTCCTGCCCTTGAGGAGAGACGCAGCGGCTGTAGCAGCTACCAAGTTCTCCTCGTGACGCCTGTGTGTGGCTCTGCTAATCCCGGAGCTGAGGAATGAGCAGGAGTGGAACCTATCCGCACATGTGCAGCAGTCCTCGGGGGGCTCCATCAGCAGTCAGCAGCTGCTGGAGTCCTGGGGACGGAGGAGTGGGGGCCGTCCTCTTAAGTTACCGCCCCCACAGCTAGAAGTTACCTGCATCACAGGGGCCTTTTTTCTATCCTTAGAGACAGGATAAATATTTTATCGTCACCACTTTACCAACTGTGATGGTGATAAAATGAGAAAAAGTGAAAAAGAAGACCTTGAAATGTGCTCAGAATGAAATTCTGAGATTCGGCTTTAGTGACCAGCCTGTATTTACCTTCCTGGCCTCCACCTCAGGATAAACTCTTTTTAGGAGAAGAATGAGCTTTTCTGTGTACGTATACACTTTAGATATAAAAAATTAAATTATTAACACGACAGGTGATAAATCAGCTGCAGGTACCTCAGACAGAATGCAGCCCCTGGGCAGAGTGTTAATTTGAACAGTTAACACTGTTCACTCTGGATAGGAGGAGAGGAGCAGAGAGCCAGTCAGTACTGGGTGGAAAGCCTCCTTTCCATGCCCCAAGGCTGGAACATGCCACAGCTGGCCTCCCAGTGACCTTGAGAACAGGGGCTACAGCACTTCTCTAATCCTTCTTCTGTACCAAATGCCTATGCTTTCTGGTCCTGCTCCCCCTCTCTCTTTTTTAAACCCTCACCTGAGGATATCTTTATTGATTTCAGAGAGAGCAAGTGGGGACAGGGGATAGACAGAAACATCAATCGGTTGCCTACAGTATGCACCCCGACTGGGGATCAAACCTTCAACCTTTTGGTGCAGGAGATGCTGCTCCAACCAACTGTGCCACCTGGCCAGGGCTGCTCCCTCACTTTGAAAGATGTATGCCATTTAGCTTAAGACACAGTTTTGTTTAATCTAAATGTTGAGGAAGAAAGGCAATCACATAAAATGTACGTGCCAACTGCCTTTTAAAAAGATTACTTAAACATGAAAATGGAGCAAACCTAGCTGTTACCTTAAATTCTACTTTGATTTGAAAACAAAGGGAGAAGCAAAAGGATTAAACTAGTTATATGGTATCCAAATTGGCCTTAAAACAACTCTTAGCTTCTCCACGTCACCATAAGCCCTTTCTTCCTATGGGGATAAACCAACAGAGGCTCAGAACACTGAAAATAAATGCATTTTCCTTTTAAAAGGAAGTCAGGAGCAGGAAATGAGCCAAAATCAAAACTTGCTTGTGATTCTAACTCCATTAAAAAACAAAACAACAGAAAAACAAATGGAGCAACAACTTCACAGTTGCTATACTAAAGTATAAAGCTAGAGGAGGAAGACCCTTTTTGAGTACTTAAACACGAGCCAGGCATTAGCCAGATGCTCGACATGTACTAACTTAATTTAAACCCTAACAAGGCTGGATTTATTATCCTATGAGAAACCTGAGTTTCAGAAAGGGTCATAACTCAAGTTCACACAGCCAGGACATAGAACTGGAATCCCGCTTGCTTGACCCTGTTACTCAGAGTATTTCTAAAGAGCGATGGCCCCTGTGCTTCCCCTGCTCTGGCCTTAAACATCAAGTCTGCCCTGCTAGCAGCACATCCCTTTCAGAGGACATCTGACTTGTCTTGATCACTTCACCTCCCATACATGTACCCAGGTTGTCAGTGTTTGATAAGTCACTAAATGAAACAAACAGGATGATCTTATGAGAAAAAGAAGAATAAGGCATATAAAAGTCTGATAATACAGGTAGGCAATAAAAAACCACAAACAAATATGGCTTACAAATGTGAGCACTATGGGGGGCGGGAGGGAATACTTTTCAATAACAACTTGATAAATTGTGGCCATCATCCTTCAAAAAAAAGATAAATACAATATGAAGTTTAGAGGGAAAAAGCAATCAAGACGGAATGATGGGAATTGGATCCTACAGGATGAGCAGACAAATCAGGAACATTTAACCTTACAGAAAAGGAGCTGAAAGTAAATAAATACAAACTCAGAACTTGCTACTTAGTGAAAACTTCCTTCAAGAGTGAAGCAAAATAAGGATATTACATACAATCAATACTGGAATCATTTGCTACCAGCGTATTATTACTAAAATAAATTCCTTACACAAAAAAGAAAACAATATTTGCAAATTACCCAAATACCCATCAACAGTAAAATATAAATTATTCATAGTCACTTAATATCTACACCATAAAATCATATATATATATGTGTGTGTATATATATACATACATACATATGTGTGTATATATACATACATACATACATATGTGTGTATGTATATATACATACATGCATATATATAAATGAAAATGAATAAACTACCTCAAGAAGCTGCAAAAATTGAAGAGCAAAGAAAGTGCTAAGTATACCAGTAAATCTAAATAAATACTATGTGTAACAATAGTAATAACATCTTGTGGATTTTTAAAAATATATCATACAAAGAAACTTCAGAAAAGGGGATAGTTAATGGTCAATAAACATATGAAAAGGTAGTCAACTTCATTAGTCATCAGGGAATGTAAATTAAAACTACAAAGAAATACCACCACATACTCATCATATTGAACACCTGAAAATCTTATCCACTTCTGGTGGGATGGACATGAAAACTGATAGCACTTTAGAAAACTACTTTGCAGACCGTTATATTTGAACATATATAACTCCCTACAATCCAACAATACCAGTCCTAGGTATATATTTCATAGAAATGTGTGTTTATGGGTCCCGAGATACATCTACAAGAATATTCATAAGCCCAAATTGGAAACAACCCAAATATCCAGCAAGAGTAAAACAGATCAATTATATTTGCACAACAGAATCCTACATATTAATGAAAATGAACAAACACAGTCACATACAATGTGACTCTTGCAATACTGCACAAAAGTAGCCAGAACAGCAACAAAAAATAGACTAAAAATGATCCCAACAAAACTATACAGTTAAGGGATTCATAATTAGGTAGTAAAATATAAAGAAAAACATGGAAGGAAATACCAAAACTGTTAGGCTCCGGGAGTGGGGTTGGGCTGGAGGAGGGGAGCAGGATTGGGAAGAGTCAACAGGGGGCACTTCTTGGGGGCTAATTATGTTCTTGACCTTGTTTAACATCTGATGAACTTTCTTATTTGTTACAGCTTATTGTCAACTTTTAAAAATGAAAAAGAAGAAAAGGTTTAAGTAATTTCAACTATATGAATGCTTGTACAAATGGGGAAATAATTCCTCATGCATATGGAAATTCAAATCTGGGTTTAATGATCCCAACTCCACACACACACAAGAAAGTATAAAATTACTAATGTGTTTTAATAGAGGAAGAAAATGAAGAAAATTTATTTGATCAAGAACTTACCAAGTATTTACTGGGAACCTAGATACTAAATTTTTATCTCCTGGAATTCTTCAAGGAAAGAAAATTTCTGGGCTTATAATTTAGACATTTTCATGTCTGAAGCAGGAAAATGAATTAGAAATCTGGAGGCACATTCCTGTTCTTTTTTTTTTTTTTAATTAAAAAACAAAACATTTTATTGGTGGAACCAAAAAAGACCCTGAATAGCCTCAGCTAACTTGAGAAAGAAAAACAAAGTAGGAGGGCTCACAATAACTGATATCAAACTATATTACAAGGCCACTGTAATCAAAACAGTCTGGTACTAGCATAAGAATAGACACATAAATCAATGCAACAGAACAGAGAGCCCAGAAATAAACATATCTTCTGTGGTAAAATAATATTTGAAAAAGGGGGCAGGAGCATAAAGTGGAGTAAAAATAGCCTCTTCAAGTGGTGCTGGAAGAACTGGACAGGGACGTGCAAAAAAATGAAACTAGACCACCAACTTACACCACACACCAGAATAAACTCAAGATGATAAAAGACTTAAATGTAAGCTATGACACCATAAAAGTCCTAGGGGAAAACATAAGCAGTAAAATTTCAGATATTCCATGTAGCAATATTTTTGCTGATATATCCTCTAGGGCAAGGGAAACAAAGGAAAGAATAAACAAATGGGACTATGTGAAATAAGTTTCTGCATGGCTAAAGAAAACATCAAAATGAAAAGGGAACCAACAGTATGGGAGAACATATCTGCCAATGATACCTTGGACAAGGGTTTGATCTCCAAAATATATAAAGAACTCATATGACTCAACTCCAGGAAAACAAACAATCCAATTAAATAATGAACAAAGGATCTGAACAGACACTTCTCCAAGGAGGACATACAGAGGGTCCATAGGCACATGAAAAGATGCTCAACATCACCAGCCATCAGAGATGCAAATTAAAACCACTAGATAGCACCTCACAGTGGTAAGAATGGCCATCATTAACAAATCAACAAACAAGTGCTGGAGAGAATGTGGAGAAAAGGAAACCCTAGTGCAGTGCTGGTGGGAATGCAGACTGGTGCAGCCTCTGGGGTAAACAGTATGGAATTTCCTCAAAAAACTAAAAATGGAACTGCCTTTTGACCCAGCAATGGGTCAAAGAACCTTAAACACCAATTCAAAAGAACCTGTGCACCCCTATGTTCATAGCAGTGCTGTTTACAATAGCCAAGTGCTGGAAACAGCCTAAATGCCCATCTGTAGATGAGTGGATCAAAAAATTGTGGTACATTTACACAATGGAATACTATGCAGCAGAAAGAACTCCTACCTTTTGCGACAGTATGGATGGAACTGGAGAGTATTATGCTAAGTGAAATAAGCCAGGTGGAGAAAAACAAATATCATATGATATCACCTAGTACAGGAACCTAATGAGCAAAACAAACAGATGAGCAAAATAGAACCAGAGGCATAAAAACAAGGAACAAACAGACAGTGACCAGAGGGGATGAGGGAGGGGGACAAGGGGGAGAGAAGAGGAAGGGTCTAGTTAAGGGTCAGGTATAAATGACCCATGGACATGAACAACAGGGTGGGGACTGACCAGGGGAGAGGTGGGTGGGGAGGGCAGGGGAGAGCAACAGGGAAAAAAGTGGGACAACTGTAATAAAGGCAAAAAAAATTTTATTGAATTTATTGGGGTGACACTGGTAATAAAATTCTGTAGGTTTCAGGTATACAATTCTATAATACATGATCTGTGTATTACTGTGTATTTACTTGACCCAAAGTCAAGTCTCCTTTTGTCATCATTATCCCCTCCCTTTCCCTCTGGTAATCACCACACTGTTTTTTTTTTCCCCCTTAATCCCTTCACCTTTTACACCCAAACCCCCAGACCCCCTTCCTTCTAACAGCTGTCATTCTGTTTTCTGTATCCGCGAGTCTGTTTCTAGTTTGTTTGGGCATTTGTTTATTTTGTTCATTAGATTCCACATGCAACTGAGATCATATGTTGTTTGTCTTTCTCTGACTGGCTTATTTCACTTAGCATAATACTCTACCGGTCCATTCAAGCTGTTGCAAAAGGTAAGATTTCTTTCTTTTTTTTTTTTTAATGGCGAGATAGTATTCCATTGTGTGAATGTACCACAGCTTTTCTTATCCACTCATCTACTGATGGGCACTTACTTGGGTTGCTTCAAAATCTTGGCTATTGTAAATAACACTTCAATGTACAAAGGGGTGCATATACATTCCTGTTCTTTGACACTACCTTTGTTAGGGCACAAGTGTCCTTCATAGCTAGTTAAGTGTTGGACTGAATTCAAATTGAGCCCACATCATATTGTTAAAGACAAACTTGAAAAGAGAAAGAAAATATGCTAATTCTATCCCTTTAAACTTATATCTGATTTTTCTGATTAGATGCAAATTGAGACGATTCATGATCATTTAGTAAAAAAAAAAAAAAATAAGTGAAATAAAACAAAGAAACTTTTGATTACTTCAGGTTTCAATTAATCAACTATTTGAGTGCCTGATATATGCCTACCAGCATTAATTCATCAGTTTCATTCATTTGCTACTGAAATGAGACTATACATCTCATTGATCTCTTAGTACGATGGCAATTTTTCACTCTTCAACAATGCACGCTGATAAGAGACTTGGGCAAAGGTTTTTATTCTGAACGTTGAAAAAGGAACCAATTAACTCAATGATCCTAGATCTCTCAAAGAAATAATTTTTTCTTGAGCTATTAAAAAAACTTACAAGGTTACCCGTATATAATCTCTTCAAAGTAGTTGGTTATTGCAAATCATTATTATAGCACATTAGTACATTATTCTCCATCACTTTGGAAGATACAGAGACTATCTCAGGAGAGGTATAAAGATCCAACCTGCTACCCAGCAGCTTAAAGGTTCCTCTATACATTTTAAAGTCATATACTAAGATGATCATAAAGTAATAATGAACAAAGAATAAAAGCAAGTAACTTACAAAGTAAGTATGGAGACTCTAAACAGAAGCTACTGTGGTAACTTATGATGTGCTGATGCTGGAGTTAGCCTATAGCTCTTAGGTTCTTTTCCTCACAGGGAGTCTAACAGAGAAGGGCCCACACTCCTCAAACTCAAAACAGAAAGGCTCTGTTCCCAGCAGTGTGGAATGTTTGCTGTCACAGATCATTCTCACCATTTTGCTCTCGTTCCAAACCATGAGTGTACCACCTGCAACCGGGAAGGAAGAGGGGTCCCTCCTACCTGAAGCCTTTTGAAAAAAAAAAAAAAAAAAGACTTTGAAAAGGAAAAATGGTGGTGTATGGAATTCCAGAGATCATCCCACCACAGAAACAACCATGAAGCTGGAAAACAAATCAATCAGAACCAACTGTTTTGGTATCCTAGACCCTGATAAAATGCTACAGGCAAACAGGGGAGAGCGCCTGATCTTTGGTAAGCGAGCAGCAGATGTGAACCACCTACCACCCCATTCATTCCCTCCAAGCATTTGGGGCTGTGCAGAGGCTTGCCTTTGTTTTGCTCCCCCAGCCCCTGCTGGACTATCTTTCCCAGGGTGTTTATTGTAAGATTTGAAGAGACAGCATCCCTTCTCGCTTCCCTTTTTAAAGATCCAGACATTTAAGGAAATCCCTGTCAGGTCACAGGTTGACTGCAGGCATAATGAACAGAAACTTTAGTGGCCACATGCAGCAAAGAATACCGACTCTGGGACTTCCAGCCAAGATGGAGGCCTAGACTGACACGCTCCATCTCCCTCCACAACTAAGTAGGAATAGATCTATTGCAAAACCAGAAATAACCAGAAGTTCCAGAAAATAAAGCTACATGGAAGTCCAAAATATGAAGTTATAAACAAGAAGTGCTTGACGGGACAGGTAGGAGGGGTGAAACTGGGGCTGAGAGGTCAAGTTGTGCTGGCAGCAGTGGACGCAGCAACGGTGGCGGGATGGGGGTAAGCACAGACACCCGTATTTAAAAAGAAGCAAGAAACACCTAGGGAGCACCGCCAGTTGCAGACCAGACCCGTCAGCTTGCAATTCCAATGCAGACCCCCATTGCCTTGGACTGTGAGGCCCAGAGGGGGTGGGGACAGAAGAAGAAGCTCCTAGTCTCTCAACGGAGAGTAAATGGCAGGAATCCATCTTGGACCCCTATCCCCACACAAAACATCACAGTGTGGTGAGAAGGGTCACCCGGTAGTGAGGAGTGCATGGGGCTCTGTCCCTTATAGCATAGGAGGTGTGACAGCCCTGCCCAGGAAGCAAAACTGTCAGGATAGCAGCAATCAGGATAGAGATCCCAATCACGCAGCTGACCAGACAGCAAATATCTAATCTAATGATGCAGCAGATAGGAAATCTTTCTGAGGCACAGTTCAGAGCTTTGGTTATACGAATGCTTACAGACCTGACAGCAAATCTTAAACAAGATGGGGAAGGAACGAAGGCTAGTCCTGCTGAAATGAATGAAAACACATACAAAACAAGTGTTGAGGGAAAGAAAACCAGGCATCAAATCAACGAATCAGAACATAGAGAAGGAATAGTCAACCAGTGCAGAAAGAGGAAACAAGAAGTGAGGAAAATGAAGAGAGGCTCAGAAACCTATGAGACAGCTATAAGCGGGCCAACATCCAAATCATAGGGTTGCCAGAAGGTGAAGAAGAACAACTAGAAATTGAAAAATTATGTGAAAAAATGATGAAGCAGAACTTCCCTAACTTGGGGAAGAAAATAGACTTACAAGTCCAGGAAGCACAGAGAGTTCCCAAAAAAATGGAGCCAGAGAGAACCACACCAAGACACATTATAATCAAAAGGTCAAAAATTAAGTATAAAGAGAGAATCTTTAAAGCAACAAGAGAGAAGAAGAGAATTATATACAAAGGGGTCCCAATAAGACTATCAGCTGATTTCTCAAAAGAAACTCTGCAAGCAAGAAGGGACTGGCAAGAATATTCAAAGTAATGAAAAGCAAAAACCTACAACCACGATTACTCTATCCAGTGAAGCTGTCAATCAGAATAGAAGGGCAGAGAAAGTGCTTCCAGGACAAAGTAAAACTGAAGGAGTTCATCAGATTCAAACCACTGTTATATGAGATGTTAAAGGGACTTGTTTAGGAGAAAGAGGACCAAAACTATGAACATTAAAATGAAAACTGTATCACAACAACCAAAAACAGAAGCTAGGGAATCAAAACAAAGGCAAACTAAGTAGGCAACGAGAATGGAAAAAGAATTACAGGTATGGGGAACATATTGGGGGGAGGTCAGCTGGAAGGGGGAAGGGGGGAAAGGGAGGGAGATGGTACAGGAATTAAGAAGCATAGTAGGAGGGAGGGGGGTAGATAGGGAGATGTTGAGAAGAACTATATGCACAACCAATGGGCATGGACTAAGGGGGTGGGGACAACTGGGGTGATGGAGTCACTGGGTGGAGGGGAACAAAAGGAAAAGAAATTGGGACAACTGTAACAGCATAATCACTAAAGCATAGTAAAAAAATTTTTTTTAATTAAAAAAAAAAAAATAGAATACTGACTGTAAAAGTGACTCTACACACTGATGACTACAGTCCTCCAGTGTAATCCGTGAGGATCGGGAGATTCTTGACTTTTAAAATACTTAAATGTGCAGTTCTCAAAAAAATAAATTGCAAAGCATACAGAAAACAGGAAAATAAGACTCAGTCATGGGAAAAAGAGAATTTGAGAGAAACTATGCCTGAGGAAGCCTACATGTGGGATAACTAGGCAGAGTCAACTGTATGAAATGTGCTCAGGACCTAAAGGAAACCAGAACAAAGAACTTAGAAAGCACAAACAAAAGCAAAAATCCGTAAGTGCGACTACATCAAACTAAAAAGCTTCTGTACAGCAAAAGAAATAACAAAATGTAAAGGCAACCTACAAGATGGAAGGAAATATTTGCAAACCACATATTGGTTAAAGGGTTAATATCCAAAATATACAATATACAAATACAATATACAGATCATGTATCATAGAAATGTACACTTGAAAACTGTATGATCCTATTAACCAATGTCACCCCAATAAACTTAATAAATTAAAATATATATAAAGAAGCCCTGGCTGGTGTGGCTCAGTGGACTGAACGCCGGTCTGTGAATCAAAAGGTTGCCGGTTCCATTTCTGGTCAGGGCACATGCCTGGGTTGTGGGACAGATCCCTGGTTGGGGTCGTGTGAGAGACAACTGCACATTGATGTTTCTCTCCCTCTCTTTCTCCCTCCCTTCCCCTCTCTCTAAAATAAATAAAATATTTAAAAATATATAAAGAACTCATACAACTCAATAACAAAAAATCAGATTAAAATATGGGCAGAGGAACTGAGCAGACATTTTTCCAAAGAAGACATTCACATGGCTAACAGGTACATGAAAATGTGCTTAACATCACTAATCATCAGGGAAATGCAAATCAAAATCACAGTGAGATATCACCTCATACCTGTTAAAAGGTGAGAGAAGCACTGGTGAGGATGTGAAGAAAAGGGAACCCTATGTACTAATGGTGGGAATGTAACTTGGTGTAGCCATTATGGAAAACAGTATGGAGGTTCCTCAGAAAATCAGAAACAGAACTACCATATGATCCAGCAGTTACTCTTCTGTATATACATCCAAAGGAAATGAATACAGGATATTGAAGAGATACATGCAACCCCATGTTTACTGCAGCATTACAATAGCAAAGATACACAAACAACTTAAGTGTTCTTGTCAACAGATGAATAAAGAAGTTGTAGTACATATATACAATGCAGTATTACTCAGCTATGAGAAAGAAGAAAACCCTGCCATTTGCAATAGCATGGATGGACTCTGAGGGCATTATGCTAAGTGATACAAGTCAGAGGAGGACAAATACTATGATCTCATATGTGGAATGTAAAAAAAGTTGAACTTGTGAAAACAGACTAGAATGGTGGTTACCAGAGGATAGGGTGGGAAGGGGAGGATCAAAGAGATATTGTTTAAGGGTAGAAACTTGCAACTTCTGTGTCAGTTCTGCTAATGTGCAGTATAGTGATTATAGACAATATTGTATTAAACATCAAAATTGCTAAGAGACTAGATCTTAATGATTCCCACCACACACACAAAAAAGATAATTATGTGATGGGTTAGAGGTATTACAATGGCAATTATTGGGCTGGCCAAAAAGTTGTTGTTTTCTTTTTTTTCCTGTAAGATGGCTCTAGTAGTGCTTAGTTGTCTTTAACTTCATCTGGAACAGTTTTGTTAAGATTGTATTGTGATAGTTGTCAAATCAGCGTGCATTAAAAAAAACTTATCAAAATTAGTGAATTTCTGTGTAGCCATTTTAATATTGAAGATGGAAGAAAATATGCAACATTTTCAGCATATTATGCCACCCCCCCAAAAAAAATAAAATGAAAGTTAAAACCCCAATAAAACATCACTTCACACCTAGTAGGATGGATATAAACAAAAATGAAAACTACAAAATAAAGTGTTGGCAAGTACGTGGAGAAACTGAAACCCTTATAATTGTTGATAGGAGCATAAAGTATTGCAGCCACTGCAGGAAACAGTCTGGCAATTCATCTAAAAGTTAAAGAGAACTACCATTTAATTCAGCAACTCCATACCTGGGTATTCACACAAAGGAATTGAAAGCAGGAACTTGAATAGAGATTTGTACACCACTGTTGTAGCAATATTATTTGCATAGTCAAAAGATGAAAGCGCCCTAAATACATATACTGAATATTACCTTATAAAGGAAGAAAAATTTGATACATGTTTCAGCACAGATGAACCTTGAAGACATTATACTAAGTGAAATAAGCCAGACACAAAGCACACAAATTATATAATTCCATTTCATAGAGACAGAAAATAGATTAGAGGTTACCAGGGGCTGAGGAGATGAAGGAATTGGGAGTCACTGCTTAATGAAGTTTTGTTTGGGGTGATGAAAATGTTTTGGAAATAGTGGTGATAGTTGCACACCACTGTGAATTTAATGCCAATGATTATAACAACAAATTTTGTGTTATATACAATTTACTACCTCCCTAAATAGAAAAAAAAGATGACTTTAAATTGCATTAACTATCTTCAGGTGTTTGTGGGGAAAGAGATGTGAATTTAAGGGTGGAATATGTCCAGAGGAAAATCAGGTACCCTCAGCCCAAAGACGGTCTTCTATATTCCGAACTCAGAAGATATAAATGGCCAATATCATAGACCTAAAGCATCAGGCATTCAGATAGGCTCATTAAGGGAAACGGAGATGTCCTCATGGAAGACAGACGGCAGACAAATGCAGGTGGGGCCTGCCAAACTCTGCTTAGGGACAGTGTTAGTTATAATCGTGCTACCATGACTGGCATATGGGAGTCTGATATGGGGACTGGGACAAGAACCCTTGAACGTATGTCCAAACACAGTCAATTCTAAGAGAAGGCTAAATGAAGTTTCCTATAAGAAAAAAGAGACTGGATGCCTAGTAATTGCAAGTTAATGAAAATGTATTCTATCACTTAGTATCTAAAGACAGCCACCAGAGCCACTCCCTTTGAGAAGTGGAATTTATTTCCTCTCCCTTTAAATCTGCGCTGGCCCAATGACTTCTTTAAACAACAGCATGGGGCAGAAGTAGCACTTTGGTAGGTGGTCTCTAAGATGAATCCCCAAGTTCACTGTCTACTGGTGTTAACAGCCTGTGTAATCCCTTCCCTTGAGGGTGGGCTGGACTCACTGACTTTCTTCCAGACCCGGTTGTAATGACTGTGGCTTCCATCTCAAGGCTCTCTGTCCCTACGGTCACTCAGCTGGGGAAAGCAAGCTGCCACATGCTGAGCAGCCCAGATGGCATGGTGAGCAACCAGGGCCCTACAACCAATGACCTGTGAGGAACGGAAGCCTGCCAAAAACCGAACAGTGAACTTGGAAGTGGATTCTTCAACCCCAATTGAATACTGAAATGATTATAGCCCTGGCTGGCACCGTAACTGCAGCTTTATGAGATACTTTGAGCCAGAGGCACCCAGCTAAGCCACTTCTGGATTCCTGACCTACAGAAACCATGAGAACTGCTTGCTGTGTTTCAGCCACTTAGTAAGCCAATGGATAAGAAAGACAACATGATCTGGGGCTTCCCTGCCTTCCTCTTAGAACAAAAATGGAGAGAAAAAGTCTACATGTGTAAGTGTGTCAACATTAGCAAGGCCCTCCTCTGCGCCTTTGGCGTACGTGTTTCTGAGGCGCAGAACACTTGACAGCATGGACTTGGGAGGAGCACAGCACTTGCCAACTGCTGTTCCTCAAATGTCAACAAACCACTACCTGCTGGTATCGCTAGCTTCTGCCTAGGAAACGTCACCAAATATTCAGTTGCCCACAAGGTTCAAATAGTGGAACATCACTAGTGGCCTATTCAGAGATATTTTTTAAATATGCATTAATTAATATAGTCATTTAATGCCAGTGAGGAACCAAGCTCTAATGCACTTGATATACAATGTACTACAAACTGGAACCTGACTCGTGTACAAGTGAGTAAATATGAAGCTGTGCAGCAATGCCTTCAGAATCCAGCTGCAACACAGACACCAATTAGCAAACATTTAGCTAATTTGTTACCTAACAAAATATATTCCATGTCATCACTGCTAGTCTGATTAATAATGATGCTAAAACTAATAAAGTTCTTGTAAAAGCAATATTTTGTATTGCATTTATTATCTTTAATAAGATATGAACCACTACAAAAACAAAATTCTACTGGAACATGCCCCCCAAAATAAATGTGTATGATCATTGTTAGAATACCAAATGGAAGGAATTGAAGAATATGCAGAACCCTAACAATGTGCATTTAATTGGGGAACAATTTATTGCAAGGTAAATTATGGAAAGGGATGAAACAAAAACTATGAAGAGCAAAGAATTTTTTCCCTTCCTTTCTGAGAAGTCCTACACTAACACATGTACATGCAGCACAAACTGGTTTGCATTTGGCAGACTTTCTGTGTCCATTAGCAAAGAGCTAAGCCAAAATAAGGAAAAGCTTTTCTAGGCATTTTGGTAAGGATTATGAGTCCATTACCAGACAGATCTAGTTACAAATGTACCCTTCTTTTCAAGTAGATTATAATGCAAAGAATAAAACTGCCTTTACTCAAACGGAAGGAGATGTGTTGCAGCTTAGAGCACAGGCGAAGTTTCTGGGGTCCAGTTAGTAAATCTCAGTTGTTTGCAGTTTAATGAAACAAAACAACTATTATTTTCTGCCTACACATCATTTTGTTAATCAGTGGTTCTGTGGAAAAAGATCATCAATTTCAGTCCTAAGAAGCCACATTGACTATATATGGCACAGGCGCACTGATTTTTTTTCACTTGTAGGAATTGTACATGTGGCTTTAGAGTCATAACTCTGAGCATCATGATTTAGAATGATCTCATCTCCACAGTGACTCCTTTACTCACCCGATATTTAAGCTACTCTCCTCTCTTCTTCACCTTTTTAATAGGTTTAAACAAAATGGCAATCAGTCACTGACTTCAGTGATTTCTGTCATCAACCATTCACCTTCCTCATTTCTCATCATCATTGTGTGATATCAACCTTGTACAATTCTTGGCCAATGGCCATATTAATTTTCTACTTGAAAGAACACAAATAGAATACTGCTTATGACGAAGGTAGGAGGGGGAGCTTAGGGAATAGCTGTTCATCTGGATGCATAGCAATTAGCTTTGCAAACAGAAACAGTAACATGATTAGATCTGACACCCAACCAAAACTGCCAAAAGGGGGAAAAAAAAAAACCATTCTGTTGGGGGTACTGAGTGGCTTTTTAAATAGTGGCTACTGACAGTTATATTTGCCTTTTTGGAAATGATATGAGCAGTGTGACATCAGAGATCTTCAGTTTCCATGGTGATTATTAGTGATGGCATTTCAAATGTGGTTAGGTTCCACTGTGTAATTTCTTGCACTTTACACCATTAAGAGAGGGAGAAGAAAGAACTGCTTCATCTTAACATTTTTAAAGGAAACAATGTTCATCATCCAAGTAGATAAACGTCATGGCTTTTAGGTAGATATGATTTGTTAATCTTAAACATGTGTGTTGACAGAAGCTACATCAGTAAGCTGGTGACAGATACTAAATCACTTGGATTTAATAGGGACTAGTTAATTGCTTAGATAGTTATAGCAATTAACTATTATTTTCTGCCTACAGATTATTTTAGAAACTGGTTCTTATTATATAACTGATTTACCCACTTTTTACATGTAGGAAAAGATCATTTTACCCTGAAGCAATGAATCCTGAGTTGTCAGCTGATTTCTCAAAAGAAACTTGCATGTAAGAAAGGATTGGCAAGAAACATTCAAAGCCATGAAAAGCAGAGACCTACAGCCAAGATTGCTCTAGCCAGCAAAGATACCATTTAAAATCAAAGGGCAGATAAGGAGCTTCCCAGATAAGAAAACACTAAAGGAGTCCATCATCACCAAATCATTATCATATGACATGTTAAAGAGACTTAAGAAAAAGATAAAAACTATGAACCATAAAATGGCAAAAATACATATCTATCAATAATTGAATCTAAAAAACAAACTAAGCAAACAATAAGAACAGAAACAGAATCATGGATACAGAGAGTTTTGATGATTGCCAGATGGGAGGGGGGATTTGGGGGAATGGTTGAAGAGGTGAAGGGATTAAGAAGTACAAATAGGTAGTTACAGAATAGCCACAAGGAGGTAAAGTACAGTATAGAAAAAAGAGTGTTACACACATGATCCACGGACATGAACAGTGATGTGGGGATTGCCTGAGGGAGTGGGGGGTCCTGGGTAGAAGAGGGCAAAAGGGGAAAAAATCAGGATAACTGTAATAGCATAATCAATAAAAGGCAATTAAAAAATCAAATCAAATCAATAAACATATCTTTGGGTGAGGATTTAAAAAAAAAGAGAAATAGTTTAAGTAGGGAGAAAAACTTATTTTCCTCTGTAGTTAAGGACAATCTCTAGGGCAGCGGTTCTTAACCTGTGGGACGCGACCCCTTTGGGGGTCGAATGATCCTTTCACAGGGGTTGCCTAAGACCATCGGAAAACACATATATAATTACATATTGCTTTTGTGATTAATCACTATGCTTTAGTTATGGCTGGGGGTCACCACAACATGAGGAACTGTATTAAAGGGTCGTGGCATTAGGAAGGTTGAGAACCACTGCTCTATGGTGAAGACTCAGAGGTGTCCAGCCAGTATGAACATCCCTCAAAGAAAGACAGGCCAGCATCGTGTACTTCATCTCCCCTCTCAGCCCTGGGTCCCTTGGACATAGGAAGATACTTAATACACTTAGTGATTTTGATGCTGAGGAAGCTAAATATTTAATTTTTGCTTTAATTTTCACATTTATAGTGGTTAAGTTTAAAAACATCCAGTTTACTTACTAAAAATTATATATAGTTAAAAATAGAATAAATAAGCAAAAACCTAAGAAAGTGTTTCATTTGATTCTCATAGACAAGTTTTTAATTTTCTCATGTAGGTATAAAGTTAATCTTTTAAAATGCATTCTTTTTTTTCTATTAAAAAACACACTGTCTTGTTATTTCAATATATTTGTTGACAGAAGGTATATACTAGTTCTTCTGACTAGTGATTTAAATCAGATTTACCATGTAGTTAATATTGTCTAGAGCAGCGGTCCTCAACCCCCCAGCCGTGGATCAGTACTGGTCCGCGGCTTGTTAGGAACAGGGCTGCACAGCGAGAGTTGAGCGGTAGACAAGTGAGTGAAGCTTCGCTCACATTACCATCTGAGCTCTACCTTCTGCCCCCTACCCACCCTCCGTGAAAAAAATTATCTTCTATGAAACAGGTCCCTGGTGCCAAAAAGGTTGAGGATCACTTGTCTAGAGGTAGAATCGAAGACTACAAATCCAAGTAACAGAGAAAATCTGCTGGCAAGATGCAGGGAGGTCATAACGAATCTGAATGTAATTGAGAAACAAATTCTACATAAATGCATTCTTACAGTCACAGTAACCAGAATGATAAATGATCTGTCTCTCCCTTACTCAAGCTACTAGTTATGCCAGGACAAAATATCTAGGCCACCACTGTGTAAGAGTTTTATGAAAGTCTATACACCAGAACAAGAATAAATTTACAAATAGACAAAGTCAAAAGAAAAAAAAAAAGAAAAGGGCTCTTAGGTCACAAAGGACCAGCAGTTGTGACTGAGGTTAAAATGGACTGACAGGATGAAGCTACTTATCTTCAAATACCCAACCCACAGTGAGACTGAGGTTACTGATGAAATTAAAGGGTATCCTAGAAAGGTTTCAGAAAAGAAAGCAGTTAAAATGCAATCAGGAAAACAATTTGGTCATGTGGAGAACTTAAATTAAGATACTAAGGGGCAGAATTCTAGACTGTTAGCACTGTAAAAGATAATGTAAGCTACTTGTTTTGGGTAAGAAAATAAAGGTCCATGAAGATGAAGGGAAATTATCTAAGGTCACAAGAGCTACAGTCAACGCAGAAATGGCATTGGGATGATTCTCTGCCTGTGCCCCCTTACACCCCACATCTCGGGGAGTGTTGTGAACGAGTGTAGCACACAGGCACCAGCACTGCCAGAAGAGAAGTGCAGTTTAAGGATCAGTGTATGGAGAATAACTGTTCTGCTTTTTACAAAAGCCAATTTAAACACACACACACACACACACACACACACACCACTGTACTTAATGCACTATGTAAAGTATATGACTGTCTAACCACTAAGCCATATACCTGGAACCAATACAAAATAAAATTGAAAGTAAACTGTAAAAAAACAAACACCAAAGCCAAAATGAAACAAGCATGGAAGGAAAAAACCAATATAAAAAACATGTTATAAAAAGAAACCCTTTAAATCTGTCCCCTTTGAAGTTCTGAAATGGACATCTCAGGTGTCTGACTCAGAAATGTAAACTGAACAGTAATATACTGTATTAGTAAATTACAGAAACAAAATGCATCAGACACAGAACAAAGTTCTAACTTTTTCATCTGAAGGGTGACCAGATCTTGAGTCAAACAGAAAGTCAAGGTGCTGTGTGGTTTTCCCATACAGCAACGTGGAGCTTACAGACTGGTGACAGGAAGCAACAATTCCTCCTCCCACAGAACTCACTTTAGTTCCTGCAGGGCTGATCCTCTAGAAACCCATCAACCAAAAGAAATGCCCGCACAGAAGTCTCGTCATCTTATTGTAGGAGCAGATAAGGAGAAAAGCTCTTCCCTGCTATTTTTAGCAAGTCTCTTCTTGTTATTTTAAAAATTCTACGAGGAGATGATCTGAAATTGAGCTATTATTTAGATTATAATAAAAAGCTAGAAAGAGTACAGATGCTAATTTCCATTTCCTGCTGATAAAAAGTAGAAACTGAGGCTCTTATGGGCAACTGAATGTACCCTCAGGAAAGTCAGGGGCCCTCCCTTGCCATGCATTATTTCTTAAAAAAAAAAAAAAGATTCCATGAAGCCAAGTGAAATAATGTGGAGGAGAAGTGATAGAATACCAATGTTTTCAGTTCTAAGACTGATTAGGTTTCCCACAGACACCAGGAACTCATGTGACTGCATATCAGACTCTGAGAGTGCAGGCATGGCCAGGGTCACAGAGAGATCTGGAAGAGAATATTACATCTGTAAGAGAACACCAAAACCCTGCGACTCAAAGTGAGGTCTGAAGATAACTGGCATAGGTAACACTAGGAGCTGCTGAGAAATGTTGGCTCTCAGGCCCCACCCCAGACCTAATGAGTCAAAATCTGCATTTTAACAAAATCTCCTGGTGACTCAGAAGGACACTGAAGCTGGAGTGCTATACTGAAAACACTGGCTGTGCTCTGGCAAAAGAGGATCCTGAAATTTCGGGTGATCACAGCCCTTCACAGATGCACGTGGAGAATGAGTTCTGGGTCAGTCTGGCCTTTTCCTGGCACCACCAGGAAAAGCTGACTTCTGGTCAACCACAGATTAATAAACTGAGAGGTAAATGTTTATCGTCACATATATCAGTATCAGGTGAACCTCATTTAGTTCCCTCCTTTTTAGTGGGATTAAAGATAATGGAGGAAAAAATATAAGCTAGCCATGTTAAGAAATGCTTTATTAATCTGTCTGGATAATGCCAAAAACGTGGCCAGACTAAATGATTAAGTGGGCCTAGGTCATTACACTTTCATAATTATAATCATCAAAAGCTAGGCAAGGGTATTGATTTATTGATGGGCAGCAACTTACTGATTTAAAAAAAAACTCATTTCAACTTTCACTTTCAGATACTCTGTCTTTAAGAATGGGGTAGTCTAATGAGAAAACAAACACTGGAGGAAAAATAACCTAAATTTTGATCATGGTTTTCACCATGTTAGTTTCTTATTGGGAACAGCAATTTCTGTAAGTATACAATGCTAAGGAGGGGGAGTGAAAGGGTGCATACATTATTTCCTGTTCCACTTACCTGGAATGTCTTTTTCATGCCTGTTTCCCCAATTACCTGACGTCCTAGATAAGGTATGGGGAAGCTTTGGAACAGCAAAAAGCTGTTTGCCAAGAGCAAAGTTACTGTAAATAATACTTAAG
Organism: Furipterus horrens; assembly: GCF_987537825.1. NCBI lineage: Eukaryota > Metazoa > Chordata > Mammalia > Chiroptera > Furipteridae > Furipterus > Furipterus horrens. The sequence continues at coordinate 35,729,348 of NW_028327180.1, forward strand.
GAGCGAGAAACTCTGCCTTTAAACATCTTGTACTGGCAACTGAGATTCTATTTTAATTTTCTAAACAACAATATTGATAATCTCCGCATTGGTTTACATTTTTCTTGGCTTATCATTAATCTTTATTTTCCCAAAGTAACGGCACAAAGCATAAGAGAGGAGATGACCACAATGACCAGTGTGACAGATGGCAAGGAAGACAGGATACAGCTACTGGTCTTGCTTCTGAAAACTCTCTTCCACCAACCTGCTTAAAGGAACTTTCCTTGTGTTTAAGCACAGGTCTTTCACTATTCAGTTCTGTCCAATTTTGAACATAAACAGGCATAAGAAAGGCCTGAGGTTGTTTTAACTGTGCTACCAAGTTAAAAATGTGAATGAATCATGAACTTTGCCCTCCCCCACTTACCTGATATAACCGCTATCTTCCCAGATCCGTGTTCTTCTCTAGCAATTCTTTCTGCTTCCTCCATCAGCAGCATGCCAAATCCCTATAAGGAGCAATAAAGAGGGTTAGAGAAGCAAGGAGAAAAGTCACTAAGGGGGATCCGTAAAACAAGAAGGCTAAAATCTGTTAAAATAAGCATTACAAAAAAGCCATTTATGGGAGCAAGGAAAGAGAAACCATTTGATTATACCAAAAAGCACACAATAGCAGGCCAGTAAAAAAAAGGAAAACTCTGCAACAAAAGCCAAAAGGTACTTTGTGGATGATGTAATCTACTCACGACAAGGAGGTAACTGCCTCTTTTTAAACAAGTTCTAGACACTTGCCAGGCAATATTCTTAATTCATTAATTTTGGGGTCTATACTATACCCACCACTAGTTTTTTCTAAAATTTAAAAAAGTGAGTGATTTATTTATTTAGGTTTATTTATATCATATAGCTTGCATTTATGAAGTGCTTTAATACGTCATAAGTGCCTTCACATTATCATCTCCTTTGATTCCATAATAGTAAATCAGTTGAAATTGCTGGTATTAGACTATTTCTGACTTTCCAAAACAGCAATGTCATATGGTTCAATCTAGTATTATATTCCACTCAGCTGAGTCTCAATTTGTCTCTTCCTCCTCTCCCATCATACCACACTCCAAAGTGGGCAGTCTGGAGAGAAGATATCTCTGAACCACTACAGTATTGGTTCCTCTGTTTCAATACTTTCCTTTGTCCTTTCTTCTTTTCTGTCTCTTCCTCTGCTCCATGCTCCCCTCCCCATTCCTTTTCTCTTTCCCTCCTTTGGGCAATTTCTTAATTAGAGTCAAACAGAAATGAAATACAGGGATTTCCAGCCAAGATGGAGGCCTAGACAGACAAGCTGCGTCTCCCTCCACAACTAAGAAGGAATACGACTACTTCAAAACTAGAGATAACCAGAAGTTCCAGAAAATCAAGCTGCATGAAAGTCCAACAAATAAAGATATAAAGAAGAAATACTTATCCAGACAGGTAGGAGGGGTGGAGGGGACGCGGTATGGTGGTGGCAGCAGCAGTGGCAGGCCGGCAGAAAACGCAGTCACACATTTTAAAAAGTTGGGAGGGACACCTGGGGACTGTGCCCAGTACCAGACCAGACCTTGCAGCTCACGGTTCCAGAGGCCAGGGAAAATAAAGCCTCATTGCTTCTGACTATGCAAACCAGTGGGAGCTGGGGCAGAGGAAGAAACTGCCCACCTCTCAGCAGCAACCACTTGTTTAAAGGGTCCCCAGAGTCCGAGAACATCCGCAGACCCACCCACTCTGGGAACGACAGTCAGGGCAACAGCTACAGAGGCACTAGTCCCATACAGAAGTGGGAGAAGTGCCTGGAAAAGGGGCAAGGGCTGAGCAAGTGACACTGTTCCTTCTCAGATCCTTCCCCCACATACAGAGCCACAACGTGGTGAAATGAGTTGCCCTGTACTGACGAATATCTAAGGCTCCACCCCTTACAACATAACAGGTGCGACAGCTCTACCTAAGACACAGAGGCAAACAAACACAAGAGCCTGTCAAGATGAGGAGACAGAGAAGTATGGCCCAAAAGAGGGAACGGATCAAGGTTCCAGTGGGAGAACTAAGCGATGAGGAGATAGCCAACCCAACAGACATAAAGCTCAAAACACTGGTGATAAAGAGGTTCACAGGCTTGACAGATATTTTTAAGTACGGCAAATGCAGAAGGGAAGAAGTGAAGGCTATGCTAAATGAAACGAAGGAAAATCCACACAAAACCAATGGTGAAGGGAAGGAAACTGAGGTTCAAATCAATAATTTGGAACATAAGGAAGAAAAAAACAGTCAATCAGTACAGAATGAGGAAACAAGAATTGAAAAAAAATGAGGAGAGGCATGGGAACCTCTGGGACAACTTTAAACGTGCCAACATCCAAATCATAGGGGTGCCAGAAGGAGAAGAGGAAAAGCAAGAAATTGAAAACCTATGTGAGAAAATAATGAAGGAAAACTCTCCAAATTTGGTGAAGGAAATAGACATACAAATCCAGGAAGCACAGAGAGTCACAAAGAGGCTAGACCCAAAGAGGACCACACCAAGACACATCATCATTAAAATGCCAACAGTTAAAGATAAAGAGAGAATCTTAAAAGCACCAAGAGAAAAGTTGAGTTTCCTACAAAGGGGTGCCTATAAGACTATCAGCTGATTGATTTCTCAAAAGGAACTTTGCAGGCGGGAAGGGACTGGCAAGAAGTATCCAATGTGATGAAAAGCAAGGACTTACAACCAAGACTACTCTATCCAGCAAAGCTATCATTTAGAATGGAAGGGCAGATGAAGTGCTTCTCAGACAAGGTAAAGCTAAAGGAGTTCATCATCACCAAGCCATTATTATATGAAATGTGAAAAGGACTTGAGAAAAAGATCAAAACTATGAACATTAAAATGACAACAAACTCACAACTATCAACAACTGAATCTAAAAAATAAAAACAAAATCCAACTAAGCAAACCAGAACAGGAACAGAATCATAGGTGTGGGGATCATTTGGAGGGTTATCAGCTGGAAGGGGGAAGGGAGAGAAATGGAGAAGTGGTGCAGGGATTAAGAAGCATAATTGTTTGGTACAAAATAGACAAAATTATTATTAAGAATAATATAGGAAAGGGTGAAGCCAAAGAACTTATACGCATGACCCACGAACATGAACTAAGGGGGGTGGGATTGTCGGAGGGAAGCTGGGTACTGGGCAGAGGGGAGCAAAGGGAAGAAAAAATTAGGACTACTATAACAACATAATCAATAAAATATACTTAAAAAAAAAAGTGAAATACAGAATACCTGATGCTGAAATTTGGTAGGATCCCGACTGCTCACAGGGACCACACTTCCATACACGTGCAGCTCTCGGACTATGGAAACACCTCCAACCAATTCGAAACGGAAGGTTTCCTCTGAACACTTCCGTAATCGCAGAAGGCCAATCAGAATGTCTTGATCTGGGTCTTCGTACGATAAGAATGTTTCCCAGCCACCATTTGCAACATAATCTCTTCTTACCAATTCAACCTGTTTAATTAGAAAAGAAAGAAAATAAAAACACATTAAAAAAAATTAGAGAACCAAGTTTACTTTTATAATTATATGTATTTAGGCTAATATTCAAAATTAGGAATAACGAATGAATAATCATAAGTTATGTTTCTATCTACTCTCAAATGTCAATTAAATAAAGAGTTCATGCCTTGTTAATGAACTATTATAAAAGAAAAACAATTTTACAGTTTCATAAGCACTTGAACTTCATTAACCTTGGGAATCTTACAAAGATTCGGCTTAGTAAATGCTTCCATGCAGTTAAACCCCCACGAAGAGTCTCTAAGGTAAAATTACACACTAGCAACATTTGTTGTTCTTGGGGGAAGCCCTGGGGCCCGGAACTGTCAGGTGCTGGATGGTTTCATTTTCTAGTCCTTACCTCCTCCACTAAAACCTACTTTTGGGGGAGGAGGGGAGAAAATGTGTCATAAGTTACTTACTTGTTCCTTGATGGCATCCCACAAGGCCTTTAAAATATGTCTAGTTGTGAAATTAAAAACATTAAAGAAAACCCAGTCACCGGAGAGTGGCTTTTGGGGAAGGTTTTTGTGGCAGCAATCTATATAGGCCTTTTATTCTTTAACCCATTGTTCAGGTAACCTTTGTATTTTGCAGAAACATAAGCAATATGTAACAAAATGCATACATAGAAAAGCCAAGTCTGCATACCTGAGCAAGGTCACACTCAAGATACATTCTGAAAATGGTCATATTGTATCCATAGTGAGGTGAACAATCCTGACTAATAGTATCTTCCTTAATTTATTGTTTGCTAAGTAACAGGATTGCACAAGAATTTGGCCAAATGATTAACTGTGAAAAATGTCAATTTTTGAGAACATAAATATCAATGCAGATCTCAATGATCCTAATCTTTCCAAAATAGGGTTCCACAAGAGCTAAATCCCACATAAAATTTTACACTTAGCTGGACACTGTAGATATATAGGAGAGATGTTAATTCATCACAAACAATAAATGCCTTTGGGCATCAGGCTTAAGTTTTGTGGAACCCCTCCCTGTCTGTTGGTAAGGGTTGATCTATTCATCTGATTACTGCCAATGGGCAATAATTTAGCAGTTGCACACAATGAGATAAGCAGATGACAACCAGCTTCACAGGAATGTAGCCACTAGTCACATATAGCTATTTACATTTGAATTAAAATTAAATAATTTTAAAGACTCAGTTCCTCAGTTGCACTAGCCGTTTTTCAACTGCTTAAAAGTCACATGTGACTGGTGGATGGTACCATATTGGAAGGCACAGATTACAGAACATTTACAACACTGCATAAAGTTCTATTGAACAGTGTTAATCTGAAGTTCAGACTTGGATTTCCTAACCTGCCTCTTCTAGAATTCAGCCACCCTCGTACTTGGCTTCCCTCATTTGACATCTGTATCTGATCCAAAATTACTCTTTGCTCTTAGTTTACTCATTAACTTCTAGGGTTCAGTCCCATTGGTAAGAAGGTATGGATCCAGGCTTAACAAAAAAGATTTATGAACAGGACCTAATCTCTCTATAAAATGAAGAAACTAACCTGGTATGGCCGTACTTTGTGGTGAATTTCTTGAATTCCAACCTCTCTAGTTCTTACATCTCGACACTGGCAAAAAGAAAAGAAAGTAGGGGTGTAAGGGATGAGATGCAGCCTTTGTAACCACGAGCTTCAACTTCAAAATGTTATACAGTAAGAATGCCTTCAATATGTGAAAGCTTTTGGACCAGACTCCTGTTGGTGAGAATATCACAGGACTTTTGTGTTTCAGATTACTTTGATCTCAACAGTTAGAGTCAGACTCTTACCTGTATACCCAGGTCTTTCATTCTTGCAAACGCCAGCTCTCTCAAATTACCATGCTCGACTCCTGAGCTGACTAAGGGCATTGGGATGTCTCTGCAGGAGAAGAAAAGATCCGTTGTTACAAAATACAAGTCATTTTCTACAGCAGTAGGCTAGGAATATTTTTAAAAGGGGGGGTGGGGAGGAGACAAAAACAAAAACAAAAAAAAACCCCTAAAATGCAGATCAGAAAAGCAAAGGCTGAATGTTCTATCCAGAAAGCAAGGTTCAGAGCCTCTCTATCCCTCAGTTTTCCCATCTGTGAATTTAGGATTTTCACCTACCACTTGGGGTTTTTGTAAGCAACACCTGATGGAAATCACTTTATAAAATTATAAAGTGAAAACAAATATACAATAACCACTAGAAATGATTTTGACTGAAGAGACACTTGTACTTAACAAAACAGAAAAATATAATTGTTTCTTTTTTTTTTTTTTAAGCAAATCCAATTTTTTACAGTAGCTGTACGATAAGTAACCAAAAGCTTAGCTTACCCAACAACTGGTCTCAAAGGATAAATTTTTTTCCTATTTCCCCAAAATCTAAATTAGAAGTGACTCTTTATTAGAAGAGTAACAGCTTGCCTAAAGATGAGAGGAGATAAAAATTATTTCTCAGCATTAATGTAGTGTAAAGTGCCAGGCATCAAGGAGCCTTCAATAAAAAACTGAAGTTATTTTAGTGGCCCAGACACCCTCTTACAGACAATTATCAGTATCTAAAGATAAATCAGTTTTTTAAAATCTGAGAATATGCTCAGCACATCTGCTTTCTATTCAAAGACAAGTCCCCAGTTGTTTTGTCTAATATCTGGTTGATTAGAAGAAAGATGTAGAATACACAATTATCTTTTCTTCTCATTTTTGCTTTTGAATGAACTTGAGCCTTTTCCCTTTCTTTTTAATTAGCCCTTCAAATGTTAAGTAAACACAATTAGCTACTTCATTCATTACTTCTAATAAGATATTTCTAACTCACTCAAAAGTATCAAAAGCCAATCAATTAGCATTAAAAACTATACACAATAAGTCTACTGGGCTCTGGAAGTCCATAGTTTCCATAAAGATGCTATAAAGCAACGATAAGTCAAAATTCTTTATGACAACTCACCAGGGAATTCAAAGCAAGAATAACATAACCAAAGTTGAAGTCTTCTAAATGCCCCCCCCTTTTTTACTGTAAACTATTTTATAAATAATTCACAAATATATGCATGTACCTTCACAACTTAAAAGTGGAATGTAAAACACTGGTATACATGATATAATATCAATGGTAACCACTGTTAGTACCATACACAACAGACACATTCAATTCTTGTTATTTATGGCACTTATGTTGCATAAAGGTGCCATAAACACTGAATTATCAAATACTGAAGCATTGATCCTAGGGTAAATGCAGGGTTAGGTTCCTGCAAGCCTTGAGTCACACATTTTCTTTAACTGATCAATACATACCTTGTTTTATTTCTGCCTGTGTTAAAGACTAATAATTTGGGGGGCCCAGTACAAAATGAGAACAGACAGCCTCTTGTTTAAAAAAAATATTAATTATCTCAAGACAGAGCAGAGCGTCAAACCAAGTACGAGTCCCTATGAGACTATGCGGGTCGCATGTCCCCTGAAGGTGGCTCTAATGATCACAAAGCACAAGTTATTGCGGCTCTGATAAAACAGGGCTTTATAATGATGCTGAGTTTATAAATGTTTTTAAGTTTATGTCTGTCATTACAAAAATGCAACATGGCTTTAAGGGTCTTTGTCAGTGACATGCCTGGAGTATACCAGATGGGAGTTTTTCCTCATTAAAGAATAGAAATGTGGCAGTCTTTTTCATTGAAAATGAAGGAAGATAATTTTATATATGCAGAACATCTTAATATATAAAGATAAAAAGACAGTGTTACACTCTTCTAGGACTTCAAAACCCACGTGAGATTATTGACCATCTGAACTTGCTACATCCATCTCGGCAGGCATTAAAATTATTTTTAGGTTTCTCAATTTGTTTCAATCTAGTTTCACTTTCTTGGCTTGGAGATCACATTTGATAACATTCACTTTTCTATTTCAAAATGTAATATTTCTTTTTTGTTAAGTTTTATTTATTGATTTGAGAGAAATATCGATTTGTTGTTCCACTTATTTATGCATTCATTGGCTGCTTCTGGTATGTGCCCATAAACTTGGCATATGGAGACGTTGCTCTAACCAACTGAACTGCCCTGCCAGGGTTTAACAGATAATATTTCAAGCTTAGAGAGCTAACATTTGCAACTTGCTCATCAAAAAAACCTTTCAAAGTGATATCTAGAGCTTTTTTGGTCTTAAGTCTCTCACACTTCAGAAGCATGTTTTAGTTGCAAATTGGTCTTCCTATTCTAATGCTTTGCAGTGATTTAAATAGCACATCAAGGCAAACAGCTGTTCAACAGGCTGAGGGCAGCAGCAGTTAAAGTGGCTCTTCCACATGTCTGGACAGAATCTACATTTAATCACTGACTGCACCCTTCAGGCCTGCAATACAGAATCATCTATTAGGATGCTGCTTCATAAAAATACCCAGTAAGATGTTATTGACTCAACTGTCATAAAATTAAGTGTAAATTAGTTAAGAAAAAAAAATAAAAGAGGGGGAATAGCCAATTAAAAATATCAAGTAATTAGTAAAATACAGTATTTAGGAAAAAAACAAGTGTAAAATATTATGTTTTCTCTTGAAATATCTTCCCTTCTTCTGATCCTCCCTTTTGATACCTATCTAAAAAATAGTTCCTAAAATTTTCTCCATGTACACTCTTTAATTCACTAATCAATACTAAGTATACAGCCTATAATTGGCAGAAGCTGTCATAGGTAGAAATGAAATAACCAGATTTTCTAAAGGCACAGAACACAAAGGCATGTATGATTTTCCTCTACTATGATTTAAAACAAAAATAAATCAACTATAATTATTTAAATTGCCTGGATTAAAAATTCTAGAAGACTTTCTCCTTTGCCAATGGTTTCTACATTCTTTTCACTCAAGTGAGAAGAAACAACGCCAAGTCAAAACCCTGTGATTCTCTTTTCCCAAATCAGAAGGTTTCTCAGCCAATTAACATTGTCTAAACACCCATCCTTCTCTTGCACAGATTTGTCCATACGACACTATTTTACCAGAACCCAGCTACCAAATTGCTAGTGAGTGTTAAGTGTACTATGTGAACACAGACATAGCTTTTTGGTTCCCTAGTCCTCTTATCTGTGCAGGAGAGAGGAGATAATTCAAAAGGCCCCTAAAAGGTAAAGGTAAAATTTATGAAGTTTTCTTTTTTGTTGAGCTATTTCAGTAAAAAGTGCTATCTCCTTTCTGATCCAAATTCCATGACAGGCAAATTATATATAAATAGACAACTGATATAAGAAGAAATACAAATAAGCAGTTACATGGAAAAAATGTTAATCCCTACTATAACTAGGGAAATGCAAGTTAACACCCCTAAGTAAATTAAATAACATACATAATCATCTGTAGAGTTGTGGTAAAACCAGTAACTATTTACTCTACTCTAAACTGGTATTATCCTTTTGGAAAACCATATCAATATACTTAGCAAAAATTAAAATGTTAATTTATACTCCCCTTGTTCCAGAAATAATAGTTGTAGTAATAATAATAATAATAAAAAAATGCTTAGAGCTTTCATCATAATCTGTTAGATCATACTGCTCTAACAGATAACTTCAACATCTATAAAAGTTCTATGTACATGAATTTTAGCTGTAGTAGAGGCCAGGATGATAAAATTAAAACAAACAAACAAAAAACATGAAAGCAACTAATGTTGAACATTAGAGAATAGTTTACTGAATAAGACAGAGTAAAATGTTAGACTACTATCTACATTAAAATTATAGCTATGGTCCTGGCTGGTGTGACTCAGTGGATTGAGTGCTGGCCTGCCAACCCAATGGTCGCCAGTTTGATTCCCAGACAGGGCACATGCCTGGGTTGTCAGCCAGGTTCCTAGTTGGGGGCGTGGGAGAGGCAACCACACACTGATGTTTCTTCCCCTCTCTTTCTCCCTCTAAAAATAAATAAATAAAATCTTAAAAAATTTTTAACTATGAAGATTATTCTAAGTCTTTAATAAGAAACTGCTAATTTATCAAATGTATTGCTGTGTAAATGTGCATCCCAATTTTACAAGGTAATTTTTGGAAAAATAATGTACGCCTGTTATTGATACATATATTGAAGGTGATTTTAAAGCAGCTTCATAGAGAAAATACTACTTTGTTCATATAAGTATAGTACTATAGGGCTGGAAATTAAGAAAATATTGTTGTTGGCAGCCGTCCGTCTCGAGAGACGATGGTGTAGCTTCTTAAGAGTCTATCTGCACCGCCGAGAATGGCTGTGCAGTCCAACTCGGGAGTGACACGGTATCTGTCTCCTCCCGTGTTGAATCGACATCTTGCGATGACGCTGGAGTGTCCTCTCCAGTGAAGCTGAAGCTACAGAGCCTGGGCAGGGTGATATGGAGGGTCTGCTGTTGCCCATGCAGCAGACCCCCTCTCTCTTCGCAGCTGAAGGGTCCAAGGGAAAGACGGAGTCAATACAGCTTGGCTTCAGGTGCGCCGCAGGAGTTGCCGGTGTTGACTACAACGTCAAACCGCCTTAGGGACTCCGGCTCCGGATTTTCTGTCGGGGTTTACTCCCCTAGCCTTTCCCCTGAAGAGGTATGCCGCAAGGCAGCGGAGGTTTTTTGGAGTCAGAGTTTTCCTTCTCTGATGTACCCTGACTGGAAGATCGAACCAGCGACACTTAGCTCGCAGGCTGACGCTCAATCCACTGAGCCAAACCAGCCAGGGCATAAGAAAATATTAAGTCCTGGATAATTAGTAATATTCTACAAACTGCTGGAAAAAAGTATAAAATCACATTATTAAAAAGAAATGTACTGGGATTTATGAACAGTGGTACACAGTAGAAACACATCACATAATACACCTCAGCACTGCAAGTCTATTCTAGAATTTCAGTGATTACTGATAACAAAAAGCAAGTCCATATAAAATAAATTTGAATCATTTTTATGCAGTAATATACAAAGGAAATATGTAAATAAAAGTGGGGAGAAATAAGTAGCAAATTATAATTAATTTGAATAAATTCTTATGCAGGTAGTTATTGTAAATCAGAGAAGGAAAACTCTGACTCCAAAAAACCTCCGCTGCCTTGCGGCATACCTCTAGGGGAAAGGCTAAGGGAGTAAACCCCGACAGAAAATCCGGAGCCGGAGTCCCTAAGGCGGTTTGACGTTGTAGTCAACACCGGCAACTCCTGCGACGCACCTGAACCCAAGCTGTATCGACTCCGTCTTTCCCTTGGACCCTTCAGCTGCGAAGAGAGGGGGGGTCTGCTGCATGGGCAACAGCAGACCCTCCATATTACCCTGCCCAGGCTCTGTAGCTTCAGCGTCATCACAAGATGTCGATTCAACACGGGAGGAGACAGATACCATGTCACTCCCGAGTCGGACTGCACAGCCATTCTCGGCGGTGCAGATAGACTCTTAAGAAGCTACACCATCGTCTCTCGAGACGGACGGCTGCCGACGACGAAGTTATTGTAAGTTCAATGATAGTCAATGCAAAACATAAAGTGACAAAGTATTTGAAGAAATTCTGTCCATGCTTATCAAAAAAAAATGCTAAATTGAACATTAGTCCACAGTAAGCTAGCTACCTTAGAAAAGCCAGAATTCTAATGGAAACTTGTATACCAATACAATAGCTGTATTAAATACAAAAATATATAAGAAATAAAGTGAAAAATACCATAAAGATTTTAATCTTTATACTAAAAAACCTAGAAAATAATCACATTCAAAGTTAAGTAAATTACCAGTCCCAAAGCACGAAAGTCTGACATCACAGCTAGACTCCAGATGACTCTCCACCAAAGGCATTTACTGCGTCAGGAACCGAGTCATCAGTATCTTCAAACTACAAACTGTCCTCAAGCTCACTAAAGACACTGCTAATTCCACATCTTTACGGGGATTTTACTCTTGTTTTACAGTATCTACTCCATTAAGTTCTAATTCACCCACATGTGTAAAGTAATAATGGCACTTCAAAAAGTTAAACCTACATTCACCTGTAACACATGAACCTTTTAAGTGATGTACTGCTAGAGAAATATAATGGCCAGTTTGGCCTCCTGAAATTAGAGCTGGGGGACTCTGCTACTGGCTGATTCTCCAGAGACAGAGGGGTAACGGGGTCATGATAAGAGAACTGAGAACAGGGAAGCTTTAATCAGCCCCATCTTGGCTTTCCATAATCATGCCTTTCTCGTCATTCTACCTGTTAGGTACATAATGTACATGTTCCTAATTCTTCCTGTCATGACCTCCTTACAATTTTTCTATAGAGACTATATTTGCTGCTCTTGTTTTCTCAAAATCCTCTCAGCATAATGTCCCACAGTGATATTTCATAAAGTCTACAAAATTAAGCTTTTAATGTTATAGCAATGCCTCTGTTGCTTTTGACTCACTGATTGCAGCAGTAAGGAATGAATGTAAGGCTGAAAATGAAGGGGAGAATGCAAATTCTTCATCCGATCGCCTTGGTACTTTTGGTAAGAAAACTGTGATGTCTATGGCCGTGAAAGTTCTATCCTGTTGCCGTGCTGAGAGGTATTATCTTTCGGTTACCCTGTAGTTTAAGTGTCTGACATTAAGCGTTTTGATGGTACTATGAGTGCCTGACATTAAGTGTTTGAGTGCCAAGGCATCCACTGCAGGAGGCACCCATCCTGAATAAACGCATTGGCAGCTGTATGCACGACACCGCTACTAGCCAATAACCATATGAGGAATTAGGCGCCCCCACCCAGGAAGTTCACTCTTCTAGAATGCCCTGGGTAACCTGGATAACTGACCACCTGAGTCACCCCATTTCTCCCTTCCTGTAACCTAACTCCCATTTTTATGCTTTAAGTTAGCCAATAAAGAGTGAACCCATAAAATCTAGACACCCCACCCTAGACTTCTAATAAAGGCAGAGCTCCAGGTCTGTGCTCTCCCCAATCCCCCATCGCCCCCATCCCCTGCTGTGCCCCTCGGGCTTGCTGGGTACCCTCCAGGACGTGTAATAAATCTTGTTCCACAAAGCTCCCTGACGATTTTGGTGAAGTGCATCCTGGTCCAGCCACTGCATTGCCCACCCCCACCCCACCTCCTGACCTTGGAGTAAATGTCTGTGGGGGCTCACCACAAGTAATCAGGTCAAGTACAGTAGTCCCTCTCTATATCTCGGTTCATTTATCTCGGCTTCACTATATCGCGGGATTTTGCGGTACTGTATACTTGTTAAAGTTACATAGGTTTAAGAGTATAGAATATGTTTAAGAACGTAAGTAGTGTTTATAAAGTGTGGAAAAGGTTAATAAGGGAGTGGGAAAGGTTAATAAGGGACTGGGAACAGTTTATAAGTGCGTGGGAAGGGTTTATAAAGCCTTAATATATATATAAATACTAAAATAAATGTAAGGTTCCTACTTCGTGGACTTTCACCTATGGTGGGGGATCTAGAACGTAATACCTGCGGTAAGTGAGGGAATGCTGTAAGTGCCTCAGGTATTCCTAGCTGAGAGCCTCACCACCAGCAGGCTGAGGCCCCCACCACAGTGATATACTGCCATGCTCTGCTGCTGGGAAGTGGTATCTTCACTGTTCTCTGGTTGCTCAAGTCTGTTAAATGCAAATGATCTTTCCTTTTGTCTTAAAGAAATACTTACTACATCTATGTTTTCCACTGTATTAATTTATATTTTTTGAAACAATCTCATAGTTACAGAAAAAGCCCCAAGCGCAGTACAAATAACTACTTTCCTTATCTATTTGAAAGTAAACTGAAACAAGATGTCCCAACACCCCTAGAATACTTGATGTATTTCCTACAACAAGGATACTGTCTTACATAACCGTAATACGACCATCAAAATCAGGAAATTAACACAGACACGACTACTGCCTAATCCTGGACTCCGTTCCGGCTTCAGCAGTGCCTCACTAACGTTCTGTTCAGTAAAAGCATCCAGGAAGAACCCTGCATTGTGGTCAGTTGTCATGACTCCTTAGTCTCCTTCAAAATGGGACTCTTTCCTTGATCCCCCTAATTTTGAAGATTATAGGCCATTTATTTTCTTAGAAAGTTCCTCAATTTGGGTTTGTCTGGTGCTTCCTTATGATTAGATTTAGATTATGGAGTTCTAGCTGAGTAACACAAAAGTGAAAGCACAGCTGTGATTTGTACTATTACTAATAAGCACATTGAATAGCTGCCAGGCTTCTCCATAGTCAAGTTACTCTTTTCCACTCTGTAATTAATAAGTACATTGTGGGTGGTACTTGGAGACAATGTACAGTCAATTCTCATTATTTGTGGTAGTTATGTTCTACAAAGTTGCCATGAACATTTAATTAGTGAATATTATAACACTGCTCCTAGAGGAAATACAAAGTTAGGTTCCTATGTGCCTCTGGTTGCAACATTTTCATAAACTGATCCATATATAATTTGTTTTACAATACCTGTGCTTTAAAAAAAAATCTTTATTGTATTTTTTTCTATTATCATTTAGTCCCTATACATGTGTTTCTGTGTAAGGACACCATATATGTTTATATGCATATTCACTAACACTGAACTTACAGCCAATGGTGCTGTAACTTATCTAACACATGTATTTTCTCCATAAGGCACATCACAGCCTGCTTGCACTTAGCAACACTACACAATACTTCCATTACTATACTTGGGGCCATTTTAAACAGTGGAATCACCAAGACACAACACAAAAATGAAAAAAAAGGGGGGGGCATTAAATAGACTTTGAAAAGGGGACACACACAGACAGTCTCTACCTCTTCCCACCGCTGCCATTCCAAAACACCACGGAGTACACTCTAATTTCCTCCTTTTTCACATTTGTAATTCCCTTTGCAGATAACAAAAAACCTAGCTCCCATTATCCTTAATGTTATCTACATATTAGGTCATAGGTCATACTTAGTAGGTCAGCCTGTTTTGCTGCTGTCCTCTTCTCTGACCCCTGCCCCGCTCGGGCAGCATGTGCCAGATCAGCCCTCTGCAGGATGCCCACTGCAGCACACGCAGGCGGCAGCAGCTGCGCCGCACCACTGCCTCCTCCACGGGGACACGCTTCTCGCCCTGCTCTGGTCCTGCAGCTCCCAATGTCGCCAAGGGAGACACCTGCACTGCTCACACCTCCTAATTAATGTCTTTTGGACTCAACTGTTCCAAAAAGGCTCAAAAAGGGGAAGGACAATGCAACAGATTCTGACAGTTGAATTTTTCTATGCAACTATCTCCTTAGTATTTTAAAGTATATTTTAAAGTAAAGAGATCATAGAGGCAATGTAGATCCTTAGTTGGGCCAATAATTTAAAGAATTTAAGAAATCAATATGTTGTGGCAGATGTATGGTGTAAATGTCCTTTGACCTTTAAGCAACTCCATTGTTTTATATCCTTGGTAATTTTCCTTTGGTCAATAATTCTGCTTATTCTTAGTGGTCACTGCTTTATATAATTAGTAATGCACTTTTTGTGCTCAGTGGATACTAGTTGCAGCAATAGATTGTACATGCATTTGCATCACCTTTTGACCTTGTACAACAGTTCCCCATTTCCTTTTCCTCAGTTTCAGTTACCTGTGGTCAACCTCCATCCAAAAATATTAAATGGAAAATTCCAGAAATAAACAATTTATAAGTTTTAAACTGTGCCCCACTCACACCACACCCTTCCACCCAGGACATGAGTCATCTCTTCTTCTGGCATATCCACAGTGTACACACTACTCACTCATTAGTCACTTACTAGCCACCTTGGCCATGACGCTGTCACATTGCAGTGCTTTGTCCAAGTAACCTTGATTTTATTTAATAATGCCACATTCATGTAATTTGTATCACAGTCTATTGTTATAATTGTTCCATTTTATTATTATTGTTGTTAATCATTTACTGTACCTAATTTATAAGGTAAACTTTACCATATGTATGTATGTATAAAAAAAGATTAGTATATAGAGGGCTCAGTATTATCTGCAGATTCAGGCAGTGACTGTGGGTTTTGGGACATATCCCCCACAGATAAAGGGGGACTATTGTATTGGTAATACAAGAAACTAGGCAGCTTTTGTGCCTAATGACCAGCAGATATAGGAATTGTTTTGTTTGGATTGTAGGTAAATAGGTAATTTTATGGCTCCTAATTTTTTTCACTGTTATATTTCTAGTTTTTTTAAAAAAGGCCCATAATTGCAAGTGAGACCCTAATTTCTCTCTCCTATGAAAAAAAAAAAAGTTGATTTCCTTCATGCCATCAGGAATATGACTCTTTCCCCCTATTCACATTAATATCTGCGAAGAATGACTGTGTCTACTCTTTGCTCTATCTTCAGAGGCTCTAGAACAGGGATAGCAGACACATGGGCACACTTCCATCTGTCACACGCACTCTGTACCTAGACGGAAGTAGAGTTGGAAAAGGAAATCCTGATCCAGCTCATAAGCTTCGGAACCAGGCACCACAACTATTACCTTCATAATGCCACCTCCTGGATCATGAATGAGGGAAAGAGGAATCCATTAGTAAATGATACAGGCAAAGTGGCTTGGACATGGTGCCCTTTCACGTCCATCCCTCTCTATTTATAGATAGCTTTCCAGGTGTCCCTTTTTAAATTAAAAACATTCAAACCCCTCAATACGAAATTAGACTACTCTCATTAGAAATTGTCAATAGAGAGTCACCGATTATTTTTGGCAGAACAGCTAACACACTACCTCTGCACTCGGTACACCCGAGTCCACGGAGGCACGAGGGCAAGGATCCGAGCCACCAGATCGATCAGGTCACTAGGAGAGTAGCTCTTATATCTTCCTGATTTCCACAGCTCATAAAGCCCAGTTCCACGAATCACCAGGGTAGGGTAAAGCTTTAAACCATCAGGTCGAAAAGCAGGGTTCTCAAAAAACTCCTGTGAACAGAGAGCAGAACATTACTCCTCCATTAGTTATGCAGAGAGTACACATGGAAGCTTCAAAGCTGGTACGGCTTTTCTCACATACCTACCCGGTCCTGAGACTGCCTTTCCTCTCCATCACAGGAAGGGATGCAGACAGACAGAAAGTCACTGTTTGTATAGCCTCACTAGAGCAAAGCCCGTGCCTGCGGGACTCCAAAGTGCTCACCAGACCAGCCCCTGTCACCTCTCGCCAGTCTCACCACCTTGCCTTTCCACCTCCACAAAGGCAATTTCCTCTGCCTGGGGAGTTCATCAATTTTTCCTCATCTAGCCAACCTTCAGGCCTCAGCTTAAATGTCAATTCTTCAGAGAGGCCTTCCTGACCTTCAAATATAAACTACCTCACTTAAAAAAATCCTACTGAATTACATATTACTGCTTTCTTAACATCATCATACTGACAATTTATCCAGTGCCTACCTTCACCTCTAGACTGTACCCCTTTTAATAATGAAAATATATTGTTTAAGCTTTTAAAAAGGTGTGACAGAGATCATCTTCTGGCCTGCAAAACCTAAAATGTTTACTCTGCAGTCCTATGCAGAAAGGATGCCGATCCCTGGATCTGACCTGGGATACACACTGTCCATTTGTTATCTGAACACTGAGCAATACATCTAATCCATCCACTTCGACATAGTCATTTCCTGCACTGTATCATCCCGCTGGCAGCCGTATTTCATTATTTGGGATAGAGCAAGAAGACATAAGGCGTTTTCCTTTCCATGACTTTGCACTGCTAATTTGCTCTTATCTTGATTTTGTATGATATATGATGGAGGAATGAAGGTGGACTCATACAGTTCCCTTTCACCCCCACCCTGGCATTAGCATCTCTTCAACCAGCAGTACTATATCTTGTGCACTATAAAAAAAGCCTTTTATTTGCGCTATATTATTCTTGTAGAGCTATCCATTGTTTAACTTGCTTTGCAAAGAAATGCAACTGCGGACTACTTGATCTCTCTCACTGATTAGTCATATTCTTCAAATGCTGTATTCTTTGTGCACAATTTGGTCTTATGGATATTCTTCTGTAATTACATGTAATTTTCCCTGTAACATTTATACATGAAAGATTCATCAGGTCTCAAATAAATATTCTATAGCCACTCACAAGGAGCATGTATGCAATCATTCTCTTCCTAGTTTGAATCCACATTGGAATGTGGGATTTCAGAAAAGTACTTTTGATACTTGTATACTAAATTTAGGAGACATATGTGCTGACATACTCCTTTAAAAGGAATGATAGATGAAACTGGTTCTGGACTTCTGGTTAAAAGTTGAGAATTAAAATATGTGTTACTTTTACAAAACCATGCTAAAACAACAGGAAAGAGTTTTTTTTTTTTCAAGTATAAACCTAGAAGAACAGAGAACATCAGAGGAAACGGAGGGTGGCGATAAATTTTTGAAAAGCAGAGAACGGATAGAAGATTGGTAAATTACTTTGCAAGTGAGGAAAACTGCAAATAAAGTATCTGTAAAGGGAGACAGATACCAATGAAAGGCCAGCTCAGGTACAACAGCGTCCCAGGAAGGTTCATAAATCACAAGCAACAGGAACTGGGCAGGATGGAAGAGGGCACTGCATCAAAATCAGTACATGAAGAGGTTTATCCTTTCTCTGATCCCTTCCCTACAGTCGCTGCCTGCCTGTGTTATCACTGGAGAACCTGGGAAGCCTCTGAACTCAGATTCCAGGTACAAAGGAAGGCTGGGGTGAGGATCAAGAGTGAAAACAGGGAGATTGTGTGAAACCAGCACAAGAGGTGGACTCCCTGCCTGCAATTTTCTGTAACATACGCTCACCAGCCACCCCCAAGCAGGAAGCTGAAGAGTTCATCTGTGGATCAGTGAAATGGCACTAACTAAAGAGTTCCAGATGCTGATATTCTGGGAATTCCCAGAACACATTAACATCCTTCAGTGATGTATACTAGCAGCTAGCCACATAAGAGTTTGCAACCTAATTTTTAATCCCCTCACTTTTAAAGTATGACCATTTGGCTATGGATTGGTAGAAAACTAAAGAAAGCCTAGAACATGAAAAGCAGACCAAAACAAAAAGAAAAAAAAGACTTGGAGGAAAACTGAGGCATTGCATAAAGGAAAATAACTTTAAAACACAACTATAATTAATTCCATCAGGAAGATAATAAAAGCTATATTAATCCATAAAACAAGAACAGGATATTGGAGAAAATCAAACAGCCAGGATATAAGAAAGGACTCTTAGAAATTAGAAGTGTAACAAAAATAAAAACATTTAATAGATAGGCTGAAAGATAAAGGTGAGAAAATAAGAAAGCAGAAAAAAGGGCAAATGAGACTAGAAAAGAATATTAAATGCTCAATCTGGAATATCCAAAATTTGCTTAATAGGTTTTAGAAAGAGAACACCAAAAATGAAAGGGGGAAAATTAACCTGTACAGTTGGCCCTCATATCTGAGGATTCTGCATCCAGAGATTGAAAATATTCAGAAAGAAAGTTATTGACATATACTGTGTAGTTACGCCTACAACGGTGGCATCTGTACTGAACACGTACAGACTTTTTTCTTGCCAATAGTCCCTAAACAATATAACAACTCTTATCATAGCATTTACACTGTATTAAGTAATATAATCTAGAGATGATTTAGAATATATGGGAGGGGGTGTATGTGTTCAATGCAAATACCACACCATTTTATACAATGGACTTCAGCATCTGCAGATTTTCTTATCCAGAGGGGTTCTTTGAACCAAACCCCCAAGAGTAACAAGGAACCACTGTAGTACAAAAAAATTTCCCAAATGACAGAGTCCTTTAATATCAAACACAATTAATTTAAAAACTCTTGCTAAGATAAACCACTGTGAAACTGAACTACATATGGGATAAATTCCTAAAATATTTATGTGACAAAAACAGGCTTATATACATTATAGGATTAAGCTGGAGGAGGGGTGGTGCTGGGCAGAGGGGAGCAAAGGGGAAAAAAATGGAACTATTGTAACAATATAATCAATAAAATATACTTAAAAAAAAGAAAGAAATATAGGATTAAGAAGAAAAACATTGGTTTGTTGGCTACCTGAACTTCCTATTTGTGAAGTACCTGGTTCAAGTTGTTTTGCCCATTCTTCTTCTGGGCTGCCTGGTTTTTCTAACTGATCTGTAGAAATTACTTATTTTAAGGCAATTTAGAAGTTAATTCGCAGAGAATTTTTCTTTAGAGACAAATTGGATTATTCTAGCTCTCTTTTGTCACTCATTTGCTAGGATGTAGTTAGAAGAGGCACCTGGTTGGCTCATATTCCCCGTGGGTTTCTCTAAAAAGATTGTGAACAAGCAGATAAATCTATCCACATGAAGGGCTGTCTTTGCAATATTACCGAACTTTTCTTTACAGCAGCACCCCCCCTGTCTGCAGTTTTGTTTCCCATGGTTTTAGTTATCCACAGTCTGAAATATTAGTGGTCTAAAAATAGTAAATGGAAAATTCCACAAATACACAATTCATAAGTTTTAAACTGCTTGCTGTTCTGAGTAGTGTGATGATGTCTCTAGCCCAGGTGTGATTCATCCCTTGTCCAGCATACCCACTGTATACACTACATACCTGCTAGTCACTTAGCAGCCACCTCAGTTACCTGATCAATTACCAGGTATTGCAGGGCTTGTGTTTAAGTAACCCGTATTTTACTTAATAATGGTCCCAAAGTACAAGTGTAGTGATGCTGACAAGTAGGATATACCAAGAGGAAGCTGTAAAGTGCTTCCTTTATATGAAAAGGTGCAAATTCTTGACTTTATAAGAGAAGAAAAATAATCATATGCTTAGGTTGCTAAAATCTATGATAAGAATGAATCTTCTATCCATGAAATTGTGAAAAAGGAAAAAGAAATTAGTGCTAGTTTTGCTGTTGCATCTCATACTCCAAAAGTTATGGCCACAGTGTAGAAAGTGCTTAGTAAAGATGGAAAAGGCACTACATTTGCGGGTAGAAGATATAAACAAAAATACAGCAATGTGTTGTGCCAGAAAGCATTGAGCATAAATGAAGACTCCAGAAAGGATCCCTTAAAATGTGTGACTACAGTCATAAGACTTTTATTACAACATACTGCTATCACTGTTATTAGTCATTTTAAATCTCTTACCGTACCTAATTTATAAATTAAACTTCACCACAGGTATGCATGTATAAGAAAAAACAGTATATACAGGGTTCAGTACTGTCCACGGTTATAGGCACCCATGAGGTCTCAGAACATACCTCCTGTGGATAAGGGGGGTGGGGAGCTACTATATTTCAAAGACACTAAAGGAAAATGAACACCGAGACACCTCCCCCTGAGAAAAGCCTAAGCATAACAAAATCCTAAAAGGGAGTACATTAAAATGTTAGGGTTTTATTTGGTGTTGGGGCTCTGAGTGACCCCTCCTTCCCTACTGTGTTTCCACTATTCTATAATGAGAATGCATTGTTGTGATAATGGGAAAAATAGCCAACAGTAAGGAATCACGAAGAGCTGAGAGGCTAGGAAGCAGCAGCCGAGGCATCTCAATCAGCCTGGTTTAAGGTAATACTCACTATGAACTGTTCAATGTCTCTCTCCAGGCCCACATTTGGCAGATCAGGCATCATATGAGCCACAACTTTGAAACCAGAATCTTTGGACAGGTGAAACGACTCACACACTGCCTTCACAGTGTGGCCCCTGAGGAAAGAAAATCCACTGTATGTTACACAAATAAATGGGCAACAAGGTTAACCGAGGAAAAACGATCTCTGAAACATGCAGTGAAGGTAATACGGTTGGGGGGAAAAAAATCTCAAAAAGTCATTTTTACATCTCCACCTCTGAGAAGGTCTTGAAGTATTTACTTCTTTCTTTAGAAGATTTTTTTAAAAATTGGCTTTAGAGAGAGAGAGAAAGAAAAGGCAGGGGAAAGGGAAAGAGAGGCAGAGAAAAGGAGAGGGAGGGAGGAAAAGAGAAAGAGAAACATCGATTTGTTCCACTTATTTATGCAATCATTGGTTGATTCCTGTATGTGCCTGACCAGAGATTGAACTTGCAACCTTGGCATATCAGGATGATGCTCTAACCAACTGAGCTACCCAGCCAGGACCTCATTTTTACTTCTAAGATAACTGCTCAGAAACTCCCTTATGCACCTACTCAAAGTTCTGACACTAAAATTATTTGGTTAAGCATTATCAGGCAAAACAAGCTTACTAATGTAAATATCTAAGTTAAAAACCAGAATAATGAGTTCAAAACCCTACAGAAGCAGCATCCTCTTGTTTTCTTTCCTTTTAAAATATTTTGAAATGAGAGAGGGAGAGGGGGAGAGGAGAGACAGACAGACAGACACAGATACACACACACACACACTACCTACATACAAAACAGATTTCACTCTGATGGGTTGGAGGGTTCTTAAAAAACAGAGAGAACAATTTAGTGACAAGACAGTATCATCTGGGGCCAGCTGGATCCTAATAAGAGTTTGAGGCTACTGAAGGCTGAAGTTCTATGTCAATCCTTTCACCACCAAAAACATCTCCATTCTCCACAAAGTTATCCTGGAGACCATGGACTCCATCTCACCCTTTGGATGCTCTCATACATTTCCATGGCTTGAACTTCTAATTTCTCTGCTAATAACCTCCCAATTTATATGACTAAGCTAGGTCTCTCTCCTGATAACCACACCCAAATACCCAATACTCTCTAGTTACACTGTGGAATACTGCAGTTCATTAGGGACCTGTAGTTATTCAAGTTGACATTTAAATGAGTTAAAATGAAAAATCCAGTTCCTCAGATGTGCCATCATATTGGAGCGCACAGGTATACAACATTTCCATCATCTCAGATCTGTTGGACAGCCTTGCTCTAAAGCAAAGTTTTCCTAAGTATCTAAAAGTTAGTATATCTAAAGTGAAACTCATCTTCCCTCCAAGCCGCCCCTTCTTTCCACTCTGTTACCGTCACTTGCACTCAGTCACCTGACACTGCTGCTCACTTCTCAGGGCACCATTTCTAGCTTAAATCACTGTAACTGGCCCTCCTTCTCACTTGTTCTTCTTCATCCACCCCATGCTGTGCTCCTCATGAACCTTTCTAAAATGCAGATATCCTCGTATCACAACTCATCTTATAACTTGTCCTTGGGTTAAAGCCCAAACTCCCTGGCCTGACTTCTAGGGCTCCCCATAATCTGGCCCCTCTGCCTCCCTTTTTGGTCTCACCTCCTACTACCTTCCTACCTCACGCTCTACACCTCTAACCAAACTAAACACTCCGAGTTCCCTAAATGTGCCACATGCTTGCGTCCTCAGCAGTTTGCTCATACTCTTCTGCCTGAAACAATTTTCCTCTTCCCCACCTACCTCGCACTCTTCTGTAAGTTATATGTCAGCTTAGATGTCCTTTTCTGCAGAAAGCCTAACTTTCAAGAGCCTCTTTTCATCTCCGCAGGCTCCTCTCCAGCACAGCCCTTCATCACTGCAGCAATCCAGCCAGTGTTCAGAGTGTTCCCCCAAAAGAACGCATTCTATTAGGTTAATCTTTCTCCAGCTGACACCCACTGGAGTCTTCCCTGTGCCCAAAAATATTCAATAGTCCTTATTACCTAAAGGAAAAATTCCACCTTCCTTAGCCTGGCATTCCTCCTGGTTCCTCCTAAGATGCTTCCCCTTTACTTCCCTCTCCTTCAATCATGTCTACAAAAATCCTATTAAAGTAGCCTTTAAGGTCCAACTCAATCTACTCCCTGAAGCCCGCCTTCACCACCCCAGACCAATGATCTCTGCTGCTTAATAAACTCCTGAAATCTTGTGTTTTACTACTTTACCAATTAACCACACAGTTCCTTACATAGCTAACCTTTCATGTGTATCTTTTCTCCTCAACTCAGTGATGTATCTCTAGAGGGAAGAGAACTTCACATGGCTCTATCAACCTCTATTTCTTTCCTTCCTTACACCCCCAAATTTCTCCAAGTTTATGCCCATTGCCTCACCAACCTTCCTCTCACTACCCAGTCAACTGGCACCTGCTTCACAAAAACTGATCTCTTAAACCTCACCTTGACTTCCTTCTTGTTCAAACCCCTTTCTTTATTCCTTCTCTGCCTTCTCTCCTGCCTTAAACTACTGACCTTGAGACTTTCCTTCTGCTTTCCATTGTGGGAAAGGCTATTTATGACAAGACTAGGAAGAGATATAAGCATGTGTATAGGCAACTAGAAAAGAGCCAGTAGAGAAAGACTGCAAGTCAAGGGAAGAGGGAACAGAATTAAGAGCATAGATAGAAAAATGGCTCTAAAAGGAGGGATGCCTATACCTTTTTCTCTAAGAGTGGTAGGAAGAAGGGAAAATCAACGTGATCCTAGTTTAACTGGTGGGAGTGCAGGAACGCCTGTGCAAGACCATTGGCCACCACCTTACCGGTTGGTGTCTCTGGCCACATCTTCATAGACACTCTGCACCCCAATCTCCAGCCTCGTGCAGCCGTAGGTCAGCATGTCACTTAAATGACGCTTCATGCAATAATCAGGTCTGGTCTCAATAGTAATTCCAATACACTTTGTGAGGCTCCTCTCAGAATACCTGTGGGGCAAAACTAAAAGTAAACCACCTGCCACAGATTTAGGACATTTGCTCTGATTTAAAGGACTGTCTTCTCTTTGTCTTCCCAATATAAGATAGTGGTGAAGACCCTGGGCTTTGGGGTCAGACTATCTGTATTCAAATCCTGGTTCTGCTATTTCCTAACTATACAAACAGGAATGGTATTAACCCCTCTGTGCTTCAGTTTCATTTTCTTCAAAATGAGGGTAACAGTACCTATGCCTTATAGAACTGACATGACTGAACTGGCATAATACTATCATCATCATTATCATTATTATTCTTCTGCAGTATGCTGCAAACATAATCTCCTTAAAAGCAATAATTTCAACTGTGAAAATCCTCTTTTTCAATTCCTAGCCAACAATTTTTTGTATAAGTGAAAACCATCTGTATTATTAATTTCCCATTCTATATTTTTGTCACATTGAATAAAAAGGCGGGGGAAGATATATATAATGGTCATAGGAATAATTGAGGTGAAATATCTTCTACATACAAAAAGAAAGTCTTTCTGCCAAGCCTATTAATCTTAGCAATGATTTACAAAATTAGGAATCTTTTTTTCTCTTTCACTAAAACCACATATCAGGGCAGTGAGTACTGCACTAGACTCAAGCTGTTTGAGTTAATGGCCTTAATGCTGGCAAAAAGCCCAGAGAAGTACAAATGACTTGCTAAGGGGGTTGTTGATGTGAGGGGATAGAAGCTAATATTTAGAGGCACCGCAGCCAAGCTCTGCTATATACCCCATACATATGAAATGCTTCCATCAGCTCTATGGAGTGTGTCTTATTATCTCCATTTTACAGATGAAGAAACTGAAGTTCAAAGGTACACAGCTCTGTTCAAAGGTATACAGGCTCATAAAATCCAACTTAGGAGTTAAAATTGAGTCCATCTGACTTCAAAATCCTTGCTCTGTATTTCACTTTATCACACTGCTTTGACATTTCAGCATTAGATATCAGATTTCTCTCCTTTTCAACCTCTCTAATGTCCTAGAACCCAATAATTCTTCATGATGCACCCTTCCTCAACTTTCTCACTTCTTTGGGGAGGTGAGGGAAGACTTTTTTTTTGCCATTAAATTTAATTTCCTTCTTTCCAAAGAAGTTCATAGCTCTTTCTTGAAAAGTAAAAATCATAAAATTTCCATAATTTGTGGCTAACTCCTTTAGGTACATTCCTTTATTAACTGTCAATAAAAACTGACTTAATGTTAATGTTAACTATTAAGAAAGTTAAGAACCACAGAACTGGAAGACTAATTCTGAAGTCTTTCACTGTAGACATTCAAACTCTTTTATACTGTTTATTACTGTATTCTTAAGGTTTTGTATAGGATTACAGAGACAATAACACTAAAGGTAAACAACTAGTCCAAAGTTACTGTAACATGAATCATAAGACAGAAGAAGGGCTCATATTTTATCAAAAATTCTAAGAAAAAATACTAAGTAATTTGACTTCTCTGAGACAATGGAATCAGAAAGGCCAATGCCTCTCAACAGGCAGGTACCAAGGCCTGCAGTAACGAAGGACATAATGCCATGCGATAAATGTAAGTCACCTTCTTTGAACATCAATTATTGTATTTGGAATAAAACATTATTTTTAAAATCAGGACAAACATATATTATGGAGAAAGCAAAATGCATGAAGTTCGATTAAAAAAACAAAAAGCAGAGACCTTGGAGTATATTTAATTAAGTAAATGAGAACATCTTAGAATCAGACACCCTGCCCTGACTAGTGTGGATCAGATGGTTGGGTGTAGTCCTGCAAAACAAAAGGTCACCAGTTCCATTCTCAGTTGGCGCACGTGCCTGGACTGCAGGTTCGGTCCTGGATGGGGTGCATATGAGAGGCAACAGATAGATGATTCACTCCCTGTCTTTTCCCTCCCTTCCCCTTCTCTAAAAATAAATATTTTTTAAAAAATCAGACATTCCAAAAATCATATCACAAATCTTCCTATTAACTGATATTTTTATAAGGCCTGCAGTATTTTTTAAAAGATGTCATTAAGACAGCAAGCTCAGCAGCACAACAGTACCTTGCACCACGGGGAAGAAACTAGAGGGAAGGCAATCACACACATGGGAGTTTGTCTGGAGGAAACAGAAAATCCACTAGCTAATTTTTCTATCGCACAGCTTGTCAAAGGCCCAACCAAGACACACAGAGGAAGCTGTTGCACGGATGATAAGATCTCTTCATAAGTAGGCAGAATACAGTACAGAGAGGCAAATCTTAATCTCAAAGCAATTTAACTCCATTTCAAAAATGACATTCTTCTGGGGAAAGAAATATTATCTGTTGCAGAAGTAGAAATGGAGAAATAAAAAATAATTCACGTTTTAAAAAGCCAACATTTTATTTATAAAAGTCTTTAACCACTATTTTCAGAACTGTGTTTTTATATGAAAAGCAGTAAGAAAAAATTCTTATCAAATTTGAATGTCAAAAACAATGGACTGTTTTCCTAAAGAAGAAAGTATAAGGTTAGCTTTCCTATAAGATCACTGTATTTTTATTAGAATTTTTTGTTAATGTTATATATGGTCCCACATATCACTGAATTTGCCACTTCATTTAACAGAGATGTAGCAATATCAATAAAATGTTCGTTAGTATGCAAATAGCTGCATACAGGTTTTCGACTTACCCAACTAAAATATTGGGACTGACATTTTATGGCCTGCTATAATCCTCCGTATCATTTAGACAGTCATCCAATAGTATGACTAGCCTAGTTCAACTCCCTTACCTTCAGGGGCCACAGACTTAAGTTTTAAGTTCTTGGTCATCTAGGAAATGTGTCAAACATTTTTCAACCCTGACTATAGGCTTCTAAGAAAACAAAGTAAGGACTTATACAAGTTCCCATTTTACTCCTCTTTTGGGGGGCAGTACAGGGTCTTAAAAGCCTCTACCCACCAGTGTGGAACTGTTTTCTATATGCCACAGGAGGGGCACCAACTATAAAAGATGTTGATGTTCTCTGTAAAACATTATTTAAGCCAATAATATACGATGACAGTATATTTTACAAGTTGGGTGAGGGTGGAAATTTAAGATCAAACAAAAATCAAATGCTCCCTAATCTTCAAAACACAGCTCAAATACATTTCTCCTTCCCTGACACATTCCCAACACCTCGCAGTAACAACTCTGTGCTCCCACTCCCAAAGCATTTTACCCGTACTATAAATCCAGTTTGCTTTGTTATTTGTGGATATGGCTGTCTCTCCATTTTGACAGGAAGCTCCTGGAAGGTAGTATAAGCTCAAATACATTTCAAAGTAACTTCTTAAGGACTTCAGCACTAAAAGCACTCCTTCAATTAAAAAAAAAAGTATGAAGAATGAATACATGAATTCGGCATAACTGAAGATAAAGGAGGTCTCTCTTCACTCCCAGAGCAGCCTCTATATAACTGTGCTGTTTACTATTCATCTTACAAACAACCAACCCTAGAAGGTACCTAGCACTAGGTCAGGTAGTCTACGGGAAGTAAAAATAAAAATAGCTCTTGTCCCAGACGGGCTTAACAATCTAGCTGCAAAGATAAGACATGCAGATAAAACCGAGGACCACTTAAGAACAAAGCTAGAAGTGGCAGAAATACAAATAGACATGGTTATTTTTTGGAAAGCAAACATCTATTCTGGAAAGGAAGAGAGCGGCCTCTGAAAGGGATTTTACTGGCTGCTTGTTCTAAGGGGCAGTGAAAGATTATAGTAGATCAAATGTTAGTCTCTTTATAATTTTACGGAAACCGATTTTTGACTCACTCCAAGAAGGCCGTGACATTAGAGGACACTTCTCATTGCTGTCACTATGCTGTAGTCCTCTTTAAAAACCTCTCTCATTACAGAAGTTGGATGTGCCTTAGTCTGGTCCTGTGTGAAACCTCACTAGCTCCAGGCCCAAATTTCTGAAAGGTTTATAGAAAGTTTCCTACCTGGACATCTATCTACTTCAAACGCAATCTGCTCAAACCAAATTGCAAAGTAAATGATAATGGGAAATGTTATTTATCATTATTAAACTAAATAAATAAAAATTTAGAGTAAATAATGATAAAATTAAAGTAAATAATAGGTGAAATATTAATTTTCATTAGTCACAATGTACAAACATTTCTACATCCACAGTCCCAAAAGGAGTAAGCAGGTTCTATAAACGTCTTTGGAGAGCCAAAGATTTGAACTGGTAAATAACATCTGGGTTATTGGTGCAGTGCCTAAGAAGTAGCACCACAGAACACAGATTTTTTCCCCCCATAATCATGTCATTTTGTCTGGAAAATATCTCAATAAAATTCTATGTTCTAGACAACATTGTGCTAGTGATATCTTAGACTTAAGAATGACTGAGCTAAGTGTTCAGTGTGTTTGAGGATGAAAAAATAACTATCCCCCACCTCTTTTTTGAGATGGTGGTCAAGTTTGTTTCCTAGATATTGGTAGTTATGCCAAGAGGGTCTATAAAATAATAGTATTCTGCCCAATACAAACAGTGGAAATAGAAAGGAATATAATTTTTGTTTTTGAGTGAGTACTAACCATGAAAAATAGAATTAATGACACTGTAGCTTAGACACTAGTCAGGGGCCCTTGCTCCTTCTTTCATGTTATTTGACAAAGTTTAACATATATGAAAAACAACCCATAACATTTTGAGTTTTGATTCTTTCAATTGCACACAAGAATGCTACACACTACTAACAGAAAGAAAAAAAATCAGTTATTTTACATTCTTTTAATATATTTACATTCAAATATAAGGGACATATACATAAATAAATTATGGAAATTTTTCATTGTCAGAAAGTGACTACTAGTTGAAAACTAACTTGAAAACACACATTTTAGATAAAAATTCTTATTCCAATACGTATCTTCAAATCATAGAATGCCAGAGAAAGAAGTAATTTTAGAGGCTTTCTAGTTCCATTTCCCTGCTTTCATAAATAAGTGGCTTAAACTAGTGCATAATGTAAGTTAATAACGAAGTGTGGAACCTAAGTCTCCTGATTCTGAATGCCCAGCCCTTCCCACTGCATTCATTTCACAACATGTACTAAATGCCATCTACCTTAAGGCACTGGACTAGATGTAAGGGCTCTCTCTCGAGACACTTCCTTAAAGGATATAAAAAATGCATTATACAAAATTCTCTAAAACTATTATTCTTGGCTATTGAAAACCAAAGGTAGAAAGTGATTAAACTGGAAGTTGAAAATGTAATTGTATCAATAGTGATAGTAAATGTTAACAATTAAAAGGCAGACACTGTAAAAATAGATTTAAAAAAAAAAAACCCGTCTACTATATATTTCTGTCTGCAAGAAACCACTCTCAGCACAGAAGATACAGGTAGAAGAATATGGATGGAAAAAGATAATACACAGGAAAAATGGTAAGCATATGTGTGCTGTAACGGCTAACTTAACATCAAATAAAAGAAACTTCAGGGATAAAGGACACTTCATAATGATAAAAAGGTAATTTGGTTATATAAAACTCATATATCAGGAAAACATAGCAATTGTAAGTGTATATGTACTTAATAACAGATCTTCAAAAAAATGGTCATAATATAACTGAAGAAGTGGATAATTCTTCAACCCTAGCTGGATATTTAATATCCCTCTCTTAGCAACTGATAGAATAGACAGAAAAAACAAAAAACAAAAAACCCAAAGACAATCTGAACATTATGGTCAATCACCTTGATTTAATTGATACTTATAGAACATTTCATCCAAGAGCTGCAGAATATACATTCTTGAAAATATACATATAGTATGTTTACCGAGATACCATATATTTCGCAAAATAAATCTTAATTTAAAAAATTAAAAAAAAAAAAAACTGAAGACATACGGAATAGACCGACCCTCTTTGACCAAAATGAAATTAAATTAGAAATCAGTAACAATAAGATATCAAGAAAAAACTCCATGTACTTTTGGAAATGAAACAATCCATTTCTATATACTCTGTGGGTCAAAATATAAAGAATTTTAGAAAACATTTTGAATTGAATAATAATTAAAATACAACATATCAAAATGTGTGGGATTCAACTATAACAGGAAAATTTACAGCTTTAAATACTTACATTAGGCATGAAAAAATGTCTATAATGCTTGCCAACCTTCAATATCTTACTTAAGTCAAAAAAGAACAAAGTAAACCCAAGGAAAGTAGAAGATAAAAATAAAAGCAAAAAACAATAAACTAGAGGAAATAAACAAAAGTAAAAATTATTTCTCTAAAAATAACAACAAAAGTGAAAAACCTCTAATCAGGACAAAAAGAGAGACTATGGATTATTAATATCAGGATTATAAGAGGGCTGATCACTACCATCCTACAGACATTCAAAGTATAATAAAGAATATTGTGAACAACTTAATACCAAAAAGTTTAACAACTTGAATGAAACAAATTTCTCGAAAAATATAACATTCCAAAATGGACACATATGAAAACAGAAAATCTGAGTATCCTTGAATCTATTAGAGGCATTAATCCTGTAAGCCCTCCCATAAAAAAACACCAGCTTTGGATAGTTTTACTGGTGAGTTCTTGCAGACATTCATGGAAGAAATGATATTTATCTCACATGAACTCTTTCAGAAAATAGAGAGAACACTTCCCAAGTTGTTTTATGGGACTGGCATAACACCAATACCAAAGCCTGACAAGGAAATGATAAACACTGATATTACAGACCACCATTCCTCATGAACATAGACATAGAATATTAATTAGCAAACTGAACTCAGTGACATGTGAAAAGTATAATATAGTGTGACCAAATTCAGTTTATCCTAGGAGTACAAGGTTAGTTTAACATTAAAAAAATCAACCAGCCCTGGAGGCTGTGGCTCAGTGGATTGAGCATCGGCCTGCAAGCCAAGTGTCGCTGGTTTGATTCCCAGTCAGGGCACATGACTAGGCTGCGCATTGGGTCCCCAGTTAGGGGCACAAGTGAGAGGCACACACAGTGATGTTTCTCTCCCTCTCTTTCTCCTTTCCCCTCTCTCTAAAAATAAAATAAACAAACAAACAAAAAAGAAACTCTTAAAAAAGAAAAAACCCAAAGTAATCTACATTACCAGGCTTTATAAAGGAGGAAAATCATGTGGGTATTTAAATAGATGCAGAGAAATCATGTGATCATTAAATAGATGATGCAGCAAAATCATCAGACAAATGAGTTAATGATAAAACCTATCTTTAATAAACACATCTACAAAAAGACCCATAAGTAACACTGCACTTAATACTAAAATATTAGAAGTTTTTCCTGTATTACTGGGAAAAGACAAAGAGGCCCATTTTTGCTACTTCTGTTTAACACTGTACTGAATGTTGTAGCCACTGCAATAAGGCAAGGAAAAAAAAAAGCAGACAAATCCAAAAGAAAAATTTAAAAATACACTGTATTTGCAGATTACATAATTGTTTATAAAGAAAACCCTAGCAGATTTAAAAAAACAACTTTTAGAAGTAGTGAGTTTCATAAAGTCATATGAGTTTAACACATAAAAATCAACTGTACATCTATATACAGTTAGCCCTCTGTATCCACAGGTTCCATATTTGCACATTCAACCAGTCATGGATGAAAAATATTTGAAAAAAAATGTTACATTGCCGCTGACATGTACTATGTAGTTAGGGTCTATGATGGTTGCTGGGTGCATCTGTACAGAACATGCACAGGCTTTTTTCTTGTCATTATGCCCTAAACAATACAGTATAACAACTGTTTATATAGCATTTACACTGTATTAGGCATTCTAAGGATACAGGAAAGATAACAAAGTATATGGGAAAATTTGCATAGGTCATATGCAAATACAGTATTTCCTCACTTATCGCAGGTATTACGTTCTAGACCCCTGCCCCATGACAGGTGAAAATTCACAATGTAGGAACCTTACATTTATTTTAGTATTTATATATATTTTAAGGCTTTATAAACCCTTCCCACACACTTATAAACTGTTCCCAGTCTCTTATTAACCTTTCCCACTCCCTTATTACCTTCTCCACACTTTATTTATAAACACTACTTATGTTCTTAAACATATTCTACACTCTTAAACCTACATAACTTTAACAACATACGTATACAGTACCGCAAAATCCTGCGACGTAGTGAAAAATCCGCAATAAATAATTAAATATAATATTTTTAAAATCCCAGACTTCCAGACAAGATGGAAGCATAGACAGACATGCTGCATCTCCCTTCACAACTAAGAAAGAATACAACTATCTCAAAACTAGAAACAACCAGAAGTTCCAGAAAATCAAATGGCCTGGAAGTCCAGCAACAAAGATATAAAGAAGAAATACTCATCCAGACAGGTAGGAGGGGCAGAGCCGGGGTGGAGAGGATGTGGTGTGGTGGCAGCAGCGGCGGCAGTGGCAGGTCGGCAGAAAGCGCAGTCAAATATTTTAAAAAGTCAGGAGGGACACTTGGGGAGCATTCCCAGCTCCTGACCAGACCATGCAGCTCACGGTCCCGCACCGGGGAAAATTAAGCCTCATTGCTCCTGACTATGCAGACCAGTAGGGGCTGGGGTGGAGGCAGAAACTGCCGGTCTCAGCAGAGTCTGCTTGTTTAAAGAGCCCCCACAGACCCAGAACATCCGCAGACCCACCCACTCTGGGAACGATGGCCAGGGAAGCAGCTAGAGGGGCGTGAGTCCCATACAAAGTGGGAGAAGCGCCTGGAAAAGGGGCGAGTGTTGGGCAGGCAGCATCGTTCCTTCTTGGACTCCTCCCCCACATACAAAGCCTCAACGTGGTGAAAACTGGTCACCCTGTACTGACGAAACCCTAAGGCTCCACTCCTTACAAGTAACAGCAGCAACAGCTCTACCTGGGACACAGAAGCAAACAAACACAGGAGCCTGTCAGAATGAGGAGACAAGAGAAGTATGGCCAAAAGGAGAAATGGATCAAGGTCCTAGTGGGAGAACTAGGTGATGAGGAGATAGCCAACCTAACAGATGCAGAATTCAAAACACTGGTGATAAAGATGCTCACAGGCTTTACAGATATGCTTGAGTATGGCAGACGCATAAGGGAAGAAGTGAAGGCTATGCTAAGTGAAACGAAGGAAAACCCACACAAAACCAATGGTGAAGGAAAGGAAATCAGGGTTCAAATCAATGATTTGGAACATAAGGAAGAAAAAAACAGTCAACCAGTGCAGAATGAGGAAGCAAGAATTGAAAAAAATGAGGAAAACTTCCCAAATTTTGAGAAGGAGATGGACATACAGGTCCGGAAAGCATGGAGGGTCCTGGGCGAGCTGGACCCAGAGGGGACCACACCAGGACACATCATGATTGAGATGCCAAAGGTGAAAGATAGAGAAAGTCCTGGGGGCAGCAAGAGAGAGGCAGAAAGTTGCCTACAGGCAGGAGCCTATAGGACTATCAGCTGATTTCTCAGAGGACACTTTGCAGGCAGGCAGGGAGTGGCAAGCAGTATTCAATGTGATGAAAGGCAACCTGCAATCAGAATTACTCTATCCAGCAAAGCTATCATTTAGAATGGAAGGGCAGATAAAGTGCTTCCCAGACAAGGTAAAGCTAAAGGAGCTCATCATCACCAACCCATTATTATATGAAATGTCAAAGGGACTTAAGAAAAAGAAGATCAAAACTATGAACACTAAAATGACAACAAACTCACAACTATCAACAACTAAATCTAAAAAATAAAAACAAATCCAACTAAGCAAACCAGAATAGGAACAGAATCATAGGTATGGGGATCATTTGGAGGGTTATCAGCTGGGAAGGGGTAGGGGGAGAAATGGGGATATGGTGCAGGGATTAAGAAGCATAATCGGTGGGTACAAAATAGACAGGGGGGCCCTGGCTGCTGTGGCTCAGTGGATTGAGCATCAGCCTGCGAGCCAAGTGTCGCTGGTTCGATTCCCAGTCAGGGCACATGACTAGGTTGCACGTCAGGTTCCCAGTTGGGGGTGCGAGTGAGAGGCAATCACACAGTGATGTTTCTCTCCCTCTTTCTCCTTTCCCCTCTCTCTAAAAACAAACAAACAAATAACTAAATTATTAAAAAAAATAGACAGGGGGATGTTAAGAATAATATAGGAAAGGGTGAAGCCAAAGATCTTGTATGCACAACCCATGGACATGAACTAAGGGGGATGGGATTGCTGGAGGGAAGGGGGGATACTGGGTGGAGGGGAGCAAAGGGGGAAAAAAATGGAACTACTATTAACAACATAATAAAATATACTTAAAAAAAATTTTTTTAAATCCCCTGATACAGTGAGGCCGCGATAAGTGAACCGCGATATAGAGAGGGGCTACTGTACCATGACATTTTATATAAGAGATTGAGTATCAGTAGCTTTTGGTATCTGCAGGGGGGCCCTGCAACAAATCCCTCATGGACATTGAGGAACAGCTATATTAGCTGCAAACAATCTGAAAACAAAATCGCTTCTATAGCATTAACAAACATTTAAAAATAAATTTAACAAAAGGTTTACAATATCTCTACACTGACTATTGCTAAGAGAAATTAAATGAAACCTAAGTAAATGAGGAGATAGATTATGTTCATGGATTGGAAGACTCAATACTATTAAACTGTCAATTTTCTCCAAAGCGTTCCAAAGTTTTGTTTTTGTTTTTTTTTTTGTGGTAAGTTTTAGAACATTTTTTTTAATTACTGATTTTAGAGAGAGAAAGGGGGCGGGAGAGAGAGAGAAAGAGACACAGAGAGAGGGAAACTGATTTATTTTTCCAATTATTTATGCATTCGTTGGTTGATTCTTGCATGTGCCCTGAGCAGGGATGCAAACTGCAACCTTGGCGTATTGGGACAACACTCTGATCAACTGAGCTACCCGGTCAGGGCAGGTATTCTAAAGTTTTAACACAATTCCAGTCTCATCACTTTTTAACAGAACTGACAAGCTAATTCCAAACTTTATACAGAAACACAAAGAACCTAGCATATCCAAAGCAATCTTGAAAAACAATGACAGAATACAGTTACACTATTTGACTTTAAGATACACTATGAAGCTACAGTAATCAAGACAGCATGGTACTGTTATAAGGACTGAAAAACAGGCCAGCAGAACAGAGAGGATAGTTTCACATTTATACAATCAATTTTTGACAAAGGTGCCAATACAATATGAGAAAAGTTTTTAAACAAGTGATGTTGAAACAATTAGATATCTATATGGGAAAGAAAAGAAACATGGACTCCTACCTCAAAAGTACACATAAAAAAGAATTCAAGATGAATCATAAGCCTAACTATGAAAGCTAAATATAAAAACTAGAACTGCAAGAAAACACAGGAGTAGGCAATACAGAAAGCAGTAACTGTCAAAGAAAAAACTACTAAATTAGATTTCATCAAAATAAAAAAGTTTAGCCCTGGACAGAGTGGCTCAGTTGGTTGGAGCATCGTCCTGTGGACTTAAATGGTTGCAGGTCCAATTCCTGGTGAGGGCATGTACCCAGGTTGTGGGTTCAATCCCCGGTAGGGGCATATACAAGGCAACTAATCGCTGTTTCTCTCTCACACCTCTCTCCTCCTCTCTCTAAAAGCAATAAAAAAATGTCCTCGGGTGAGGATTAAAAAAAGTTTATGCTCAAAGATTATCATTAACATAATGAATAGTCAAGCCACAGACTGGGCTTTCCTATTCACAAAATGGAGAGCTAACAAAGGA
Source organism: Furipterus horrens (assembly GCF_987537825.1). Lineage (NCBI taxonomy): Eukaryota > Metazoa > Chordata > Mammalia > Chiroptera > Furipteridae > Furipterus > Furipterus horrens. Next base: position 35,765,268 of record NW_028327180.1, read on the forward strand.
CTGCTGTTCAAGACTTACTCATATATAACAGCCAAATAAAAACAGGAAAATTTTAAGACACTTAACAAAGAAAATGAACAGAAAGCATGAGCATATAATAAAGTTCTTAATAGCATTACCAGAAAAATGCAAATTTAAATCACAGTGAGACACCCCCGCACATCTGCCAGAATGGCTAAGACTACAACAGCATTTGTTGGTGAGGATGCGGCTCAACTGAATGCTCACATGTCACTGGGAGGACAAATGGTACAACCACTTTGGAAAAAATGTCTGGCAGTTTCTTATGAAACTGAACATATGTTGTAGCAATTCCACTTCTAGTTATTACCCAAGAGAAATACACACATATATTCACAAAAAGACTTACAAATATGTTCACTGAAATTTTATTTATAATAGCCACAAGCTGGAAACAGCCCAGGTGCCCATCAACAGAATGAATAAACAAACTGTGCCCTATGCATACAATGGAATACTACTGGGCACTCAAAAGGTAACATCTAATGAAATACCCAACAATGTTGATGAATCTTAACATACTCTGCTCAGTGAACAAAGCCTTACACATAAGATACAGGTGTACCTCCTTGTACTGCACTTCACTATATTGTGCTTCACAGACCCTGTGTTTTTTGGCAAATTGAAGGTTTGTGGCAACCCTGCTTTGAGCAAGACTATTGGCAACATTTTTCCAACAGACTCAGATAATGGTTAGCATTTTTCAGCAATAAAGTATTTTTAAATTAAGGTATGCACATTTTTTTAGATGTAATGCTATTGCAGACCTAACAGAGTATAGTATACTGCAAACATAACTTTTATATGCACTGGGAAACCAAAAAATCCTTGTGACTTGCCTTACTGCGGTATTACTCACTTTATTCAGCCCTGGCTGGTTTGGCTCAGTGGATTGAGCGTCAGCCTGCGAGCTAAGTGTCGCTGGTTCGATCTTCCAGTCAGGGCACATCAGAGAAGGAAAACTCTGACTCCAAAAAACCTCCGCTGCCTTGCGGCATACCTCTTCAGGGGAAAGGCTAAGGGAGTAAACCCCGACAGAAAATCCGGAGCCGGAGTCCCTAAGGCGGTTTGACGTTGTAGTCAACACCGGCAACTCCTGCGGCGCACCTGAAGCCAAGCTGTATTGACTCCGTCTTTCCCTTGGACCCTTCAGCTGCGAAGAGAGGGGGGGTCTGCTGCATGGGCAACAGCAGACCCTCCATATCACCCTGCCCAGGCTCTGTAGCTTCAGCTTCACTGGAGAGGACACCCCAGCGTCATCGCAAGATGTCGATTCAACACGGGAGGAGACAGATACCGTGTCACTCCCGAGTCGGACTGCACAACCATTCTCGGCGGTGCAGATAGACTCTTAAGAAGCTACACCATCGTCTCTCAAGACGGACGGCTGCTGACGACGACGACTCACTTTATTGTCGTGGTCTGGAACCAAATCCGCAATATCTCTGAGGTATGCCTGTAAATGCTGTATGGTTCCATTTATATAAAGTTCTAGAATAGGCAAAACCAATCTACAGAAGGGGAAAACTGAGAACAATGGCTACCTCTGGGAGGTACAGATGAGAATTTACTAGGAAGGGGCACAAGGAAACTTTCTGGGATGATGGCAATGGTCTCTATCTTAAAAGGATTTTGTTGCATCAGTTATTTGCATTTGTGAGAGCTCATCAAATGATACACTTAAGATCTTTGCATGTCATTATATGTATATGAACCACAAAAGACACTACATACTGAGCACCAGTTAACAATGTGCATGATAATGTATCTGAGAAGGGTACCAAAGTCTGCAACCTACTGTGAAATGCGCTAAAAAAAAAGTGAGAAAGAAGAGGGACTGATGGATGGTGGAATGTATAGTTTAATAAGTATGTGATAAGTATGTGTGGAGTCCAATCTTTCTTAGAAAAGAAACGTTGGAACAAAACAACTAACATCTCTTTTTAAGATGACTAAGACTGCATTCTCGGTTGGGCTGCCAAAGATAAGGATCCTGGTCACCACCTATAAAAATCTGGTTGACCTGGGGAGGAAGTAAAAGTGGTCACCACCTAAAGGGTATGGTTAGTATTAAAGCCAAAGATGCAGAAATACAGGAGATTCTGAAGTCTGCCAGAATGCAGGCCCAGGGCAGCAAGGCAGGAGACAGTCACTTTCTGACATTTTTAGGCTGCTTTTGCTGACTTCATAACTTCACTAGGCTATGAAATGGGCTTCTGGGCCCAGTAGCCAGCGTTTCCCAGCACTCTAGCTTTTCTACTAAACTTAAGACAGTTGAAGGATTCAAAGTCATTGACTGGGTTGGGAAGAGAGAGGAAGAACCGGAAACAAATTAAAAATTCCAATGGGAGAGGGTATGACTCACCCCTTCTTGATGGGTAACTACCCTTTTTAAATTGCATCTTGTGAAAACAGCCAAGGAGCATCAAAGATTGAATGTAAAACTACTTCTGGGCAGGTTGATTAAAAAGGAATAAAACTATTTTAAAAGGTTGTTCTGAGTTCTTTGGCAACATTTGCATTCTGGTGAATGCGTGACTCAGATCCCACTGCCGGCCCTTTTTATCTCCAGAGCTGTGACTTTTAGAGAATGGTAGTCACCAGTAATTGTTGCTCTCTGGGGACAACTGAAGAGTCTCAGTCTAGCTGATAGAAATCAGTGATTAACACCCTGCTTGACTTAATGAGCCTTCATAGAAACCTTACCTGCTTTGTCCTTGAACTTTCTGTTCACTCAGCTTTCCAATTTTTCCATCTACAAGGATATAAGATACATTTTGCTACTAAGTTGCCATAACAAGGTTCACCTTTCTAAGGCTTTTTCTCACTCTAACTTTTAATTACACACACACACACAAACACAAACAAATGTGTGTGTGTGTCTGTATTTAAATTTTTCACCCAAGAATATGTTTCCTGATTTTAGAGGAAGGGAAAGAAGGAAACACTGATGTGAGAGAGAAACATCAATCGGCTGCCTCCTGTATGTGCTCTGACGGGGGATCAAACCCGCAACCTCTTGGTGCGTGGGATGACGCTCCAACCAACCGAGTCACCCGGCCAGGGCTAATTTTTAATCTTTTAACTAAGAAACAAAACTTTAATCAGATTAGACACATGAAAATAAAACAGGGACACAAGAGCTAACTAATTTGAACAGACTTTACCATCACAATATGTAATTTTTAACTGAATTTAAAATTAATCTTTTATATAAAAATCTGTGCTAACAAAGGTATTACATCTGTGTAGTCAGCAAGCAAAAACAACTAATATCAACTAATAGTGAAAGAAACCTGAAGTTCATCATTTTCGGTCCGAGAGAGGCCAGCCACCCTGGGTGACCCAGCCAGTTTTGATGACCACCCTCTGTGCAAGGTAATACAGAGAACAAGGTAAAAATCTCCAAAAATTTGGAATAAAACACATTATGTCCAAAACACAGTATCTCTGGGCTGCTTTTATTTCACAATGTTAGCATTTGAAAATAGTTTTCTGTATCTCTAGTTCTATAGCACAAACCAGGCTACTATTTCTTCAAATTATATGACGTTTCCCTAATAACAAAAAAAAGGCAACTCTATTATTGGAAGTTGGTAGTAAAAATTTACCTCAAAACGAGATGCTACAAATCATCTTTTTAAAAGATTATCTCATAAAAGCAGAGATTAGGAGAAAAGAGCAAAACAGTCAAGTATGCCTCAGCAGGATTCAGTGTAACATTTATGGATGGTTTTATGGCTCCCAGATTGTACTTTTATTACTCCCCAAGAGCCATTCATGAGATTTGTTGCAATGAAGACTCAATTCATATATAAATTTTTATCTGAAATAAAGTGTTTGTTGCCCTCTTGAGGTAAATTGAAGAACAGAAATAAAATAATGCTGGCTTTGCTGTATATTACAGAAAGAGGCTTTGTACTCCAAAGGGCTTTTTCTACAAACTTTGGGATCTGAAGCTAGCCAGTTATAATAGAGAACTCTATTTTCACCCCAACAATAGACAACTTACAAATATCACTAGACATTAGAACATTTCTGCAAAAATTAAGTAAAACATCACATCAATAATAAAAATTTTAAATTTTTAAAATTTTAAAGTTTCAATTGATGTCAAATCAGATGCATCCTAAAAATTGATTAGCACCTTCAGCTGGCCTAGTTCATGTGACTCAAGGGACCCAAGCTGTAGACGGTGAAAAGCTTTGTGGCAAAATTTAATAAGGGGTGGCAGGGGCTTTGCGGGCAAGGCAAGTCCAAGACATTTTTATAGCTCAAGTCCACTTAATATGCAAGGTCTGCAACTCAAGAATAGTTGCACTGAAAAAACAGCGTATATAATATATAAGTATGGGTAGAAAAATTTAATGGTCTTGGTAGATTATCCTGCTAGGGATTTAATTTTAACCAGTAACCCTCTGAGATACTGTTCCTATTCCAATCTCATGAGGTCTTAACTAATTAAGGTTGTTTCTCCTCAAATTCCACTTTATTCTAAGCTATCATTTGACTTCAGTATTATTAAGAAGGAATGAGTGGGATTACATCATTCCTCTCCTAAAGTTTGATGACTTCAGCACATGACTCATATTCCTGAATGATCAAGGTTTTGAATAAGCAATAAAAATATGGTCACCATCTCATCCTGCTACGAAAGCCCCAGTAGGAGGAAGACATCACACTGGCCAGCTGTTGGTAAGTCTAGACTCATGGATATGGAATTAACTTGTCACATTATCTGAGGCAATCAAGTAGGTTGCTCACACACACTCTCCCAGGCTGAACTCCTTATGCAGCCCCTTGATATTTATTTCAACTTATGAAAAACATTTTCTTTTCATTTTTACAAACCCAAAGGAGAGCAAAAGAAGAGGACAGAGGAAGTAGGATGGGCACAAAAAGATGTTCCTAGTACCAATGCCTTAAATCCTAGCACAAATTCCTTAAATATCATCTATGAGCAGGTAATCCCCAAATTTGTACTGCCAGCCCAGACATCTTTTGTATAGCCTACCTCACACCCACTTGGATGTATCCTAGGCATTTCAAACTTAACAAATCTAAAAAACAAAGAACAAAACAAAAAATTTTTTTTTCTCCCACAAACCTGTTCTCCCTATCCTTTCCATCCCAGTATATGGCACTAGCCATCAATCATTTCCTACAACCTGAACCTGAGTATCATCCTTGATTCCTTCCTTTTTTTTACCCCCAACCCAATTCAAAGCCCTTACCGTTGCAACAATACAGCTCTAATCCATCCCCTCTTCTCCATCGTTACTGCCACCACCCTCATCCGAGTCAGAATGGATACACATCTTCGCTCTGGTTTCCCACTTTGACTCCTGTACCCTCTGATCCATTAGCCAAACAGCCAGAATGATCTTATTTCCCTGTCACTCTCCGGCTTAAAACCATTCATCTACTTCCTACTCTATTTCAAATAAAAATTTAACTCCTCAAAACCATATATAATCTGGTCCATACCTTACTTTCAAGCTTATCTCGTGACATTTCCTCCCTTGTTCACTGGGATCTATCCGCCTTGGCTTCCTCTCTGTTCCTAGAACACCCCAAGTTCTTCCCCATTTCAGTGCCTTTCCCTTATTTTTCTGCTCTTGGCCTGACTGAGTCTTCCTTACACTTCAGGTCTCAGCTTAAACATCACCAGTTCATTTAGAGAACAACCCTCTTTATTCTCTGGCACAGTAGCCTATTTCCATCACAGCACTTGGCGTTTTATTATTTGTTAAACTAGTAAAATGTTAAGGACCGTGAGGGCAAGGACAGCATCCCTCTTGCTCACCATGTTGTTCCTGGTGCCTGTAACAGTGCATAGTACTTCGTGTGTCTTCAATAAACATTCAGTAAATGAAGGAACTAGTACATATTAACTAGCCAGGTGTTCCTGAAATTTCTGAAAATAAAACTATTTTAAGACTTCCATTTCTTAAATCATTGAACTGCGCATGAAAATTTAGAATTCTTCTTGTCAAAAATTGAGATATGAAGTATCAAAAGAATGCATTATTCTCTTCTGTTTTGTCAACTAGAATTTGGAATGAATAAATGATTCCATTCATACACATTATTTAACAATTATTAAAAAGTAACTAATAATAAAATAATGGTTATTAAATAAATAAGTCACTTGTTTTGTTGATTTTATAGCAGCTAAATGTTTCAGATAAAAGACTGCTCTGTACTCTTTTGGGGTGAGCTACAAACTCAACTAGCACAATCAAAACTACTCCTGCAGTTTAGACCAGCCTGAGGCTAAAAAGTCTTCACAAAGATTTTGTGAACCACTCTTTTTCTGAGAATACGAATGTCAATAAACCATGCTCTAACATACACACACACACACACACACACACACACACATGATAATTTCAATGAAAATAATCCATTCTCACAAAAGAGAAGTAACTATAAGAACTAGGGATGTATGAGATGATGAATGCTAACTTAAACTTATTGTGGTAATCATGTCATGATATATGTAGGTCAAGTCATTCGGCCATACACTCTAAACATATACAATGCTGGATGTCAATATATCTTATAGAACTGGGAAAAATGTATTTAACCTTACAGCCCATCAAAAGTATGCAAATAAAAATAATGAAATTCCCTGTTACATGCAACACCCCAACCCCCCAAAAGAATGTAGGAATGCAGCTGTAGAGCCGAAGCCATTCTTACAAGCTTCTGCTAGGACGATAAACTGACAACCACTTTGGAGCATATGATAAAATAAAGACTTCTTACTTGATTGCCTCATAAATATTGTTGGAGGTATGTCCTGATAAGGCATCATGTAAGTTTCGAATAAAATAATCTCTGTATTCTTCTGGAAGAGCCATAAATGTTCCACCCATCACAATAAACTCCACTTTATCCACACTGTGACCAAGCTGTTTCAACTGAAAAACATATAAATTAGCATTAAAAAGATATAGTACCATCCTAAGAGAGTAGTGCAAATTTCTCCTTTTATTTTGCAGTGTTTTCATCAGTATAGTTTAAAAATGAGAAGCAAATGAACATATTTAGCAAATTCTGTGCCTTGAAAAAATAAGACTCCAGAGTCTAAAAGAAAAAAACAAAAACAAAAAACACTATAGTCCAAATAAGCAGGGAGTGAGAATTAAAAATAAACGAGAAGCTTGATGTTAATACCTACAGAGCTGAGTGGAAATTCATAAAGACAGAGAGTATAAACTAGAAAGCAGTAAAGGCAAATAAGAGGAACTATTTATCAATCATGTATTTACGTCAGACTATGGTATGCCTCGGGACAAAGAAGACAATTATATGCAACATAATCCGGACTTGATGCAAATGGAAAAGAACACTAGATTAAAAACAAAAATTAAGAAAGCAGTTGTAAAATAAAACTTTAAAGTTTTAAATCAACTGTGAAGATTCTGGACATAGGTGGCACCTCAAGCCTGCTTTTCAGGGGAAAACACAGAAAATAAAAGTCTGATACAACATGAAATATGATGTCTCTACTACCAAGAACGTAATGGTACAGACCTTTAATTTTGTCAGCTACAGTGAACCAAGACTCTAATTATCAAAAACAGGTTTTTAAATTTCTTGCCACATTTTAGGCTTGAGAAAAATTGGATTAAGTAGCTACCAAATTATGAACTCAAATTAATTAAAGGATGTCTACATTTAATATGGAAAAAAGGTATTTTTAAAAATATTTGTTCCTGAAAAAACAGCAAATAATTTATACATACACACATCTTTATGTATATGTATATTTGAAATGTATATTTAAGTACCTGTGTTTATGTGTGTGTACATATCTCAGGACCAAAAGAATATTCTGTATCTATGGTTCACAAGAACACACAACAAAATCATCTTGATCTCTTTTCAAAATATCTTAGCAGGACCCTATACCGGACTCAAGCAGAACATCCAGAGGTGAAGATTTGGCTCATGTTTTGGAAAGTTATTTGATGATTCTAGTGATTTATAGTTAAGGAAAAAATTCACTGCTCTATGGTAATTTCTGAATCTCTTAAAACTCATGATCCTTTCTGGTAAATACAAACATTTCACACCATTATTAAAACATTTTAAATGAATTAAATAAAATTACTATAGCTAAAAAATAAATTAAAGCTTAGAACCAGCTTTTTCAAACTACGTAGCCTCCCAGGCCCCAGTGGGATCCCTCTTCTGCAGCTGACCATCCTGGTCCACATATGCTTGGGTGACACTGAAGTGAAAATTAGAATTGCCTGGTATTCATGAACAGTAATAAATAAACACAGAAGTGATTTACTGACTATGGTATATACTATTTTCCATTTGAGATTTTGTAGTTGCCCTACTAGATGCTACTATAAAAGCTAGAGGCAGTGTTCACATTTTCTTTAATCGGACAAGTTTAAAATCGCAAAAGCTGTAAAAATAAAAATGTACTAATGTTCAGATATCTTGCACAGAGCAAGGCCATTTACCCAATACTTGTTTTTAATCAGTTATACTGAGGTATGATTGACATACAAGGAACCAACTAATTTTAAGTGTAAATGGACGAGTTTGGATACGTGTTTAGAGTTGTGTAACCACCACCACAATCACGATACAGAACAACTCCACTGCCCCCTAGGCTCCTCAAATCCTTTACAGTCAGTTCCCTATTCCGAATCCAGCAAACCAGCCACAACACTCTTTATCTGCTTAGGGAAACTAAAATTCAATCCATCCACCTATTGTCTAAGAGTTTCCACACATCTACATTCTGTAAATTTTATGCCATGAATGACTTTCTACAAATTAAAAGAAATTTATAGAATATAAAACCATTAAAAAAATAAAGAGTTTCTAAAAAAAGGTCACAAAGATATTTTTGATCTTGTTAGGTATTGCAAAATAATCTACCTCCTTCAGATGGATATTAAAACTTACAATGGGGAAAAACAGCCTTTTAGTTCTTATTTCAGGTAAAACTCAAATGAAGCAATAATACCTTCTAAGTGTGAAAATATAATTTAAAACTGCCTTTTAAACACTTACCTGCTCTATTCGGTGTCTTGTCTGTAGGTAAGGGTCATATCTAGCACGGATAGCTCGCATGGACGTTGGCTAAGAAAAAAAGAGAAAAAGATCCTGTTATGCCCACACTTAATTAAAAATAAAAAGTAGTTTCAAAGGGAGCACTAAGATTAAAATTCTCTTGTGCCCCTTTTTCAGTCTTCAAAATAACATTCTGAATAGCATCTGGCTAGGCTCCATCCCTACTGTCATGAGTATCTGAACAGCAGGGTGTCCTCTTAGATCATGTTTATCTTTGGATAAATGCTTATGGAAACAACACAAATTGTTATACTACTCAAGAGACATAAATGTGCACACATATTCAAAAGAGTTATATAATAGAATAACATTTAAACAAGGTCATTAAATACAACATAGTTTCTCGTGGCTTAACAAAAAAGCCTTTATGTTTTTATACAATGGGATATTCCACAGCCATGAAACAACAAACTGATATAATATGCTAAAATACAGTTACGTGAAAAATGCAAGGTGCAAGGTTTTGACACAGTAACTTATGTGTAAAAAGTAAGATAAAGAATATCTATGTGCTTATATACCCATATAGTATCTTTGAAGGATGTATAGGAAAGATAATACTGATTGTTGGGGTCGGGGAGGAGCAGAAAAGGATGGCTAGGGGACAGGCACGACACGGAACCTTTTCATTGAGTAATTCCTTTTGTATTTTTAAAATTTTGAACTATGAAAAAAGGTTAAAAATTGTTTTGAAAAACATGTATATAAAAAAACATCACATGGTTAGTGGGCTGCTGATCTCTGAAGAGGCTGACTGCTTCAAAAGCCTGCTACTGGTTTCCTGCTTTTATTCTTGCCCCTACTCTAATCCTTTCCTGCCATCAAAAGATCTTTTAAAAAACTAGATCGGGAGATCCAAGATGGCGGAGGAGTAAGTGGAAGCTACACTAACCTCCTCCCAGGACCAGTCTGGATTTACAACTTAATTTTGGAGAAATCATCTGGAATAACCAACGGAACACTAGCTGGAAAGAAGTCTTATAACCACGGAGAGACAGAAAAGGCCGCTACATCACAACGTGACCGGTAGGGAGTGCGGAGACGCGGAAGGGCTGGCTGGGCTCACACGGGTGGCTGCTGAAGGGACTGAGAAACAGCTCAGCAGCCGGGGATTCCCCCTGAGAAGGGCAGGGTCTAAACCCCCAGCTGGGCTTCCCAGCCTACAGCGACAGAGTGGAAAGTAAAATAGTATCAGCTGTGAAAAGCGAAAAGCCACAGGCTTTCTTGCTAGCCAGAGAGAAACAGCAGGAGAAAAAGAGCTCTTAAGTGGATCACATACGAAAATATTTTGGCCACCACTTACCCTGGGCTCAAGCAGAGGGAAGGCAGAGAGGACTGGAGACACTTGGGGAGAATTTGGCACGGTGGCTTTGAGGGGAGAACTGGAGGAGCAGCTGACTGGGTCCCAGTGCTGACTCATCCCCAGTACTGCGGGTAGACCATTCCCCTCCAAGTGGCGTCAGCCTGAGGGGAAGCAAAAGCCCTGCCTGCAGGAATTAAGCTGCCACACCCACAGTCCTTAAGCCTGACAGCTAATCACAGATTGAATAGATTAACAATCAAAGAAGACAGACAACAACAGTAGATCCCTGGAAGTCTCCAACAGGCTGCCTAGGGCCAGACTGGTACATGATCTGACGCCACCAGAGGCAGATCCAGGAAGTGCAGATCATTCCAAGAAGCACCAACAAACAATAGGAGTCAAAAAAATGGGGAGACAGAGAAACAACCTCCCATCAAAAGGAAAGGTAGAATCCCCAGAAAGAGTGCTAAATGAAATAGAGGGGAGCGAACTATCAGATATGGAATTCAAAACATGGATTATGGAGAAGCTGAATGAGCTCAGCGGAAACTTCAAAGAACTCCAGAAAAACTACAAGGAACTCACAGAAAATTACGTGAGCATGAAAAAGGACATAGAAGCTATCAATAAGAGCCAGGAGGAAATGAAAAATACGATCTCTGAATTGAAGAACACAGTAGAAGGAATTAAAAGCAGGCTAGAGGAAGCAGAAGATCGGATCAGCGAGCTGGAGGACAACCTACACAAAAACTCCCAGACAATGCAACAAAATGAAAAAAGACTGAACAAGACTGAAGAGGTTCTAAGACAGCTACAGGACAACATGAAACGTAATAATATCCGTATCATAGGAATTCCAGAAGGAGAAGAAGAAGAGCAAGGGATAGAAAACCTCTTTGAAAAACTAATGACAGAAAACTTTCCTAACATGACGAGAGAAAGAGTCACGCAAGTCCAGGAAGCACAGAGGGTCCCAATGAAGATGAACCCCAACAGGCCCACTTCAAGACACATCATAATTAAAATGCCAACATTCAAAGACAAAGAGAGGATCCTAAAAGCAGCAAGAGAAAAACAACTAATAACATACAAGGGTACTCCAATAAGGCTATCATCAGATTTCTCAGCAGAAACACTACAAGCCAGAAGGGAATGGCAAAAAGTATTCCAAGCAATGAAAAACAAAGGCCTACAACCTAGAATACTATACCCAGCAAAGCTCTCATTCAAAATGGAGGGTGAAATAAGGAGCTTCCAAGACAAAAGAAGGCTAAAAGAATACATCTCCACCAAACCAGCAATGCAAGAGATGCTAAAAGGTCTGCTCTAAGAAGATAAAGAAACAGAGAGAGACAGAGAAGAACACGAGTACAAAGGGGAAAAATGACAATGAATAAGTACTTATCGGTAATAACCTTAAATGTAAATGGATTAAACGCTCCAATTAAAAGACATAGGGTAGCTGAATGGATTAAAAAGAATGACCCACATATATGCTGTCTACAAGAGACCCACCTTAGAACAAAAGATCTACACAGACTGAAAGTAAAGGGATGGAAAAATGTATTCCAAGCAAATGGACATGAAAAAAAAAAGCCGGGGTAGCAATACTTATATCAGACAAAACAGATTTCACAGCAAAGTCCATAAAAAGAGACAAAGAAGGGCATTTCATAATACTTAAGGGAAAAATCCATCAAGAAGATATAACCCTTATAAATATATATGCACCAAACTTAGGAGCACCCAAATATGTAAGGAAACTTTTGAAAGACTCCAAGAAAGATATAGACAACAACACACTCATAGTAGGGGACTTTAACACCCCATTGTCAACAATGGACAGATCTTCGAAGCAAAGAAACACCAAAGATATGGAGGCACTGAACAACACCCTAGATCAAATGGACTTAGTCGATATATATAGAAGTTTTCACCCCAATGAAGCAAAATATACATACTTCTCAAGTGCACATGGAACATTTTCAAAGATAGACCACATGGTAGGACACAAAACAAGCCTTAACAAATTCAAGAAAATTGAAATTATATCAAGCATCTTCTCAGATCACAATGGCTTAAAATTGGAAATCAACCTCAAGGAAAAAACTCAAAAACATTCAAACTCATGGAGAATGAATAACATGCTATTAAATAATGAATGGGTTAACAATGACATCAAGGAAGAAATCAAAAAGTTTCTGGAAACTAATGATAATGAACACACAACAACCCAAAACCTATGGGATACAGCGAAAGCAGTCCTAAGAGGAAAGTTCATAGCAATACAGGCCTACCCTAAAAAAGCTAAAGGAATATCTAATAAAAAATTTAACCCTACAGCTACAAGATCTAGAGGAAGAACAACAAGCAAAGCCCAGATCAAGTAGAAGGAAGGAAATCATCAAGATCAGAGCAGAATTAAATGACATAGAGTCTAAACTAACAATTCAAAAGATCAACAAAAGTAGGAGCTGGTTCTTTGAAAAAACATTTGCAACAACATGGATGGAACTAGAGAGAATTATGCTTAGCGAAATAAGTCAGGCAACGAAAGAAAAATACGTTATGCTGTCACCTATTACAGGAAACTAATGAACAACACAAACAAATGAGCAAAATTGAACCAGAGGGCATAAGCCTATGACCGCATTACCTGAGTGATTGTCTGTACGCATAAGCCTCACTTAATCCTCTCCGCAGCGCTGCCTCCGGAGACTCAACAGTTTGGCTGAACTAAATGGCTGAGTTGGTGAAGAATGGGGTGGTCTGTGGGCTTCACTTTAAAACTGAATTCTCTTTTCTATCCTAATGGCTTGGACAGAAAGGGCCCAGAGGTCTGAGAGGGGGGAAACATAAACTATTTCCCTCAGCCCAAACTAAATAAAATGGGCAAAAGGGTTTTGGACAGGAGAGATGTGCCTAGCACACCTTCCTCCAAAGAAGCCCTTTTTTTTTTTTTTTTCTCCTAATGTGGAACATTGAAAAATTAATCCCTGCCTTTTGCCACCTAGTAGTTATGGATTGAATGATGCTTTTTAACCCTTTTTGCCAAATCTGTTGCCCCCAGAACACAACAAGGATGCCAGCCTGCTAAACCAAGCACGCCGTTGTCCGGAGACAGCCAACTGACCTGGAGTCTGCATGATCCTTCCCCATGTGGGAAGGCCACCCTCCCCTCCACACCCCCACTCTTATTAGGGATTTCTGGACCCAAGGGTAGGTAGGACGACGACCATGTCCAGCTTGAAGCAGCTAGAGGAGCTTGAGACCTTCGCCCATTGTCCTTTACAAGATTACAAAGGGTCTTAATATCTGAGAGGGAGGGATAGTTATTTTTTACGAACCATGGGTATGGACTTGGGGGGGGATGCTGGGGGAGGGAGATACTGGGTGGAGGGGAGTAAAGGGGAAAAAATTGGAACTACTGTAACAGCATAATCAATAAAATATACTTAAAAAAAAAAAAAAAAGGGGAAAAAAAAAAAAAAAAAAAAAACTAGATCGGATTATACCATCCCTTTAATTCTGAATGGCTTCTCATGACACCTCTTATAAAATCCAAACTCCTTGGCCCAGCTCACAAACCACTATGGCATCTGTCTCCCCAATCTCATCCCCCCCCTTACCCTCTATGCTCCAGAACACCCCACCATCACTCCTAACACTGCTCCTTGTTTTAGCTGTTCTCCATGCCACAAATGCTCTTTGCTGATATTCTTGAAAGGCTGCTTCTTGCCATTCAGGACTCAGCTTAAATATCACCTCCTTAGAGAATCCCTTCCTAACGACCATGGCTGACCAGCTACACCTTACAATCTTACTTCTCGGCCTAGCATTTGCTAGTACCTGATATTTTTTTCTTGCTTCTTTATTGTCTATCTCCAATTATTAGATGTAAATTCCATAAGACAAGGACCTTGTCCGTCTCCTCACTGCTCTGCGCAGAGGCTGTAAAATGTAGTGACGAGGAACACAGAATTCAAAACCTGGCTTTGTTACTCACGAGCAGTGAGTCTTTGAGTCAGTTGTTTAAGGCTTCTAAGCCTCAGTTTCCTCATCCATAAAACCAGGATAATAGTGTCTACCTTCAAAATGCTACCGGTAAGGTTTAAAGTTGTAAAGCACTTACGTTTGACATATATTAATAAAAAATGCTTACACAAGTATTTCTTCAGTGGCTAGAAAAATGTCAACACTCAGCAAACATCTGGTGAATAAATAATTTTTGTAATCAGGAAAAAATAAAAAATTTAAGAAAGTTAGTACTTGTAAAAGCACAACAGAGGTAGAGTACGATGTAACATTTCCTCAAGACAACCTCCCATTACTTTACCTCATATCCGGTGTAAGACTGTGTCGAATATTCAAAATCTGAATCAGGCCCGCCAGGGCAGTATCTGCCAATACAAGAATGAAGATGTCAGATACAAAACTTACTTCAACAGTCTAGTTCAAATATCTGCTGTCCCCATAAAATCCAGATATCAAACAAGCTTCCTTTTCAAATCCTAAGAGTCTACTTTTACAATATCTACAAATACACTTTCTACTAACAAGTAAATAAGAGGAACATATAAGGGAACGTTATTACATTTTCAGAATATTGCAGTCACTATTATTTCAGAAATTTACGCTTTTAAGGGCAAATAACAGGACCTAAATTTTCCTAAGTTTGGACTGATATTCACAGTGCTCTCTTGGTAACTATAATTAAGAATATCATTCATCCACTTAACCTGGAATTATGCATGTTCTTCTGCTAATTTTTCCAATTATCTAAATTTTAGAAGTTTAAAGGTTAGTTATAAAAATTAACTTTACTTTGAAATATTTCTGACCCAAATTCATTCAAAATTTCCAACATTTGGAATTCCCATGTTTCACTTATCAGGATAACAGAACCATCTACTGAAGTTAACAGAATGTCTATTTTGAATTTTATAACCTATGTATTTTTTATTGTATATTGCAACAAATTAAAATCTTTGCTTCATTTTAAAGCACTGAAATATCCTATAAATGGTTGTTTGTTTCAAAGAACTAATGACTCCATTAAATCAAAGTTTTAAGCATTACCAGCATGCACTGATCAAGGCCTTAAGGGACTTATTAGTGGAATTAAAATATATACACATAACTTATCAAAATCATTGCACTTACACACATATATTTCCTGTAAAACTGATGTGTGGACATCTGTGCGGTTTGCACATCACAGCCACAACAGCAATCTATAAAAGATTAACAAAAAAGCTATTATGGAAATCCTGGCAACAGGCTCTATCTCAGAAAAAGGGAGAGGAATGCAGTCAGCATGACACACGAGGGGCTGCAAAGGCGCTGGTCAAGCTGTATTTCTGAGGCTGGGCAGTAGGTACAAGGGTGGTCTCTTTTCAACGTCATTTGAAAATAACATTGTTCTCTTTAAAATGTACATGTGCACTGTCTATAGTAGTTTGTATTGTACTTTACAATAAATTAAGTAATAAGTATTTTTTGAAGTCACAGTGATTTTTACTCTGATGTGTTTTATTAAAATAGCCTAGGAGAAAAACAACTACATTATGCAATTCTATACAATTATATCTAAATCTAACCTTTGTAACTCAAACTCCTCATGGACACAAGAGAGCTCAATATTCAGAGCAGAGACAATTAAATTAGGAGCTAGACTTCACAGAGTGTGCGCAAAATATTCTCAGAGGGGTATTCAGAGCCCACGTTGGGTAAGAAGAGATCTGCATGAGGAAAGAGGGGATGGTGGAAATAGCAGACTGGTTACATATAGGAGTGGTCAGTCAAAGGGGAATGCAAGCCAGGCTTCTTACGGTCAGAGAAGAAAGTTATAAATATGGAAAAGGAGAGAATCAGAATGAACTCTATGGGCTGGGTGGAACTGAAAGTACTGCTGTGAACTCACAGATTTCAACAGAATGCTACACAAATAAATACAGATGGACATGTGTTATGTGTATGTGTGGGAATGTACGTATACATATACATTTCCTAGCTTGGTCCGCAGAGAGGGTCTGGGAACAGCACTGCCCTGATAGAAGTGAGCCTATCTAGCATTCAGATCTTGGTCTCTAAATACCCTTCTCTATAAAAAGAAACCAAGACTCCTGAGAGAAATGGCTAATTCCAGGGCTGGGGCAAAAAAAAAGTACAAGATGAGCCTGGCGCATTTTATTTAGACAAGGCAGGGGGAAGGGTGGCGCCAGGCAAGCAAGATGGAGGCCTGATTCTGATCTGCAGCCCCGGGGTAGGGACCCTTGCTGTAGGTCATTACTGAAACAGCTGGTAAAACTTGAATGAGGCCTGAGGATTAGATAAGTTATGTATCAGTGTTAAATTTCTGATTTTGATGGCGGTACTGTGGCGATGTAAGAAAATGTCCTTGTGTGTAGAAAATATGCTCTCAAATTATCAAAGGCATCAGTTTCACAACTAATTCTAAATGGCTGAGGGTTGGAAAATGTTCTTTGTCCTGGACTGTCAACTTTTCTGTAAATTTGTGATTATCTTTGATAATAAAACTTATTAAAATGTAACTTAAATCATTAAGTAATGACCTAAAGAAACTTCAAAATACATAAATTTTCAGATCTGAATTAAAAATAGTTTCAGACAAATGTTTTTATTTTAAAAGAGACACAACCACATATGCCACTGATGAGGTCAATCCAATTCAGCAATGTTTTATTAAAGGCCGGCCAGACAGGCCAGGTCTGAGCTACAGAAAGCAGGTGGGGCCTGAGGAGACTACAAACATATTAATGCACTGCCTGTATCTTCTAAAATCACACTACCTAGCAAAACATCAAGTCATACAGAAATAGATTGAAGGTGAAGGGATTAGTCAAAGAACACATATGAAGGACCCATGGGCATGGACAATGGTGTGGGGTCTGACTATGGAAGTGGGGGCAGGCTGGGTGGAGGGGGATGAAGGGGGATAAGGGGGAAAACTGTAATAGCATAAACAATAAAATATTTTAAAAAATAAATAGGTATTTCAATACCACATGCATGTAGAAAACACTAAGAACTCCCAAAGAAAGGAATGCATTAGCCCTGACCAGGGGAGTTAGGAAAGCCTTCCCCAGGGGCTAATTCCACGCTGATAAGAGTTAACTGAGCTAACAAGTTGGGGCCTAGGAAGCCATATGGAGTAGTTTCCAAATGCTTTTAAAGCAGTAGAACTCTCCTCTCAAGTAACATTTTACTTAGAACCCCAGTTTATAAGAGATTAAAGCAACAGCCCTGGGTGAAGTAGAGATGAGACCTGCTCTCATGGCTTCCCTATACTATTCTCTAGAGTGGCTCCTAAAACTTCTAGGGAACCCTGCAGTTTTATTGAATATAGTTTAAAAATTACTAATAAAATAGAAAAAGCAATGAGTTTGGAGTCAGCCAGAGAGGTGTAGGTTTGAATCTTTTCTCTGCCCCTTACAGTGCATATTCCAATTCTGGAAAATGAAGACAATACTTACTTTCCCTCAAAACTGTTCTGAGGAACGTATATAAATGACTCATGGACATGGACAACGGGGAGGGATATGATTGCGGGAGAGGGGGTGGGTTGGGTGGGGGAGAGAAATTGGGAGAAAAGGGGACAACTGTAATTGAAAAACCAAAAATAAAAAATAAAAATTTAAAAAAAAAACTGTTCTGAGGATTAAATTAGAAAACGTACCAGCACAGTGGCTGGTATGTAACAGGTTGGCAACATACAGCAGCTATTGTCGTAATTAATAGCAACACTAAGCAGAAAATAAACAAAACCCCCTCAAAAACCAACTCAAAATAGATCACTGACCTAAATGTAAAATGCAAAACTGTAAAACGTCTAGAAGATAACACAGAAAACCAAAGTGACCTTTGGTTTTGCCATGAGTTTTTACACACAACATCAAAAGGACAATCCATGAAGGAAAAAATCGGTAAGTTGGACTACATTAAAACTTGAAAGTTCTGCTCTGAGAAAGATACGGTTGCGAGAATAAAAAGACAAGCCTCAGAGTGGAAGAAAATATTTGTAAAACACCTCTCTGATAAAAGACATATATCTTAAAAATACAAGCTCTTACCACTGGCACAAAAAAAACAAATAACCCAATTAGAAATAGGGCAAAAGATCTGAACAGACACCCCGACAAAGAAGACAGATAACAAATTAGTATATGAAAATATATTCAGCATCTTATGGCATCCAGGAACTGAAAATTAAAATGAGAGCACTCCACACACCTATTAGAACGGCCAAAACCCAGAACACTGACAAGACCAAATGCTGGCAGGCGTGTGGACCAACAGGAAGTCTCATTCACTGCTGACGGGAATGCAAAATGGTGCAGACACTCTGGAAGACAGTTTGACAGTTTCTTACAAGCTAAACGTAGTTTACCGTATGACCAGGCAATCATGCTTCTAGGTATTTACCCAAATGAACTGAAAACATATGAGTACACAGAAACCTTCACACAGATGTTTGTAGCAGCTTTGCTCACAATGGTCAAAAACTGAAGCAACTGAGACATCCTTCCATAAGAGAACAGACAGACAAACTATGGTACAGACAGTGGCACATTATTCAGCAGTAAAAACAAACTATCAAGCCACTACAAAGATGTAACTTTACATGAATATTGCTAAATGAAAGAAGCCAATCTGAAAAGGCTACATACTGTTTGATTCCAACTACATGATATTCTGGAAAAGGCAAAAGTATGGAGACAGTAAATAAACCAGTGGTTGCCAGAGGTTTGGAGCGGAGGAAAGGATGAAGAGGGGCGTTTAAGACAGCGAAACTACTCCATATGATACATGACGTTAATGCATTTGGTAAAACCCATCGAATGCACAACACTATGAGTGACCCAAATGTAAAAACTATTAGCTTCAATTAATAATAATGTAATAATATTGGTTCATCAATTATAACAAAAGTACCAAACCAATGCGAGGTGTTAATAATAGGGCAATCTGGGAGAAGGGGAAGGAAGTAGCATATGAAAACTGTACTTTCTGCTCCATTTTTCTATAAACCTGAGACTGCGCTATTTAAAAATAAATAAATAAATAAAAAGCACCACCAGAATAACAGCAGGAATGAAAGCATGAAGGTTAGGATGCACAGCAGACAGAGAATGATTATTAGCTGTGTGCTTCTGATATTTTTAACAGATCACTCTGGTGACACTGTAGAGACAGACTTGGTGCAGGCAAGACAAAGTAGAACAGTTAAGAAATGACTGAAATAATCTAAACAAAAAATAATAAAAGCCCAGTCCTACCAGTGGTGATAGAAATGGATGAGGCAGGCCACCCACATATTTTGGAAACTGAGTGGGTGTGGGCACTGGGACCTAACACGGACAAGAAGGACGAGTGAGCACGGCAGAGGTTAGTTTGGGTTACGTTACACGTGAGGTTCTACATTTAGTCAAAGGAGAGATGTCCAACAGGCAATTTGGCATGAGCCTGGCTTGGGGAAGAGGTCGGAGCTGGGAGTTAATAAATGAGGTTACCAAAGAAAGCACATAAAGTACTAAATATAGTGTGCCTAGGACCACAGAAAGCATCAATTTTTAGAGGCAAGCATAAGAGTAGCCATCAAAGAAATAAATGATCAGAGGTAGGAGGAGGAGCAGAGAATGGTTTTATAAAAGCCAAGTGTATCAGGTTAAAAGGTTGCTCAATCTTTGTTGTCCATAGTGACAAGCGCATTCATAGTGCCCAAACCCAAAAATTTAAGACAATCTATAAAGCATATTATTTAGGGATGTGGAAGTAAATGTCAAGAAATCAGCTTAAACTGTTGCCCTTCAGGGAAAGGGGGGAAGGTGAGAGGTTTGGAAATACTGGTTTTCCTTAAAGAGCCTTTACAGTAGGCACAAACAAACAAACAAAAGCACTAAGTACAAAGGAGAAAAGACCAGGATTGGTGGTACATTGTATGTAAAAATTCTGGGGTTTAATAAGCCGCAAATGTAATATAATCCAGGAGATATGGCCACCAAATAAGTAAACACAAGCTGCAATTACTAGAAATATAACATCCTCATTCAAATAACAGAATGAACTTCTTAGATCCCGCCAGGAACACAGAATTCAATTCTGGGTACCATATTTTAAAAGGGTCCCTATCCTATCTCTCACTCATTGTTTTCATCTTAAGAGTTCAGGTTCTGAACACTTCACACCTAGGTCTAACCAAGAGTATTCTAACTAGTTTTTTTGTATCCAAAATACCCTACATCTTGTTTCCAAAGTCATTTTCTGAAAGTCTATTTTGTTCCTATCACTCCTTTTCTCAAAAATCTTTAGTAGTTTTCTATTACCCAGTTTCTTTGGTGGACATTTAAGAACTTTTACAAGCTGATCCTATGCTAACATTTCAATCCAAAGTCCCAAGTCGTTCCCAAACAAATGATCAATTCCAGTCAGTCTGGTGTCCTCACTGTTCCCTGCACACACCACACTGGTAGCAGCTCTACCTCTGCGCCTCAGTCCCCTGTGCCCTTGCTCCCGTTACTGTTCGAGCCCACGCTTCTCTGCTTATGTGAGCATTACTTAGGTCAAGCAAGCGCCACACTTTCTACTGGGCTCTCCCTAGTCCCTTTGACTGAAAGGGTGTCTCCGTCCTCTGGACTTGTGCGGCATGCCCTGCTGTGTTACTCCTTCACAGTGACCATCTATGGTCTGCACCATCAACTACCATTTAACAGTACCTTTTATAAATAACAATTATTTTGAAAGCCACAAGCTTAAAATGGCCAACAATATCATACTGTCAGAATCACCAAGCCTCAATCTTTACTTTTTTAAAAAAGATTTATTTATTTCCAGAGGGGAAGGGAGGGAGAAAGAAGAGGAGAAACATCAATTGGCTGCCTCTCACATGCCTCCAACCTGGGACCTGGCCCACAACCCAGGCATGTGCCCTCACTGGGAATCAAACCAGCGACCTTTTGGTTCCCAGGCCAGCACTCAATCCACTGAGCTACACCAGCCAGGGCTCAATCTATTATCTTTAAAGACACCAAAATATCCTTTACTCTTTTAAGCACAACGAATTTTTTTCCCCTCTCTACGCCCTCCTAGCATTCCACACGTCTCCACCCCAGCATGTATTACAATGTACAGGTTATATTAGTCTGAATCCCATCACCTCTACCTCACTACCTGGGTGTCACATGGAGGCAGGGACTTCTGGCAGAACAGAGACAGAATCAACATTACAGGAATTGAAGCACTTACCCCACTGGCAGTTCTGATGGGTTTTGCCTTTAACTTGGGGACCAAGACCTTGCGATACTGAGGTGGGACTGCGGCGATGATATCCACCAGGCGAGGCTGTGCTGAAAGGCCATATTTGGCAGCTGTCTTCGTTTTCACCCTGGAAGTAAAGCATCCAACATTATCAAGATCACAGTATTTCAAGGACAAGCTACCAAAAGGATGACCTATAAATAACATCATCAACTCCTGTCACTCCCCATCCTCCCACCAGATGACAATAGTGGCTTTAACATCTGTGAACATCATGGGCCCAGGCAGTGACACCATGCAAGTCTCGTTTAAAACAGTGGCATAGCTTCAAAGTATTCTACCCTTTTCTCAACCTCAGCACTACTGCGTCTGGACACAGGTTAATTCTGTTATGGGGGACCATTCAGTACAGCTCGGGGATGCTGAGCAGCATCATTAGCCTTTACTCACTAGCCCTCCTCTTCCTGCTGTAACCACCAGAAATGTCTCGGACATCGCCAAACGTCTATGGGGTTGGGCAGATCACAACTGGTTGCAAACCTCTGTCTTAGGCCAAACAAAAAAACAAACAACAACAACAAACAAAAAAACCCAAAGGATAGCTACACAAAAGTATTTTAAAACTTTTTCTAATACAAAATACCATACACACAAAAAACAACATAAAACATAGAAACAGACTTTAACGATTATAAAGCAACCACTTGTACAATCACATTTCAAAAAATAGAGTATGATCAGAACTTTGGAATACCTGTTGGCTCCTTCCTGATTATAACCCTACCCTCACTCCCAGAACTAAATTTATCCTGACTAATAATTCCTTACCCTAATAGTCATCTTAACTTCTCATTTGTAAGGCGTTTCCATCATTTTCTACAAATATTAACTGAGTTCCTGATATGTACACGAGAACACCTAAGTACCTTTTATGTCAGAAGGTATAAGGCACAGTCATTTCATGTTCTCTGTGTCAAGATAGACATGAACAAAAATAAATCTGTTTGATAAAACACATACACACACACACACACACACACAAAACGAGTGCTTCCAGAGTCCCAGAGAGTAACTCAATGTATTCTGAGGAGATAATTCACAGAAAATGGGCGCAGAAAAAAGAACAGGCTTCAGACATTGTTGAAAACATGGAAACACTGAGAGCAAATAGGATGGCTTATGTGAAGATGCAAAAACAAAAATACATATATCTTAAAGAGATATGATTAGACCAACTCGACAGAAAGCAAAAGATTTTCAATGTAAAGGTACAGAAGTTTAAGAAGTTAGAAAAGTGAATTGAAGCCAGACTGAGAGGCCTTACATGATGTGTTGAGGAATCTGCATTCATTTTCATCAGCACGGAGGGCATGCTGAAGTCCCTCCACAGGAAATGATATAATAAAAGACAAAGGGAAATTAATCCAGCAACAGATTAAAAGGGACCAAAAGCATAAACTATTGCAATAGTCTAGACTTAAGTTTAAAAAGAGATGAATAGGGAGTTGGTAGTGGAATTAAGAATGAGTCGTAATGAAGACAGAGTAAGCAAACTTCAGACCTTAATTGGACTTAAAGAAGAAGATTCAAAGATGACACTAATTCCAAGCTTGGGTAAAGTTAACACAATCAAAGAAAACATCTGAGTAGGAATTGGTTTTAAGGAAGAGGCTAGCTTTAGCTTTAGATGTCTAAATTAAAAAGAATGACAAAAATAAACAGGAAGTAGAAATGTTCACAAGAAGTAAAAGAGTTTTATAATTAGGAGTATAACCAACAAAGACAGAAAAAAAAAAAAACCTGCTAAAGACATAGTAGAAAAAAGATTAAAATGTAATGTCTTATAGTCAAAAAAGGTTATTTATTCTTTAAGCAAATGTTTGTTAAATAAGCACAATGTTCCAAGGAAGAGGCAAAACATTACAGTATCTCAAATAACAGATAAGAGTCTAGAAAAGGTCACACCTGTGATTAGATCACAGCCAGCCTGGGGGTGAGGGCAGAAGCCTTTCATTAGAGGAGATTTACATAATAAATATATAGAAAAATATAGACGCAGAAGTGAAAAACCACTCTTATTGGAGGGTGTAGCAAAGTCAAAGCTGAGCATGACTGTGGGGAGAAAGTGTATGAACATGTCAAGGGGTTCTCAAGTAGAGAAGGGCTGGATTCGATCAAGGGTTCCAAAGGGAGGTTTTCTTGGCTGAGAGCTACTACTTCCTCTGAGACAGCAGGGAAGAGCAGGGAAGAGCAGGGAAGAGCAGGGAAGAGAAGAAGGATGCAAAGACATGTAGCACAGAAGAACAGGAGCTCTGGAAACAGATGACCTAATTCCAAATCCCAGCTCTGCCAAGCACTAGTTATTTGCTCTTAAACAAATTATTTAACTTTTCTGTCTCTGATTACCCATCTGCTAAATGACGATGATATGAGTACCTACATCGTACAGTTTTTGAAAGAATCAACTGAGCTAATATATACAATGTACTACTAAAACTGAGTGGGATATAGTAAGTGCCCAGTGAATGTCAGAAGCTATTAGCATTATTAGGCTATGAGATAATTTTGCCATAAATGAATGGCAGGGCAGGGCAGGACAGAAAGCTAAATTCTCAAATAAAAAATAAAATGAGATAGGAACAAGCAGAATTTGATAATTTCATAAGAGATCTACTACCTAAGAATAAGAATGCCTTCTATTTTATAGATGCACTTATTTATTTACTTTTTAAATATTTTATTTTTTTAGTGAGAAGGGAAAGGGGGGGAGAAAGAGAGAAAAATATCGATCGGTTGCTTCTCGTACAGCCCCCCAACCCAGGCATGTGCTGGGAATCGAACTGGCAACCTTTTACTTTGCAGAAAGACACCCAACCCACTGAGCCATACCAGTCAGGGCTCCACTTACTTATTTAGATCAATGTCTTTCCCCTGTTCATGGGCTTCAATTAGTTGTTTAATAACATCTCCTATGGTCAGCATCATTAATTCAGCAGGGCTGAGATCTCCTGGAAAGATAATATTTAACAATGTAAAAAAAGAAATCACACTATTCAGTAAAATTTTTTTTATTAGCAGTTTTCCTTCCAAAATCATCCCAACAATGCAAATATAGCTCAAGTTCACAAGACACTAAACCTCTACTGTTTACAATATGATCATATTTTTTGTACCTTTAAAACAAACATGGCTTCACCTATATATGGAAAGAGCTCACTTTAGAAGCACAAACACCACAAGAATGACAGCAACTAACATGATGAGAAATAACCTGATTGCACAGGGAAGGCCCAAAGTAATTAAAATAGCTTCCCTTTATGTCTAGATTTGTAGTTACATTTATATACCTTGTTTCATCTGATTCTCAGAACACAGAGAGATAGAACAGGAATACAGTATTCCCTCACTTTTCGCAGGTATTACATTCTAGACACCCCCACAATAGGTGAAAATCCACGAAGTTGGAACCGTACATTTATTTTAGTATTTATATATATTTTGAGGCTTTATCAACCCTTCCTACACACTTATAAACCATTTCCAGTCCCTTATTAACCTTTCCCACTCCCTTATTAACCTTTTCAACTTTTATAAACACTGCTTATGCTCTTAAGTATATTCCACACTCTTAAACCTACTTAACTTTAACAACATACGTATACCGCAAAACCCCACGATACAGCAAAGAATCCACGATAAATAATTATAGTATTTTTTTAAATTCCACGATACAGTGAGGCCGCAATAGTGAACCGCGATGTCGAAAGTAACTACTGTAGTCTGTCCACCATCACAACCCTCTCATGGTAACTGAGGCTCCCATTCTCATCTAAAAGGCAACAGCAGAAGCTAACATGCTCTTACACAATCCCATCCCTGCAATTACAGTTGACTGGTTCAAGGACCAGCACCTATTCAAGTCAGAGACTGCGAAAAGCAGCAGTCCCTCTTCTGTGATAAAAGCTGTGGGATTTCAGCTTGGGAGCTGTTAGCAAGCATGCTTCCAGTCTGCAGAGAAAGCTAGTGTTCAAGGATAATAAAGTCAATAGGAGGAAGCCCTAATGAGAAAGCCTGGCAGTTATGGAGCCCTTTTATTTACTTTATCTCGTTTGAAACCTTACAACACCATAATGTGTATCATTATCCCACTTTTCAGATGTGAAAAACTAAGGGAAGTTAAAGTGCCACTGTAAATGGCAGTTAAAAACTCAAATCCAAGTTGTTTCAACACAATTTCCATGGTTTTTCCACTGTACCAAGCCACCTCTAATTTAATGAGGCAAGGCAAACAAAACAATCTGAGAGGAAATGAAGTCCATCTATAACCCAAGGCTAAATGCTTTCCAAACCACGTAACTCAGCACGTGACAGTTCCAAAGGCACCGCAGGGGCCATGAACAGAGGCAGGGCTAGTAGTGGAGGTAGAGGAAGGAGAGGATGGAAAGGGAGGGTCTCCTCCTCCTTTTCAACCAAAGCAGCTCACCTTTCACTTGTTTAATATTAAGTTTCTGCATAAGAACTTTTTTGGAGCAGAAAAGAGGACTCAGGTGATAAAAACAGAGAAAGAGTTTAAACCCACTTGTATAGCCCTTTAGTGTATTAAGAATTAGCTGGAGAAGTAAATTAATAAGAGGCTTCGTGGAGGAAAAGGCACAGGGATCTTTAATGAAAGGGCAGGACCTGGACAAACAGATGGCAATCCAGAAGGAACAAAGTTAAGGTAGAGGAATCACCTATCTTTGTATGAAGGAGCATGCCTAACGAGAACACAGGCTTTCTGACAGAGTCCGCTAAGAATAGATTACAGAGTACATTGGCTATCAGGCAAAGACATTTAAGTGGAGTGCAAAAGACAGTGGAGAATTATATATTCTCAAATTTGGGAGTAAAAATTTGAAAATAGTGTTTAAAGATAATAAGTACATAAAAGAAAATAAGGATACAAAAATGATTCAGAGGTGAAAATAATACATAAAATCTGGATACTAAGTAAAAGGCTCTTGAAAAGCAACGTTGTAAAAAACACAAGAATTATGTACGGCAAAAATTCTGGATGACAGACTCCCTCTGTAGCTCTCAACCCCTACTGGCTGTGTGAAAATGGGACGATCAACGACTTCTAAGCTCCATTTCCTTATCTGCAAAATTAGGATAATACATACACATCTCAGTAAGAATCAACTGAAATAACGTCTACAAAACCCAAAGTACTATTCAAATGTTAGTTGTTGATTAAGGTGAGTTAGGAGGGTGGTGGCCAGAATATGAGGAATAAACTATTTCAGAGGCAACTTCTAAGACCTGATAGGGTTTGGTGATAGATGAAGTTAAAAGTGTAAAGCTGTCTGTCCTGAGGAGCAAGTTAGAGAAAGAAGATGACAAATTAATCTGGGGTATGTAGGGCTGGATGGCAGGCAACTGAAGGTTAACTTGGACACTTGCTGCTTCAAAATACTGCAGTTCATATCAAGAGTCATAGTAATTAAGAACAGGGTTTATTTTATTTTATTTATCTATTTTTTGGTTCATAGAGACAGCCTGACCAACGAGTTCCACTTCCTAAGAATAATTTTGGGCTGGGAAAAGTCATCTAACTGAATCTCAGCTTCATTGGTAAAATGGAGAAGATGTCAACTTCAAAATTATTAGCAAAGCCCTAATAAAAGTTGTTATTATTAGACTGACTGGTGATATTACTGCTCAAAGACTAACACCTGTGAGAAAACACTTGCACTCTGACTCCATCCTGTTGAGAAACTAAAGATGGAATTGCACACCTGGTTTACTCCGGAGGTAATAGAAATAGGCAGAACTGTCCTACAGAATTCAAGAATTCAGGATTGTTTTTAACTTAGGACTTGAAAAAAAAAAAACACACGGAAAAAACCCACGTGCAATGTGTCGTTAAAAAAAACAACAAAAAAACAAAAAACAGCCTAACAAAGAAAGAGTCCGAGAACGAGTTAAACTGACCGACCACATCAACTACCTGGAAGGCATAGCTCGTAATGAAGCTTTTTCTACCATGTAGACAAAAGACACCAACTGACCGCCAAAGAGGAAGAGGAAGAGTAGGTTGGTTTAAAAGCACAATAGGGAAAATGAAAAGGCAGGGTGCTGGAGCTGACGAAAGGGCTGACCCCAGGCGGCGGGGCTTCTGGATCAGGCAGCGGATTCCCGCGGGAACGAATGGGTTCCGCACTGGACCGCCCAGGTGTTCGCCCCTTCCCCGGCACCCCCATACCATCTCCCCTTCCGCACCTTTCCGTTTCTGCCTCATTTCTGTGCCTTCGTAGCTGCCGCCTCCACTGATAACGTGGCTACCAGCTTGGACCACAGGGAAAGTTGACAGCCACAAAGCACCGCGCTTGTCGTAAAATGGGAGTCAGTCTATCGTAAAGCTGTTCCCAGACGACGGTACACGTCAAGGCCCGCCCCGCCCCTCGGCAGCGTCTGGCGGAGCCGGGGGAGGCTGGGAAAAGCTTAGGACTTGGTGCTTGGGCGTCGAAAGCAGGGCTTGGCAAGTACACAGACAGGACAAAGCATGTATAGCATAGATACAGAGGCTGCTGCGCCAGGAACCCTAAATGAGAGTGTGGATGTAGGTCTCTAAATAAGGGAAAAGAGACTGGGCAGGACCATGCCTGGGAGATGGCATGAAGATGAGCCTGCTAGTGTGATGAAAAATAAATTCAGAGTCTGGAAGAGATCAGGTGCAGGCTTTGACGCCAGTTGGTTTCCTTGGTCTCACATGAAAGGCACGTGTCATTGATAACAATTACGAAAGCTATGGAGGTCTCTTCAGAAAAACGTCACCATGCAATTTTTGTAGGGAGGCAGGACTTGAAATACCGCTTTCCTGAAATCCATCCATGATCTCCTTTATTCGTGAACCAGAATTTAAGAACCCCTCCCATTAACATAAAGATAGAAAGATGTGGTGTTTCCAGTTCCTTCCTACCAGAATTAAAGTAACTCGAAGTCTTTGACCCACCATGATCATGAAACTGTCCTGGTCAAGTTTTGTGACTTCCCTTCAGGCCAAATGCCAAATTCAGTAGCATTTATCTGTCCTTATTGTCGTCCTAGTATCGATTGACATAATTAGCTTTCATAATAGGACCCTCCACATTCTTTGGTTTTCCTTCTATTTTTATCTCAGTCTCTTTGATGGACTCCTCTATGTCATCTCAAAATACTGATGTACCACAGGGGTCACTTCTCAGCCTTGTCTCTCCCAAGGTGATCCCCCAGAGACCATGGCTTTAAATACCATCTACTCCCATTTTTATAGTCTAGTCCCAGCTTCTTGGCATCTTGTTAGATCTCGATGTCTAATATGCATCTCGGTATCTAATATGCATCTCAAACTTAACATGTCCAAAACAGAACTCCACAGCTGCTTTTGCTGCTCTTCCTTATAAGAACTTTAATATCATAATTTGTGGTCCAACATATGTGTTGCTACAGTTTGTACTCTGAGGCTGCTTATAGATCATGACTGCTCCTAGGACTTATAAACTGCTTGCCTATATTGTTTGATTTCTGTTGGTAAGTAACCCAAAAGCTTTTGTTCTACAAGCATGAACTGGAACTAGAATGTTAATAAATGCATAGTCACGTGTTACTCACTGTTCTTATATCACAGCCCCACTGCTGACCACTGAGTAGCTGACCACTGAAAAATCCAGTTGCCCCCACCAATCAGAAAATGAATAATTAAGTTTGTTGTTTTGTTTTCCATAGCAACTCATCTCTTTTATCATTATCTCCTTTCAACTTTTGCCTTTAAAATTGTAAACTTATCTCCTCCATTTTAGTGCATGCCTTCAGTTCATAGCAAGGGCTACGTCCCTGATTCGCAAATCATACATAAATAAAACTCTCTTTTTAATTTATTTTGGAATTATCTGAAGTGTTAAAGAGAAAATCACGGGCCCAATATGACATCACTTTTGCTAAAGCCCATGTTACCAAACCTAGATTTAATGCCTGATCTGATTGCTGTTTCAACTTTTCCTATAGTCTTAATTAACCAGCTGGAATTTTCTTGTCAAGCACTGGTAAGGTGATCTGTTACAGAAGCCCTCTCTGTCTCCTATAGAAAGAAGAGGCAACCTGCATAATAAAAACCTTGCCAGCTTTACATTCCAGAGTGAAAATTTAAAAACAAACAAACAAACAAAAACCAGCCTTGTCATTCCCTTCACCCCCCAATAGAGGTCCTGGTCTAAAACTAATTTGTTGTTGTTGTTGTTAATAGCTCCCTTGCCCCACCCTCCTTCTTCTAAAAACCTTCTGTTTTGTACAACTCCTTGGAGAATCCTTCTAATTGCTTGCTGGGAAACTTCTTGATTTGTGAATTGCTTAAAAAAGCCAATTAGAACAAATTTACTTGGTTGAATTTTGTTGTTGAACATCATCTACCTCATTACTCTTTTACTTCACATAAGAGAAAGAGGGAGGTGTGTAGTATGATTACACATTTTAAATAGGGGTTAAGGTAGGCCTTATTGATATGCAGATATCTGGGGGAAGAGTATTTCAGGTAGAAGGACCATTTAGCATAGAAGTCCTGCAGTAAGAGGATTTCTGGTATGTTCACATAAAGTATGGAGGTCAATGTCAATGGAGCCGTGAATGAGGAATATATAATAGAGGTGAGGGAGAGTACAGATAGGGAATATATAAATAGTCACTTTTAACCAAGCTGCTAAAATTATTAACATTATGAAGGTTGAGGTATGAGGAAAGACTCCTCTCTTTTTCTAACTAGCCTGGGAACTTAAGCTTTTTGAACTAGATATACACCCAGACCTCCAGGCAGCCGCCTGAAGGACTCATGTATAGATCCACCTGATATTTGTTATCCAGTCCACTGGATGTGACCAGACCTTTTGGCACCCATGTTCCAGACCACCTGGCATCCATCGTCCTGACTACCCGACATCTGACTGATAACTGTCCTGGACCACTCCTGGGCTACGATTGCAGGACCAATAATTCTCAAGAATGTACTTTCTGCTATAAGAACTTTAACTTTTCTTTATTCTTTGAAACACTGATGGCTCTTTGCCAACTGTGATTCTAGTTTGCAAACTCTAAAACCCTTGAATAAATCACTATCATTTATTTTTAGCAAAGTCTCCAGACTTTCTGAGTTTATTCAAAAGAGTTCAGAGAAGCGATGAAGTAGATTGGGGCAAAGTGCAGCTCATATAAGACCTGGTAGGCCATTGTAAAGCCTTTGGTTTTTATTCTAAGGGGCATGGAGATCAACTGGAGAGTTTTTAAGCAGAGAGATGGTATGATT
The DNA here is from genome assembly GCF_987537825.1 of Furipterus horrens. NCBI lineage: Eukaryota > Metazoa > Chordata > Mammalia > Chiroptera > Furipteridae > Furipterus > Furipterus horrens. Next base: position 35,796,287 of record NW_028327180.1, read on the forward strand.
TATAATTCAAAGTATCTCTGTTTGCTGTGTTGAGAATACACTGTGGGGAATGAGGAAGGGTAAAGCCTGGGAGATCAGTTAGATGCCTATTATCCTATCAGGTGAATCCCAAACCTTGATGCACCTTAGAATCACCTGGAGAGTAGTGAAAAATCCCAGTGTTTGGGTCACACTCCATGCTCATTAAATCAAAATATCAAGGGCAGCCACTAGTGTTTTTAAAGATCCTTGGGTGATTCCAGTGTGCAGCAAAATTGGGAACCTATGAATGAGGTTAGAGATGATTATGATTCGAATCAGCGTGGTAAGCAGCGAAGCTGGTGAGAAGTATTCAGATTCTCACTATATTTTGAAAAATTCAACAAGACTTCCTGATAGATCAGATGTGGGATATGAGAGAAAGAAAGACATCAACATCAAGGGTGACACCAAAGCTTTTGGACCAAAGACTGGAACCATGTCATTGCTGTTAGCTGAAATGAAGAAGACTGCAGGCGAAGTAGGGTTTTAAATGGGTGTTGAGGGGGCCTATTTGGACATGTGTTTGGGATGCCTAGTGAGACATGAAAAAGGTTGAGGCTGAAGATGCCAGGTGAGAGTCAGAGGCATAGAGGTGAAATTTAAAGCTACAAAAGAGGATAAATGTGGAAAAGAAAGAGAAGAGACCAAAGCCTAAACTTTGGGGTGATCTATTATTATCAGATTGAGGAAAAGAGGAATAACCAGCTGAGGAGGCTGTGGAGATGCCTCCGAAGAGGTGGAAAGAAGACTGGAAGAGTGTGGTTACCTGGAAGCCAAGTGAAGAAACTGTCTTAAAGAGGAGGGAGGGATCCACTGGGTCAAATGCAGTTGATGGGTCAAGTACAGTTGATGGGTCAAGTAAGATGAGGGTTGAAAATTGACAAGGATCATTGAGGACATAAAGAAGAACAGTTTCATGGAATGGTAGAAGTAAAGGCTTGACTGGAGTAGGTTTATGATAGATTGAGAGAAGAGGAATTTAAGACAGTGAGTTTAGACAACTTTCTGGAGGGGTTTTGCCACAAAAAAAACTACAGAGAAACGGGGTAGTGCCTGGCAGGAAAACTGGGGTCCAAGGAATGTGTATTTGTTAAAGTGGAATAATTAACAGCAAATGTGTGTGCCTATGGGAGTAATCCAACACAGAGTGAAAATTTGATGAATTAGGAGAAGACGGGAAGGTACTCTAACTAGTCCTGCAGTTGGAGAGATGGGGTGAGATCTGGTGCACAAGAGAAGGAGCTAGCTTCTGATGGGCACGTGGATGGTTAATCTATTAACAAACTGAAAGGCAGAGCACGTGAGTGCAGATGCTAAGTGGTTGGGTGTCATGGTGGGGTTCTGTAGATTTTCTCTTTCAATTGTGTCACTGTTTCTAGTAAGTGCAGTGAAAATTCAGCCTGATAAGTTTCCTCAAGCTTGTAACAGACCTAGCATTCATGTACCTAATAGCAGGTGTCAAGGAACATCATAAAGAATTCAGGAAGCTTTAAAAATGAGCAAAATTAATTTCTGCTATTAGGTACTTCTGATAACTCTTGAAACAAGAAATAGCCAGTAGAGGGAGAGCTAAGCACATGTGACATGAATATAAGTATAAGGTGTGATTTTTGCCCAGAGGTGAAAAGATCCAACACTAATGATGGTATTCAAGTTGATTTTTCTTTGTTTTAAACTTTACATTCATATTTCTATGGATTTTGTGTGGATAAGGCACACCATCTTGACAAAAGTTCAAAGCAATTTTTAAGATCACAGTCTAAATATTTATCTTTAATTCTTTTTGACCTCTTTATCCTCTGAATTCTCCCTTTGGACTAAAAATATACCTAAAGTTACTGAGAGTTATCCTAGTAATGACTGAGTCTGTCTTTGAAGGTCAAACACTACCTGAAGCCAAAGTTTAAAAAAAACACCAGCTTTTTCCCTGTATTTCATATGATTGTTTGGGTGGCCAGACATAGCCAAGTGGAGTAGGTTGTACTGCATTCTCTACTGGACAGCACTTTACAAATATTTTTTAGAGTTTGTTTGAAATATAAATGTAAAATTTAAACTCCAGAAGGAGTCATTTAAAACTGTATGACTCGACTTTCGGCCAAGATGGAGGCCTAGACAGACACACTGTGTCTCCCTCCACAACTAAGAAGGAATACAACTACCTCAAAATAGAGACAACCAGAAGTTCCAGAAAATCAAGCTGCTTGGAAGTCCAACAAACAAAGATATAAAGAAGAAATACTCATCCAGACAGGTAGGAGGGGTGGAGAGGACAGGGTGCAAAGGTGGCAGCAGCGGTGGCAGCGGCAGGCCGGCAGAAGGTGTAGTCACATGTTTTAAAAAGTCAGGAGGGACACCTGGGGAGCGCTCCCAGTACCAGACCAGACCACGCAGCTCATGGTTCCAGCATCAGGGAAAATAAAGCCTCATTGGTTCTGACTGTGCAAACCAGTGGTGGTTGGGGCAGAAGCAGAAACTGCCCACCTCTCAGCAGAGTCTGCTTGTTTAAAGGGCCCCACAGTCCTAGAATGTCTGCAGACCCACCCACTCTGGGAACAACGGCTAGAGCAACAGCTAGAGAGGCACCAGTTCCACATGGAAGTGGGAGAAGTTCCTGGAAAAGGGGCAAGTGCTGACCAAGCAACATTGTTCCCTCTCAGACCTCTCCCCCACATACAGTGCCACAGTGTGGTGAAATGGGTTGCCCTGTACTGACAAATACCTAAGGCTCTGCCCCTTACAACCTAACAGGTGCGACAGCTCTACCTGGGACACAGGCAAACAAACACAGGATGCTGTCAAGATGAGGAGACAGAGAAGTGTTGCCTAAAAAGGGGAACGGATCAAGGTTCCAGTGGGAGAACTAAGCAATGAGGAGATAGCCAACCTAACAGATGAGGAGATAGCCAACTTAACAGATGAGGAGATAGCCACCTTAACAGATGTAGAGTTCAAAACACTGGTGATAAAGATGCTCACAGGCTTGACAGATAGCTTAAGTATGGCAAACGCAGAAGGGAAGAAGTGAAGGCTATGCTAAATGAAACTAAAGAAAATCCACACAAAACCAATGGTGAAGAGAAGAAAACCAGGGCTCAAATCAATGATTTGGAACATAAGGAAGAAAAAAACAGGCAACCGGTACAGAATGAGGAAACAAGAATTGAAAAAAAATGAGGAGAGGCTTAGGAACCTCTGGGACAACTTTAAATGTGCCAACATCCCAATCATAAGGGTGCCAGGAGGAGGAGAGAAATTGCAAAAAATTGAAAGCTTATGTGAGAAAATAATGAAGAAAAACTCCCCAAATTTGCTGAAGGAAATAGACATACAAGTCCAGGAATCACAGAGAGTCCCAAACAAGCTAGACCCAAAGAGGACCACACCAAGACACATCATCATTAAAATACCAAAGGTTAAAGATAAAGAGAGAATCTTAAAAGCAGCAAGAGAAAAGCAGAGAGTTACTTACAATGGGGTGCCTATAAGACTATCAGTTTATTTCTCAAAAGGAACTTTGCAGGCAAGAAGGGGCTGGCAAGAAGTATTCAAGGTGATGAAAAACAAGGACTTACAACCAAGGTTACTCTATCCAGCAAAGCTATCATTTAGAATGGAAGGGCAGATAAAGTGCTTCCCAGACAAGGTAAAACTAAAGGAGTTCATCATCACCAAGCTATTATTATATGAAATGTCAAAGGGAGTTACTTAAAAAAAAGAAGATCAAAATTATGAACATTAAAATGACAACAAACCCACAACAACTGAATCTAAAAAATAAAAATGAATCCAACCAAGCAAACCAGAATAGGAACAGAATTATAGGTATGGGGATCATTTGGAGGGTTATCAGCTGGGAGGGAGAAGGGGAAGAAATGGGGAAATGGTGCAGGGATTAAGAAGCATAATTGTTTGGTACAAAATAGACAGGGGGAAGCTAAGAATAATATAGGAAAGGGTGAAACCAAAGAACTTATATGCACAACCCATGGACATGAACTAAGGGCGCTGGGATTCCTGGGGGAAAGGGGGTAATGGGCAGAGGGGAGCAAAGGGAAAAAACATTTGGGACTACTGTAACAACCTAATCAATAAAATATACTTAAAAATACTGTATGACCCATTTCTAAAATCAAATAATCCAATGTTGTTGGTTTTTGGTGAATTTCAAGACTCTGTATCAAAAATCAGTTTATTTTTACCACCTTTCCAAGTTGTCCTGTGTTTGGGAGCGGGGGTTATGAACCAGTGCTGTGTCTCTTTTAGGACTGGGGCCTTCTTCCTATATGCTCAAGTAAACCATATCAGTCGAGATAACTTTTGCCCTCAAAGAAAGGATGCTGCAGGATGGACACTGCAACCTTTTTAAAAAGGAAAAATAACTAATATCTGCCTGTTTGTAGGAACAGGGGAAAGAAGACTGTAAGGCCCCCAATTCATGTATTATTTAATTTAAGTGAAAGGGGGAAATAGTACGTTTCAATTTCTGAGGAAGGAGGTTATTTGTAAATAGCACTCTGATGGCAAATCAGTTTCACTTCCGCTTGGGTAAACGTGAACTTTGTGACTGTGGCCACAAAGGGCCACATACCCCACCTGGTTCCACCTGTCTGTACTACGGCAGGGAAGCTGCCACCAACTCCACCGTGCATTCCTGGAGCCCAAGCAGAAACAGTGACAGCTGGTAAGTTGTTCCTTTTATGCAATTTATGCTGTAGCTTATGGTTGATGTTTTAAAAGGTATACTTTAGATTTACAGAAAAGTTGAGACAGTAGTACAGAGAGCTCCCATATAACCCACACCCAATTTCCTCTCTTATCTTACATTAGTATTTGTTATGCATATGTGTTCCAATTAATGAAACAATATTTATAACATTATTATTAACTAAAGGCTATACTTTCTTCAGATTTTCACAGTTTTTATTGAATGTCCTTTTAATGTTCTAGAATCCCATCCAGGATATCACATTACATTTAGTTGTCATGTCTCTTTAGGCTCCTCTAGGCTGTGACTGTTTCTCAGACTTCCTTTTTTTTAATAACCTTGACAGTTTTGAATAATGCTGGCCAGGTTTTGAGGCGTACACGTCAGATATCCTGTAGGATTCACCTCTCTTGAGATCTGTCTGTTTATTTCCCCATGGTTACACTAGAGTTTGGGGTTCAGGGGAGGTAGAATTAAAGTGTCGTGCTCATCACATCACATCAAAGGTACATACTATGAACATGACTTATGACTGTTGGTGTTGACCTTGCTCACCTAGCTGAGGCAAGTGTCTGTCAGGTTTGTCCATTGTAAAGTTCCTCTTTTCCCCTCGTTTCTATCCTGTCTCCTTCAGAAGGAAGTTGCTCCTGCAAAGCCCATGGAGTTTTCTTTTTTTTTTTATGGAAGATTTGTTTCTTCTTTTCTTGATTTTCATAAAATAAATTCTTTCTTGAGGGAAAGTGAATTCTACTTTCTTGTTTGCTTAAGTAAATTTAAGGTTGTGTAAAGGCCAATGAACTTGAAATCTAGAGGATCAAGGTTTAGTTTGAATTTTACTTAATAAGATGATTTTAGGCAAAGTCACTCATCATTCCTCTCCAAAGAAAACATAGGTTGCAGGCGTCTTGGGGGTAGTGTTAATGTTATCCTGTGCTTCACTAACTTTGGCAGGCTTGGGGGAGCAATATGAGAGGATTCAAATTCTGATACAGTACGTTATGAAAATATCTGCTTATTTTACTTACCTATTCATCTGGGGAAGAAGGCTGTAGAAAATCATGTCACTCTGATGCCTCCTCTAATGTCCCTGCCTCTGGTGGCTGTGCTGTGAATGTGGCACAGTTAAGCTGACATGTCAATATAGAAAATAGAACTCTTTTCATTGCGGGGGGTCGGGGGTGAGGTGGGGTTGAAGGCCCTTGTTTCACTTTTGCTTCTAAGCTTGTGTGTTTAATTTGCTCCTTTAGGACATACGTAGTTTGGAAAAGCAATGCAATGTCCTATAAGGTTGTTAGGAAATGTTGCCAACACCAAAGCTACTTAAACCTTAAAAAAAGGAAATCAATTTCATCAAGATTTCATCATTTTATTAAGAATCACCTCCTTTTCCTCATTTCATTCTTAAGTTACTTTTCTGTGGGAGGGGATGAGACTTTGCTGAAGACTCTTGAAGGAGGATGGGATAGAATACTCAAGGTGATTGGTCACTGAGGACAAGAATGAGAGTCAGTTTATCAGTTAGGTGGCATCTGTTCCCCCACATGAAATAGACTTGATCCAGGTAAATACTAGTTCTGATTTTTAGTTTAATTGTCTTCACTGAATGTTCTAAAAATAAAGTACAGATGCTTAAGTGTTTATAGAGCAACTTTGTGTGAAATATTATGTTTAATATCACAATGAACTCTGGATGTAGGTATTTTTACATTCTCATTCTACTTGAGGATAAACTGAGGCTCAGAGAGGTTAGATGATTTGTTCAGTGTTACACTGAAATGCTGGAGCAGGATCCCCCAATCCAGGCATTCTGACTCCAAATTATGAATAATTTTCACTGCCCCATTTCCTGGAATATAAGTCTTGTGTGTCCACACAACTTGCCCATTTTGGTCCCTGATGTATTTCCAGCATCTAGGACAGTGCCTGGTACACAGTAGACACTCAACAAATATTTGTTGAATGAATTAATGAATATAATTTCTGCCATCATCAATCTTATCATCTAAGACATATTTAAAAGATACATATCATTCATTCAACAAATATTTATTCAGTGCTTACTATATACCTAGCACTTCTCACATTTATTAAAAGTAGGGAATAAACCAAAGGTGATCAAAATGCCCCTTGAAGAATTTAGCTAATTTACGCATTTTGATTTTTTTCCTTTTAGTGCTGCCTTGGGGTGGGGGTTGGGGTAGAAATGAAAGTAAAGCAAGAGTACTATTGGGAGGAGTTAAGGATGAGAGGCAAAAAGGTGAGATCCTGACTAAAGGGTGCTGGTAATTCTTCGTGAACACATTTAGTTCTGCATCAAACGCAGAACAAATGCAGTGACAGTGTAACGCTCAGTGTCTCCCTCCCCCTCTCCTCCCTCCCTCCTCCTTCTCCTCCTCTCTTTTTCTCTCTCAATCTCTCTCCCTCCCGAACTGCTCCTTTCTCTGTCTCTGTCTATCTCTCTCTCTCACACACACAGACACACACATCATACTCTGGTTTGTTTTACTTCTGAGGGGTCTGAAGAATTTTCAGGCAGTAGCTTCAGTTTGAGTCTGAGTACAATTATATCAAGTTGCTACACTCCCTCCTATTCAACAGCCTTCAATTTTTGTCATACGTCTGAAGGAGCCCCTCATCTGTGAGCACTGTTCCCTCCATTGTCCTACTCAAGCTCCGGAAGGCTTGTTTAAATAGTACCTATTGGAGGCTGCTCAATGGAATGAAGGGAGCACTGAACTTGGAGTCACTATGTGGCCTCGGACACGTTCTGTCCCCTCTCGGGGCCTCGGCATCCCTATTTATAAAAGAAGGGGCTCCAAAGTGTTCTTTATTTAATTGCACTATATGAAGCTGTTCTCTGTTCTAGTGTAGGAATAACTTATTGCACATGTGTTACCTCTGTTACATTATTTTAAGAAAAATGACAATAAGCAAACACAAACAAAAGAGAGAGTGGGAGAAGCAAGAGTAACTGTCAAAAGTCATAATTATTTAACAGGAAACAGGTTCTGTGCAACCTTCCCATCTCTAGCTAAATATACAGACAGTCTCATTTAAAAGGCTATTCTTAGGCTGAGTGCAAATGCATTTAAATAACTACTAACAGCAAAACTTAAGTGCTAACCACATAGTTGAAATACAAGTGAAATAAACCACAAATGAAAACCGTGCCTGTATGAGCAGTACATTGGGTTGTTTTCAATTGCTTCTCCACAGAAACCAACTTTTTCACAAAATTTCACCATTGTTAACTGCCTCTCTTTGGGGGGAAAGTGAACTCCAGTATGATTTGAAGAAGGACTATGTGCCTGTGAGTTATTTACTCCTAAAAGCAAAACAAGCCTAAATTTGGTCATCTCAGTGGTGCTATTTTTGCTTACACAAGAGCCCTAATTATTGGTACAGTCTTGGTTTCAACAATAGGTGTCATTTTAAAACAAGAACTTTAATCTTTTTGGCAGAGAGCATTCACACGTTAAGGAGTAGTTTCCTCTTTCATTAATAGATGGGAAAACTAAAGCCTAGAGTGATTAAATGATTGGCCTGAAGTCTTACAGCTCCTGTGACTGGTGGCAAAGCCAGAGCCGGAATCTTCTACACTGATTTTCAGCTTCATGCCCTTCCCATTGTGTCATTCAACCCAATGACTTGTGTACTCAGTGTCTATGCCATATTATTTCCCTCCTATTAATTGATATAGTTGTTCACAGGTTATTCTTTTTAAGGGCTTAGCACTTAACTTCATTTTATTTTCCCTCCTCAGGCTTTCTGTAAATGGTCCCTTTCCATTTTCCAGTGTCTTCGTTTGCCAATCAAATGGTCCCATTCCTGCTAGTTTTTGAACATTGGCAGAAAGAATTTAAAGCCCAATTCACTGTAGCCACAACTCCAATAATTTCCAGTTTCTGCACGTTTCAGTTAGGGGTCACACATGGCTCATGCATGGTACCACAGAGGCTGTGACAGTGGGAGGCTCGCAGTTTGGTGTCTCCACCGCATGCAGCTAAACCCAGCCCAACCTCAGCTAACTCACATGCGAACAGCCCTTGCTGGCCCTTGCACGCTGTTGACTTGGTAAATAAAGTCAGATGAAATGATGTTCCTTCGATTCTGAAGGCAGTCAAAACCACTGCCCACATTCCCAAATTCGGTGAACATATGTGCTTCCATCAAAATCTACTTCTCTCTCAGATTGAAGGACCTTCCTTAATCTCGGTGTTTGAACGGTGGTAATGCCAATTGTTCATTCTTTTGGGCCTCGTCTGACTCCTCTATCTCTTCCTGGAATTTCATTATCAGAGTACAAGTCATCAGTGGATTTTTCCCCTGTGGGACCATACATTTTGTTTTGTTTTCTGTGTCCACTGTGGTATGATCCTAACATTTCACATGACTGTGGCTCATTGAGCTCCTCTCTTCAGAAAACAACAGATCTCTTTCCTAGAGGTAATTCTTAGTTCTGTATCAGAAGTTATTGATAGGCATTACTATATTTTTGTGCACATTATACCTCATTTACCCTTTTTTCTCCCAACTCACCTAGGTTTTTATGTGGTTTAGTATTTCCAACTCAGCATTTCAAACCAGGACTTGCTTGTATCTCTCATGAATTTGAGTGTCTTCATAGGGTGTTTCCACTACTACCCTTACTGGTGAACATTTCAAGTAAGAACATAGAATCTTGGATTTGGAGTAGCCTTAAAATTCATCTAGTATAATGCCATTATTAGGTGCTCATGCCAGTATAAGTTCACATTTCTCCAGTAGAAGGAAATTTGTTACTTTTTAAGGAGGATCATTCCATGTTGGACAACTCTTACTACTAGAGAATGTTAAGACAAAACGTGCTTTTTTTGTACCTTCCACCTGGTGGATCTAGTGATCCCCCTCTTGGGACCATAGAAAACATGCATCATACCTCTTTTTTATGCAACTTTAAGGTCACGTCTATGAATCCTTTCCACATCTTTTGTCATTGCCTGTGTCTTCCTTTCCCCAAGTTAAACATTTCCAGTTCCTATGGAGCAGTCCACGCTATTAGTGTTGCTGTATTTGCAGCCCTGTCTGTTCGTTCCTATTTTGTTTTACTCTTTAAATCAGGATTCTGATCATATCAAAAATGAATTTGGTTTTTAAACATCCTTTGGTGTAGATGCTCATCCAAAGCCTCCCATTATTTCATTCATTCAATAGTCAGCAGTTATTGTCAGTCGCTGCATTCCAAGATGGAAAGGCAACAGTAGAGCAAATGCAGCCGTGCCCTTGACAGCTCATGGCTCAGGGAGGAGGGAAAGACAAAAATGAAGCATTAGTAGGCATTACAACAGAGGTGTGCTCGGAGCAGTGGTGACACAATAGGGGAATGACTGGGAATCAGGACCCAGTTTCACAGGAGAAATGCTGGAACATGATCTTGAAGAAAGAGAAGGAATTCACCAAGAAGAAGAGGGGAAGGGTTTCCCTCCACCCACAGCAGGAACAGCATGTGCTAAAATGCATGGAAGTTCAATAGGATAGCCTGCCTTGGAGAACTGTGAGGAATTCGGGGTGGTCTGAGTGGGCAGTGCAAGATAAGGAATGGAGAGATAAGGACCTAAGGCTCAGGACCTTGCATATAATAAGGGTTCACATCACATTAACAACACCCACCAAGGACAGAAGCCATTTGGTTAGTTAATATCCACCAGCCAAACTAACAACGACAGGCTGTTTCAACAGATGATTGTGATTTTCATTTGGAGTTAATATATAAATGAGGCCCAGTCTCCTTAACGAATGGCCTATGGGTCTAATGATGGTTGACAGATCAGGTGGGATTTTGCATATTTCAGAAGGGCCAGTGACTCTGCTTTGAATTACATGGCTGAGTGATCCAAATAGCAACATCAGATACAGGAGAGTAAGCACTTTCAGTGCTCCCCACTTTGTTCCCCAAATTCTCCTCTATGTATGAAGACAAAGAAGGTCCAGGATAGCACATCCCCACCCAGTCTGTGCAGTGCCCTCTGTTCCGGGCCTCTTCTATCGGTCTTGTTCCTCCTCCAGGCCGAAACCGTGTCTGCTGGTGGACTGGAGACAGGTTGGATCTGATACTTCTCCTTTCGGACGTTCCTCTCCTTCTCTCCCTGCTGCAGATGCACCATGCTATAGTGCTGCACACCACACCCAGTAGGGGTGTCTTCCTGGTTGAAGTGGGGGTGGGGTGTTGAGGAAGATCCAGAGAATCTAGTTACTACACCTCTCCTTCTGCACTCTGTAGCCCCCAAAGCAACTCCAGGGAAACTCTAGGGACACCCAAAGTTCCATCCATCTCTCAGATTCTTGCTCAGACCTGCCGGGACTAAATTTCACTGGCATAAGTGTCCAGGGCTTACCTGATTGGGGCACTGATGTCACCAAAGCAGCAAAGCTACATAACTTCACTTTCATGGTTCTGGTCACTAGAGAAAGAGATTACTCTCATTTCGGAATGAGTTGACTTAAAGATGAATAGAAAGGTCGTATCTGTTTAAAGTACTATGGCTACAACTAGTACTGAAAACCAATGGTCAAGCATTACTTTTTGTTATATTTAGATTAATATGTAGTGTACAAGGTGTTGTGAGAAATTCAAAGATAAGTTAGAACAGTCATTGCCCTTTGGGCCTTGGGATCTAGTTGGGGAAGCAAAACATAGCAGATTTACATGTTATTTTAGTTGTTTGCTCTTTGCATTTATAATTTCTGCTGTTCCCACCCCACCCACCCCCTACTTTGTCTGTATTTTTAGGCTGGTTCTCCCAGGTGGATAAAAGCGTTTACATAACAGTAAATGGCAGAAATGGAGGATTTTGCGGGTCAGGAGCCACATCCAGGTAATATCCCTACAATATCCCCTGGTGAAGTAAATAGAACTATTTACACTTATATGATCAAGGGAAAATGGTTTGAGACTGTGTTTAACTAAAGTCATCGTTCATTGCCCTTTATTCAGAAGTTGCTTTCTTATGATACATTTTAATAGTGAATGAAGATAAATTATTTCACCAACAACAACTATATTAGCCTGTTCATAATGCAGTGGGCTGTCTGACCAGCAAGTAAATTTGGGCCTCTCTCCCTTTTATTTTTTATCTTTTTAAGATTTTATTAATTTTTTTAGAGAGAGAGAGAGAGAGAGAGAGAGGAATGGTGGGAAAAAAAGAGGGAGAGAAACATCGATGAGAAGGATATTGCATGTACCCCAACTGGGAATCAAACCGGTGGACCCCCTCCCCTTGGTTCACAGGCCAATGCTAACCCACTAAGCCATATAAGCCAGGGCAGGCCTCCCTGCACTATAAAAGGGTCAAGAATCATTTCAGGTGCTTAGAAGGGGAGATGTAGGGTGAATCACATTGGAGTGCAGAGGCAGATTAAGGTCAGCTGAGGCCCTGGGCGCAGAAGAAAATATTGGGCCCCTTAAAAAAAAGACAGAGGCAGGGAAAATAAAAATACATGTTAACCGTATTTTTAAATAAATAAATATTATGTACTATTAATGTTTTATTTCCAATAAAATTTGAATATAATATATGTATAATACAATTAATAATAGCATAATAATAATCACAATGTTTTGAACTAATAGTTGAACATATGTAAAAGTTGTACGTAAAGATGCAAATTGTAATTAAAATTGCACATATGAAACCAAATTCAGTGTCATTAGAAAAAAGTGTAAAGTTGGGATTTTGCGAGGCCCTTCAGAAGTCGGGGCCTAGGGCGCACACCTGGTGCGCCTGCCGTTAAATCCGCCTCTGTTGGAGTGAGGCGGGGTGGTCCCCTCCCTACAAGTCTGGGTGCCGGGTCCCTGGAGCCAAGGAGGGGGCCTTCCATAAGAAGATGAGGACAATATACCCTATGTACAGAAAAGGGCAGGTATCACATCCTTTGTGTTTTGAGGATTGAAGCAGCTTTGGAGCAAGGGAAGCTGCGTTTCTGGTTCAGTTGGGTAGTGGATAGCATCTGACGAATGGCTGGGCATGCAAACCAAAGGAAATGCAACTTGGGGACACTCTTGGGTGAACTTGGCACTGAGGGAATGAAGTTGTTTTGCTTGGAAGATCCATGGCAGTCCCTGGCAATGGTCTGCGTCCACAATCAATCGGTATATCCCGGAGTCAGCTATTTAGGATCAGTTTTCAAAAGTGACACCTTGTGGCAGTAAGAAGTAACAGCAGCAGCAGACTAAGGTTTTCTTCACACTGCCCCCACCCAGCCCCACTGCCCTCTCTTTGATGAGTGTGAAATGCTGGAACAGGCCAGGGAGTCCTCGACAATTACAGGGAATAGTAAGAGATTTGCCAGTTCAGGCCATTTCATTTCAGTTACAATTTAATATAAAAATACTTCCCTTAAATGGTATAGATCCAAGATGGAATACTTTCTCCTTTCCAGGTGGTTTTTTATTTTAGAAATTTAAGAAAAAGTTTAAAACCCTTTTGTTTTATTTGACTTCTTAACTTTTGTTTTAGTTGAGAAATAAGCTCTCACTGTTTTATCAGATTAATTGGCAGTCCTATAAAGTTAAAATAGAGTCTGCAGATATGGACCTGTCCCTAGTTTTGTACACGTGGCTAAGATACCATGCCAACATTGTTTACACAAAAGAGTTCCTGAGTTACAAAGTCAAGATCAAGGCCCGACATCCATTTCCTTTCTTTTCGCAGACAGATTGTAGATCCACACTACAGCTAGTCCACGGGCCGAGATGGCATATTCTTACTTCTTTGCCTCTTCCTTTCCAGCTCCAGACAGTGAACCAGTAGCCACTTGGGATTTAGTTCTAATGCAGCCCTTCAGTTGCATCAGGATGACTTCTTTGAGTTGAGCTCAATCATGAAGTTAGAATGTCTGAGACAGAAGGGTCTGAAGTAAAAGCTCTTTCAGCTCTCTGCCCCTGCACAAGCATGAGGTGGCAGGGATTCAGGCTTTGGCAAACACCACCCCTCTGCACTGCAACCCTCTATGGGGCAAGAGCTGGCTCCAGGACAGGCAGAATTTGTGTGGAAAGACCTAAGGCTGAACAGAGGCGGAGGGGTGCCTGAGCTACCTGCGAGACTTGTGTCTGAAGCCTGGCGGTGGAGGCTGGGCCTTGTGCTTGGGTTGCAGTCCCAGGTCCCCACGTGAAGCGCCTTCTCTGTGGTTCTTCAGGACAGATGGTCTCCAAGGTCACACTCAGTCTTGGAGCTTCATGCCCTTAAGAGTGTAATGACTCTTGGGCAATCAACTCTTCTTCCTGTTCACCTCACAGCCATTTCCTAAGGCTCAAGCCAGCCCCAGAAGTAGTGGGTTAGGACCAGACCTGCCTACCTCCCCTTTCTAACTGCTGGGGGATGTTTGCTAAAACCAATCCAAAACATGATATTTTGCTTATACCTTTTCCCAAAGAGTGCGGACCCTACCTGCCATTTGCTTCATAACCAAGGGAAACCACTAAAGTGAGAAAAAAATCACAGAACTACGAAGAGCTGCTTCTTGGTAATTTTTATTCTTGTCTATGAAAGGAAGCAGCTGTTAATAACTTTCAGTGAGGAGAGGGGAAGAATTCCCTAAATTTAATCTCGGAAGGGCCCCCAGTAGTAGAGCACCCTCCAAAACTTATATTACGCGTACTTTTTGTCAGCCCTCTCATTTTGCGGATGAAGAAGCTGAGGCTCAAGGAGGAGCCATCTGTCCTGGTCGTGTGGCCCATTCTACCCTCTGCATTCTGCTGCCGGTCAACTTCTTTCCCAGTTTGAAAAGACCTCCTGGGGGCCTTTCTTCACTTCCACACTTAGCCCCTGTCTTGGGTTTGTCTCTGTTGGCACTTGGTGAAGAATTTCGAGCCATTTTGGCTTCTCAATATTTCCAAACAGGAACTTTTCATTTCATTTCCACATCTCTTCTGAGGAGATATGTGGGACCCTGCATTCTGGAACTTGATGCAAAGTCAGCCTGGGATGCAGGAACCAGACTGGAATGGCCCGACAGTGCCTGCTTCTGAAATGAGCCTACAGGCCTGCAGAGCTGGCAGGGGGCCTGCGAGACTCTCGGCGTTTGTGTACTGACTGAGATCAGGCAAACATACTACGGCCCAAGACCTGTGCTTTTATATAACCTCTGTTTTTCTCTAGTTGATGACGACTTACTTAAAGAACCGATGAAAAAAAGGAGGAGATCAGACAGAGACCAGCGGTTCCGAGCATTTCCCTCCGCAGAACAAAGTGCACTTAAGGAATGTGAGTGTTATGAGAGTGTTACATTGTTGTGGTTTTTTTTTTTAAAGGTGGCTCTGTTCTTTTCCAAATGTGTTCAAATGCTCAAGGAAGAGAAGGTTAAATCCAGGAGCAGAGTAAAACATCTTCAAATGATCCAGACCCAGAAGAGAAGGCCTCATAGTCTCTGCAGAGATATAATTTGACAATTGATCAACCTCTAGGAGTCTCTGGAGTAGTGAGTTATTCTCAAAATAACCTCTTCCTCATTAAAAACAAAGACTCAAAATGGTTGATTTGGTGCTTTATGGACATTTATATGATGCCCTTGCTTTTTATTTTCCTTTTCCTCTTTTTTTTTTTTTTTAAGTGTAGTTGTTATACAATGTTATATTAGTTTCAGGCGACATTCTTTTTTTCTGTTATGACCTCAGGAGAGAAGACTCTAGAAGGACTAAAGCCCAAGGCAAAGCCTATGCTGACTTCTGTTACACGGAGTTTCCCAGCAGGCTGGCTCCTTGAGAGGCTGTTAGAATCAATGGTCGCTATCTCCCATGAACACTTATCTCTAGTGTCAGATAACTTGCCATCTTATTTGATTGGTTTTTCTTCCACTTCATTTTCTCATTTTCTCTCTCTCTTTCTGTAATATTGAGCAGACTCTTCTGGGGAGATCTAGTACTTGACCCCAGCCAGGTACATCCCAATTAATACATCTCTATTGATTTCAGATGAAAAATTGGAGTCACGGACCAGAAGGGTATTGAGCAACACTTATCAGAAACTTATTCAGTCTGTCTTTCTGGATGACAGCATTCCGAACGGAGTCAAATATCTCATGTGAGTCTGACAGTAACTACCATCAAATCTTACTATGAAGTCTTTCCTTAGGTGATTGTAGGTGCTTTTCTCCAACAACAAAAGGAAATTTTCAATTAGAAACTTAAGCAAGAAAGCCACAAATTTCTATAGTTCCAGGCCATTGTTTATATTATTGATAGTTCGAGCTGAGCTGTCACTGTTGCTAGGTAATCTGATAGATACTTTACATATATCACATATCATTTAACTTTCCCAATGCCCCTATAAAGCAGAAGCTATTACAATATTATCATCCCATTTTACTGAAATTGAGGCTCAGAGAGGCCAAGACGTTGACCAAAGTCACACTGTTGGTAAGTCA
The DNA here is from genome assembly GCF_987537825.1 of Furipterus horrens. Classification (NCBI taxonomy): domain Eukaryota; kingdom Metazoa; phylum Chordata; class Mammalia; order Chiroptera; family Furipteridae; genus Furipterus; species Furipterus horrens. The sequence goes on from NW_028327180.1 coordinate 35,812,416, forward strand.
GTTGAAGGTCCTGGAATCCAAGCCAAGCTGTGTGACAGCCTGTGCCCTCGACTGCTGTGCTGAGCTGATCTGAGGGTCTTGAGTGCTGTCAAGGCTGTATTTCCTGCTCAGTAAGACTTGGTGATGCTCCTAATAATTCTTTACCTCTGTATAGATCTTCTTTCTAGGGTCAAGACTATGTAATTTTCATAAACACACAAAAAAAGGATGCTTCACATCTAGAGTTTGCATAGAATTATCATTATTTTTTAGTAGAATTACCAAGTATTTTTGTATAATCTTACTCGATCCCTATGACAACTCTGTGCAGTAAACAGGGATTAATATTCCTCTTTGACTAAATAGAGAGTAGAGACTCAGATGTTGTAACTTGCTCAAGATTAGAACTCAGTTCCTTTATGGTCTGATGTTCTTCCCACGATGTTTTGATGACCGTGGATATGTGCATTTAAAAATTGATCCAGAAACAGGCTTCTTGCTTTCATTGAAAAACCATCTCTGGACCCAATCTACATTGGATTATTTGGAAGCACTGGGGCTGGGAAGAGCTCCCTGATCAATGCCATCATCCAGCAAGCAATGTTTCTGCCAGTGTCTGGAGAAAGTATATGTACATCCTGTACTGTACAAGTGAGCTCGGGCTGCTGCGAGCAGTATGAGGCCAAAATCCACCTTCTCTCTGATCAGGTAAGTGTCTCTCCCTGCCTTCCTGCCTTCCTGCCTTTCTCCTTCCCTTCCAGTTTTTCTCTCTTCTTCCCTTGTTTCCTTTTTTTTTTTTCCTTCCTTCTCCCTCTCTCTTAGAAATTAACATTATATTTCTTGTAAATATAGCTCATGCCTTTGTGGAAGGGAAAGAACATAGTATGAAATGTGAAAGTTCAGTACAGTGAGATGGGGGTTCTAGCCTGGGTCCTGTCACAGTTCATGACAGGACTTTGGGGAAAGGCCATTTACCTCCTTGAGCCCCTGTTTCCTCATCAATGAAACAAGGGGATTGGGTAAGACAATCCCTTGCTGGGTTAGATGGTCTTAGATTTCCTGGGTATGCGGCACCCCTGCCCCCCCCCCCCCCCATGGGACAATGGCCCTCTGCCTCTGTCAGTATTTTCTGGATCTGTGTCATGAGGGGGCTTGGCCCTATTCTGCCTTGGCAGGAGTGGAAGGAGGAGTTGAAGAACCTGACCAAACTCCTGCACAGGACAGAGGAGCTGGGCAGTGAAGAGGCAGATGAGTGGGACAGGGATGACGCAGTGGAGGAAGCCACCTGGAAGCTGCAGATGCTTTATGGAGATGGGGCAGGAAGGAAAAACTATGAGGAGCTACTAAGGGCAAAGCCCAAAGGAAAGATTCCCACCTCCAGAGTCATCACCCTCAGGGCAGAAGAGGTAACGTCAAGATATTTTTTTTTGTTTATCTTGAGTCTGAAGTATGACAATTGAAGCCATTTAGAGGATTTGCTCAAAGTGTAGCATTTTATATTGGAAGTAAGTTGATTCCAAAATTAGAAGTATTCATGACCAAATTATTTTTCATTATTTACAGATGTCAAGTGGGAATTTTTAGTGTTTTAATGAGGGAGATTTTGTGTACAGGAAGCACTATCTGCGCTTACTTGAGGAATAATTAAGGATGCTTTTGGCAGCAAATGATTAAAAAACACAAACCAAACTTATAATGGCTTACACACATAGGGACTTATTTATTTTCTCACAGAAGAAGTCTGGAAGCATTTGGCTTTGTGAATTGGTTTAGTGGCTCAGCAACGTTAAGATGAGTAACTCTGCTTCCTTTGGCCTCCGTTGTACTTGCTGTATCATAGCCATGAGATTGCTACTGAAGTTCTAGACTGTAGAGCTAGCTTCAAGGGAGGAAGCAATGGATAAAGGTGTCACCGAACACATCTCCCCTTTCACTGGAAAGTAAAGGCTTTCTCAGAAACACCCCCAACAAATTTCTGTGTAGATTTCCTTGTTCAGAGCTGATTCCCATGGTCGTTACTAGCTGAAAGGGAGACTATTTCATAGAGAAAGCAAGAAGCAGACTTTTCATGATTGGCTAAGACCAATTGCAATCCAATACCTCCACAGATAAACAATCAGGATTCTTTTAGCATGGGTGAAGGACAGAATGGATATTAGATATATAATTAACATATTATATTATATGTATAATCAATATTAACTTTATTAAATTAAAATTCAATTTTAAGTGAAACCAAAATACTGGTGGAACAAATATCCAATTTATAAATGTACATTTAAAAACTTAGTTTTCCTTGCATCTTAAAGTTCATCTTTAAAATACTGTTATTCTATTTAGAAATCTGACTTTTAAAATAAAATAATAATAATTACACTTGTTCTAAAATTTAGTGTTCAATTATCTCTTAAGTTTAACATGGTGAATCCTCCTTAAATAGTTAATGCTACTTAACATCATCAATCAAATTTCCTTAGACTTCTTATATTATAGTTCAAATTTAATATATTCAATTCTTTCAAAAAATTTAAATTTAAAAAAATTTAAAGGCACACTTAAGAGTCTATTGAATGAAACTTTTCAAGGCACTTAGCTTCTGTTTATCTAGGAAATCAAAAACAAATACAGTAGCCATTCCTTATATTTAAATGAATGTTACTATTAAAAATAATGATGTTCTTAATATCTAAAACATAGAATGAGCCTATCCAAAGAAACACAATGATTATAAAACTGGTTTCTTTATCTGAATACACAACTCACACCAAGGTATCAATATAATATTTATTTCTTAATTACTCTGTATTTAGAAATACTTCTTCCCAGTGTTGCAAATTTGCCCATTGAAACAAGGGGAACAGAAGGACCAGCTCAATGAGTGAGAGAGCAGAGATTTAGAGTTTGGGTCAGGGACTCCAGACTGGCATGAGGGACTCTGAGCTTGCCTCCCAGAATGGTTTGCTCTGAGGCAGTTCATTGAGTTGAACTCTCTTCTTCTAGAAAGAGACTTTTCAAACCCATGCTCTTTCTTTTATGTAGCCCTTGTTGTGTCTACCTTATTTTTTAAATAAAATATGTTATGAGGCAGTGGAGAACAACTGGAGAAAACTTGGGATAAATGTAATAGAACAAAATAAATTTAAAAAAAAAAGAAAAAATATCTTAGAGAACTTTTAACATCTCTTCTTTCACAATTTCTTGTTTTTTGATTAGAATGGGTGAAATCCACCATGCCCTAGCCAGACTGCAACAATCCCCTGATTTAACCTCAATTCTTTTAAGAATTCACTTCCTTATCTTTCTTCTAGGACCAGTCTATAGATATTTATTAACAATGACCACCATACATCCCAAATCTTCTGTCTCCTGAAGCAGCCCAGTAGAAATTTGCTGCCACACATAGTCGCTGGCATGAATGTGTCCTTGTCCCAAGGTATGTTTAGGTAGGAACAATAGGCTGAGAACAATTCCACATCTCACCTACCACCATTAGAGCATCCTGGGAATGCTTACATGTCAAGATATTTTTTGTATTTGAAAGATAAATTTTAAAAACCTTTTAAAGATCATATTCAGACCAATTTTTAATTCGGAAATTATGATCACCACATCACTATCGATTTTCTGTAGGCTGCCGACGACGAGCCTCTCTAGTAATTAAAATGTTCACATTAGCCATGCCAGAAGAATCCTCTCTCCAAAATTTAGAAAAGTGCACATTAATTACATTACTCTTAGAATTGAAATGGAATGTAGGAGATAAAATCGTCCAGTGAAGCTATAACTTTGCTGAAGTCCTGTTCTAATGGACTAGTTTCTTCAACTGTAAGGTCCATTCTGGTTCTCAGAATCTAGGCCCTGTTGACTGGCTGCTTCTTACCATCACTCAATGTACCTTCAATGAACCGGAATCACAGCTCACCCAGGGTGGAACTGTTGGGAGAATGATTGACGCCTGTGACTTTTCCCTCCTTCCTCAGGCAGGAGAGCTGTCTGTCAAGCTGGACCCCTACATCCGGACTAAGAGGAGGGACTGGGATGGAGAATCAGCTGAGTCACATATCTGGCCTTTGGTCAAGCACGTGGAAGTGACTCTTCCCAAATCAGAGCTGATTCCAGAAGGGGTGGTGCTGGTGGACATTCCCGGCACGGGTGACTTCAACAGCAAGAGGGATGAGATGTGGAAAAAGGTGATTCTCTTTCACAAGGCTTCATTCTCTCTTCCCGCAATTCCTCCACCCTTTCTAAAGCAACAAAGAATTCTCTGCTTTCTGCTTAACCCTTTGAGTGCCATACGTAATCTGAAATTTGGATCAACATAAGAAAAATATATCAATATATAACCTGAGGTACAAAAAATGATAACAAAACATAAAATATGAATTATTCCACTGTTATATACATTTATAGCCATCGAAAAAAGGGTCACTGGGAGTGACGCTGGTACTTTTGGGAAAATTTGTCAACGTTGCTCACAGCGATATTGGCACTCAAAGGGTTAAGGAATTGGATGAGTTCACTGGAGTTAAATTCCTCCACTTTGTTCTGAGCCTCAGGGCAACCGCAGGGTTTGGGTGGCCAGAGAAACTGGAGAGTCAGGAATCACCAGGTAGGCCTGGTAGCTGGAACAAGGATGTGCATAGGAGATGGGTCAGCAGGAGAGTGGCCTAAGAGTAAACAGAGGAAATAAGGTCAGAGCGGGAGAGGAAGGCCAAGAGCTGGGTATAAACCAGAGAAGCCGGCAGCAGGGAACCAGGAGGCTGCCGCTGTGTTTGGTTGTTAGGAACAGAAACTCAAGAAAGCAATCCCAGGTGAAATGTAGTTGATCAAAGGACTCTCAAAGGAGCTCCTGAGACCCAGCCTGGCCTCAGGTCCACCTCTCAGGATGGAAGCAGCTATATTTTTCTCATCCTCTGCTTGGTCTCTTGTGACTGTTTCTCTGTGCATTTCTCTGCAGGCTCCTGCTTCTCTCTTAGATTTCTCCACTTAGCCATTAGACTCCACCTTGTCTCTAAATGACATTAGTTAACCCATGTGCCCATGACTGTCTTGACTATAGTCTCTGTGTTTTATTTTAAATTCCCAAGAAGTAAAGATGTGATTGATTGTTGCTCTCTCTGGATTAAATATCCAGTCCCAGTGCAATTAGCTGTGGCTAATTAGCTGTGGCTAATTAGCTGGTGGTGGTTGAAATGAAAGTCCACCTGTTCAATCAAAATCTTAGGTAGGGGTTCAACCCCCAACAAATGGGGTCTGAGCTGACCAGAAACCCCCAGATGTGTCTACATCAGAGTTAAACATGAGAGTAATTTGATCTGCACCCAGAGGCTGAGATTTTTAAGAATTTATCTCTTTGTTCATTTGCTTTTCATCCATCAAATATACATAACATATAACAATCTACTAAGCAGTGAAGATGCAAAGATTATAGATAATAATAATAATAGCAGACATTTACTGAGCCTTCACTTTGTGCCAGGTACTATTCTCAGTGAAGTAAGTTGTCCATTATAACACTGGGGATTGTAACCCAGACAAGATGGCAGTGAATAAAAAGAGGCTGAGTGTGACCTTTAAGAAGTGTATAAGAGAGATAGAGTGTGTGTGTGTGTAATGTTTAAAAAGAAAGAGCAAAAGTAAGATCCTGCCTTCTGTTAGCAATAATTTCTGTGTTTACCACCACTCTTAACTACATACACCTCTGTATTGCTTGTATATTTTGTATGAACATGCTTGTATATTTTACCTTTACACTAAAAAGTAAAAAGCAAAATAAAAGTGTTGAATGAGAAGTAGACCTTTCCCACAGAGGGCTTAGAATCTAACAGAAGGGAAAAACATACAGATGACGAAATACATGGTAGAAAGTCGTGTAACAGAGGGTCAAGGTGCTGTAAACACCAAAAAGTAGAAATTACCTCCAATCAGAACTCTTATTTCTTTAACAAACACCCACTGAACATCTACTCAACTTCGTTGTAGATTCTGGATGAACAAAGACAAAATCCTTGTCCTTGGGAGTCCTATGGTCCAGAAAGGAATCAATTAGTCCTATTAATTAACAAATGGTATCACTTAAAAATGAGAGCACTAACTGATCATTTCATTTTGGAACTGGTAAGGATTCAGAGAGGACTCTGAAGCTCAGCCTCTACCAGGCAGAGAAGGCAGCTGGAAATGGGACCGCTGAGCACTGGCCAGAGAGCCAGTGGGCTGGGGAGCAGTGTGCTCAGGGAAGGATGAGTCTGCTTGGGTGGCTGGAGGGAAAGGGTGTGGGGGTGAAGGGAGCTGCACAGAGGACAAGCCCAGGAGTGCTGGGGGTGGGCTTTAATACCCACTTCCTGAGGAAGCTCAAAGGACAAGAGGGACTGGGGTGTGTGATAGAGGAAGAAAGGGCATCTCTGGGCAGAAGGAGCTCAGGAGCACAGGGTGGGAACACAAGGGACACAGGACCAGAGCTGGAAGGGGACTGTGGGGGAGGGCTCATATCATGAGTCATGACTAGTGCAGCAGCTGGGGAACTGGGGGTTGGGGAGCTTTGTGACTGGTTTCTGGTCAAGATCAGGACGAAAGGACCAGGATGACAGCTGACAGATAATCAGCCTATGCTCTGATTTTACAGAGGAAGAAATGAAGGTTTAGAGAGGGGAAGTCCTTTGCCCAGGACCACACAGCTGTTGAGTGGCAGAATTTGAACCAAAGAGCAGAGAATTTGAACCAACTGAGGCTTTATCTATCACCCCCTCAGGATGTCCCCTAACAATTCCTTGAGAGGAAGGCAGTCCCCTTCTCCCTGATCAGTCAGCTCTGGGCTGGCCATGAGAGCCTTTGTTTCTTCAGGGTCTCAGCTCCTGAGTAGAGTTGCCGGCCTTGGTTAGTTCCAGGCCAGGCCCAGGGAGCGACAGCCTAGGCGAGGCAGCCAGCCTCTCCCACCGGATGGAGCCGTGGTTGCTGCCAGCTCAGATACACTGGGCAGCTTATCAAAGGCCACTCAGAACAGAGGAGCCAGCGGATCTGGCTCAGCACAGCCACTCTGCAGAGGTCAAGCTGAAGCGAAGGAATGGTTCCCAGCGTGCTCTGCTTGGCCTGGGCTCCCCTGCATTCTTGTGGTTTTGTGATCTCCTCTCACAAGAAGTTTAGACTAAAGACTTCCTTCTTTCCAAGGAGAGCAGAGCCAACACCCCTGCCCATCTCTCCAGCTGCCAGCTTGGCCTTCCCTAAACTAAAACAATTATGAATTCAGACCTCCCTGTTCTGCCACCTAGAAGTCCTGAGACTCTAGGCATGTCACCTGACCTCTCTGAGGTCTATTCTCAAGTCAGAGAGGGAGGGAGATGGGGGTGGCAGGGGTGCCATCCCACCCACTCCTACGTCCAGTCACTCTTGTCTCAGAGACAAGCTTTTTTTGTGTCTTCGACTCTCGCTTTACCCAATCCTGGCAGTCAGGGGCATTGTGTAGGGCCTGAAATTTAATCACTGCAACCTTTATGATTGCAGTCCTCTTCTCATGTTGATAAACATGTATTAAGTACCTGTAGTTTACCAGGACCATGGGGAATACTGTTTACCTTTAACAAATAGCCAGATATTTCTCCAGCAAAATGGATTAATTTGAGAACAATAAAGAATTGTATTTGGGGGAATGCAATCTAATGGTGAACAACGTGGAAGTCCAAAGAAACAAAAGAGAGGGGTGGTCTTTTATGGACTTGGGAGGGGCTGTTGTCAAGGGAGAGTCCATTGGAGGAAATTGAAAGTTCAAAGCATAGTGACTTTCCTATTGGCTGAGTTATGGCAGCCTCCCATTGGCTGGGCTGTTACTGGGGAAGGAGGAATCTTTTCTTCTTTCTGCAGTGGTAGTAATGTCATTTCCTGTTGGAGATACAGGGCATGTCATTTCTTGTTGAGGTCAGCAGTGTGTGTTGAGTGACATGTGTGTGAGAGCTCTTTTTTCTACCCTCCAGATTCCATTTTAAATGAGTTTTTATTGTTTTGTTATTGAATTTCACAATACAAAGGTGAAAAGGGACCTACAGCCTGATATTCTATGACCTTCTACAACCTGACTGAATAGCCTGAAGCTTCCCTAAGTTGATCATAATTTTGGAAGTCAAAGGGAGCAATTGTTTTATTTTTTCTGCCTAAATGGGAGTTCATCCAATCAGGGAAGAGAGTCAGATCAATGGTTGTGTGTCCTTACTTGGTCCTTTACCTCACAGGGCCTATTGCCTTCTCTACAAAACAGTCAAGTTTGTCTGACTCTAGAGACTGATGATTTTAAAACAATGATACATGAAACTAAGAGACTCATGGATGGAAGGTGGTGGTGGGGTGGCTCTGAGCGAGTTGAGGCTCCAGTCCCTCAACCCCCAAATCAACTAGAGCAGTTCTACTTTTAAAAATCAAGTCTGACAATTGGAATTTTTCATAAAATTCCATTTGAAAAAGGCTCCACTGCTAAAACCAAGTTTGAAACCCACTGTTCTAAATCAAGGTTTCTCAGCCTTAGCACTATTGACATTTTGGGCAGAAAATTCTCTCTTGTGGGGGCTGACTTGGGCACTGTAGGATGTTTAGCAGCATCCCTGGCCTCTACCCTCTAGTTGCTCCCTCCCCATGTCATAACAATTGAAAAATGTCTCCAGGCATTGCCAAATGTCCTCTGGGGTAGAAAAATCATCACTAGTTAAGAACCACTGGCATAAAGCAAAATAATGACTTAGTTAGCAAGTCACAAACCTGTCACACCATTATGTGCAAAGAGCTGTCTGAGGAACCACAAATAAACTTCATCCCTGCGTTGGACCAGTTTCTATTTATAGGGAGAGATAAGACAGTGAAACGATCCAGTAAGAGAAATGTCACATGGATGTTGCTTATTTTATAAGGTAATATTTGTGCTATGAATCATAAGTCGAAATTTCATAGTCATTGACCTCGGCAACTTGAATCCTGTGGTTCCTGGCTCCCTGCTGCCACGTGGTGGCAGGGTGCTGAATATGCAGGGACAGTCAAACATCAAAATGATGCCTGGTGACGACAGTTGTGGGGTGGATTCGTGACCAGAACTAGATCTGGAAAAAGCAGTCATTTCCCCCAGAGGACAACTGAGGCAAAGCAAGCCTGTGATGGATCTGGTACTTGAGATCTGACTTCTTGAATTCTATCCATTGCTAATGCCACAAACATCTAGAAAACCTCCATGTGGCCACATACTGTGCCTGAGTTGATGTGGGCTCCAAGCTGGGTGGTGCAGCCCCTGCCCAGCAGGTACCTCACAGTCTGGGTGGAGGAAGGTGCAGAGAGCCAACCCTATCTGAGTGGTGCTATGGCAGGGAAGTCCGGGTGCTGTAGGATGCAGAGGACGGCTGGCCAATCCATCCTCAGGTGGCCAAGTGGAGTCTCAAAGGGCAAGTGGAGGTCAAGCAGAGATGGTGGCGAGTACAAAGGCCCTGAGAGGTGGCAGAGCAAGTTACATCTGAGAAACTGCAAGGGGTTCAGTGTGGCTGGAGGAGCACAGAGAGCGTGGTGGGGGTGTGGCGAGAGGCGGGTGGGGGGAGAGGAGATGGGCAGAGCGCGGAGCACATAAGTGATACATTAGGGAATCATGTCCTCTACGACCAAGACACCATTTATTTTCTTGACACATTGTGGTCATGCTTTACAGACCATTGATAAATGCTCAGTGATCTGGGTGATCAGTGACATCGAAAGAGTTTCTGGAGGGAGAGCCCATGAAGACCTTCTGAATGAGAGCATCAAAGCCTGCCAACGGGGTTTCTGCAGGGATGTGGCCCTGGTGGTCACCAAGGCTGACAAACTCCACCTGCCGGAATATCTAAGGTACTGTGGGCTTGCAGGGATGTGGGCTTTCCTCCGTGGGTCCTGACTAAGTAATGACGGAGCTTTGACCTCAGGATGTGACAGGCATTGTGGACTTAGGGAAGTGACTGTAGGGGTGGAAAGAGAAGTCTAGGTGACTTCCTGGGACATCAGGACCCTTGAGTAGACTGGCTCAGGAATCTGACCATTGGGGCTCCTCTTCCAGATTGGCTGCTTAACTTAACACCCAACAGGTTTGCGCCTCCTGGGGTTGTGCCGTGTGATGGTCCGGCATCGCCCCCATTGTGGAAAATGCAGATGCCCACAACTAGTAGGCACTTTCTAGAATACCCGGTGGCACAGTGCAGCTTTGAAGTGTCAGATTCTGTTTTCAGATTTGTCTGCTCTTGAGATTTTAAACCCATTTGGAACAAAGGTTTAGAACTTGGGCCAAAAGTAAAAGCATTCTTACAGAGGTATATTATAACAACAAACAACAACAGCACAATGAAAACTAAGCATTTTAGAACTTAGTAGATGTTAATTTATGTTGATTTCCATGTAGATCTCTGCCCCCACCTCACCCCCTGCCCTTTGCCTAGCAGGACTCTAACTTATCTTCCACATGGGGACACTTTGAAAGCTACAGTGGATCAGCAGGGGCTGGATACAGGGGCATAAGGTCAGGAGATATAACATTGTCAATGCTTCACTGCTGCAACAAGACTGCCTTACATGTCACCTCTTCCATTTCCCCTACACCCACTGAAACCCGAGTCTGGTGTCTCCAGGAATTTACTAAGCAAGGAAAACTTTCTCAGTAAAGAAATAGGTAAAGGCTTTTCCCCATAGCTTCTTGCTCGCATGGTCTAGGTTGGAGTTTCAGCTTCATTCTTTTTCTCTGTAGATCCCATCCACCCTAACCCCCTACCACAGAAAAATACCCAAAGCTCTCTCTTTTCAATGCCAACTCTAGAACTCAACCTAAGTCACTCTGATTTATTCGATGTTTATTGAACACAGTGGTGGGGCTGCCAATTCAGGATGCAGGTTGCTCTATGACTAAGGTCACTGTCTTAAAAGAGGGCTAAAGTTCAGATGAGAGGGACAAGCAAAGTACTATGGGAAGCCAGAGAGAGAGAGAGAGGGCTGCATTTTGACTGGGTCAGAGGCGAGGTTACAGAAAATTCCATTGATGTCAAAACATGGAGAAATAAAGACACTCTCCAAATGGACACTGGAGGTGTGTCAGAGGAGAGACCGCTTGGACCAAAGAGCTAATGCAAAGGCATCGGTGTCATGACAGTATATGCTGCTTTCAGGGAAATTCAGAAGACTGCCATGACACATAATGAGACAAGTAATTGTTCCAACTTTCTAATTTCATTTCAGGGAAAGGAAAGTGGGAAATGTAAGTATGGATTAGTTATTTTCATTTTTTATTTTTAAAGCTCTACTGAGATATAATTGATATACCAAAATATTGTACACATTTAATGTAAACATCTTGAGGCATTTGTACATAAACACTGACTAGTTTTTTTAAATTTTTAAAAATTTATTTCTCGATTGGGAGGGAGGGAGAGAAAGAAAGGGAGGGAGGAAGGGAGGGAGAGAGAAACAACAATTTGTTGTTCTCCTTGTCTGTGCATTCATTGGTTGATTCTTGTATGTGCCCTAAACAGGGATCAAACCTGCAACCTTGGCATATTAGGATGATGTTCCAACCAATTGAGCTACCTGGCCAGGGCTGGACTAGTTATTTTTAAATAATACTTTTTATGATTAATATTATATAATTTGAATGCATGCACATTTATCTGGGCGAAGTGAAGATCTGTCAATAAAACATCCATCTTACACTTCATCACTCTTGATAATGATATACTCTTTGCCATGCCTTTATTTCCCTTCACAACCTAGCAAGCTATTCAAAGTCAGCGAGAGGCTGTTCTAGAAAGAAATGAAATGATAAAACTACAAAGGAGTAGAATTCTCAAGGAAAAACTAAAGGTGAGTTAACAGATTTCCCTATGTATTTTTCTGCTTTTCAGCCATTCAGATTTCGAGAAACAAAGTCTCTTTGGTCTTGGGTAGTAGCAAGGGCAAACGTTTTGGAGGAGACAAATTGGACTTAACTTAGTCCTACTGATGAATAACTTTGTGACATTAGCCCAATTAGTATATCTCGCTGAGCCTCCATTTTCTCATTTGTAAAATGGGAAATAACACATCCACCTCCAATGATTGTTGGAAGAATTGAATGAGCATATGGTCATGTGCAGGTAAAGTCAAGGGTCACCACACAGTCTGCCAGAGGAACGCAGCAGGGGGTACAAGGGTACAGAAGGGGAATGCAGTCGGGGAGGTGGTGCTGGGTAGAGGGTTCAGGGAAAACTCGCAGCCTCTGGAGCAGAATGGTAGAGAACCAGTATCTTTAGCAAGGTGAAGAAGTAGGAGAAAGAGCATTTGAGATGGAGGGAAGAACATAATTGAAAAAGCCTGTTCTGTATGGTGAATAGATGCAGATAGTTTTGAATAGCTCCGCAGAAGGTGTGTGAAGGGGTTTTGGGAGATAAGGCCTGAGCCGTGTTTTTCAAGTTTGAGTAATTGTTCTCTGGGACTCTTAGTGTTTTCTTAAATTATTTTTATTGTCTGTCACAGAAATAAGTACAAACATAAAGCTCCTTATTATCATAGTCTTATACAACTATAAAACTGAAACCGATTTTCAGATAAAATATATACAAAACAACATACGTAGTACAATATATCAAAGTTAGTATAATGTGGTAGATGATATCGTTTTGCTGAAACTATATCTTTAGCGCTGGGTTTAATAGTAAAAACATATGGCAATTTTGATATTTAATTGCTTTCTGTATTTTAACTTCAGTTATATCCAAACAGAAAATGTCTGAAGTACAATGTGGACTTGAAAATTTCAAAGCTTTATTTTTTTCTAATTCAGAATAATCAGACCTCATATTTAAGCCAAAGTCTTCTACCAAGCAATTCTTGAATGCTGGTTTTAATGAGGCAATAAATCAGTAAAGCTGTTCTTATTCTCTTTAATTGTTTTTGTGGCATTAAGAAACATGCATTTTATGAGTACTTAATTGTATTGTTTCTGGAAACAGAAACATAAAGTGCTTCAATATACAATTCACACCTATATTTATTGCTCGTAATGTGGCAAATTGGTGAGTACACAGATAGGGTGTGGGCACCAATCCCACAGCCTGTGGGGGACTGCGGCTCTATTACAGTACAGGTTCTTCTGTGGTCTGCACAGCTACGCCTCTGACAGTTAGGCGATGCCGGGATTCTCCAACCACTTTATTTCAGTTTGAGTTATTGTGAAATCTTTACCTGTACTGCATACTTTCATTTGGAGCACATTTAATTTTAATTACAAAAATATGAGGCAGAGGTTGGCTATAAAGTAGTCATTCATATAGCTGTCCATGCTTATTTTTTAATTATAGAAAATGAAAGTTAAGAAAAAATATTCTAAGAAAAATTTAAGATCCTGGAGAGTACATTTACAGATCTCTATTTGGAAACACAGTTGCCCTTGAACATGTGGGAGTTAGGGGTACCGACCTCCTATGCAGTCAAATAATATGTGTGTAATTACAGTTGGCCCTTTGCATAAACAGAGTCCCAAAGGGAGGCAATGACCCTTGAAAGACATAGGTTTGAATTGAGGTCAGTTGGAAGACAATCCACATATAAATGAACCCACACAGTTCAAAGCCATGTTCTTCAAGGGTCAACTGTACTATGTATTTTAGAAAGACTAAGTTTTCTCAGCAGTATGGTGAATGGAAGGTTGTGGGGAGAGTCCATTGAAGACCATTTTGGAGAGTTAGTTGAGAGTCTGAACTGGGCTGTCACTATAGGAATAGAGTAGAGGAGATACATTCAAGAAATATTAGGGAGATCAGATCTGCAGGTCTGGATGACTAGTTATATGTGGCATATAAGAGAGAGCTGGGCTTTGACTTTCTTAGATGTGTCATTTGAGCTGGTTATTATGCAGGATTTTACCTTTGCTTTAGGACACCTTTAAAGAAAACCTACACTTCTCCTGTGTGTCTGCCCTTTACTCTCACACAGCTACTCCTCAAGTGTGTGGGGCTCTTGGAGGCCTAGCCAGGATCTGTAGTCCAACCTTGACTACATGGGTTTACAACTGGCCAGAGACGTGAGCTCGCTCCTATACCAGGAGACTACTCACGCAGCTCTCTTATATCTTTGCATCAGAAAAAGTGACAACTTCCACTGTTTTCTACCGCCCCCAAATAACCATGCATACACACACACTCTTTATGGTTTTTGTCTTTTAAGTGAGATGAATGAAGGATTATGGAACAATATTTATGCATAACTCTAGTATGACTTCTCTGTGATGATGTTTTTCTAATCATAAATTTTTTTTCTCACCTGATTTGTAATTTCTTGGCATTTAAAACTGTCATTTGTTTAAACATCACTTCAAATTTAAATGTGTATGATTACTCACTAACCACCCAGCTCAGAAACTTGCACTTTTATAGAACCTTTTCTCAGTGTTGCGTTGGATTGTGCTGATAAATGTTTAACAATCAGCTCTCTAAAAAAAAAAAAAAAAAGGCCAGATCTGTAGCATTCACCAGTTCCCATGGTGTAACCACTCCCACCATTGCCAGTTAAAACCTACCCACATGGTGTCACTGAAAACAGAGTTGGGAAGAGCTGTGTCCATGACTCTCAGAGCTGGTACAAGCTGCCTCCAGTGCATCCCTGCCTTTTCCTGGGTTGTGCTTCTTTTTCCAAAAAGGATCCTATTGCTTTCCCACCTCTGAGCATTTAAGTGTATTTTTGAACTATTTACTCAATGCGTTTCTTTTTAGAATTATCATTTGAACTCCCAAGAGAATAATTTCTGTGCAGCAATTTCTAAACAACTTCCAACGTGATGAGGTGTGGACACATGGGAACACCTGCCATACAGAATGTTGTCTGTTCCTTATGGGGCTCTTGTAGAACTGAAAGCGAATGAGCTGAATTTGTTGAAGGCTCCCCTGAGGCCTGTGCTGTTTCCTTTGCCATGTTGGGTTATTCTGTCCCTTGTGTGCCTCTCTTACCTCAGAAGAAACTGCCGGCGGATTCCAAGGCTCTGGGAGTCTCAGATCTGGTGTACACGGTCAGCGCCCAGGAGTACTGGCAACAGGCTCTCCTCACTGAAGAGGAAACTGGTAATTAAAAAACAAAACAAAACTCTCAATCACTAAAATTTTCAAGATTAAACTTGGCACTCTGAATTTTTCGCTCTAGAACTTTTTGTCCATACTTCCAGCTTGCCACAGTTTCTATACCTATTAGTGAAGATATTTGTATTTTTCTCCTCTGCATGGTTGTGGTGCCTGAGACCACAATTCATCTGTCATCCAAATCTTACCACCAAGTTCATAAAGGTCAGTGATCGGGTTAGTATTTGACTTACGATATCAGCTATGGGTATATGAAGAATTACCTGAGAGTCGATTTTTGCTTTGTCTGTGGGAGGAAAAACCAGAAGACGTGGCCCCTTTCTTCATACAACTTAACATCTTGATGAGGAGCTAAAACTAAGCAGTGTGCAAAAGTCAAAGGGAAAATAAAGCTTAGTTCAATAGTGCTGTGAGTACAGTCAAACTTCAGAGAACCTGGAGAGCAGAGTGACTGGAATTCTCCGTGGAAACTGGTGAGCAAGCAGGATCTGAGCTTGACTTTGGTCTGAGGTTAAAATGGCTTAAAAGTGCAGGCATTTCACTAGACATGGATGAGTTAAGGAGCAGAAGGTGTGAAATGTTCCCAGAAATTGGGGGACTGCGTGAACAAGGATATATAAAAAAATCAGCATGGCATATGCAAGGAATGGTATAGAAAAGCTTCCACTTAAAGGAATAATGAAGAACAGTAAGGTGACAGCTGTAATCTTCTGACTAACAAGGGGTTAGGGCTAAGATAATTTTCTCATCTGGAATCCCACCCCACTCCTATTTCCATCAGAGGTTCTTATACCTTCCTACAGCAAGTGGAAACTATTTTGATATTAAGGGTTATTTGATATAGATAGAAAAATCTAGGGGGACTGAAGAACTGAGACTCTAAAAATGTGAGCACCTTTGGCTTCATTGTTTAGGTAACTACGCATCCTGAGAGAAGTGCCAATTTTTTAAAACCAGCTTGCACTTTTCTACATAGTTTGTTGTATACTGCTAAAAAACTGATAGTCATCATTGCTGATTTACCATTCATCATTGCTGGATCCTGGACCTGGGCAAAGGTCCCCAGAAAGGTTGGGTCAGTGGGCACACAGCCCACAGAGGAGCTCAACCGTGGTTCATTCAGACTGCCATCCTGATCTGTTCATTTCAATGAATTCTATTGACTATGAACTCTGGTCTTATAAAGTTGTTTCTGCTGCCTGTGAATCCCAGAAATCCCCAAGTTAAGAGAATACATCAGGAGAAGGCTGTTGGACAAGAAGAGAAGGATGGTGACCAAGTATGTGACTGAAGCCTTTGGCCTGTTGCTCCTCACAGACAGTTTCAACTGCCCAGAAAACCTACTGGTATGGACGCCACTTGACTGTGTTCTCTGCCTCCCACCCAAGACATAACATTGTCTTTTACCAAGTTTGGAAATTAGGATATTTTTACTTTTGTTGTCAGAGGAAGATACTAAGCTCAGAGAATCTAAAGAGGGTGGAAGGATACTTAGAGGTTAAAGTGGTAACATTTGAGTAAGAAAAGAAAGAATATTTTACCTAGGACAAATGGACTGAGAGGAAAATGCAAAAATAGTGGCTACATTCCCCTCTCCTGAGACTGGAAATAAGATGGAATGTGTTTAGCAATGGCAGGAGTGACTTGTTTACATCTAGTGGAATACAGACAATTCTTGCTTCTACTGCAGAGGCATGTGTAGGCATATGATCCAAAAAGTCTTCCTCTGTCTGCGGACTTCCGCCATGCCCTGCTGTGGTCAGAATCTCAAACTCAGCCGCTAGGATGCGAGAGGAAGGCAAGTGGGAGGGACTTCCAGCAAAGACTTTAAATATTTACTTTCACAGTTAGAGTGCGGGTCTCTACGTGACCAATTAAAATTACTTTTCTCATAGTAATAGACAAATGTATCTCTTTGGTGGGTGTTGTTTTACCCTAAAATACAAGGAATAAACTGCAAAAGTGGAGGCTTAAGGGAGTTTTGGAGAAATATCTGTGGCTGGAATCAATCCCCAACTGCATTTCTTCCTTGTGAGGGACTGACTGATGAAAAGATAATCATATACAGTTGACCCTTGAACAACACAGGTTTGAACTGCACGTGTCTACTTATACATGAATTTTTTCAATGAATACATATAATAAATGTATTTTCCTTATGAGTTCGTTAATAACATTTTTTTCTCCAGCTTACTTTGTTGTAAGACTACAGTATATAAACACATAACATACAAAATATGTGCTAATTGACTATTTTTGTTATCAGTAAGGCTTCGGGTCAGCAATATAGGCCATTAGTAGCTCAGTAGAGTCAAAAGTTGTACATGGATTTTCAACTGCACAGGGGTCAGGTCCCCTAATTCCTGAATTGTTCAAGGTTCAACTGTATAAAGAAAACATTCAGACCCACAGACTGTAGCCACCTGTTTAGGAAACCAACCCCTTTTCAACAATAAACAGCTCAGGAAGCCAGCAGGCCAGAGGTTAGACCTGTAGGAGGTCAGACTGCTAGCTCCTGTAGCAATCCAAGAAACTAAACGATAACTTCTGTCATAATGAGCCCCGAATTTCCAGACCTTAGTTAATAACTGAGTTTCCCTAATCTTTATCTCTGCAATCAACTTAGGACCAACTAGAGAAAGCCAAATAGGCACTCTGCTGAATCACACAGGATCCCTGCTTCTAGTTAGCCCATCTGCAGCTACCCCATGCCTATGGCCTGCGATCAGGGCATACCTGAAGCCACCCTACCACAGGCCTTTGAGTCTCTGCCAAATGCAAGTGACGGTGGCTGACTGCTTTGCTCTAGCAACCTCTGAGTAAATAGGCTTTGGGTGTTCTCACTTGGTTGCTGTTTATTTCCACACTTGCTGGCATGCCGAACAGGAAAGGGGTGGAGAAAGGGGACCGGTAGAACTCTATGAGAGCTCAAGGTCCTGAGAATGTGGGGTAGTGAGCCTGGGATGGCCCTGAGAAGTGGCAAGGAGAAGCAGACAATAGAGACCTGACTTCAGTGTGAAAAGTAAGCAATGCCAACTGTAGATGGTCAATGCAGTTTTGGTCAAATGTCTATATTTTAAAAATTCTATATACACATGAATTATAGAGAAAGATTCACTGTCTTCTTTAAAAATCACATTTCCCATGCCTTCTTTTGGTCTATTTCTGTGAGGGGAAAATAAAAAACCCTCTTGGAATCTGAGATTTTCTAATCTGACTTTGTCCTCTGAAACACTAGGGAAGGATTTAACCTTCTAATTTCCTGAAGAAGTTCTTTAGGGTGAAAGTTGCCTCTCTGCCCAGCAAAAGCTTGCTTTTGGAAGTGCTGGTGGAACACCAATCAGATGCGGTGCTGTGTGTGGCTGCTCTATTTTACAAACACAAGAACAGGGCATTTGCGATCAGATGTGGGGTGCTGGCCCCACGCGCTCTTCTCTGCTGATGCCCACAGAGGCGCCGCCCTCTCAGGGGCTCAGTCCCATCCTTGCAGCTGGACTCCAGGCCACAGAAAACACGGGGGAGGCAGCTGGTCGGCACTTCTGTGATAACCTTTTTGAGGCAGTTGCCAGCAGCTTTCTTCGATATCTTTGGCTCAGAGATTCGTGTCAGCCTCAGCTTTTTGATGGAAAGTTGGAGGGCAAGCATTTAGTAAGTTCCTGTGTGTTCTGAAAAATATCAGACCAAAAACTGTACGTGATTGATCATGTTTTAAGATTGTGCCTTAAAACGAAAAAAAAAAAAAGAAAGAGAGAGTTTGGGTAGTTAGTGATTTTAAGTGAACAGGGCTCTCATCGTTATTTTTTAAGACTCAATAGGAAGTCGATTATGACATCTCAATGTCAGTGAGTCCTGCATTTATTCCAAGTGGGTGTCAGCCCTCCTCTTTTTTACTGTTCTTTTATTTCCAGCCCTTTCCTTTCTTATCATGTTTTTTCTTGTTTTTGTTTTTTTTTCCCCCCAACATGGATTTGTTGTGAGTGAGACTTTGTAAGAATCCTGTCCATTGATTTTCTTGTCATGACTTCATTCTTATTTTGACCATCAGCCACAAACTCAAAAGAATCTAGAGGACACTGTGGAAAAATACAAGTATGGCTTATAGAATTCTTACCTGTGAAACTATGAAAATGCCTGGGGTTAAACTCTAACGCTCATCAACTCGGAGACTCACAGAGTGCAGGAGTTTGAGGCTGTTTTCAGGGTCATTCAGTCCCATTTATTTACTTCAAAGACAGTGCAATAAAGAGCCAGAGAAGCTAAGTCATCTGTTAAGGTCCTACATCAGTTCAAGAACTATTTCTGTCATCAGATTTGGAATAGAATTTATAAACCTACATTGCCCCCGTTCTCCATGCCACTCACTCACTCCATAAACGTTTACAACTGCACTCTCTGTGCCACGCCTTGGAATAAACAAACACGAATGACAGTCTGTCCCTTCAGTATGTTCCTAGTCCAGGGGAGGAGACATGGAATGAGAGAGACATAGTACAGCAGGAGGGGTGCTGTGCTGCAGAGATGTACAAAACGCAACAGGAACATGGGAAAGAGAGCCCCAACTCTGGGGGAGTCAGGGAAGGCATGGCATCGGAAGTCAGTGTTGAGCTTTGTCTGGAGAGATGAGAAGGTGGGAGGAGCACGTGAAAAGGCATGAAGTCACAAAGGGAATGGCATGTTTGGGGGATGGTAGCAAGTTCAGGAGCAGGTACGTGGGAGGACATTTCAGGCAAATAGAGCCCATGGTGTTGGAGAAGCTGGTTAAGTCCTGGCTGTGAAGGGCCTTAAGTGCCTAGCTAAGGAACCCCAAGGTTCTCACACAGGAAACAGACATTAGAGTTCCCAGTTTGAATCTAAAGGCCAAGGTTGTTCCTGGTGGTCCCTTCCTTTTATTATTTTAAGAGATAGTTTCCTTTCTGGCTGGACTGTATTCTCCTTTGAAGAAGGGATCAAGGCTTTATATTTCGTCCTGTAGCTTTGTTATTCAAAGCATGGTCCAGGGCCCAGAAGAAGAACAGCCTCACTAGGGGCTTGCTAGAAATGTAGAATCCCAAGCTGTCAGATTTGAACAAGTTCTCCTGGTGAACTGTATGAGCAATAAAGTCTCAGGAACACTAGCCTCAAAAACTGCTTGGTGCACAGTCAAAGCTCATTAACTGTTTGTTGATTCAGATGTCATTGGGAAAAATCTGTTTTAGCAGCAAGGATTTTTATCGGGATAGCTACTCCCCCAAATAGCCTGATGGAATGTACACCTAAAGTTAGTTGCAGGAGGCATATAGTTGTTCTATCCTCCAATCCCATAAAGCTTAAGAGACGCCTTATTGGGTTAATAAGGCGAAGTCAACTGTGGGTGATTAGCTAGGCCAAATCAAGTTTAAAGGAAGCACAGTTTGAGGAGAAAGTGTCTTTAGGGAGGGGGTGGCCTCATGCTCCTTATGGTCCTGTCCCTAGAACGAACACTTGCATGTGAGTGGCCTGCGGAGATTTGTGGAAGAGAAAATACAGCTGCTGGAGAAGGCCATTGACCAGTGCTTCGCCAACATTGCACAGCCTCTGCACGAAGGGGTCAGAAACGCCAGGACTTCCTACCAACGAATCCTCAGGGCATGTCTAGTGGTGAGTGACACTTTCCAGGAAAAACCTGTGATGTCTGGTGAGGTCTGCCTGGCCCCCAAGATCAGGAGTTGGTGGTCACCTGCAAGAGATTGACACTGGGATCTGTATGAGTGAAAGGTATTGAGGAGTAGAGAGAAGGACATTAATAATATGACATAACCTCAAACAAAGGCTGCGTTTAGGGAGCAGAATAAAGAGGAGCCAGGAGAGGGAGCAGAGAAAGATTAGTCTGGGAGGCAGTAGGAGAAGGAAATAGTGTAGTGCTTATTTTCTTATTTTTATACTTATTTTATTATAAACCTTAAGTTTTTATTTTCTAATAAGAAAACCAAGCAAGAAGGGTCACACATTCATTGTTAAGGAGATTATCAGGTACTCCCGAGGGTTTAAGGAAAATTGGGGTAAGAAAAAGCAATTAGATGTGGCTCTGGAGAGTCTTCATTGGTGACTCTGATAGGCAGCTCCAAGATGGCACTAGCAAGCCCCGCCTCCTGTGGTCATGCCGTTATGGAGCCTTCGCCCTCCTGAATCAGACAGAGCTGGTCTCTGTGGGCAGCAGAGTGCTGCAGATAGGACAGCACGTGACTTCTGAGGCTAGGTCATCAAGGGCCAGTGAGGCTTCCATGCTGGTCTCTTGGATCACTTGCTCAGTGGGAAGTCAGCCTCCCTGTATTGAAGTCCACGTGGAATGGGCCAAGGTCCCCCACCAACGGCCAGCACCACCTTCCCTGCCCTGTGACAATCCTCCTTGGAAGCAGATCCTCTAGCCCCAGTCAGGTGACCCCCACCCCAGCTGACACTTGACAGAACCTCCCGGAGAATCCCTGAGCCAGATCTGGCCAGCACAGGGAAAGGCCATCTAGGACATGCAGTCTTCCGACATGCGCTTGGCCACACGAGAATGGGCCTTGGGCTGGAACACTTCCTACCAAGAGGTAAAGAGCCCCCACAGACTGTGCTGGGTTTATCTGGTTTGTGTGAGAATATCCCCCCCCCCCCCCCCCCGTTTTCTGCTCAGTGTGTATTCCTTTGTTCTGCTTAGAGCAGGCACCAAAGATCCTCAGCCAGCCCCCGGTTTTCTGTATTTCTGGTCCGTGGGGAGGGGTTGGGTTCTCCCACTGCAACACAAAGTGGGCTGTATGCAGCTACATCACCAGCACCAGCTGTAGAGTGGATCCTCTGGCCACGGCAGACCCAGGTATTGCAAGGGGCTGGGTGGACCTTGTGCACACTTTTTCTCCTCTTGCTCTGAGTAAACGCTGTACCACTTGAGCCTGGTGTGCATGTTATCTGGTCCCTAGGACCTTGAGTCCCCCACGGGTCTTTTCTCTGGGCAGCACTTCCCTGCCTTTCAGCCTTGGCCGCATAGCCTGGCCACCAAGTGAACTGTGGAACAGGAACCAGCCAACTCCAGTCTGAATTCCTGACCCACACAACCTGTTACTGTAGTTTTAAGCCACTAAGTTTGGGGTAATTTGTTTCATAGCAATAACTAAGTGACCCTGGCGAGAACTGTTTCTATACGAGGGTAAAAGATCCCAGATCACAAAAAGGAATGAGCAAGTGGGTGCTGAGAAGGGGAAGGCATGAGCTGGAGACCACTCCTTTGAGACAATTTGCTTGTAAAAGGAAGGAGCCTATTAGCCAGCTCCCGGCCTTCTCAAGGTCTTCATTCCAGAGTTGTCCTCTTTCTCATTAGCATTTTAATGGCTTCTTTCTCTGTGAATGTAAACATATCCAAGGTGTTTCTATGTGATAAGCAACTTTCCTTTGTGATCAGAAATTTGGGCAAACATTTATATGCTAACATCATATTTTTATGTAACATAGTAAAATAACTTAAATGTCTAATAAGAGAATAGTAAAATGAGTTGTAATATGTCTGTAGGATGTATTATGTGGTTATTGAAAGAATTTTGCAAAGTATTTACAATGGGTTAAGGAAATGCTCCCATTATTAAGTGAAAAGGGAAGAATGAGATAGGTAGGTAGGTAGATAGATAGGTTGATAGGTACATAGATAAATAGAATGATGTTAGCCTTCACTTGAAAGATATTTCCTTAAAATATATATCATGGACAACAGTGTGGTAATTGAGGGGGTGAGGGGAGTTTTAGAGGAGATAAGTGGGATTGGAATAAATACAACAAAAGATCAATAAAAAAAAACAAAAAACAAACAAATAAAAAAAACCCCTTAAATCATTGAATAATGATCCCAAGACCCTCTACTTAAATTTTGATCAGTGCAAATGTATTTTTATTCTTCTTACTAAGGATCACCATCTGGCCAAAATTTATCAATGTCTCTTTATAGCTCTAGCTTCATAATATTTTTTGCCTCTGATTTGTGAATTTATTTCCCTGGGAAAAAATATTACAAGGATACACAAATCAAATTGCATTTCTTTAAATATTTAACAAAAAGTATAAAAATTGGAACTGTACTTGCAAAAATCTGAAACAGATACTCCCAGTAGGGTCATAACACATTTTCATGTAATCACTGCTCATTCAACAAATATTTGTCAAGCACTACTTACCCCTGAACAGATGGCAAGAACATCAAGGTATTAGAGGGGACACTGGGCCTGACATCAATAGTAGAGGAGCCTAAAGGGTAAACAGACAAATATAAAACTGTACGAGAAGAGTTGTGAGCAAAGTGAGCTCAGGGAGCTTTGGAAACCCAGGACAGGGGCACCCCACCGACTTAAGGCACAACTGCTGTCGTCTCTGTCTAGCTTAGTAATGATGTTGAAAGAGTATGTTGTGCTACTGTGATTCTTGGGAACAGCCTTTGGCCAAAGACAATGTAATTCTGATCCTGTGATGTTCTAGTTAAAGCCTACTAACTCCACTAACTTACTGTTTACTTATCTAGAGGAGTAGAGGAAACCAGGGTTTTCACCAGACTCTGAAAGCTGTTTGCCTCAAAAATGGCATCTACGCCTCCAGGACTCTCGCAAGAATAGATCTAAATGAAGCCATTGCTCAGCCCATCTATGACCAAATCGATCCTGTTTTTGGAGGGATTTTTAGGTAAAGGATCTTTCATCTTGTTCCTCTGTAAACAAACATCTGCAGGATGTTGGGCCAGAGTCTCATCTTTAAGAATTTGTACTTTGCATTTGGAAATGTAGAGAGTAGCTTGCAACTTGAGAAAGAAAGCTTACTCTTTGGCAAAACACAAAAGCCTTCTTGGTTTGGTTTACTTAACAATTTCCCATGGTGACCTGGAGAGCAGATGGAGATGTTGCTTTCAGACTAATATTATGATTCCCATTATTTTTCAAATATCTCATACATGAAGCAGAGGATAAATTTTCTTATGGATCTAAGCCCAGGATAGGGTATTTTGGTTGGAGAGTGTGGAGTTAAGCAAACACATGGCCTTCATAAAGTTCCCTGAATGCAAAAAAGAGAAGTGACTCACTGAGGACTCTGTGTTTGTTTTTGACCCACTGCGTGGAAGGGGTCATGTGCCTTCCTGGTGCCCCCTCCTTGCATTCTGCCTTGGCCTCCAGTCCTTTTCTCCATCAACAGAAACAGAAGCTCCTCATCTTCCAACCTATCTCCAGTCTCCCTCCTTTGCCTCTAGCTTTTCACTGGGTTTGCCACCTGCTGCTGCTTGAGGCATTCTACCTTTGCTTGCTTCTTACTCACTGCCCGCTTCCCCACTCTTCCCTCCCACTGAACTCTTGGGATCATGCCATTCCACCTATGCCCACTCCACCCCACCCACTGTTTACAAGTCTGCAGAGTAAACTCCAAATTCCCTAGAATGGCATTCAGGGCATTCCACTGGCCTCCCATTGGCCTTCCTAATCCCTTCCGGAGCTGTGGCACAGAGTCGCCCCTCTGCTTTAGACAACCTGGAGGGGAGCAGAGAGCAACTGAGGGGTTCCAGGAACCATGCTAAGTACTCTGGGTGCACTATTTTATCACGTCTTCCCAATAACCCTCTGAGGGGGTTCTGCCTTTTTATAAGTGAACAAACTGAGATTCGCTCAGCTCATAAGGAAAGAGCTAGGATTTCAAGCCCACACCCTCTCCTTTGAACCTGTTGCTTCTTATTTCTGGGATGTGCTGAAACTTCATTTACTAACTCCTCCTTGTTTTCATTTCCTTAAATCTTCTCCATCTCTGAAGGTATAGTTCAAGTCCCATGCTTTCAAGTGGAAACAGCTTGGCAGTGGGGAGACGGAGTTTTGAGGTTAAAAAGATCAGTGTCTAAAGCCTGGCTCCACCACTTACTAGTTGTGTGGCCTTGAACACATCAGCCATCTCCTCTGGACCTCAGTTTTCTTACCTGTAGAATGGGCATCATTGCACTGATTTCATAGGTTTTGATGTCAACGGCCTGGCACAGCACAGTGGCTGGCACTCATTATAGTGATGTAATAACTGTCTATCTTGTCCCCTTCTTTTAAAAATAAATAAAAGGATGCCAGTTGGTTTCCTCTTTGTTTTAGTCTCACACTAGCCACTGTCATCTCTCAACATTTTCCGTTGCTTTCTTCTGTAGGACTGGCATGCCTGCAGGGTCAGCTCTGATGCCTCACATAGATGCTTTTAAGCACGCTCTCCAGGAGAGAATGACAGAAATTGGGATAAGAAATGGTTGGAAATATGATAACTACAAAAAAAGTTTCCTGATCCAGGAGGTAAGGTTCTCATATCATGAAGAGCACAGTGAGGTCGGTAGAGGCTTTCTTCCCAACAGGATTTTGGACGCTCCCTGTCTCTCCTGCCCTCTCCCCCTGCAGTATTCAGGGTGTGGGGAATCTTAGAGCAGGGGCTATGAAGTCCACAGCATGGTGGGATGGGGAGCGAGCAGCAGTCACGGAGGTGCAGGACACCTCAGCCAGCTTTGTTCCACTGGTCGTCTGCCACCGACAGTAAATGCTGAGAACACTCAGTGCCCGGGAGGAATGAATCTTC
The DNA here is from genome assembly GCF_987537825.1 of Furipterus horrens. Taxonomy (NCBI): domain Eukaryota; kingdom Metazoa; phylum Chordata; class Mammalia; order Chiroptera; family Furipteridae; genus Furipterus; species Furipterus horrens. The sequence goes on from NW_028327180.1 coordinate 35,838,035, forward strand.
AAAGACTCCTTAGATGTACAAAACTTTGAATCCGTTTATAACATTTTCACTAACCTCGCTATCATTTTTACCAGTATTATGAAGTATTAGCCAAAGCAGTGAGGTGTAAAGAAGTGTCCTATTTTTGCAGATCAGTTTTTAGTTTTAAGTACTCAAGTCTTTTGTCTTCTAGGCTGTCTTAATCCACTGGGGCTACTATCAAAAAATACTATAAACTAGGGGGCTGGTAAACAACAGACATTTATTTCTCATGGTTTTGGAGCTGGAAGTCCAGGTCAAGGTGCAGGCAGATTTGGTATCTGGCTGGTCCTGCTTCCCAGTTCAGAGAAGGCCGTCTTTCCCTGCCATCTCACTCGGCAGAGAGGCAAGGGAGCTCTCTAGGGCCTCTTCTACAGGGGAATGATCCCAACCATGAGAGCCCCCTCCTCCTGATCCCTTTACCTCCCACAGGGCCACCACCTGATGCTATCACACTGGGGATTAGGATTTCACTATATGAATGTGGGGGCGGGGGTGGGAGGGACACACAAATATTCCATCCACAGAGCAGGCCCAGCCCAAATCACATGGCAACACTAAGAGAAATAGCCTGTCCACACCCCCCACCCCAATGCACACACAAAGGGCCTGTTTCAGCACCTAACAACCTTTTGTTAATGTGATTCTCAGATAAGCGCCATCCTAGGGGGCCTGGAGGGATACATCCTCAGGAAGAAGAGGAGGATCTATGAATCTCTCACCACCTCTGTTCAGAACGACCTGAAGCCCTGCTATGAAGGTGGGACTCTGGAGGGCAACAGTTCTTTCTTTCTTTTCTTTTTTTTAAAAAACATTTCTGCTTCCTCTTCCTGTCAGCTACTTTAGCATCTCTTTCTGCTGCTCCCCTCCACAAAGTATTCGTCCAAACACATTCTAAGTCCTCATAACTCCCTTGGTCCGACGTATTATAATCAAGTAAGTGCAAGGGTTTGGGGAGAGGTAAATCATGAACTATTTTAATCTGTGTGTTTCTGGTTCCTTCTGTCCATCCTTTATCTAGACATCTTGTTTCTCTTCTCCATGCTCCATGGCAGCTAATTTAACGGTAAAATCCATTGTCCAATTCTCATTCTTATTTTTTTAAGTATTTGTAAACTGACTTGATAGCTTCTCATTTTGGTAGTCTAATTATTATTTTCTCTGGGAGGCAAAGGGTTGGAATTTTGTAAGCATCTGCTTTGCATCATGTTTTTGAACTATTTCCACTGTGTGGAAAATGGTGCTATGTATATTAATATTTAAATGTATGTATGTATATATGAATATATGTATATATATGTATGTGTGTACATATATATATATTATGCATATAGTATGCTTGTCTTTCTTTCTGGGGCTAAAGATTTCTAAGCACATCTTCGCTGTGGTGTAACTGTGACTATTATTTTTGCCAGAGGCAGCTCAGATCACTGGCAAAAAAGCATGTGAGAGGATGAAAGATGTAATCAGAAGAGGGGTGGACCAGCAGGTGGCCGAGGGCATGTTTGAAAGGGCTCAAGAAAGGATGCAACACCAATTTCAGCAGTTGAAGGTATTCATAACCATAGTCTTAATTCCGGTCCCAAAGATGCTCCTGGGGAAGTAGAGGAAGCAGACACAAAAGGTGGAAGAAGTGGGAGTCATTTGGGCCCAAGGAGAGCTGGATGTCTTCCAAAAAGTAGGTCCAACTGGTGCCCACCGTGCGAGGAGAGAAGGCCAGCTGGCACTGGGCATTCTTCCTTTACTGCCACCACAGGCTGGAGTCATGCTCCTCTCTGGGGCTGTGACTTCAGAAACGCAGTCCCTTCAGCCCTCTCCTGCATCTTTCCCCTCTAATAAGTCATCAGTAGAACTATGATATTTAGATGGGCTCCTGAGCTCTTCATATACATTAGCTCATTTCATCCCCAGCAGGTCTATGAGGCAGGTACTGTCAGCCCTCCATGTCTGCGGGTTTCACATCCACAGAGACAATCAACATGGATAGAAAGTATTCAGGAAAAAAAAAATCCCCAGAAAGTCCCCAAAAGCAAAAACTTGAATTTGCCATATGCGGAGCACTACACTGAATCCATGTGAATGAAGCAATGTGTAGGCGTACCCTGCTATAGCCTAAATGCAAATACTATGTCTCTTTCTATAAGGGACTTGAGCATCCTCAGGTTTTGTTATCCATGGGCAGGGGCATCCTAGGACCAAACCCCTGTGGAGACTGAGAGATGACTGCACTATTACTATTCTCATTTTATGGATAAGGAAAGCGAGGCAGAGTGGTGTAGCAGCATCAGGCCACATAGCTAGAAAGTTGCAGGACTGGGATTTGGGACCAGGTAACCAGGATCAACATCTTCAACACTAGCATAATCTCAAGACAGTTTTTTTTTCAGTAAGGGAAATGTCTTACCTTCATAAAACATCAATAAATAAATGTCAATAGACTCCTACAGGTCATCAACTTACAGTACCCAGCATAGATTTAGGTTTGATTCTGTCTATCTCAGAAAACAGTTTCTCACTGTTTCCTTGAACCTAAGTGCTTCCGTCAGGTCCACTTGGACCATCTTGTCTCGGCTCTGGGTGTCTTAGCCTGTCACCCCTCCCTCCCCAAGTAACGTAAATTCCTCATTTTAGTCCAAGCCACTGTTGGCCCTTGGCCATGTGAGTTTCCAAATCCTTCTGCCTTGGCCCAGGCTTAGACGACCCTCTCCTAACTGCCAGGGAAACTGGATAGTTGCTCTTTGGGTTCACCCCCTGAACCCACCTACTTCCTGAATCATCTCCAGCCTGCTTCAGCTTCTGCGCCACCCCACCCCCATCACTGCAGTTTTGGAAAACACATTTACCCACAATACAGAGCATGTAATTTCTCTTGGAATAGACTTAAGAAATTTCTGGCTTACCAGTAGCAATTTACTTCCAGTCATTTAATGTATTGTCACAGTCTACAAACATTTGCAGAAACTGGCCAGGCTCGACAGCATCCAGTCCTCAATGGGTAGATAGAAATTGGCCCTGCAGGTGCCCAAGAAAACAACTCCACTAAAAAAAAAAAAAAAAAAAAAAAAAAAGATTATTACTTTGACCATGTACAAGTGTGTCTTAAGTGATATAAGTGTAGGAAGTTGAAACTGGGCAAGACCACAGAGCATTCCCATTGCCTGATCTTACACCCAAGGAAGCTGACACCCAGCGAGCCTGAGCTACTTACTAACTTAAGGCTTGAAGCTAGAGCTGGGACTGGAGCTTAGGGTTTTTTTTTGTGTGTTTTTTTTTTTTTTTTTGTCTTATTTATTTATTTAATATTATATTGTTCTATTAAAGTTGTCCCAATTATTTCCTCTTTGTTTTCCTCTGCCCTTCCCACCCCCTCCCTGGAGCTTAGGGTTTTAAGCTTGGTATGTTGAAGAGAAAAGCACACAACTCAGAATCAGAAGACCCAGGTTCAAAACTAGGCTCTGTCAGACTAGAGGAGAGAAACAGGTACTTTTCAAAGGGAGACACGAGATGTTAGAAGAGGCAACATGGGTTTGGGTGATAGAAGGACTGAGAGGAGCAAGAAGACATTTGTCAGGCAGTTGGGAAGAAAAATCAGGAACATCAAGCATGGTGTGTCATACAAAGCAGGTACTCAATAAACATGTATCCAGTGGCCAAATGCATGATAGGATGGTGGGACAGTGACCAGCACTTTTCTTTTTTTTTTTTTCATCTCTGGTTGCTGTGACCTCTCCCATGATCCCATGACCCTCATTAGCCCCCGAGTCAGTCCATTAGCACCAGAGGGACAACCCCCCTTATAGGCAGGAAAGGAGATGCTGAGACAGGTGGGACCCTCACAGAAATGTTGCCCTGATGGCTCCTGAGCCTTACTGTGGCCTACCTCAGACCTGACTTTGACTTTGGCCACCCCAGTCTGTACCCTCTGATTGGGAAATTGGGTTGGGTCCCTTTCATAAAATTCCCTTTCCTGTGAGCTGTGCCCTCCTCACAGAATGACCACCCTTTGTTGTGCAGAATGGAATCACGGAGAAGGTGAAGGGCAGTATCGCCACCATGCTGACCCTTGCTTCATCCCAAGGTGATGGTCTCTACAAGGAGCTTGCAGGTATATACGTAACATCTTTGCATAAGGGTGATGACCTTGCAGGCCTGCCCTCCCCCAGCTGTGGGGGCTCTTTACTGGATTTAAATAAATTAAGTTAGGAAGAATTTCCAGGGGCAGGAATAGAGATGATGATGACAGTTATGGCTCCCGCATCCATTGCTGAGCAGCTGACCAAGACCAAGCATCGTATCCGAGCTTTGTGTTCAACTCCTCATTGGATCCTCACATTAGCCCTCAGAGGTCGACGTTATTGATCCATTTTGCAGATGCAGAAACAGAAACACAGATGACATAATGTGCCCCAGGACCCATAGCTGGAGAGTGGCATATTCAAATCCATAACTCTGCCCTGCTGACAGTGTACATTCACCCCACAAGTCATTATAACCCCCTCATAGGTGCTGAGCAGTATTCTGGATATTGAGGATACAGCAGTGACCAACACAGACAAAAATCTCTGCTTACAGAGCTTACAGCCCAGTGGTCAGAAGGCAGGCAATAAGTCAAACCACAGACAAAAAATGAGGCCTGCGGAAGGGTGATCAGTGTTATGGAGAAAAGTAAAGCAGGAGAATATCCTCTTGCTCGCGAGAGGCCACCCCTGTGTTCTAGCCAGGCCTTCAAATGATTAGATGAGGAGGGCAATTTGCTTTACTCAAGGCTGACTACTTTCCATGTAAATTCACCCAAAAACACACTCACAGAAACATCCAGAATAACGTTTGACCCCACATCCAGGCACCATAACCTAGAAAACTTAACATAAAATGAACGATCACATGAACATCATTTGATTGCAGATCATGGGATGGAAACCCAACATGCCCAAACAGAGTGAATTCACTTAGAATGGGGACTGCTGGGAGGAGAGGACCCCAGGGACTGAGAGGAAGGCCTGGGCGGGACTTGGGGGAGGTTTATTACATCGCGTGCCTTGCATGTCCTTCTACTGAGCTCTTGTAAGGCCCTGATAAAGATCCAGTGATGGCCCAGACCTATTTTATGGGTAGGCTTTTTTATTTGACGGTGACCCCTATGCTGAGATAGCCTTAAGGTAAGGGCAAGAATGCTGGGTTTGATCACTGTATTTATAAAGCAAATCAATTGGACAATCTGATCTTTAAGCTTTATTTCAGATCTCACATTCTGGGACAAGTGACTCGGGTCATAACATGATTCTCAGGGTATTTGTTTTCTGGGCACATTTCTGAAAAGGACACTAACTCCTGGTATGTGCTTTCCGCTCCTCTGTAGATGTCAAAAGTGAGTACAAGGAGATGGAAAAGCTACACAGAAGCCTGAGGGAGGTCGCTGAGAATGCAGTGCTACGGAGGGGCATGCAAGACTTCCTCCTGAGAATGTCCCCCAGCAAAGCTGGCCCCACCAACACATTAATTTAATTCTTGAGGCTTAGCACCAAGTGGATGAGAAACAACCCTGGAGCCAAATAATGAGAATTACTTCTGTCTTGTAAAATCTAATAAAAAACATCTCCCAACTGTTTGAGCTTTATATGTAATATAAAACTTGATAGACTGTTACTGTGGCATAAGTGGATAACTGAGCAACACCATTTCATTTTTGTTCCATAGCCCAAAAGAGTCATCTTGAATCCCTAATGGGGTTCTAAAGCTTTAGGGACAAGAAACTTGTGTTGCACCAAAGGAAAATATCTGAACATCAAAAAACTTAAATATTTCCAGCACTTCGCTATTGTAAACAGGGCTGCTATGAACATAGGGGTGCATAAGTTCTCTTGAATTAGGGTTTCAGGATTTTTCGGGTATAATCCTAGCAGTGGAATCACTGGTTCAAAAGGCAGTTCCATTTTTAGTTTTTTGAGGTAATTCCATACTGTTCTCCATAGTGGCTGCACCAGTCTGCATTCCCACCAACAGTGCAGTAGGGTTCCCGTTTCTCCACATCCTCGCCAGCACTTGTTGTTTGTTGATTTGTTGATGATGGCCATTCTGACTGGTGTAAAATGGTATCTCATTGTGGTTTTTATTTGCATCTCCCTGATGGCTAATGATGTTAAGCATTTTTTCATGTGTCTATGGACCTTCTGTATGTCCTCTTTGGAGAAGTGTTTGTTCAGGTCCTTTGCCCATTTTTTAATTGGGTTGTTTGTTTTCTTGATGTTGAGTCGTATAAGCTCTTTATATATTTTGGAGATCAGTCCCCTGTCTGTGATGTCATTGGCAAATATGTTTTCCCATATGGTTGGTTTCCTTTTCATCTTGCTGATGTTTTCTTTTGCTGAGCAGAAACTTTTTAGTTTGATGTAGTCCTATTTGTTTATTTTTTCCTTTATTTCTCTTGCCTTGGGAGATGTATCCGTGAAGATATTGTTACGTGTGATATCTGAAATTTTCCTGCCTATGTTTTCCTCTAGGACTTTTATGGTATCACGGCTTACATTTAAGTCTTTAATCCATCTTGAGTTTATTCTCGTTTGTGGTGTAAGTTGTTGGTCTAGTTTCATTTTTTTGCACGTCCCTGTCCAGTTCTCCCAGCACCATTTGTTAAAGAGGCTCTTCTCACTCCATTTTATGTTCCTTCCTCCTTTATCAAAGATTAGTTGACCATAGAGGCCTGGGTTTATTTCTGGGCTTTCAATTCTGTTCCACTGATCTATATGTCTGTTCTTATGCCAGTACCAGACTGTTTTGATCACAGTGGCTTTGTAGTATTGTTTCATGTCTGGTATCGTGATTCCTCCTGCTGTGTTCTTCTGTTTCAAGATTGCTTTTGCTATTCGGGGTCTTTTTTGGTTCCATATGAATTTTTGGAGGATTTGTTCTAGGTCAGTGAAATACGTCATTGGTATTTTAATAGGGATTGCATTGAATTTGTAAATTGCTTTGGGTAGTATGGCCATTTTGATGATGTTGATTCTTCCCAAGCAGAAAGAAAGAAGGAACTCCTGCCATTTGCGAAAACATGGATGGAATTAGAGAGAATTATGCTTAGTGAAATAAGCCAGGCAAAGAAAGCAAAATACCATATGATATCACCCAATACAGGAAACTAAAGAGCAACACAAACAAACGAACTAAATAGGCAAAGACTAGAATAGTTGTCAGTAGAGGGGAGGGGGGAGGAAGAGAAGGGGGATAAGTAAGGGAAGGGTCAGGTCAAGGAACGTATATGAAAGACTCATGGACATGGACAACGGGGAGGGATATAATTGTGGGAGAAGGGATGGGCTGGGAGGGGGGAGCAATGGGGGAAAAATGGGACAACTGTAATTGAATAACAAAAAATAAAATTAAAAAAAAAAACAAACTTAAATATAATGGGAAATAAACATGGCAAAATAAAGCTTTGAGGATTCAATTTTATTTACCATTTTAATACTGATGAGACTTTTGGGTCAGGAGGTAACATTGTGCTGAAGAAACAACATGACTTTGAGAACCAGCCAGACGAGAGACCTGGCTTTATCACTTCTCGGGTGTGCTAATTGTAACTGAGGCCTTCTCAAACATTTTGACCTCAGGGCCCTATGCACTTAACACTTATTATAATTTATGTGGGTTGTACCTATTGATATGTACTTCATTCACAATTAAAACTGATGAAAATTATAAATAATTATTTACTAACCCATTTAAAAGTAACAATAATAAACCTATTATATGTTAATATAGATAACATTTTTATGAAAAAAATTTTCAACATAGATTTAGTGAGAAGAATGACATTATTTTACACTTTGCCAATCTCTTGATTCTCTGACTTAATAGAAGACAGCTGGACTCTCTTGTCTGTTTCTGCGTTCAATTGTCATAATATGTCTTTTTGGCTGATGAATATGAAGAAAATATAGTGTCATATAGATATAGAGTTGGCATACAGAACAGTATTTTAATAGACTTTTCAGATTCTTTCTGAATATTCTTGGATACGACAGTCTTGACCAGAGGTAGTTTCTTAAAGGTTAGTTGCAGTATGGAATCTGAAACCATGCTGGTAAACTTTTAAAATACTCTGTCACATTAAAATAATTTTTGTCTCATACTTCCAATGCATGATTTTGCGGCCTCAGGCATTAGTCATTCTGAACATATTTTCCATTGAGTGAAGCAGATCTTCGAAATTGTTGACACATTTTATTTATAATAACAAAAACATCACATTTGTTAATATCTTTACCAGCTTCATCAGGAAATTCTTGAAGTATTGGGAACGTGTCAAGTTTATGGTAGAGAATACAAGTTTTACAAAATTTCATTTTTCCCTAGAAGCCTATCTTATGATTGGCAACAAATACTGTCAATTGTTTTCTCTGAAGCTATAGGTCATTTTGTTCATTTTTGAGAACATGTTCACCATATAACCAAGTATGATTAACCATAGCTTGTCTGTTAATAGTTATTTCAAGTAAAAATAATGTTCTGGGGGAAAAAAATGGCAAGCTCAACTTGCAACTCAATCATGCAAATACTTTTCCTTGAGATATAAAAGTGGTGTAAGTGTATTTCCCTTTGTGTCACATGAAATAATAAAATAGCATCTACTTAAGGATCAATAATTTATAGAACTAATATACTGTTTCATTAAGAACAGTCTTAAGTAAAAACGCAAGTACACAGTAAAAAATACAATAGTTACTGGTATATTTTGGTGCCACTACCTTGGTTTATGCTAAGGTGTAAGTGGTCTTACCCACCTTTTTTTTAAACCTTTAGTGCAGATGTCAACATGGTAAAAAAGAAAAAGACAAACAACATTATAATATTATTATAAAAATAGTTTGACCTCACAGACCTCCAGCAGTGTTTCAAGGACTGCACTTTGAGAACTGCTGTCTTAGGCAAATTATTTAAACTTTCTCAGCTTTACATTATTTACCTTTAAATGGTAACAGTAGTACCTACCTTGACACTACGTGGGTTGTCAGACAGATTACAATAATGCTTACAAAATATTGACACAGAGTACCTAATAGTACTTGATAAATGGTTATGATTTGGGGGCAGGATAGAAGTAACATGGTTTGATGGCTTATTTGTTGGGGGGCTCAGGTTCTAATTCCACCTCTGTCCAGTGCTAATATGGCCTTTGACAGTTCTTTAACATATTCATTTCTTCATATACCAAACGTGGGAGGTGAACTGGATGACTTAAAAAGTCTTTTGCTGCTTTGAAATTCTAGGATTTTTAAAGCCTTCTCTTATTTTAATGTGGGGTTTTGTTTTTGTTTTTATTTTTTTGCCTAAGATGAAAAAGAAAAGGATTTATCCAAGTAGGAGGGTCTCAGTGGTTTCCTTTCATTTTAAACATCTAAACACATGCAGTTCTATTGAAGACACTAAAAAGCCAAACAAAATTTATTGAACAACAGTTTTCAGATATGGGAAAACAGTCAGTGCAGGACAGGAGTCCATGAAAGAAGGAGGACAAACAAGATGAGCCTTACAATTGCTTCACTCTGCTGGTGGTCTCTCCGAGTTAAGGAGACAGTGCACAGTCTGCAGAGTCCAAGGTGTTAGAATTTACATGGTGGAATACTGTGGAGAAGAATGCTATACAAGGAGAAAGCTTTAGAGATATGAAGCAAGTCTCGCTTGAATTTTTAACTGAGTACAGATTAGCACATGCAACTACCAAGAAAGAACACTGGAGAGGAGCAGACAGAACAATCTCCACATCTTGCTTCAAGCTCAGAGTAGCCAGAGTGAAAAGACTTGCTTATACACGAGACATCGAGTAGAGTTCTCAGGAGAACGTTGCCTTGCCTTAGTCGTCGTCGGCAGCCGTCCGTCTCGAGAGACGATGGTGTAGCTTCTTAAGTGTCTATCTGCACCGCCGAGAATGGCTGTGCAGTCCGACTCGGGAGTGACACGGTATCTGTCTCCTCCCGTGTTGAATCGACATCTTGTGATGACGCTGGAGTGTCCTCTCCAGTGGAGCTGAAGCTACAGAGCCTGGGCAGGGTGATATGGAGGGTCTGCTGTTGCCCATGCAGCAGACCCCCCCTCTCTTCGCAGCTGAAGGGTTCAAGGGAAAGACGGAGTCGATACAGCTTGGGTTCAGGTGCGCCGCAGGAGTTGCCGGTGTTGACTACAACGTCAAACCGCCTTAGGGACTCCGGCTCCGGATTTTCTGTCGGGGTTTACTCCCTTAGCCTTTCCCCAGAAGAGGTATGCCGCAAGGCAGCGGAGGTTTTTTGGAGTCAGAGTTTTCCTTCTCTGTGCCTTAGTAGTGGGACCAAAATTATCCTAGAACAAATCTGTTGTTCACCCACCTAATAAAGTTTAAAAACGAGCTTTGGAAGGATCAAACTGCTTTCAATTAACTTAACTGCATCCCAGAACAAAATACAAAAACATTTAAAGAAATAAAAATTTCAGCGCCCAACAGTTTTTGGCATCAAAACAAAAATCATCAGGCATGCAAAGAGCAGGGAAATATGACCCATAATTAAGAGGAAAATCTATAGAAGCGGACCCAGAAATGATACAGGGTAATACAATTAGTAGAAAAATATTGAAATAGCTATTATAAATTTACTCCAAATGCTCAAGGAGATAGGATAAATCATAAACACAGAAAAATGGAACAACAACAAGACTCAAATAGAACTTCTAGAGATTAAAAGGTCAATGTTTAGGTGGGATTAACAGCAGAATAGATTCTGTCAAAGAAAAGACTTGTTTGTTCATTTTTAAAGGAAAATATGTGAGGTGATGGATGCATTAGTCAACTTGATGGGATAACATCCTTTCATGATGGGTATGTATATTAAATCACATTGAATCATCACATTGTACGCTTTAAATATCTTACAATACATCAGTAAAACTGAAAAAAGAGAAAAGATGAGTAAACCTGAAGACAGAATTATAGCAACAGAATATAGCCAAAATGAAACACAGAGAAGAAAAACAAACTAGCAAAAACAAAAAGAAGAGAGTATCAGTGAAATAAGAGACATCCTAAGCAGCCTAAAATATGCATTACAATATATCTCTAGGTTTATAGTTTTTTAAAAACTATAAACCTAGAGATCCAAGATGCTCAATGAATCCCAAGCATAAGAAACATAGGAAAACCATACCAAGATTCATCATAATCAAATTGCCAAAAACCAGTAACAAGAGAAAATCTTAAGACCAGCCAGAGGGGGACAATATTACAAGCAGAGGAATAAAGAAAAGCGACAGCAGACTTCTCATCAGAAAAAATGCAGTCCAAAAGAGAGAGGAGTGATCTCTTTAAAGAACTGACAAACGAAACAAAACAAAACAAAACCCAAAACTGTTAACTTGGAGTTTTATATCAGCAAATACATTATTCAAACATGAAATAATAAAGACTTTTACAGACATACAAAAACTGACAAAATTTATTATCAGAAGACTAGTAATAAAGAAATGTTCAAGGAAGTCCTTCAATCAGAAGAGTTATGGCACCAAATGGAAATATGGATCTACATAAAGAAATAAAGAGCATTAGAAATAGTAAATACGTGGGTAAATATAAAATACTTAAAATTTTCTTCTCTAATCTTTTTAAGACTTGAAAGATTATTTAAAGCAAAAACAATAACAATGCATCATGTGGCTTATAACATGATGGAGTAAAATGTATGACAATAGCACAAAGGCCAAGAGGCTGGAAATGGAAGTATATTATATAAGGTTTTTATGTTATGTATTAAGTGAGTAAAAATACTTGAAACTACAACATGATAAGGTAAAGACATATACTATGAACCCTAGAACAACCACTAGAAACACAAAAGAGAGATATGTCTAATAAGCCACTAAAGGTGATAAAATACTCAAATAATCCTAGACAGGCAGGAAAAAGAGGAAAAATGAAGCAAATAACAGAAGGTAAAATGGAAAACAGTCAAATACACACACACAAAGTCCATTTTGTTGCACCTTGCATATATTATCTTCAATTCTTATTAAACTCCCAAAGAGGATGCTTTTTTAAAAATAGTGCAAAAACATGAAATCTAACATCTTCTTTTGCTTTAAAAATTTTCAGTTACAGTTGACATACAATATTATGTTAGTTTCAGGTGTATAACATAGTAGTTAGGCATTTATATAACTTATGAAGAACTCACCCTGATTAGTCTAGTACCCATCTGGCACCATATACATAGTTCGTCGGCAGCCGTCCGTCTTGAGAGACGATGGTGTAGCTTCTTAAGAGTCTGTCTGCACCGCCGAGAATGGCTGTGCAGTCCGACTCGGGAGTGACATGGTATCTGTCTCCTCCCGTGTTGAATCGACATCATGCGATGACGCTGAAGCTACAGAGCCTGGGCAGGGTAATATGGAGGGTCTGCTGTTGCCCATGCAGCAGACCCCCCCTCTCTTCGCAGCTGAAGGGTCCAAGGGAAAGACGGAGTCGATACAGCTTGGGTTCAGGTGCGCCGCAGGAGTTGCCGGTGTTGACTACAACGTCAAACCGCCTTAGGGACTCCGGCTCCGGATTTTCTGTCGGGGTTTACTCCCTTAGCCTTTCCCCTGAAGAGGTATGCCGCAAGGCAGCGGAGGTTTTTTGGAGTCAGAGTTTTCCTTCTTTGACTAATATACATAGTTATTGCAATATTATTGACTATATTCTCTATGCTTCCCATGCATGCAAGGAGTTCAGACTAGCCATCAGCCTGACGAAGTCGAACGTTATGGCTCAAGGCACGGGGACTCCCCCATGCATCACCATCGACGGATACACCCTGGAGGTTGTCAGCGACTTCACTTACCTCGGGTCCACCATCTCGAGCTCTCTGTCAGTTGACTTGGAGGTCAACCGGAGAATCGCCAGGGCAGCCACAGTTATGGCCAAACTGAACCGGCGAGTGTGGAACAATTCCAGCCTCACTGAGAAAACCAGACTGCGCATCTACCAAGCCTGCGTACTCAGCACTCTCCTCTATGGCAGCGAGACGTGGACCACCTACGCAAGGCACGAAAGGAAACTCAACAGCTTCCACATGAGGTGCCTGCGACGCGTCCTGCATGTCGCCTGGCAGGATAAGGTTCCCAACACCGAGGTGCTGAAGCGAGCCAACATGAGCAGTTTGCATGCAGTTCTTAGTGAGAGACGCCTCAGGTGGCTCGGCCATGTCAAAAGAATGGATGCAGGCCGTATCCCCAAAGACCTCCTCTATGGCGAGCTAGCAGAAGGCCAGAGGATGACAGGGCGCCCAAAACTGCGGTTCAAAGACATCTGCAAAAAGGATATGACACAATGCTCCATCAATCTCAACACATGGGAAGTTCAAGCAGGCGACCGCCTAGCCTGGAGGCTCGCGGTCAGGCAAGGTACCTCACGCGCAGAGGCTGCGCGCAACGAGGAGGCGGTCCAGAAAAGATCGAGGAGGAAGCAGCGTCAACAGCAGCAACAACAGCCATCTGCCTTCACCTGTAACAAGTGCGGCAGGGATTGTCACTCCCGAGTCGGACTGCACAGCCATTCTCGGCGGTGCAGATAGACTCTCAAGAAGCTACGCCATCGTCTCTCGAGACGGACGGCTGCCGATGACGATGATTCTCTATGCTGTACTTTACACCCCTGTGACTATTTTTTATAACTGCCAATTTGTACTTAATCCCTTCACCTTTTCACCCATTCCCCTGAACCTCCTCCCATCTGCCAACTATCAGTTTGTTCTCTGTATCTGAGTTTGTCAAGAAACTCACTTTAAATAAGTAGGCTTAAAGTGAAAGAATGGAAACCATATACTTGTAAATCCTCAACTGAGGAAAGTTAGAGTGGCTATATTAATATCAAAGTACATTTTAGAGCAAGGAATATTTCCTGAGATAGAGTCACTATGTTGTGATGAAGTGGTTAATTCATCAAGAGGACATACAATCCTAGTCTTGCACCTAATAACAGAGTTTCAAAATTCCCGAGACAAAAGCTGATAGAACTCAAAGGAGAACTGGCGAAATCCATAATTATAATTGGAAATTTCAACACTCCCTCTCAAGATTTGACAAGCAGAGAAACTCAGAAATGGTAGATAAGACTTGAACAACATGTCAACCAACTTTATAAACCAATATTTATAGAACACTCTACTGAGCAGCATCAGAGTAAAAATTCATTTCTAGTGTATTCAGAACATTTACCGAGACAGAGCATATCCTGAGCTTCAAAACAAGCCTTAATAAACTTAAAAGTATTGAAGTCATACAGCATCTTTTCTCTGACCACAATGAAATTAAATCAGAAATCAATAACAGAAATAAATCTGGAAAATCTCTGAATATTTGAAAAGTAAACAACACACTTCTAAGTAATTCATAGGCCAAATGAGGGATGAGGACTTACATCTTGTTGGGTTTATAGCTCTCTCCTTTAAATCTTAGTTTTGCCCAAATGAAATTACCTCATTGCTGTTACGAGCCATGGCATTAACTTCAGCCAAAGCATAAAAGGTTAGTGAGAGCTGGCATTAATAGTGGGGCTGTTTGCTAACTGCCTGAAGAAAGTAACCAAGAGCTGTCTGCCAGGAGGGCACAGATGCTGGCAGAGCAGAGCAAATGGGGAAGAAGATGGGGCAGAGTCTTGAGTCCTGGTAAAAGGCATCAGGCTGATACTAACATGAATCCAGGAGAGAAGGTCAGAACTGATGCCAGAATGAAAGGAAACGCTTAAATACCGATGGTAGAATAGAGGCACACGGGAGATTTTTCAGGAGGTTAATGACAGGAGCAAGATTCTTTCTTCCTGTTTCCACGGGCTCCATCATGGTTTCTCATTCACAGCAGATCCATCTTCCCAGGGAAGGGAGGACTGGCTAGAGCTGGGCAGGAAGCCACCATAAGAGACAGTAAGACTGGAGTTCAAGGCACATCTGGATTCTAGAGGAGACCAGAAGAGAAGGTGAGCTGCTCAGAAGACTGTGAGATGAGCAGGGAACACAACACTCTCTTAAAATAAATAAATAAATAAATAAATATATATATATATATTTATCAATTGATTTTAGAGAAAGAGAGAGGAAGTGAGAGACAGAGAAAGAGAGAAACATTGACTTGTTGTTCCACTTATTGATGCATTCATTCATTTGTTGATTCTTGTATGTGCCCTGACCAGGGATTGAACAAACAGCCTTGGCTTATCCGGACAATGCTTTAACCAGGGTGATACTGTATGTTTTGAAACAAATTTTATTTCACAGTATTCTAATGTGTAGATGTCCTATCATTTATTTTACCATTATCTTGTTGTTGGACATTTTGATGGTGCTGTTTTTTTATTATAAATTATATTATAGAGAACATCCTTATATAGACAGTTCTGTTTCTAGATCTCATTTATTTTCTTTAGGATAAAATTTTAAGAATTACTTGACATGATCTGCATATAGGTCATTTTAAAGTCTCATATTGTCTTCCAGAAATCCTGTCCACTTACCGGCAGGGATAAGAATTCCTGTGATACCTTTTTTTTTTTTTAATCAAAATGAATATTATCCTTTTCTGCAATAGGTTAAGCAGATCAGATTTTTCACATTACTGTCTTGCACTACTTTGGTTGTTATTGATGCTGGAACATTTTTGGTGTTGATCTGAATTTCTTCTATTTGAATTGTCCTTTCATGATCTTTAATATTTGGGAGTTCCCTGTCACTTTCTTTATGACAATTAGCAGGGGTAAATGGTGATGAAAGGAGACTTGACTTGGGCTGGTGAACACACAATACAATATACAGTGATATATTATAGAACTGTATACCGGAAACCTATATTACTAACCAATGTCGCCCCAATAAATTCAACTAAAAAAAGTTTTTTTTAAAGTTGCATTAAATGACCCATGAAAATGGACAACAGGGTGGGAACTGACTGTGGGAGAGGTGGGAGGTGGGCAGGGCAGGGAAGAGCAATGGGGGAAAGATGGGACAACTGTACTAGAACAACAATAAATTTTTTTTAAGTAAAAAATATTTTTAATTTAAAAGATTTTTAAAAGAATGAATGATTAGAGAGAGAAAAAAAGTTGTGGCCTTGCAAGTTCTGTGAGCAAGCACACTTCTCCAAAGTGTTGTATTATTATTATTGTTACTGTTATTATTTTAGAACCCAACAACACTGTCTTGTCTCATACAAGGAGTGCTTACTCTTGGAGTCGTGGCATACCTGTTCTGGGCTGCTATCACTACAGCCACCACGTGAGCCCATCTCAGCCAGATGGCGCCAACTTCCAGTAGCTTTTCCTCACCCCAGGACTCTTCCTTTGGAGAGGCCACATGTATCCTTCCATAATCACACTACACTGGTCATAAATGGTGACTCTCACTCATTAAAACTATTACATTTAGCCAATTAGCTCTGCTTAAGCAGAGAAATGATCATTTTAGACTGCATACCACCCAAATTGTAAAAATAAAAAACTGTCTTTACTAAATGACCAAAGGGAATGTGGTGTTTGCAAAGCACTTTATTACCTGACCACACCAGACAAATGAGGTGGTGTTATCCAAATACAAGAGCAGCAGCATTTCCACGCCAAGGAGACAATGGAGAAGAGACCCCTCCTTTTCTCCGAAAGCGTGATCCCACGTGCAATCAGTGTTAGCAACCGATCCATGGTTCTCCTGTGTCTCTCATATTTATCCGCATTCCAAATGGGCTACCCTGAACAGAGTGAATTCGTGACAGTTTATTTTCTTCAATCTAAGTAATGTCATAATTCATTTATCTCCCCGTTTTCCCAATCACACAGTTTAATCTGATTATGGACAAAGAGAAAATTGATGATGATCTATGAAATCTGGATAAGACTGTGTTCTATACCCACCGTGATAAAACCACTTTAAATCTCTATTTTCCAAATCTTGCTGTGTAGTCTATATAAAAGGCCTTTAATTTATTTTCTCCCTGGAAGAAACTTGTGCAATATTGCCACTGGCAAGGGGACAAGTTATGTGACCATGAACTTTGTGTTTTGCCATCAAGGGGAAGAAAAGGCAGATTTTGCCTTGAGCTAGAAGACAAAAAAAGGCTGATGACCGCTGCCTGGGAGACCAAGTTCAAGGAACTTGATTCTCATATTCTCTTTCCTCCTCTCTCCTTCCTCCACCTCTCTCAAATCAAAACCTATAGTAGAAAGAAGTTATTGAAAACCTGGTAGAATTGTTGAAACTGTGGCACTACCTGTGTCATAGAAAGCGTTGAAGGTAACTTAAACATTCCTACTCAAGCCCAGATGGAGCAGAGCCAACACTAGGTAGCAGTAATTGATGACAATGAAGGGTTGTATTTAGGCATATGTTTCTTTACATCGGAGACTGTTCATTGCTTATTGTTCTGATAGCAGATGTGTCCTCTGAGGCCATCTACCTGGAAGGATCAGCTTCTCCAGGCGACTAGATTCTGAAAATGCACACATCTTAGTAC
Source organism: Furipterus horrens (assembly GCF_987537825.1). NCBI lineage: Eukaryota > Metazoa > Chordata > Mammalia > Chiroptera > Furipteridae > Furipterus > Furipterus horrens. The sequence continues at coordinate 35,855,543 of NW_028327180.1, forward strand.
TGACCCTCCAGCCCATATAATATCCCATCCATCCTTTTTCTTTCAGAGTGGAGGAAATTCGGGTTATTCTGAAAACAGGAGCACATTTAGAGGTCTCCATTGTTTCTTCTTGAATGTGATGAAGGTCAGTGCTTGCACCTTTTTGTGTGCATATGCAAGTGACCAAGAAGTCTTGTTTAAAGGCAGGTTCTAATTAAGCAAGTATGGACTTGGAGCTGCTGATGCTGCCTTTGCAAAAGGCTCCCGGGGTCTATGGATCATTCCTTGGGGAGCAAAGGTAGAGATAAAATCAAGAGCTCTGGCTACAGGTCCTGCCCCTTCTGCCTGGTGTGCCCAGCACAAGTTACTTTATCTCTTCAGGCCACAGCCTTCTCATCTCTCAAATGAAGTAATAATGTGTCATTAAGCGCAAAGGTCCCTTCAGCTCTCACATTCTAAGAGGCTAACTTGAAGTTTGTCGAAGGGGTAGAATGTTGTGTCCAAGAGTCTAGATGACAAAATAGAAAGGAAAAGCAGGTGTCAGTGCAGCATGACTCCCAGGGTGCAACTCCCAGCAAATGCAATGGGAGTGACACCCCCGGATTTTTGCCATGGAGTAGCCCTGGGATACCAGGCCCACTTTTCTATCTCTGTATGCATATATTCCTTTAACTGTTGAGTTCCTGCAAAAGTTCTTTTCCACGTAGAATACATTGACAATTTTAAGAGAATTGCTGTATGCTTGTGGGATCACTTGAGGGATCAATATCCCTCCAACAGCCCACTGATGGTAGGTCCCCTAACTCCCAGAGAGGCACTCTCCCCCTTCCATCAGAAAAGATGAGGCACAAGAGGGCCTGGTGCCTGGAAGGGAAAGCTTGGGAGTGACGGCACCATGTTTGAATGTGGGCCAAACTGTGCTAGTAATATGAGATTGCATGTTAGAATGTGCTAAACTGAATGCTGGAATGTCAACACCATAGGGGCCTGGGAAGCTGCTAGGGCTCAGAGAGGCCAAGGGTGTGGGCTTGATGTGTCAGCACCTGGGTGCTTGGGCTTCCACCCCTCGGCAAAGTGCCTGTGGTCTCTGGAGATACTGCCACCCAGCTTGAAAATCAGTCAGTCATACAGTAGGACAGGCTCAGTGTGTGTTCAGACTTAGGGGATGAGGCTGGCGGGAGGATCCCTTAAAGAAGAAAAACTAGAAAACACATCTTGCTCCCCGGGAGGGTGGCTCCTAAAGGAGGAATCCTGTAATCAAAACCCCAGTCAGAGAGCATCAGAATTGGAAGGGACTGTACAATCCATCTTGAAGAATCTCTGGTCCAAGATGCCCCTGCTGGGAATTCAGGCTCTGAGGAGGAGTGTGGAGGGAGATGAGGTTGGAGGGGCTTTCTCTTTCCACCTGCTGTGGCAGTGAACGGGAAGAAAGGTGACCAAATGGGGAGTCAACTATGCTCCCACAGATATGGTGCCTGCTGGCACGCTGGCTTCACCTTGTGACAAAACATGTGGGCACGTGGAGACTCTGAGGAAGGAGGGTCGTTACTGCTCATGAGCAGTTTTCCTAGCTCGGTTTCTGCCTCTGGCTGAGATTTGGTCGTTTGCCATATTAAAATGTATGCCTATCTTTGATAAATATAAAATCAAAATTAAAAAAGAAAATCTACATTTTGCACTAGCCATGGTATGTGGCCAGTGCTTCAGGAAGAAAGAAAAAGAAAGAAAAATATCTTATCACTTTATATTCTGATTCCTTCATTCTTTCCCTTCCTCTTCCTCCTCTCTCCCTCTCTATCTCTTTTTCCATTATTGTACTCTATTTTATCTCCATCATTCTTTCTCAATTTTTCTTTATCTTTTTTTTCTTCTCTTCTCTCTTTCTGGCATAATATGCAGCCGAAATAGCTTTATTATTACTTATCTATTAAATATAATGTTTCCTGTTCATAGTGCTTAGTATTAAAAGAATGCATGGAATGTTCTTTCCCCCAACCAAAGCAATCTAAGTAGCAAAATCAGTTGTGAGCTAATTTTTATCAAGGTGGAGAAATTGTTCATGTAAAGGCTCCCTTAGGCTTGGAGGAGATGCCAGAGATCACTGGGTCCAACCAGTCACCTGATGCAGGAGACTCTTCTGCAGCACTCTGTCCAGCACACATTTTCCAGGCTCTGATGAAACAATGAGTGTGGGAATATTGAGCTATCAGCCGGAACACCCAGATCCAGACAGCTCAACTGTGAATAAGAGCTTCTACAAGGTCTGTCTGGAAAAAGTCCAGCCTTGTTAATATAACGAGAATGGTTTGCTGGACATCGATGTAACCTGGCAGCCAAGGAGAGTGGACTGGAATGTACCTGCATGAACAAAGACGACTTCATGGTACTAGTCAGGGGGGATGATAGATGCCATTGACCATGTGTACTCTGTGGCTGTTACATTCAAAATGACAGAGTAGAGAAACGAATCTGCTTCAGATTTTGTGTTAAGCTTGAACATTCCTCTGTGGAAACTAGTTCAATGATTCAGAAGGCTGCAGCTATGGGCATCATGTCTTGTGCAGAGTTTTTGACAAAACAGGTGACTCACCTCTCCTACAGCCCAGATTTGGTGCCCTGGGACTTCTGGTTTTTCCCCAAACTAAAATCACCTTTGAAAGAGAAGAAATTTCAGACCATCAATTAGATTCAGGAAAATACCATGGGGCAGATGATGGCAATTGGGAGAACTGAGTGAGGTCCCAAGGTGCCTACTTTGCAGGGGACTGAAGCATCATTGTCCTATATACAATGTTTCTTGTATCTTGCATCTTCTTCAAAAAATGCCTCTATTTTTCATATTACATGGCTGGACACCTTCTTGACAGACCTTGTGTAGGTCAAATGGAAGCCTGCCTCTCTCTCTCTCAAATAGTTGAAAAATAACCTAACGCTGCTCGCCATGACAGCCCTTGGTGCATCTACAAACAGAAATCATGTCCCCTTGAGTGATTTCTGCTCTGGGCTAATCATCGCTCTTTCCTGTTGGTTTCTGGACCCTACACCACCCTAGTCACCCCCATGGGCACTCTCTAAGCGATGAATTAATCTTTCAATCAGTGGCACCTAGAACTGAACATACTTCACCAGGTATGAACATATTTTACCAGGTATGTGCTCACTGATGCAGATTGCAGGAGCTCTGTTACTTCCATTTTCTGCTCACCACACTTTATTAAAGCAGCCTAGGTTTTAAAGTAGCTGTTTCTCTCAACTCTTGGTGACTTATATCAACCTCAAAATTATCTAAAATCTTAGGATTTTTTTTCCCCATTATGGGCCCTTGAAAAGCCTGGTATCCCATATCTTGTTTGTGGGCAGACATTGCTGTCTGTCTTACATTTACCCTACAAAATCTCTTCTTCTGAGTTTTGGCCTAAATTCCCACCCTGTTTTGTGAACTTTCTTATGATTCATTTGAATGAACATGTTTGGCTACCAGTTATAAATTCCTCACATTAAAATTACTTCACCATCCAATTCACAAACAACATTTATATCAGTTCAGCTCCAAGACAAATCCTCTTAGGGCCTCTCTCTATGTGGCCCACTTCAGTTATCTTGGGCCATTGAGTTTGACAACCAAAGAAGGTCCAGGCAAGCCCTACTCTTGGGTCTCTGGCCTGTGCACAGACAGGGAGGGGGCTCATGACCTTTACTGCCTACAACCCTGGGCCAGGGTCAGAAAACCTGGGCTGTCTCGCATAATCTATCATTCACACACCCTCTGGGAAATGAATGAAAATGAACTGAGCTCATGGAGGTGAAGCAGATGGTTGGGTAGATTCCATGATGGATGAAGAGCAGGGAACTCCACAAGGCGGGGGCTTCTGACCCCCTTGTGTTGGACTCTGTGTCAGCTATCAACAGCTGGACACTAGAGAAAGAACCACATTGTGATTAATACTCCATCTGTCAGGGACTGTCAACTCTGAGAAGTAATAGCAATGGCTAACACTTGCAAGTGCTTTATGTTTTCATCATTCCTCTTCATTGTAATAACCCTTAAGATGGGAAGGCCAGGAATTAGTAACCCAGTTTTATAGTCGAGGAAATGAATATTTAAAGAAGTTCGGTGACTTGCTCATTCCCACAGCCCTTGGGAGCGTGGAACTGAAAGTCAAGACTGGGTTGTCCTGGCTTGGAATCTGTCTTTTTCCCACAAGGCATTTCTGAAGCCTACTGCCCATGTTACCAATCAGTAAATGTTGATCTACCACCCGCTTCGGCCTGTCACTGAACTAGCTGCTGGAGGAGGGGGGACACAAGAGTATAAAACTTGGACCTTGACCTCGGTGAGCTCAGAGAACCTAAAGCACTTTGTTCAGGCACTTGAACAAGTGGAACAACCCCTGAGCACTATAGCCATCGAAAAAAGAGAAAACTTCAGAGCAGGGTCAGGGCTGGACTGATCCTGAAGGGTAGGCTATGTTGGAAAGCCCGGGAAGGTAGTGGAGGAGGGCGCGCAGTGGGCAACATCTCAGTAGGTGTGTGTGGGTGTGGAGAGGTGAGAAGAAATGGGCCTAAGTGCCGAGGATAGAGAGGGTGAGCTGATGGCAATGGACTGCCATTGACCTTGAGCAAGGAGGTGAAACCCATCCTTTAGGTATCCAGCTGACATTTATGGGGCTATGCTGCAGGATGAGAAGACAATGACAAGTGAGACAGGGTCACCCCTCAGGAAGCTGCTGGGGGGATTGCCTTATTGTCCTCTCAGAATGAATGGTTCCTCATCATACTCCAATAGCATGAGACATCTTTCGCTCTTTGGCACTCAGAGGAATAAGCCTTCCAGTTTTCTAAAGTTTGTTTTTCTTCCCATGTAAACAAGTCTGTTTACTACTTTATCTCAAAATTTCCATCAGTGTGTCCTGTGAAACACTAGCCTTATTCTCTGTTCAACTGAGGATGGAGAAGCCTTAATAATCCATCCCTCTCTTGGAGAATCACAGTGCTCAGTAGCATCTTAAAGGTTCTGATAAGTCCTGCAGTTAGCAAACACCTTTTTTTTTTTGACTGGAGAACCCTTTTCAAGGAATTCCAGGAACATCTTATGAAATTAGGGGGCTCACTGTCACTGCCTTATCTCATTCAATCCCCACAACTGCCCTGTGATATCAGGTTATTATATTTATGTCCAATGAGAATACTGGGACCAACAAGTGAAGTGATTTGCTCAAGGACACACAACTAGGAATGGTCAGAGAAAGTCCAGGACTCAACACTATAAATCTGCAGCTTTGTCCATAATTCAGACTTACTGTGTCTTCTAGTTAACAAAGTATACCTAATTATTTGGGGGTTGGGGGAGATACAGAAACTTATGGGTGAGGAAATAAAAATCACTAGGAGTGACTTAAATCTGATCAGCCATAGACTCTCTCTGGGTCTGGGCTGCTTTCTAGGTCGGAGATGGTCCTTTCCTTGGAGGCACCTACTCTCCCTCAGATGCAGCTCCTACGGGCAGGGATAGTGGAACTGTGTGGGGGACCGCTTTGTGTGGTATCAGGAACTGTAGCCTCACCACAAGCCAGGCCTTGAAAGAGGCCCGTAAGTCTTGACCGGAAAACCGGGAAGGCTAGAAGGCAGGCATGACCCAATAACTACTCTGAGGGTTCTCGTGGGAATTGGACTTAAGGAATGTGTACTATGCTTTGAAGCTTGCTCTGATTTTCTATCAGTTGCTTAACATAAATAGAATGTCCAAGATCAAAGCCCAGAAAACATATGAAATCCTGCACCTGGTACTTAGTTATCTGATGCCAGAATGTTCATTGAACCCTGATCTAGAATGTTCACTGTGTTCCTTGCATTGTTATCTATAATCAGTAGTGGTTGATAGTAATTCAAGTGTTTGAAGCTGATTGGTGATTTACGTATCCTGACTGTACGCTCCCATACATACCTTTCTCAATAAAATGTATGGGAAAAGAGAGTTCCGGGCTTTTCTCCTCTAGAGAGAACTGCCACCTCTATTCCTCCCAGACAGAAATCAGTGTTCGGGTTAACTCATTTCTCCTCATCCATGATCCTGAAACCTCTGCAGGACAGAGAGTTTCCACCGAACCGGGGTGTGCCCCACAGAGCTGCTGGCTAGAGGTGGCTGAGGGATTTCAGTTAAGATCAGATGGGTGTTTTGAGATAAACAATAAGATAAATTAGAAAGCATTTATACTATTGATCAAGCAAAGTTTTATAAAAACCACAAAAACTAAATTTCTATATCATTTTATGTGTACAGTAATTACTTTTTAACAAAACTATCTCCTGAACAAGATTTAAATTGATGAAATTTATGGTATAAATAAATAATAACTACTTTTTTAAAACAGTAAACCCAAATTCAGGATTTTGAGAGATTACACACTTTTTACCTGGATAATCCTACAAAGCCGAACAACAGAAAAAAATGAACACTGGTCTGTGAACAATGTATAAAAATGTTTTGGAAATATCTGTATATGACCTGAAATAGGTTTAAAATGACAAAAATGCTAAAGGTAAAAAGTATAAAGAATATATATATATATATATCGTCGTGGGCAGCCGTCCGTCTCGAGAGACGATGGTGTAGCTTCTTAAGAGTCTATCTGCACCGCCGAGAATGGCTGTGCAGTCCGACTCGGGAGTGACACGGTATCTGTCTCCTCCCGTGTTGAATCGACATCTTGTGATGACGCTGGAGTGTCCTCTCCAGTGAAGCTGAAGCTACAGAGCCTGGGCAGGGTGATATGGAGTGTCTGCTGTTGCCCATGCAGCAGACCCCCCCTCTCTTCGCAGCTGAAGGGTCCAAGGGAAAGACGGAGTCAATACAGCTTGGCTTCAGGTGCGCCGCAGGAGTTGCCGGTGTTGACTACAACGTCAAACCGCCTTAGGGACTCCGGCTCCGGATTTTCTGTCGGGGTTTACTCCCTTAGCCTTTCCCCTGAAGAGGTATGCCGCAAGGCAGCGGAGGTTTTTTGGAGTCAAGAGTTTTCCTTCTCTGATGTGCCCTGACTGGAAGATCGAACCAGCGACACTTAGCTCGCAGACTGACGCTCAATCCACTGAGCCAAACCAGCCAGGGTGTTTATATATATATATATATATATATATATATATATATTTTGTAGAGCAGGCCTAGATAGTCTAACTAACTCAGAGGCAGAAAGTAGAATGGGGACTTCCAGGGGCTGGGAATGGGGGGATAACAGGAGGGATGTTTAATGGGCAGAGAGTTTCAGATTTGCAAGATGAAAAGAATTCTGGAGATGGATGGAGGTGATGATCACACAACAATGTGAAACTATTGGGCTGGCTAAAAATTTTTGTTTTTTTTGTAGGATGGCTCTAGTAGCATTTAGTTGTCTTTAACTTCATTTGAAACAATTTTGTTAGACTGTAGCATGACAGCTGTCGTATCAGCATGCATTTTTAAAAAACTTAACAAATTGGTTAATTTTTGTGTAGCCATTTTAGTATTGTAGATGGAAAAAAATAGGCAACATTTTTTGCATATTATGTTTTATTATTTCAAAGAAGGTAAAAATGCAGCTGAAATGCAAAGAAAGATTTGTGCAGTATATGGAGAAGGTGCTGTAACTGATCAAACATGTCAAACGTGGTTTGTAAAGTTTCGTGCTGGAGATTTCTCACTGCATGATGCTGCTTCAACTGCGTAGACCCATTGAAGTTGATAGCGATCAAATTGAGACATTAATTGAGAACAATCAACATTATACCATGTGGGAGATGGCCAACATACTCAAAATATCCAAATCAATAAAGTTATTGGTGAAAATGAAAAGTGTGTCTTTTATTTTATGGAAAAAACCATACAGACCTTTTGGCCAACCCAATACTTAACATCACTGAGGTGTACACTTACAGGCTGCTTGACCTTGGACAAGTTATGGAATTTCTTCATCTCTGTAAAGTGGGAATAGTAACAGTACCTACCTCACAGGGTTGCTGTCAAGATTAAATAAGCTAATATAAGAAAAGCAGTTAGAATTGCCTAGCACATGGTATATAACATAAAATGTCTTCTCCTCTCTTTGTCTTTTCCCCCATCCTCCTCCTTCTACTATTATTATTATTACTGTTGTTATTATTATATTATATTATTACTATTTTCCCCTCTGTAACACAGAGCCTCACATTGGAGCTGCCTCCCAGGGAGTCAGGAGGCACAGTCACTGAAAATGACTAAGACATTTCTGACTCAGCTGTGGGTGGGTAGCTGTACTGTGAAGAGGGCTGAGCCTTGTCAAACTGCTCTCCTGCACGAGATCTGACCCTTAAATATTAAAGCTGAATTTTTAATCAATAAATGAGAGCCTATTTATAAATGTAACCTTCAGCGTTCTGTCGTCTGGGGCCTGTCCACATAAATTGACAGTATTGCCATGGCTCCAACTATTTTTTGCAATTTCCCTAGTGCCTTCGCCCAGATCCACCCCAATCGGAATGAAATTACTATCTTAACATTTTGGTTAGATCTCCTTTTTAAATGCAATCAATCATGCTTAGGGTTATAGTTATTTCTTCCTGAGCCCACCCCTAAGCCTGGATTCACCCCCTTGAAGACAGTGAGCTTGTCTTACTGACGCCTGCATCCCCTGCCCTTGCGCGATGTCGGTACAGTATTCCCTCACTTATCGCAGGTATTATGTTCTAGACACCCCCCCCCATAGGTGAAAATCCACAAAGTAGGAAACTTACATTTATTTTAATATATATATATATATATAAAGGCTTTATAAACTCTTCCCACACACTTATAAACCGTTCCCAGTCCCTTATTAACATTTCCCACTCCCTTAATAACCTTTTCCACACTTTTATAAACACTACTTATGTCCTTAAACATATTCTACACTCTTAAACCTACGTAACTTTAACAACATACATGTAGAGTACTGCAAAATCCCGTGATACAGTGAGGCCGCGATAAGTGAACCGCGATATAGAGAGGGACTACTGTATTTCATACATGCTGGCTTTATTGCTGAGTTATGTTGAGACTGACTTTGGGAATCATTAGGCACTCTTCTGAATATCCCCAGTGCAGCCAGTCTGTGTCCTTTGGGGATGGATGTGACTTAGGAAGACACAGAGTAATTTTTAGCCAAGTTTGGTGAATGCATTAAACAATGCCAATTCTGCCCTACAAATAAGTTTACTAGGTTGGCTTCCTTGCATGGCGTTTATGCCAGGTCTACCTGCCATTCTCCTAGAAGATTCCCAAAAAGTACTTTGAGCCAGGGCCATTACAATAGGCTTATGAAGCCCAAGGCTGACTTCGCAGCTCTAGACTTAGCAGCCATTCCTATGTGTGGCTGTAACGCCAAAATTGGCCACCAGAGGGGGAACGTGTTCCAGACCCCAAGGTGGGGGCCTCCTCAATTGCTCCAGAAACTTTGTATTTAAAGACTGGCCGCCAGAGCAGCTGCAGTTCACATCTCAGTCAGTACCTAGCAGAGCTGCTGGTGCCTCCACAGAACATCTCCAGAGCATTGCCCCTGGCTGAACAAGGCCAGGCACCAAGACGGAGACTCCCCAGCCACAGGCCCCCACTTGGGCCCAGAGCTGAGTCTTGCCTCCTGACTTGATCCTCCTGGAGAAGTGACTCTCCAAGACGAGTCACTGTGTACCCCTACAGCCTCTTTCTATGACTCCGTCTGGATTTGGCTGGCTGTGGGGACAAGCTCCAAGGGGCTCCCTGGGTCTCAGTGCAGCGGCAGCAGCCAGCTCGCCAGCCACCGCGGTGAATGCCGGGAACTGAGCGGACAGCCTCTGCAGCCTCAGTGGAGGCACTAGGGTGAGTCTTTATCGTTTTGACACTTTGACACTAACTTTATCTCAGCACCTAAGCACAGTGTCCCAGAGACAGTTGGAGGACTCTGAGAATTGGCAGATGGAGCAGGGCACGGTGTTAGGGATCCCCACGCTCTGGATCATGGCGGGGCCAGCACCAGGTGGGAAGGTCTCAGGGACAGCCTGTGATGATCCACAGGACCCTTGTCCAGCTGCCTGGACGGGCGAGTGTGAATCTGCATTTGAGGTTCCACAGGAAGCTATTGCCTTGGTGACAACTCTTCCTGGCTTGTGTCACTGCTCAAGAGCCTACTCAGGGAGCAGATGGTACAGGTGATAGCCCCTCTACATGTGCAGAGGGTGTACGCATGTGTCTGTGCATCTGCATGTGTGTGCACACATGCCTAGTGGTGGAATATATAAAGCGAGAGCTCATGTATAAAACATCTACACCTTTCCGGCTTTGGGTTATAATTTATTTAACTAAGTACAGTTAGAGAGGGAAAGGCCTTAAAACCTACTTAGTGATTCTCTCTCCGGAGAGGGCTATATTCGTGGTGATTGGTTTTGATGGGTTTACAGCTAGGCAATCCAGAGAAAAGCTATGAGCCCTGCAGAGTTAGGTGTTGGAACCCAGAGACGCTGTCTTTGCAGCAACAAGCAAGGTTCATGCCACCCCGTCGGCAGGAAGAATTGATTGAGTCCTTCTGCTGCCCAGAGAGGGACTTTGAGAGTCAGCCTCTGGATTTCAGCTCTGGTCTGCATTCACAGTTGCCTTTTGCAAAGGGAACCCTGAACAGCATTGTTTCTGGCACTGTCAAGGCAGCAGGGAGGCCTCAGGAACCTGAAGAACCCCCAACCTGGCTGCTTGGCAGGATCAGTAGATGCTGGGGGCCTGTTGGTTCTCAGCAGACTCTGCCACCAACTTCCTGTGTGTCCTTGTTTGTGAAGCCCTTTCACGTTCACGCTCCCACATGAAGCTCTCGATAACCAAATGGCTGGCAGATGTGCTTCTCCCCATCAAAGAAATGATGACCTGAGGCTACACCAGCTCAGCTGATTGGCCCAAGTCCCCAAGTAATGACAAGTGGAGCCAAGATAGGACCCTGTGTCCGCTGGCCTGCACAGAGCCGTGGGGGGTGGGGCTGTGAATGGCTGAGAGCTTCAGCTCTAAAATGCAGCATCAACACACTCTAAGTAGTCAAAAAAGTGTCCTCTCCATCGGGGAGGAAGCCCCACTCTTTCTTGAAAGACAGGAGTCCAGGCTCCTTGGGTTTCACCCACAGGGCAACTTGGTGTCCACACCTTGCCCATTTCTGTGGCCCTCGTCACCTCCCTTCGAGCTCTCAGAGCTTCTCCTTGGCCCCAAAGCCCCCACCGGACTCTCTTTAGTGACTCCTCTTAGATCCTAAAGGTGGTCACTGAAAGGGATGCGTGCCCCCTTCCCGGACAAAGCAACCATGTGGCTGAGCCAGTGCCTTGGTTTGGAAGTGTTTGTGGGCACTTCTCCCCTCTCCAACATTTATTGGTTCTTGCCTCTTTGTATCTCAGTCAGCTTATCTTTAAAATGGGAATGACAGACTGACCCCACCTGCCCCCCTCACAGTGCTCCTGGGAGGACAGTAATTTGTGGGATGTATGCACATGTAAGGGGTTTTGCTCCCTTATCAGCACACTAGGCAGTCAGTGGTACCTTGCCTGAGAGCACAAACTTGGCCCAAAGCCCTTAAGACCAATGATCGAAGGGTACCGAATAAAACCTGGGGCAGACAGAACATTCTTAGGTTTCATCCCCAAGTAACAAACATGAGCAGAGCTGGCTGAGCGTTTGCAGTTTCATCGCATTCACATCTGGTCTCCCGCTTGGCCAGCCCCTCTCCCCAACAAGCTCCCCAGGGCTCCTGCTCCACCAGCTGAGGGGTGGGGAGGGAGCAGAGATGGGGCCGCCCTACAGACACATTCCAGATAACAAGCAGTGCATTCTAGCTCTGGTCCAGGAGCCGATGAGCAGAGGGGGCAGATAGACATGAAATCTTGAAACCTCCACTCCCAGCATGGCAGCTCTGGCTCTGTGTGACCTCCGGGCAGCAGTGCCTGTTGCCTTTGGCAAAGAGGGGATCACATGCAGAAGACACTGACCTCCTGCTTTGCAGCTCTCCGGGATCCAATGGAGGCCAGAGGGTGGGGTGCTGCACACAGTGCTGTGAAACTAGGGAGGGTACCCTGCAGCCTAGCAGCCGTGGAGCTGTGCAGGGCCCCACCTTGAGGCCCTTGCTGGGTGGAGGACTTGGATGGACGGTGGGTACTGGGAGACTACCAAACCGGACACAACTGCAGCACAGAGAATCTGGGCTGGGAGCTGTCTCTGGATCTCTGGGTCTTGGGATCTCCGGGAACCCCTAGGGCAGGCATTAGAAATCATGGCAGAGCTGTGGGTTCCCCTCTGTCCCTCCCTCCCACAGGCTGGAAAAAAGGCCTGCAGAGACTACGAACACCCTGACTGTGCATGTGCATGTGTGTGAGTATGCACGCGTGTGCACACATGTGTGCTGGGTGCATGCACAGGTATGCAGGAGATGTGGCATCTCATTACTTGAAAAGAGTAGAATCTGTTATTCACCCCTTCTGGATGTCAGAAGAACTGGTCATTTAGGGCCTCTTCTCAGCCCTGAAGTCAGAGGTGTCTGGAGGCAAGGGTCAAGTCATGAAACCAGGGGTTTATGTTTGCTCTCCCAGGCAGAGCCATTCAGCCAGCCCCTCCTTCATTATCCCTGTTTATTGAAATGGTCCTGATGCCATCTTTCCCATCTGCCTCTAAAGAGGGACACACTGGCGGCTTCTTTCAATCAGCGGGCACTGTCCTCCCCCACCCCGCCTGCCACTTGCCAGGCCCCTGTCACCTCCTTCCAGGTGGTAGACCCTTAGCTGGCACTCTGGGCCTCAGAATTGAGTTTGTTCCATGCAGGACCTGGGACCCATCCATCCTCCCAGGGGCTTTTATCTTCCAAAGAATTCACTTTTTACAAATGGATTTTTTGGATTCAATATCCATATAGTCAAAGATCATCAGAAAGCAAGTCAAGCTAAACTAATGGCTAGGGAGTAATTTATAAAATCACTGAGCATATTATGAGAAAAGAATATCAAGTATTTTATGTAAATAAATACTTCGTAAATTGGCTTGAAAAAAATGAATGCTCTCATTATACAAAGAATGCATCATAGAAAACCCAGAAAATCCAGCAAACAAAAAGAGGCACAATTCCCACCACTCTGGAATACACTTGAATGACCGAAGACACACCTACACACAGTTTTTCCCGTCACGTATGCAGGACGTGTGTATAGTCCAAAATGGGGTGCTGTACACACTGGTGTAAATGGGGCCAGCTCACTTCAAACCGAAGAGCACTTTCCCCAGTAAGTGGGTATGTTCCCGGGATACCATGGGAAGGACCTCAAGCCCCTGTGTCCCACCCAGCCTCACAGGCTGTTCAGGCACCAGGGCCCTTCCGGGGTATAAGGTTGTCCAGGTCTTGGTGTCAAGGGGTCCCACTGAGGCCACCAGCTGCGCAGGCTCCTATTGGAGTGAATCCCTGCTAGTCCCGCTGAACCCAGCCCCACTGGATTGGGAGCAGTTGTGGTCTTAACTGTGTTGGCTGGTGGTCTCTGCACCTGCCTTTGTGTCTAGTTTCCCTCGGTCTCAACACAAAGTAGAAACGCAGCTCTCTCTGATGTGCTCAGGGCCCCAGAGGCTCAGAAACTGCCCCATTTGAGCCAGAAGAGTTGGCTCCTCCAGGCCCCACCCAGTATGTTTCTTGGTGCCATGGCCACCCTCAGCTCAGGGAGCCAACTCCACTGAGAGCTGTCCAACAGAAGAAGACGGGTCCCACGATCAGAAAGGTCCAAAGGGCCTTTGCCTTCCTAAGCACTGAGGAGCCTGGGGAGAGGGAACTAAAGTCCTAAGGACCAAGCGGATGTCACCTGTTGAGAAAGAGAGGGTCCCAGTGTTCAGGCTCAGGGTCACAGGGTGGACACCTTGTTCTATCCACTCATTTCTGTTTCCACCTACAAGTTTATTCTCTGTCTCCCCTTTGCCTCCTTCCTCCCTCTCATCTGCTCTTGCTGTCTCTCCCGCTGCTGCTGCTGCAGGACGAGATGGAGAACAAAGCCATGTACCTGAATACCGTGAGCGACCGCGACACTGGCTCCATCTTCGAGGAGCCTTTTGACGGCCGGAGCCTGTCCAAGCTGAACCTGTGCGAGGATGGTGAGTGCCTTTGGCTCGGTCTTGGGGTGAGAAATCCGCCCTGAGCCCCACCCCCAACCTCGGCGTTGTCCCAGTGGTGACCTCCCACCTAATACTGCATAGGTTGTACTTCGTGCTTTGAAAGGTCTTTTCCATGTGTCTTCTCACATGTACATCTCAGCAAACTCTGTGATCAGCAAGACAAGTCCCGCTTTACAGATGAGCTAGTGGAGGCTGAGAAAAGCATGAGGGATAATTCGGCTCATCAGTCATGGAGGGGTCCTAGCACCCAGTCTCCTGACCTCTTCTGCCGCTCTTCTCTGAGTGAGTGAGCCTGGGGTCAGGCAAAAGCATCTGAACCAATTAGCCTGGACCCTGTTAGGGGATGAGCCTTCAATCCATTTCCAGAAACTTTTGCGAGAAGGAGACATATCTCTTCAGAGGCTCATCATCCTGCCTGGGTCTGAGGCCCCAGGTTCCCCATCTCAGGGACCCAGATGGTCCTGCATCTTTGGGGGCTGGTTATTGGCTAAAATTTTGGTAATATGACCCATGTAGCTCCCTCCAAAAGCAGTCCAAAGCTTCTTGCCAACAGCCTCACTCCTGTGTAACCAGAACAGAGCTTGACACTTAGTAGGTGCTTTTAATAAATGCAGGGCCACATGAACGCACACACCTCTCTTTGCATTGAGTGCAGGAGCAGAGAACATTGTCCCCACTTCAAAGACAAACAGAAGGAAGCTCACAGAAGAGTCTTGTAAAGACTTACGGTCAGTGAGAGAGAGCGATCGTCTGTATTAATCGGGGTTCTCCAGACACACAGAAGAGGCATGATGTATATGTACATATATAAAGAGATATATTGTGCTGAATTGACCCACATGATTGTGGAAGCTGAAAAGTCCCACAATCTGCCGTCTGCGGCTGGAGACTCAGGAGACCCAGGGGTATAATTCAGTCCAGGTCAGGAGACCTGAGAACCAGAGGAGTCAGTGGTGTAAAAAGCAGTTTGGGGGCTGGAGAAGATGAGAAGAGATG
Source organism: Furipterus horrens (assembly GCF_987537825.1). Taxonomy (NCBI): domain Eukaryota; kingdom Metazoa; phylum Chordata; class Mammalia; order Chiroptera; family Furipteridae; genus Furipterus; species Furipterus horrens. The sequence goes on from NW_028327180.1 coordinate 35,870,646, forward strand.
TCACAGCTCAAGCAGTCAGACAGGACACAAAAAGCAAATGTCTCCTTCTTTTGTCCTATTCATACCCTCAATCGACTGGAGGAGGCCCACCCACATCGGGGAGAGCAATCTGCTTTACTGAGTCCACCAGTTCAAAAGTTAATTTCATCCAGAAACACCCTCCGAGACACACCCAGAAATGACATTTAATCTGGGCACTGTCACAGCACAGTCAAGTTAACACCTAACATTAACCATCATGCTGTGCTCCACTCTGCCTCTGTGGTGAAATTACTCAAAATGAGAAGTGAGTCTCCCTCATGCTCCAACCTGTTTCTTCTCCCACAGGTGCTAAATGTAGGAAGGGAAGCTGGGTGGCTTAGAAAGGCAGGGATGGAGGACAGGCTCAGCAAGGCGAAGAGACAGGTAAAATTGGGCTTGTGACCAGTACCCCTCATCAGCTTTCCTAATAAACCACTCACTGGATCTGAGTCAACAAGCAGACTCTGGGAACCCACACTGTGTCAAGGTTTTGGTTTGGTTCCAAAGAGAAATTAAACCATCCTTGCCCTCAAAAGCATGATGCTCCCAGTGCAAGGGACTGCTGAGGACAATTGCCCGTCATTTAAGTAGGGGAAAATATGTGTGATTACTGAACTCAAGCAGGGAGCAGCCTCTCTGGAAAAGATCTTAAAGTATGATTGCAATTTTGTGAGAAAAGAGGTGAGTGGGGAAGAGTATGACAAGCTGAGCTACACTAAGCCAGGCCAGTGTTTCTGTCAGGTTAATGCCATTTGGGAAGAGAGGAAGGACCCTGAGGCACTTGGTCCCTGGCCAGGGCTCAGCACATCCCCACCAGCATATCAGCAAAGGCCAAGTTAGCTTTTGTATCCTTGTTCCAGCCCTCTTCCCCCCGGCCCATCAGTGGGGAGGCCTGGTTTAGCAAGAGAAAACGGGGGGGCCAGCTCAGTGGGGGTGACTGAAGGACCATCCCGGTGTGAAAGGGTGACTGATCTGGCTGAGGACGCGACTTGCACACTGAACCTGCTGGCCTGCTCACCAGGGGCCTCTGCCCTCCAGAAGGTTGCTCCCCTGACTGGTTCACCTCCCTCCCTCACCTCCTTCCAGTCTTTGTTCAAATCTCACCTTCCCCAGGAGGCCTTCCTGTCTCCCCTGCACTCCTGACCCCTTTCCCTTCTTCTCTTTTTCCTGTTCCCCACAGTCCTACATCCTTCTAACATTATGTATGTAATTTTCTTATTATGTTTGGCATTCACTGTCTGTTCCTCACGGGAAGAACAGACTGGACAAGGGCAACATCTCTGTTTTGTTCACTGGTGCCTCACAGCCTGGCACATAGTAAGTGCTCACTAAATATTTGTTGAATGAATAAAGAATGAACGAAGCAGTGAATGAACACAGATGTCCTTGAAATCTAAAGGGGGCAAAACAAAAACATTCTAAGTCTTATTTCCAAATTGTCTGGGTCTCCCCAGCTCTCCATTCCTGGATGCCAGGTGCCAGGGGTGGAGGGGAGGGGAAGGAACCCCCCAAGAGACTAGACTGCTGAGATGCAGCCAGCTACCTCAAAGCTCGTGGGTTTCTGGCTGATTTTTCCCTTCCCTTTCAATTCTAAGAGGAAAATGATGCACTCTGACTTGGGGAAATTCCAGCCAGATTTGATCTGTTTCCCCAAGATTCAGCTTTTTCTTGATCCTAATCTCTGGAGAGTGTCACAGGAGAGGGAAAGAAAGGGTGGGGCTGGCGGGAAGGTGGGTAGACATTGATCGGAAAGAAGACAGGGCAGAGGTGGGGACAGGAAGGGAGACCTGAGCCACTTGGGGGCCTTGAGTGAATTAAAACAATATGGCCTGGTGGGCCTCACAGGGTCTCCCGATCCTTTCCAGAATTTTCCCCTTGAAAGCAGGAAGACTGGGAGGAGGGGAGGTACCTCCTCTTGGCCCTGGAGATCCTGGGATCTGGGGAAACAAAGTTACTAAAACACAGCTCAGACGTTAGGGTACGACCTGGACTTCAATGCAGGCAGGACTTTAAAGATGGCAGAGGATAAACACGGAATTTCATGGGCCCTGCTCTGAAAACTTCCCCCCTCCCCTCTCCTCTGCTCTCCTCTCTTTTCTCCTCCCACCTTGCCTTTATCCCTTCCCTTCTGTTCACTTACCAGGTGAGAAGGGGAGGCGAGGACTATTAAGTGCCTCTGTCCCCTCCATGAGAAGCCATCTTGCCAACTCCTGCATCCTTCAAAGCGCACTCCCACACCCCACTCTGAGACGCCATCGGGACCACTCCCTCCTCTGCACCCTGTGGTTAGGGCACCCATCAGGACCTGCATACTCATTGGAGCACCTTGTTGATGCGAAGGCCCCAAGGGCAGGGACCTCCCCACCTCCCTGTCTCCACCTGGCCAAAGCACTGGTCCCACCTGCTTTGCTGGACTAACGTGGAAGGAGTAACTGCAGAATTCAACCTCTGAGGTCCTTTACCTTTAGCCAAGCCTCCCAAACAGGGGCTCGCTGAACCTGCTTGCCCCTCTCCCCTTCCTCTCTCCTCCTCTCCTTCCTCTCCCTCCCCTCTCACCTTCCCTGGTCCTTTCCTTCCTCGCCTGCAGAGTTGTCGGCCTCTCCCATCCGGGCGCCAGGAGGTGGAGGCGGAGGGCTGGGCGTGGGTGGTGTTTGGCTGGGCCTGGCCCCTGCATGGCCCATTCGCAGGGTCACAGAGAGGTGTTAGTGTCAGAAAAATATTGCAGTCGGGTAACCCCGCGGCCGCAGGCCCGCCACCGCACGTGTGACGTGGTCCACCGGCCGCAAATGGGAGGCCTGCAGAGGTAATGAGTTACACATGCTCCTGGCTGCGCCGGACGCCGCTTGCTGAGCTTAGAGCCCGAGCTCCCCATTCCTGCTTTCCTTCCCCATAAAATTAAATTATTCTCCTAGGGGAACCCCCACATCTACTTTCTCATCAATCACATCTTCCCAGTTCATCTGGCGCAGCTGAGGGCTGCTGGGCAGTTGCCCAAGATTGGGAGTGGATTTCCTGGGAGGGTCTGCCTGGGCCTCCTGGAGGCTCACCGCCCTCTACAGGTTGGAGATGAGCAGAGGCTTGAACCCATGCTGCGCCAAGGTGCTCTCCCGGGTCTATCCCTGTTAAACCAGAGCAGAGAGTGAAGTGCCGCTGGGTGAATGTGTGGTCACTGGGGCTGGGGCCTGGATCTCTCTTGCCCAAAGGACCGTCCTACCACAAGAGGGGGGACAGCCTGGGAAGATGACAAGAGCCTGGACTTGGAAGTCTGGTAGGTCTGGGCTTGAATCTCTAGACCACACTGGCTATGTGGCCTTGGGGTCGGTGCAACGGGGTGTCTTCTACTTGCCCCTCCATTCCTGCCTGCCCCTGTTCACCTCACGCTCTCCCTTGCTGGGATTGAGAATTGGCAAGTGTCCCTGAAAGGAGATGGGAGGACGGGAGAAAGTGAGGTTGGAGTAATTAGCCGCCCAGCTCCTGCTCTATGGAGTCGCCTCCGGCTCCCGTGTCCTTCCACCCAAGGTCGTAGCTCCTTGTAAGCCACCCTCTCCACACTGCCTTTGTCTGCCCAGGTTTCACTAACTGCTCCTCTTCTTGACCCTGGGGGCCGGAGATGGTCACAGCCCGAGGACACCACGCCAGCCCTTGTAGACAGCTGACACCCTGACTACTCCCTCTGCTAGATCCTGCGAAGTTTCCTAGTTTGAGTGGGCTGTTTCCCTGACCCTCACCCTCAGTGTCCCCATCTGCAAAATGGGAACAACGTTACTTCACGGGGGCAGAGGGGAAGTCAGGTGGCATCCCCCCATAAAGCACCTCACACACAGCCTACCCACAGTGCACATGGGTGTCACCTCCCTGACCTCTGGGGAGTCCCTGCAAATCTTGGGAACATGGGGAGGAAGAAGAGGGAAATACTCATGCCACTTCTCAGGGACCCTTGGCTTGGATAGCATGTTAAGGTTGGCTTTCACCTTTTGCTAAAGAAAGCCGAGTTTCAGTTAGTGGGCTTCCTCATGAGGCCCAGATACTCAAGGGAACTGAACCGGTCCTTTTAGACCTGTTGCCCAAATAGTGGAATCTTTAAGGGATATTCTGGGTCCTGAGGGTCGCTGGTTCTGTGACTTGCCCACTTCCCCAGCCCGATTAGAGTGGCCGGCTTCCAGAGGCCTTCCTGAGGCTTGCTGCCAGAAGGGCTGAAAAACGTGTTTCACTGTCCCCAAGCGAAGGCTGGTGTCTTGTGGGGGGCCAGGGGAGAATGAGAGGAACCAAGGATACCCCCAGGACTCCTTCCCACACTGGTGGTGTAAAAGGACCCTCTGCCTCCTTCCTTCACCCATGTCCCATTTGCTAAATTACGCCATGTCCTGTGGGGCATCACTCCTGGGCATGGGGCCAGTGAGGAGGGCTCTGAGGGGAGTCTACCAACCTGACGCACTCTGGGGCGGGTGGGCTGGAGGAGGACCTACCTACAGGAACAGAGGGACCAGAAGTGGGAAGGGGCTTCGGGAGATAGCCTGAGTGGAGGGCGGATGAGTTTCTTCACTGTGACATCACCCATCTCTCCCCACCCAAGGACTTTGCTCTTCTGGTTCCTGCCCTTCATTCCCTTGCTCATTCATTCCTTCATTTTTTTTCGTCTTCATCTCTCAACAACAAAAAAGGTGCTTTCCAGGCACCCTGAAAGGGCGATGCACTGGCCACATGCAGCAAGGGCCACAAGGGGCGTGACACAGGCCCTGCCCTCTGTCATGTTACCATCTCTTTGGCTGGTCTGTCCCCCTCTTTCCTGCCCTTCCCACTGCTGACCAGCTCAAGGTCAGTCTGAAGGCAAAGCTGACCTAAGAGTGGTCCAGCAGGAGGACATTCAGGATCCGCATCGCACGGTTGGCACTGATCATGTACTGCCTCTCTTGCCCCAGGTACCTCTGTCGAACTTAACACCTAGAACAATCTCACCCTCTCCATGGCGGGGATGGCACTGCATGATGGCAAAAAGCCCAGGCTTCGGAGCCAGGCAGGCTGCACTCTGATGCTGGCTCTGCCACTGGCTCTCTCACTGTGGAACCCTGAGCAAGTTCTTAGCCTCAGCTTCTGCTGCTCTATAAGATGGGATACTCACAGCCCCGATAGGGATTTCTTGCAAGGGCTATGCCGGTTACTCTACATTCAGTCCTTCCCACAGTGCCCGGTATATACTGAGCACTCATAAATGTTAGATCTTAGTATGGGTATTTCTGCCACCCTTCAGTCTGTCTGCTTCCACCCAGGGGCACACCCATGGCGGTCTAGCTCCCCCCCACACTCTGTTTTTGGTGTGCAGGGCAGTGAGCTCCACTCTTACCTCATGTCCAGGTTTATCCAGTGTTGCTTCCTGGTGTCCAAGGATAAGCAGCTTAGCTGATGCCCCTTGGGTCCTGAAGCCCTTTCTTCTCTCTCTTTCCCAGGCCTTTGGCTCAGCTTCGCTGGCCCTTGTCAGCTGTCCATTCACATTTAGGCTGCAGCTTGTACACCTGAGTCCCCTCTGGACTCTTAAGTCCTTGAGGGCAAATACTGTCCACCTTGGGTTCATCTTCATGTCCCCAGCACCTAGCACTGTCTTGCACATGGAGACACCTTTGTTTGTGGAATGACTGAACACATTCTTGTTCACCAGGCTTAGAGATATAAGCTTAAGACAAAATGAAAGGAACTGTGACTTCATTTATCCAAAGACTGCAGGGCTTTCCTGGGCTGCTGGGGCATGCAGAAATAAAAGGTCATGGTTCCTGCCCTCAGGGGGCTGGAAGCCCCCAGAAGCACAGAAATGTAAACAGACATTACATTATAATTTGATCAATACTTGGATGGAAGTACAAGCCAAGTGCAGTAAGAGGGGAGAAGAAGGAGCCCCCAGTCTGCCTTGGGGAGGAAGGAAGGTCTCCTGCAGGGATAGGCATGGGAGGAAAATATCGAAGGGCAGGCTGCAGCATGCCTGTTAGAAACGGCAGGAAAAAATTTTCCAAGCCAAGGGAGGGAGCACTCGGGTGGAGGAGGCTTAGTAGTGGGAGGTGCTCAACACCCACTTATCGAGCTCCACCAGGCCGGGCACTGTCCTAAGCATTTTACAAGTATGAGTTCATTTGATCCTCACATCAACCCAGTGAGATGAGTCTTATTATTATACCCAAGTGCCATATGAAGAAACCGAGGCACAGAGAGCTGGTAACTTGCCCAAGATCACAGAGTTAGGAAGGATTGGTGTCTCAGTCCATTCAGCTGCTGTGACAGAATAGCATAGACTGAACGGCTGATAAACAACAAAAATTTATTTCTTATAGTTCCGGAGGCTGGAAAGCCCAAGGTCAAAGTGCTGGGCAATTTGCTGTCTGGTGAGAGCCTGCTGCCAGGTTCATAGAAAGCTGTCTTCTCACTGTGTGCTCACATGGTGCAAAAGGAGAAGGAGCTCTCTGGGGCCTCTTTTATAAAGGGACTAATTCCATTCATGGGGGCTCCACCCTCATGACCTAATCACCCCACAGAGACCCCGCCTCCTAATGCCATTACACTGGGTGTTAGGTCTCAACATACGAATTTGGTGAGACGTAAACATTCCATCTATAGCAACTGAAGTCAGATTCACTGACTCTGCAGCCCACACTCTTAACTGTATGAAGCTAAAGCCAAATCATGGAAGGTCTCCTGTGCCAGCCATAGGAATCTGGGCTTCTGGAGGCAGTGGGAAGCCAGCACATGGTTGCAGAGCAGTGAAGGCATAAGGTCTGATTTGCATTTTACAATGTTTCCTCTAGCTGCTGCAGGACGTTAGATTTCCCAGCAGGAACGTCACCAAGGACCTCTGCAGCGCCATGCCAGGGCAGTGGGTGGGAGAAACCAGAGTGCAGTGGATTAAATCTGACTTGGAAGAGAGGGAGGGATCCTTGTGCCTTAAATGCAGACTCTGGTTTTAAGGCCTCTGGCTATGAGGTTGGGAAATAATCAGTGGAGTGGTAGAGGGGGTACGGGGTCAAGTGTAGGTGGGATAATCCAGGTGAGAAAGGCTGGTGCCTCGGAAGTGGAGTAGGTGAGAGGTGATCAGTTCTGGTTGTGTACTTGTAGATTAGAGCTGACAGGTTGGTCGGGTGTGTGAAAATGAGAAGAGGTCTAGGAAAGAGCGCTGGCTCATGCCATGCTGAGAGGTGTAAGGGGTTAGGCGATAAGGAGAAGCAGCAAAGGAGACTGAGAAGGAGCAACCAGGGAACGAAAGAGCAAGGGTGTTGAGCCCTGGAAGTGTATTGAAGAGGTAGAGGTGACCAACTGTGTCAGTGCTGCTAAAAGGTCAAGTTGGAAGAGGAGAGAGCGCTGGTCATTGGACTGGAGGTCAGGGGTGACCTGGTGTATTAGTCAGCTCAGGCAGTGTAACAAAATACCACACAGACAGTGTGGCTTCAACAACAGATACTCGTTTTCTCATTGTTCTGAAGGCTAGAAGTCCGACGTCAATGTGCCATCACGGTTGACTTCTCCTGAGGCCTCTCTTCCTGGCTTGCTGATGGCTGCCTTCTTGCTGTGTCTTCACATGGCCTTTTCTCTGTGCGAATGTGTCTCTGGTGTCTCTCTGTGTGTCCAAATTTCCTCTTTTATTAGGGACACCAATCAGATTAGATCAGAGCCCACTCATTTTAACTTAATCGCTTCTTTAAAGGCCCCTTCTCCAAATACAGTCACATTCTGAGGTGATGGGGATTAGGGCTTCACCATAGGATTTGGGGGGGGCACAACTCAGCCCGTAACACCAGGCGAGAGCAGTTTCAGTGAAGGTGAGTGGGAGGGGGCTGATTGGAGTAGGTTCAGGAGAGGACTGGATGCAGTGGGTGCCTGCAATTCTTCTGAGAAATTCTGTACAAGAAGATAAGCATGGAGAGGGAAGGAAGGTCAGGAGAGATTTTTGTTTTGCTTTTTAAGATGGAAGAAATAGCAGTGTGGTTTACGCTTATGGAGTGACACCATACAGAGGGAAACGTGGGCTAAGCAAAATTGCTGGAGTTACGTCCCTGGACACGCAGAGGAATCTGAGGTGCAGTTGGGGCTGTTGGCTCAGCCAAGAACACAAACAGTTGGACTACAGTGATCAAAGGGAAGGCCAAATGTGAGGCCCTGGACGCGGGTCAATGGTTACATTGTCATGGGAACTTAAGGAAGCTGCTTCCTCATTGCTGAAACTGAGAGTGAAGCAGGAGGAGGAGGCAGTATGAAACGAGCATCTCAGGGATGAGCGTGTAATGGACTAGGAACACCACACAGCCTACTGGGCTCACCGGGTCCAGTGAGCACGCATGTATAGTCAGAGCAGTCGCCGTGATGGCATGTGTTTCCCTTCTCCAGCTGTGCTCGGCCATGTAATGGAAGTGCGGAGTGGCAGAGTTAAATCTTACCAGGACTGAGTGTAGCCAAGGGCTATGAGGAAGCCAGAGCGGGACACGGGAGTGAAGGGTGGGTGTAGAGTGTACGGCAGATAAGAGGGGAAGGAAGGACGTGAGGGGGAGAGGTGGTGGAAGGCAGCAGGGCCCGTGGTCTGCAGGTGCTGGCGAGGTCAGGCAGTGCCCGGGTCAAAGTTCTGGAGGGAGGGCAGCAGGATAGGTCGGCTGTAACACAGGACCTTGGAATTTGGATTACAAAAGGGTCCCAACTGTTGGTAAAGCCAATAGAAGTGTAATGTGAGCACCATGTGCAATGTTAAATGTTTTAGTAGCCATGTAAAAAGGTGAGCAGGCACGGATGAAGCTAATTTAAAGACAGTAATACATTTTCTTTAATCCGATACATCCAAAATATTATCTTTACGATATGTAATCACTGTCGTATTTATATATATTTTTCTCATGCTGAGCCTTCAAAATCCAGTGTGTATTTTGCATTTGGAGCCCAAGATAACCCACGGCATTCACAGCAGGCAGAAGAAAGCCTGTCTTCGGAAAGTCCCAGTAAGATGGTTACTAGACTTATCATGGTCATCACATTGTAAGGCATATAAATTTAAAATTACTATGTTGTACATGTGTAATTAATATAATGTTGCATATCAACTATACTTTAATAAAATAAAAAATAAATTACACACATTTAAAAAATATCCTTTTAGGAGAAGAGGCTGCAGGCAAGGGGTTGACTGCTGACCTCCTCTCCTGATACCTCCCTGAGGGCTGGAGTTTCTATCATCATCTACATGTCTCCTTGGGGAGCACAGAGACTCTAACTGATGGAGGACGGACTAGAAGATAGGACATACTAGAAACTTGAAGAGGGCAGAAACTCAGGAGGGTCAGATTGAAGAGGGCTAACGAGGACAAGGGGATACTGAGGTCAAGCTTCCCCAGTGGAAGCCACGCCTCCCAGTTTGCAAAAACCGTCTTGGTTTATGCCGGCCCTCTCTGCATGTTGCCTAACCGAGCATGTTGCTTAAAAGTGACCTCATAGTTTGTCCTTGAGTAAAAATGAGCTTGACATGGTCGCCTCCCTGGAGTGTTTTGTCTCAGCATCTTCGTTCTCCAGGGCCATTAGGGCCTCAGTATACTCTTCCAGCTGTAAGAATTCATTCCATCCTTCCAGAGTGATGATGATCCCCTAACCCTGACATCTATTAAAATGAAAATGTAATGCCATAACTATTCTTAGCATTTCCAGCATGTTCAGGGGAGTTGCCTTAAACATGTAGGTTAATATTGGGGATCCCTAAAGGGTGCTTAGAGACTAAAGGTAAGAAGGGGCTGTCCTGCCAGTGGGTGGAGGTGAGAAGAGCCTACCTGCTTCTTAGATGCTTAGGAGGCAGCCTCAGAGACCCTGGGCTTGCTGGGTGTGCCCTTCCCCCACTTCCTGTGAATGGCCCTCCTAGTAAGGCAGTTCTGTTTTGTGATCAAAAACATGAAAATGGTCGCTCTTGCTACTCTATTCCTAGAAGTTTTGAATGTTCCGAAGTCTTATTTAGGGCCTAGACGCTAGGAAACGATGAGCCTTTTTTGGCAGAATTCCACCCCCAAAGGAGACCCAGAGATGGAACAGCACCTGGATCCAATGGGAAATTGTGGTTAAGAGGTGGATGCTTCCTACCCCATGCTCCCTGGCCGCAGTTCCTGCCTTGGGATAGAGCAGAGATAAAGCAAAGAGCTGAGGGCTCACCCCGGGGTGTGCCTGCAGCAGCTGGTCTTGGGACTGGGTGCCTGAGGGAGAGGGAGCTGCCCTTTCCTCATCTGCAAACTGCATGGGCAGGAGGGATGGGGTCTGGAAGTCAGCACTTATAACCACTACATCTTGCTCAAGAAATGGTTGCTGAATGAATGAAATAATGGTCCTGTGACATTTCTTCCCCCGACTTTCCAATGATCACCCCAACATCCCTTCTCCTGACCTCACATCTCCTTCTTGCAAAGCTAAATGAACATCCCAGCTTCACCACTTGCTTTGGGCAAACCACTTCACCTCTCTGAGGCTCAAATTTGTCATCTGACCACACCGTGTACATGGTGGTGGCTGGCCTTAGGATAAATGTATCTGGCCCTGGCTCGTGTGGCTGAGTGGATTGAGTGCCAGCCTATGAACTGAAAGGTGGGTGGTTCGATTCTCAGGGCACATGCCTGGGTTACAGGCCAGGTCCCCAGTTGGGGGCGTGCGAGAAGCAGCCAATCAATGTATCTCTCACACATCAATGTTTCTCTCCCTCTCTTTCTCCCTTCCTTCCCCTCTCTCTAAAAATAAATAAATAAAATCTTTTAAAAAAAGAATCAACCAATGAATGCATAAACAGGGGAAACAACAAATTGATGTTTCTCTCAAAAAAAAGCTGATAAATAAAAAATGTTAATTGTTATTTAAAAAAAAAGAATAAATGTATCTGAGTGCTCAGTGCTTGGGAAGTGGTAGCTGTTATTGTATTGTGTCACACTGTTGGTGATTCTGAAGCTGTAGGTTTTATTGTTTTTTAGGTGTGGTGAGGCCAGCAGATCAGGAGATAGCAGCCATTGCAAAGATGCTTGGTTACTCATGGAGGCAGAGGGAGCAAGGGCAAGCCATAGGCAGGAGTTTTCACTGTGGTTTCCTTGGGAAGGAACAGGTGAGGCAGGGTAAACAGGCTTGCGATGGGCTCCTCTGGATCATTTCAGGGCTGTCCCTAGTTGTCTGGTACTGGGTGGTCCTCGGGTGATAAGGGCAGGTAGGCTGAGGCCCCAAGTGTGAGAGATGATGAAGGAGGTGGTGGGGTGAGGGCTCTGGATTGGTGGTTTTGCATGTGAAAGGCTTGCTTGTAGGAAGAGTCCTTTATTATCTGACTAGCCTGGGAGGGGCAGTCTCCTCAGAATCAGCAAGGCCCCAAGGTGTTAAAGCATCAAATAGAAGCCAGAAAAAGTGGTTATTACAAAAGGCTAAACAATGCCTCGGAGTACCCAGTATATCTGTTTAGTTATGAGTCTCATTTACCTACAAACAGCCAATAGATGTTAATTGAGCACCTGCTATATGCCAGAACCTGTGGAATCCAGAGATGAATCACAGACCCTGCCCTCTGGGAGCTGACCCTCAACAAATCGGTATTCTTGTTGATTTCTGGGTTCAATTCTATTCACATTATTAGCTGTACCATCATTGACACATTTTTTCAACAAAGATCCATACATGAGAACTGTTGGTTTCAGGCCTTACCCGGTGACAGAGGTCCATCATGTTCTCTCAGATCCACTTAAATCCCTTCTGAGCTCAGCCTGCTCTGCTTTTTGTGCCAAGGCCGCTGAGCTGGGGGCTCATGAGCCTGTATGCTTCAGAGACATTTCCAGCTCATTCCCATAGAGGTGGCATGGGTTGGGATCTTAGACTTCCTGTCTTCAAAACCAGATACCCAAATGGCCCTTCCAACTTGGTCGGTGGTAGAAGTTGGAGGAGCGAAGCAGGGGGTATTAAAGTTATCCATTCCTGCCCTGAGGATAGACCAGTTCATCAAACCAACTGGCACCAGGAGATGCAGGGAAGTGGCACCAGCGGCTTGGAAAGAGTCGTGATTTAAAAATGGAAGTAGCTCAGCCCTGGCTGCCACACTGCAAACATATCGTTAGATGATTTATTTCCTCTGACAAGGGGCCAGGAGAGAAACTGGGCATCTTTTTCAGGGGGATTCAGAGCCACTCTGTAGGAGGAGTGTCTTTTGGCCTGAATTTAGGCAGAACCCTTAGCCTGCTGTTATTTGAGTCTCTGCATTGAGACAGCATTTCTTCCAATTCATGCACCACCCATATTGGGCAAGTGTGGGCATCTTCTGCCAGCCCCAAGGTCTATTTCTTCTTCCTGGGGACTCCCTGGCTTCTCCCTTCCTCTCAAGGGGTACGAGATGGGCCAGCTCACCTTGATTGCCCTCATAACCCCTCCCACCTGGCTTTCTCTCCATCCCTCAGCCCCAGTTGCAACATAGTCTGCACACGACCCAGAGTACCTTCCTCCTACTGCAGAAATAAGCATACAAGCCCTTGATTGTTGTCAAGAATTTTTTTGCAGAGTAACTTGGGAAATCCATAGGGGTTGATAAAAATAACAGATATTGCAGGGAAGTTACAAAATTACACGATATCTCCAGAAGTACTTGGAGAAACTGTTCTAGGACATCATAACATCTAAAATGAATGAGCTTTGGCCACCCCACCTTCTACCCACCTCCCTTTCTTAGAACTGAATGTGGAAGGCTCAGACTCAACCAATCTTGCCTGCGACTATTGCCTCCTTTGTTTGGCATCTGCCTGGAAGACTCTAGTCTGTGGTCCAACAAGGCAGAGGTGACTGGTATTCACTGTACCCCAGGGGGAGGGTCAGGACACCCCCACACTCAGGTCAGATGAAACTGCAGGTGGGTGGCTGTCCTCTGCAACATCCCTGCCACATACCCTCTTCTTCTACTTATTGAGGGAAAGTCAACTGAGGTCCCCATTAAAGCCAGAAAGGGAGGGCCACTTCAGAGACAGAGGTTATTTGGGGCTGCCTATTACAATGGACAATGTGAGTAGTGAGTAACCAGAGGGACGGTAATGAAGTCAGCCTTCAGGGTTTTGGAAGATGCTTGAATGAGATGAGCTCTGTGGTCCCTTCCAGAAATAAAACCTTATCTCCACCTGCTGTTTACCAGCTGTGGGATCAAAGAGAACAAAGAGAAAAGGACTGTTTGTCCTTGGTAAAACTCAGTTAGGTGGCCATCCAATCATTGCATCCTGTTTTTATGTTGTTCACAGACCCAGGTGCTTCAGAAATAAGTATTTAAATACCCACTGCTATCACATATAATTCGTGAATAATTTTTTAATGAGAGGAAAACAAATTCAAAGAGGCAGTTCCCCAAATGCTCTAAAATGATAATAAAGAAATTGAAAAATTTGTTTGTCAAGGAAGGGCTTGCTCACAGTGCTTTCTCATGGTCTCACAGTCCACATGTGTCAGAGACAGGCTTTGAGTCTACCTCTGCAGAGCCCCAAACCCATGCTTGTCCCCCTATGGGAGTGTTATGGAAACTGGGACCCAGAGTTTTTGAGGCTCCCGCCTTACTGTGACATTGACATTGGGGGGCATCTCCTGACTCATCCTCAGTTAAGCTGTCTGGGACTGAGTGGTTTTCAGATAAATTTTGCTATTCTGATCTTTAATCCTTGCTCCCAGGCACCTCTCCACCCTCCACAGACAATATTTTAACCAAAGCTCTTTAGGGCAGAACTCTTATTCCCATGATTAAAAGGAGCCCTTTGCAATGTTACCCTCTAGGAATAATAAAACAGTTTGAGACAACCCTATTTTGAATGTGTCCTATTAAAAAAGAAATGTGAAAAAAAAAAAAAAAAGCTTGAAGAGTAGCAAGGCTTTCATAGGTTTTCCAAGAATGTGTCTTTACATTCTCTTTTGATATGACAAATGCCTTACTCCAGAACTGTGTACCTCTGTGCCATAGATGTGAGATTTCATCACTGAATCAAACTCAGGATGTCCAAGGGTGGGGCCCAGGTCTGCAGATGGCTAAGAAGTTCCACGTGTGATTATGCTATTCGGCCAGGATAAAAGTGTCAATTCAGTTCCAAGGAATCGCTCCCGTGGTTCACCTATTTGGGCCCTGAGTGGCAATCCGAAGTCGTGGGTGAGCAAGCAAAGCCAAGATTTTGTCTATTTTTTCTTTCCAACCAAAATTATGCTAAAAAATATGTTTTTATAGCCAGCAAAAATGCGTCAACTATTTGCGTAAGACAAATGTAAGAGATGATCTTTGTAGCAAAAGTAAATGCCTTTCACTTGTCTTTGTTCTTGCAAAGAATGTTATTGCGGTTTTGCTGTGTGCTGGTTGATGGGGTGAGAGATCAACCAGACACATCCTGCCCCAGAGGACCTTTTAGACGTGTGGGGCAGAT